>NW_026695197.1:2400000-3600000 GCF_021218885.2 Marmota monax | reverse complement strand
ACATGTTTGCTTTTCATTTAACAACGTTCAGAAATATTTTTGGACTTCCTGCTACATACTTGTCCTCACTGTGAAACTTAACATCTTTTTTTCCTATTTGTTAAATGGCATTATAAAAAGTGTACCACTCAGATGATGGAGATAACAGTTGCATTATATTCTTAATGGGCAGATCATATCTGGAATACCATGTTCAATTCTAAACATTGCATTTTTAGGAAAATATAGGCAGATGAAAATATTCTTAGGAAAATGAAGAGGAACTTAAAACCTAAAAAGAATTGCTAAAGATGGTACGTATTTTTACCCTCAAGAAGAGCAGATTATAAGGGCACACAATAGCTCATTAGCTCTCTTCAAATATGTCCAAAGAGTCAGCATTGTTATTCTATATTGTTTGGAAAGCAAAATTCAGGCAATGGGTAAAAGCCATGAGGAGGCTTGTTGCAGCTCAAACTGAGAACTAGATTAGGTCTTTGCTTTGGGACTTAGTTGACTTCTTGATCCTCAAAGGTAATCAAGCTTGCCAGGTGCAGTGACAGGCACCTACAGTTCTGGTAACTGGGAAGCTTGATCCCAGAGTAAGAGTCCAGCCTGGGCAACACAATAAGACTCCATTAATGGGCTGGGGATGTGGCTCAAGCGGTAGCGCGCTCGCCTGGCATGCGTGCGGCCTGGGTTTGATCCTCAGCACCACATACAAACAAAGATGTTGTGTCTGCCAAAAAGCTAAAAAATAAATATTAAAATATTCTTTCTCTCTCTCTCTCTCTCTCTCTCTCTCTTTAAAAAAAAAAAGACTCCATTAAAAAATAGTAGTGATAACAAAGCTTAAGCTAGACTTCTATTAGCTGGAATATTGTACTTTCAACTTTATTTATTTATTTATTGGCAGTGCTGAGAATTGAATCCAGGGTCCCCGTGCATGTTAGGTAAACATTCTACCACTGATTTATATGATCAACTCTTAATTCTGTTTTACATATTAGATTTTTCAGCCAGGTGTAGAGGTGCATGCTTGTAATCCCAGCTACTTGGGAAACTGAGGCAGAATGATTGCCAGTCTGAGGCTAGTGTCCGCAACTTAACAAGATCCTTAGCAACTGAAACTCTATCTCAAGATAAAAAGGGCTGGCATGTTGCTCAATGGTAGAGTGCACCTGGGTTCATTCCCCAGTACTGCAAACATAAAGAAATAATTAAATAAAGAAAACTTAGATTTTTATATCCCTTGTTGATCTTTGGTTAATGTAAAACCCGGAATCTGATATAAAATGAGGTCATGTCTTCTAATTCTATAATACGTTTGGAAAACTTTAGCTGATATAATTTGACATAGAACCTAGGTCCTTTTTTAAACCTTTTACGGCTTTAAAAATAACTGCAAAGTTGTACCCCACCTCATCCATATTTCTGACATACATTTTGAAGAACAAATAGTATAAAATATCTCATGACATCAAGGACATAGTTTGAAGACATGCATTACTTGCAGAACCAGAAATGTAGCATTTTAGTTTTTAGAAATGGAAACTTCAAGAGTATTTTCTTAAAATAGACTGAGTTCAACTTGTCCTGCAATTTTCTGGAAGAAAACCTGTTATCAATTTTCAGAGAATCCTCCTGGAAAGTGCTCTCTGACTTTCAGAAGTAGGATTAAAACCACTTTGCATTCACATCACATCCCATGGGTGGGCTAAGTGCCACCATGAAGTATTACTCGTGAATGCATCACACTGAGTGAGGGATGAGGGTGAGGGTAACAGGACAGAGCTGATACATGTGTGGGGAGTAGAAAGGGAGAATAGTAGTAGACAAAGCTCAACAGAAAGAAAGAGGGAGGACTGGCAGGTGCCACCGCAAGCAGCATTTAAGACCTTGAATAGAGCAGCTGATATTATACCTGAATGCATGCAAGGGAGGCTGTGGAAAGAGCAGAGGTCTTCTTTCCTTTGTAGAAAGGCACTTAGATGAAAAGAAAATTGCATACTCTCAGATTTTAATCCATTTGTGTCAAAAAATAGAAAAGCCTACAGATTTTGATGATGGTAATAATATACTTTATATTTCAATGCTATCTTCTATTTTTCAAAGTTCTTTCACATTTTATGGGACCAAATATAACATTGTAAAAAACTTAAAATTTTCTTGAAATCTTTGGAGCCCCTGCTTAATGACAACTGAATAAACAGTATCAAATATCTTTGTAAGGCCATTAAATGTAGTGGATGTCTTTGTACATTTTCTGATGCTATAATAACTTGTGATTGGGTAAGTTTATTAAAAAAAAAAATAAGAAGTTAGTTTAGCTCATGATTCTGCAGACTGAAGGGGCCACATTTAATGAAGACCTTGCTGTTTCTGTGGGCTTTGTAGAGTCCTAAAGCAGCACAGGGCATCACGTGGTAAGACAGATTTGTGTGCTAAAGGGACTCCCTGTTTTTATTTTGCTTCTTGAGGTGCTTGGGCTTGAGCCCAGGCCCTGGAGCATGCTAGGCAAAAGCTCTATCACTGAACTGCACCAGAGATCTCTTTTATAGCAAAGCCACTCCCTTCATAACCCTTTAATAGATCAATCCATGAACAGGTTAATCCATTCAGGCTGTCTCTGCCATTAAGACCTAATTGTCTCTCAAAGGCCTCACTTTCAAATACCAATAGTTTATAACTGTGGGGATTAAGTTCCCAGCATATGAATGCCAGGGGCACGCCCAAATGGTAACAGTTGGTACATGCAAGGCAAACACTCTACCAACTGATCTATATCCCCAGCCTCTGAGGCTGGATTTGGAAGCTCAGATCAAGGGAAAACCAATATCTGAGAAACAAGTGTTGGGCAGAAAGGCTTTTTTCAGTGGTCAAAGAATGGAGAAAAGAGAGCTCATGCTCACAAACCCATTTCTCAAATCCAAAGGTTTAGAGAGTTGCTGACATAGGATATGAATAATGAAAGAGAAGTAGGTTAATAAAGAGGAGGAATATTTATATCTTATTTTGGAAATAGGTGGAGATTTTCCGGGAACTTAGGTGCTACCTCTTTCCACCCCTTCTATGGTCTGATGTTTCTAGTCATAACAGCTGGTAGGTGTGCCTTGAAGGGGTAGGAGAAAGGCTAGGCAAGTCTAGGTCAAGTTCACCCTGTTATATACTTCCAGACAAAATATTTCTCAAATGTTCCACCTGTCTAAATGCAGAGCTGAGTAGAAATCTGACCTAAAGGTTAAGGCGGCAAAGGAGACAGACATAATATGAAGGTAGAGTTGCCAAGTGTTTTCATCTTATTCCAGTCACCCTTTGGGCATCCATGGGCCCAAGAGAAGTATCAATATTTTCAGCAAAAGCAGCCTCCAAGTTTCTGCAAAGTAACATGTGTGCTGAAGTTAATACCTGAACCCACAGGTTAGACAGGCTCCCTAAAGCTAGTGGGAGATTAATGATGCCCAGATATGACCTCCAAAATTAGTGGGGTTTTTTTGTTTGTTTTGTGGTGCTGAAGATTGAACCCAGGGCCTTAGTGCATGCAAGGCAAGCACTCTACCAACTGAGCTATAGCCCCAGCCCCAAATTAGTGGTTTTCAAGTCTACTAAGAGCAGGTGAAGCTCTTATTTAGGTTTTTCCTCAGTTAACAGAGTTCTGTGGTGCAGAATATTGTATAAAAAACGTTTGTCAAGACATTGACTAGAGAGGCTGGGGATATGGCTCAAGCGGTAGTGCACTCGCCTGGCATGCCTGCGGCCCGGGTTCGATCCTCAGCACCACATACAAACAAAGATGTTGTGTCCTTCGAAAACTAAAAAATAAATATTAAAATTCTCTCAAAAAAAAAATTTTAAAAAAAGACATTGACTCGAGTGCTTATAAGCATGAAAAGCAGGTTCAGGATGCATTATACAAATTTATTCTGGTACGTTCTAATAAAATGTATGTTCATATGTCTCCTTAGGGTTGTTGGTAAAGATGGCACCCGGAGTGCTTCTCTTCCAGGAGCTCAGGAGTGTTGGTAAAGATGGCGCCCAGAGCACTTCTCTTCTGGGAGCTCAGGTCCATGATGCACTGAATGGCACGAGAACCATCACCTCCAATCCCTGTGAATGGCAGGAACTTTGACTGGTGCACCTCCAATCCCTGAAGTGGCAGGAACTCTCAGCCAATGAAGAAGTAGCAGTCCACTCTCCTTGCTCCTCCTCATCCTGTGTTAAGCCCATAAATATCAACACCCTGTTCGGTTTGCTTTTTTACTCTCTCTCTCTCTTACTCTCTCTTGCTCTCCCTCTCTCAATTACTCTCCCCTCTCTCTCTCCCCCCCTTCTCTCTCTCCTCCCCTCCTGTCTTTCTCTTCCCCCTCTCCCCCTCTCTCTTATTCTCTCTCTCTCTCTCTCCCCCCCCCTTCTCTTCTTCGAGTAGCCGCTATGGTCCTGCTAATAAAATCTCGGACAGGTAAACGGTTGTTTTGGCTTGTTGAGTTTACGGAGCTTTTTCCACCGCCCTTTACAAGGGCTTGTGCTAATGATTCCTAAAATGAGAACAGAAATGCTGATATTAGTCAGGTGTGGTGGTGCATACCTGTAATCCCAGCAACTCAGGAGGCTGAGGCAGGAGGATCAAAAGTTCAAGGCCAGGCTCAGCAAGCTAGCAAGGTCCTAAACAACTTAGTGAGACCCTGACTCAAGATAAAAAAATAAAAAGAACTGGGGATGTGACACAGTGGTAAGTGCTCCTCGGTTCAATTCCCAGTACCAAGAACAACAAACCCCAGAAAATGCCAACTCTTATTTTTCAAATACAATTTTAAGGATTATATTCTATTCAGATGCATAGGCTCTGGGTTCAATCACCAGCAAAAAAAGAAAAAGAAAGAAAAATTCTATGCAGATTCATGTACCATTGTATCATGTATTTATCAAAGATAAGGATACAGTCAAAATATAAATTTTGGCTGGGTGGGGGTAGCTCAGTGGTAAAGCACTTGCCTCCCAGCTGTAAAGCACCAGATTCAATCCTCAACACTACAAAACAAACAAGCAAATCAAAAACACTAGGTTATGACATAATGAAGGATCATGGCCACAGCGGGGGTATAGCACATAATGGATAAGAGAGTGGAGTCAGACTATAAGATTTTTTAATTTGTTCTATAAGTTATACATGACAGCAGAATGCATTTTGACACATTGTATGCAAATTGAGCACAACTTCTCATTTCTCTGGTTGTACTTGATACAGAGCAGACTATGAGATTGCCATTAACTACATTGGATTTCTTTTCTTTCTTTTTTTTAATGATGTTTGTTTCTTTTTATTCTTCATTTCACTTTCACTCTTATAAAGCCAACATGACACATGAACTATATCCTCTTTTGAACACACACACACCACACACACACACACATTTTAGTTGTAGATAGACACAATACATTTATTTATTTATTTATCTATTTTTATGTGGTGCTGAGGATCAAACCCAGTAGCTCACCATCCTAGGCAAGTGCTCTACCAATAATTTACAACCTCAGCCCCACTACATGGTTTAAGGTCCTTGCTTAGCATCTAGATGACCATCTTAAGTGACAGCCGCCATTGTAAGGAAAAAGTTTTGCTTTCCTGCCCAAGGGCGTTTCTGATCCTTGGGCATTTCTGAGAAAGGCTCACCATTCCCTCATACCAATCCAACCTTTAACTGCCCCCATTAGGACCCTCCCAACTCTGATTCCTGAGCCTCCCCCATAAAAGTCCCAGAACTCAAGCCTGTTTTGCCTCTCTCTCCTATAGAGAGATGGCCTTTATTTGTCAGCTCTGACAAATAAACTCTTGTGTATATCTCTGCCTGGTCTCGATCTTTCATTTCTCGCTTACCCATCTCTCATTCCTCGCTTTCCATTCATATGGGATTTCTTTTTCTTTTTTAAAATATTTTTTTTAGTTGCTGATGGACATTTATTTTATTTATATTCAGTGTTGAGAATTGAACCCAGTGCCTCACACATGCTAAGCAAGTGCTCTACCACGGAGACAGAGGTTTATTTAGGAAATGTAACAGTGGTCTCCTTCATGTTTCATATAGAGCCCTTGCTGCTCTGCCACTGCTACTTTTTAAAATATGGACATATTTCTTTCCCCCTAATTTCTCCCTAATCCCTCCCTAATAGGGAAATAGGATTACCTTCCTTCCCCATTTTAGGCATGAGTTATCTGTCCCTGATAACCCACCATAAGAACAAAGAAATTCAGACTTTGGAGGTGGCACCAGAAGATCTCAGAAATGACCTTCTCCCAAATTATCAAGTGAATTACAACTGTGACAGAGAACACATGGGATGTAGCCTTTGAATCATCTCTTTAAAAGCCCCCCTGCTTCTCTTGATAGGCAAAATTACAGCCTTTGGGACAGGAGTTCCATGTGTCTCCCCTTTGCTAGCAAAGCAATAAGACTTCTTTTTCCTTTTTCTCAAAACTGTGTCCTTCTTTATTGGATTGGCATCTGGGACAAGGACAGAGCTTTTAGTAACACACATTCAAGGGAAAATGGAGGCAATTTCAAAAGGGAGATGCTTTTGAGGTAAAGCAAAGAATACACAATCAAGGGAGACCATGGACTATCATTCAAAGGAGATCATGGGCTAACTCCATGGGGAGAGACAGCTACACATTGGTGTGGGCGTTAATATTCATAAAGGGTTGCTGTTAGGGGGTTAAGGTGGAGACAGGGTGGAGCTGCACAATTTCACACCAGTTTGTTTGCACTTTGTGCATTTCCCTCATTTTACAAGGGCATGAGCCAAGGGCATTTCACTCAAGATTTTCAACTGCTTTCTGCATGTCAGAGGCTCATGGGCATTTTTTTAAGACTCAATTATCTTTCTCTTTATTATAAATCCCTATCTCATCCTCCTCCCCCAGACTTTGATCCCTTAATCTTAAGTGTTGGTGTGGGCTGAAGATCTACCTTTCATGGTGTTTCAGGCTGGCAAAAAAAGGGGCGATCCCTGGCTAGTCAGGGATTGAAAGTGTCAGTCTGACTGATCTAAAGGAGACAGACCCTGATCTCAGTTGTGGGATGGTTTAGAATTTTTGCTTTGTCATCCTCTTAACATGAAATTGTTATAATCAAAGTTGATGCCTTTGAAGATTCCCATGGGCCACCAAGAGATGTCATGGATAAAAGATGTCCCTGGAGAAGGATCCAAGGAGTTCCCAGAAAGGGTGGGTGGAGGGCTTGACTTATGACCAGTGGGGTTCTTGGCATATGTGACAGGAAAGAATTTCATCACAAGCCAGACAAAAGCATAGACAGAGGTTTTTCTAGGAAAGTAGATAGATACAAGGGACACTAGGTGCAGTCTCAAAAATGGGATGCCTTTGGGGTACAGCAAAGCATATCCATTCAAGGGAGAATGCAGGCTATAGCTGGAGGGAGAGACAGTTACTAAGTGGGACTTTCTGAATGTCAATTCTTTGTGTTTTGGTTTCCTCAGTTTTGAAATGGGGACAATATTAGGACCTAGCTATTAGAAGTGTTGTGAATTCCAAAGAATCAATACATGTAGAACACTTTGAACAGTGCTTGGATCTTGATAAATGCTCTATAAGCAGAAAGTGTCATTATTCAAGGATGTCTACTTGGAGTTCTAAGAATTAAGCAAAAGTATCCTTAATTTTACCACATATTTTGAGGAATGGGAGAAGACTTTTAGATCCATAGTCCTTATAGTCTTATTTTCATAATTTTAAATCAATGGTAAAGAGTAAGTATAATATTTACATATTTATCATCTTTTGAGATGGGTATTTTACCCAGGGCCTTCACATGCTATGCAAGTACTCTACTAATGAGCGACAGCCTCAACCATTTATTTTATTTTATGTTTTGGTGATGGAGATTGAACCCAGGGGCTGTTTACTACTGTGCTACATCTCCATCCAGTCCTTTTATTTTTTATTTTGAGAGTTTATTCAGAGGTTCTAGCAGGCGAACACAACTATACATATACCCTTGACCAAAGAACCGTCCTCCTCTGTCTGGAAAGGTTATTCTCTTTGACAGAGCGCACAGGTTCAGGAGGGAAGCACATGGAACTGTAAGGGATGAAGGGGACACCCATCTAGCCAGTTGGACCATCTATCAAGCCAGATGGGCCTAATCAACCTTGGCAATCGATGTGGTGACAGATGTTGTGGCCAGATTGCCCTCACATCCTATTTTTTTTTTTTTTTCTTTGAAACAAGGTCTCACCAAGTTGCTCTGGCTGACCTTGAATTTGCCATCCTTCGGCCTTAGCCTCCTGGTGGCAGCATGCGTTACTACACCCAAGGCTATCTTTTTGTTTGTTTTGTTTTAAATTAGTGAATTTAGAGCTAGAGATGAGGTTCACTGGCAGAGAGAGCCAGTTTAATAAGTGCCAGGTCCTCGGTTCAATCCCCAGTACTAAAAATCAAAGCAAAACAAAATACAAAACAGAGAATTTAAACATGTGTATTAAGACTCTTGTCCAAGGCATTAATGAGGAAGACTGAATCAGGGAGTGTCCTGCAATAATCTGATAATCTCTAGAACATTGCTTAAACATGTAAATCATACTCTGCAAACAAAAGTAAACAAATACCCAGAATCAACTTTGGACATAGATGTTATTAACACTTTTTAACCTTTGTTGTTTTTATAAACAAGATTTTAAATACAAGGTGAGTTAAAATCCAGCATAAGTTTATATGGGTGAGTTGTCATTTGACTTTTTTTTTTTTTTTGCCTTTTCATGACTGCAGTCCATGTCCATCCCATATCCTACTGCCCCTTTTGCTGGGGATTGAACCCAGAGGTTTAGTGTATGCAAAGCAAGTACTCTACCAACTAAGGGATATCACCAGCCCCTAATGACTGCAGGTTTAAAACAGGTTCTATATATAGGCAAGGTACAATGAAGAAACTGGGGAAAACTGTATTATTCAAGTTAAATGATCCGTTTTGGCTTAAACTATCAAAATAACTATGACTACATTGGTGTTTTGTTTTGTTTGTTTGCTTCATTTTGGAAACTGAAGAATCAGCAGGATAAGTGGATAAAGAAAGAACCAAATTGTCCAAGCAACTGTCTTAATCATCCGCCCAGGAACAGTCAGTATAGATCTTCAAAATAGAGAAGAGGAAGTGCTGTGAAGGTGTTTGGGTCCAAAATAAGAATCTTTATTTTGGGTCCAAAATACGATTCTTTAATTTCATGTTAAAGCATAACTTTTTTTCTTTTTTTGGTACTAGGGATTGAAGCCAAGGATGCTTTATGACTGAGCACATCTCCAGTTGTTATGTTTGGGTTTTGTTTGTTTGTTTTTGTGCTACTGAGCCATATCCTCAGCCCTTTTTATTTTTTATTTTTGAGACAGCATCTCTTTAAGTTGCTCATGGCCTTCCTAAGTTGCTGAAGCTGACTTTGAACTTTCCATCCTCCTACCTCAGCCTCCTGAGTCCCTGGGATTACATGCATGTACCACCACCCAGGATAAATTTTGTTTTTAAAAGTATTGCTATTGGGTGGGGTTGTGGCTCAGTGGTAGAGTGCTTGGCTAGCATGTGTGAGGCACTGGGTTTGATTCTCAGCACTGCATAAAATAAATGATTAAAATAAAGGCTTCTCAACAACAAACAAACAAACAAATAAATAAATAAAGTGTTGCTATTACACCACATCATGACACACACCTGTACTCCCAGAAACTCTGGAGGACAAGCAGGAGGATTTCATGTTTGAGGTCAGCTTTAGCAAAATAACAAGGTCCTAAGTGCAATTTTTCAGGACCCTGTCTCAAAATAAAAAAGAAAAAAGGACTGGGATATAGCTCAGTGGTAAAATGCCTCTGGATTCAATCTCCAGTACCAAAAATTCACAGTGTCAGTTGCTTATCAGCAGAAAGGAAGACTGAAAATCCAGGGATGGTAATGCACACCTGTAATCCCAGCAACTCAAGAGACTAAGGCAGGAGGACCAAGTGTTTGAGGCCAGCCTCAGTAACTTAATGAGACTCCCATGTGTCTCAGTGGTAAAGCACCCCTGGTATCAAATGCAGCACCAAAAAAAAAAAAAAAAAAAAAAGCAAGGGCTCAGACATAACATATGATAAAGGACCTGACTCTCCCATGTACAAGAAAATGTAGATATAAAAAGTTCTAAAATATAAACCCAAGAATTACTAATTAATAATTTGTAACAAATTGAGTTCTTACTTGTAGAAATGAAATAGCTAAAGCAAAATCAATTATTCCTTGCCTCTATCTAAAAATATCAAAACTCTTTTAAAACTATTTTTCACTATAGTTGATGTGAATCGAACTATCAATTAACTAAATTGATATTTACAAAACATCACAACTAACATTAGAATTGTTGTCTTTGCTAGTACCTTTTCAATTTTTCAAATTTCTTTTCATATTCATAAAGATATTGGCTCACTAAAAAAAGTAACTAAAATCATAACTATATAGAAAATGTTATCTGACTGCAACAGGATTGATTTAAAAATAAAAATAAGATATCTTGGAGTATTCATCTATTTGGGTTGCTATAACAAAATAACACTGGGGTGACTTAACACATTTATTTTCTTATAGTTCTAAAGGTTAGGAAGATCAAGATGTTGACGGGGGTTGGGGATATAGCTCTGTTGGTAGAGTGCTTGCCTCCCATGCACAAGACCCTGGGTTCAACCCCCAGCAAAAAAAAAAAAAAAAAAAAAAAAGATGTTGACAGGATTGGTTTCTGGTGAGAACCTTTCTTTTTTTCTTCTGGCTTGTAGTTGGCCAGCTTCTTGCTATGCCTTCCCATTGTCTTTCCTAGGAGTGTATACTCAGTAAGAGGGAGACCAAGAATGTCTCTGGTGTCTCCTCTTATAAGGACATTAATTCTATTGGATATGTGCCACAAACCTATGACCTATTTACTTTTCTGTTTTGTTTTGTTTCAGATAGTATCTCACCGTGTTGAATGCTGCCTCAGCCTCCCAAGTAGCTGGGATTATAGGTGTGTGCCACTACACCTGTTAGAATAGTAATTCTAACATTTGTCATCATAGCTTAATTTTTTCTGTCATTTATTTTGTATGCATGGAATGATATCACATGTCTTCAAACAAGCAGCTTTAGTTCATCATCATCATTATTTTTTAGGTTATTTTATTTTATTTAAACAGCATCTTGTTATGTTTCCCAGGCTAATCTCAAAGTCCTGAACACAGTGATCTTCCAGCCTCAACATCTCAAGTAGTTGAGACTATGGATGTGCATCACTATGCCTGACTAGTTTAGTGTTTTTTTGCATACTATAATAGTATATAAATATATGCTGTTATCATTCAAAATTTTCCCCAAAAAAGATATGTGTTGGAAACTTAATCTCTAATGTATCAATGTTAGGAAGTAGGGCCTATTGAGAGATATTTAAATTGTAAGGGTCCACTCTCATAAATGGATTAATGCCAACTATAAAAGGACTGAGGCTGGAAGTTTTATCTCATGGTTCACTCTTGCCCAGGTGATGCCTCTGCCATGGGATGATGTGGCCAGACGCAGGCCCCTCAAACTTAGACTTCGAAGCTTCCAGAACTGTAACAAATAAATCTGTTTTGTTTAATCTCCAGTGTTGTAAAAACAAACAAACAAAAATTACTCTGTTCTTTACAAATTACCCAATCCCAGGTATACTATTATAGCAGTACAAAATGGACTAATACATTCTACTGTCAATAGACATTTTGGATTCTTCCATTTTAGATCTAATAACTTCTATGAACTCCATTGTACATATCTTTGGGGGCACATATGCATGTGTGTTAAATATGTATTATTGGGCTTGGCACAGTAATCCCAGTGGCTGGGGAGGTTGAGGCAGGAGGATTGCAAGTTCAAAGCCATCCTCAGCAACTTATCAAGGCACCAGGTGACTTAGTGAGGCACTAAGCAACTTACTGAGACCCTGTCTCTAAATAAAATATAAAAAATGGCTGGGGATGTAGCTGCATGGTTAGGTTCAATTCCCAGTACCAAAAACAAACAAACAAACAAGCTGCTGAAGCCATTGGGACTGAATCAACAAAAACTTCTACTAGCATAATATGAGATTCCCATTGCTCCATATCCTTGTCAATATCAAGTATTAGCTACAGCATGTTAGCCATTATGGTGGTCTATATCTTAAATCTGAAATATGCATTCTTTGGTGACTAATGATGTGTAACACCCTTCACAGGCCCAAAATAACTGTACTTAGGTTCCCTTACCAAGGCTTCTGATGAGGCTATGTTTTTAGTATGTAGCTAAGGTCATGAACATCCTGATTCGGTGTACTCTAGGTCACTATGTAACCTATTGGCAATGTGACTTCTTTGTCCAGCCTGGATATAAAAAAGCCCTATTCGTCTTTGAAACTCCAGCTAGAGCAATTAGGTAAGACAAGGAAATTAAAGCATACTAGTAGGAAAAGAAGAGTTCAAACTATCTCTGTTTGCCAATGATATGTTTCTATATTTAAAAGACTCAAAAAAACTCCACCAGAAAACTTCTAGAACTCATAAACATATTCAGCAAAACAGCAGGATATAAAATCAACACCCATAAATCAACCATGCTTCTACACTCCGTTAGTTTTCTTATATACCAACAATGAACCTAAAAAAGAAATTAGGAAAATTATCCTATTCATTATGGCCTCAAAAAAACAAAAAAGAAAAAAAAAGTCAAACAAACAAACAAACAAAAACTCTAGGAATCAATCTAACAAAAAAGTGAAGGATCTCTATAATGAAAACTATAGAACACTAAAGAAAGAAATTGAAGAAGACCTTCGAAGATACTGTCAAAATGGCCATACTACCCAAAGCATTTCAGATTCAAAGCATTTTCCATGAAAATTCCAATGAGAAAAAGCAGTCATGATCTGGGAGCAGTGACACAATCCTGTAATCCCAATGGCTCTGGTGGCTGAAGCAGGAGGGTTGCAAGTTCAAAGCCAACAACAGCAACTTAGTGAGACCCTAAGCAACTCAGCAAGAGATCCTAAGTCTAATAAAATACAAAAAGGAGACTCAATGATTAAGCACCCTTGGGTTCAATCCCTCATACTCAAAAAAAAGAAAGAAAGAAAAAGCAGTCATAAAATTCATTTGGAAAAATAAGGGGCCCAGAATAACCAAATCAGTCCTTAGCCAGAAAAGCAAAGCAGGAGGCATCGCAGTACCAGACATTTAAATTACATCACAAAGCTACAGTAACAAAAATGGCACGGTATTGGCACCAAAACAGGTATGAAGACCAATGGAATAGAAGACACAGAGACACATCTACTTAAATACAATTATCTCATACTTGACAAAGGAGCTAGAAACCTACAATGGAGAAATGATGGCCTTAAATAGTGCTGCAAAAACTGGAAATACACATGTAGTAGAATAAAACTTAACCCCTGTCACCCACCCTGCACAAAACTCAACTCAAAGTGGATCAAAGACCTAGGAATTAGACCAGAATCTCTGAACCTGCTGGAAGAAAATGTAGACCTAACATTCCTACATATTGGCTTGATAGCTGATTTCCTTAACAAGACTCCTAGTTCAAGAAATAAAATAAAAAATTAGTAAATGGGATGACATCAAATCAAAAAGCTTCTTCACAGCAGAGGAAACAATCAAGAACATAAAGAGAGAACCTACAGAATGGGAGAAAATCTTTGACACTTGCACCTCAGGTAGGGCATTAATATCCAGGATAAATAAAGAACTCAAAAAACTTAACACCAAATAAAACAACACAGTAAAAACAAGACAAAAACCAAATAACCAAATCAATAAATGGGCAAAGTAACTAACAAATACTTCTCAAAGGAAGAAATATGAATAGTTAACAAATATATGAAAAAATGTTCAACATCTCTAGCAATTAGAGAAATTCAAATTAAAACTGCACTGAGATTCCATCTTATTCCAGTCAAAATGGGAATTATCAAGAATACAAGTAACAATAAATGTTGGTGAGGATGTGGGGAAAGGGTACACTCATACATTGTTGGTGGGACTGCAGTTTGGTGCAATTATTCTAGAAAGCAGATTCCTTAAAACACTAGGAATGGAAACATTTGACCCAGTTACCCCATTTCTGTCCAAATTTTTAACATATTTTCTTACATTCTATTAAAGAAGCTTGTTTTTTTTTTTCCTTTTACATGTAAGCCTTGAGCAACTGGCATGAATCTTTGGAATCTGATTTTGGACTTTTTATTCTATTCCATGTGCATATATATGAATCAATACCACAGTGTTTTTATACTTGTATTAAAAATAACTTTGCCATCTGCTAGAGTAAGTTTTCCAACTTTTGTCTTTCTAAAGACTTAATTTTTGCTTGGTGTGGTGGCTCATACCTGTACTCTCGGCAGTTCAGGAGGCTGAGGCAGGAGGATTGTGAGTTCTAAACCAGCCTCAGCAATTTTGCTAGGCCCTAAACAACTCAGTGAGGACCCTGTCTCTAAATAAAATACAAAAAAGGGTTGAGGATGTGGCTCAGTGGTTAAGTGTCCCCAAGTTAAAAACAAAAAACTTAATTTGCTATTTTTAGTCTTTAATTTTTTTATTATTTATTTATTTATTTTAGTTTTTTGGTACTGGAAATTAAAACTAGGGCCTCATACATACTTGGTAAGTACTCCACAAATGAGCCACATCCACAGTTGGTTTTATTTTTTATTTTGAGATAAGTGGTCCAGACTGGCATTGAACTTATGATCCTTCTGCTTTAACTTCCCAAGTAGATGGGATTACAGGTGTGTGCTACCATGCCTGGATGTTTTTATTTTATTAGTATTATTTTTGTGATGGGGTTTTGCTGTATTGTCCTGACTGCCCTCAAACTCCTGAGCTCAGGTAATGATCCTGTCTCAGCCTCTCAAGAAGCTGGGTCTACAGTTATGTGCCACTGCATCTGGTGGTCTTTGTGCCTAACCCAGATCTTAAATTCTGAGGGCAGTAATCCCAGGAATTTTAATTTTTTCTTTTTTTTTTTTTTTAATTTTTTCAAAAACAAACAAACAAACAAGGAACATGAGACGTTCTTTATCCAGAAGAAATATGTTAACTATATAACTTTAAAACAGAAATCCTCATCTATTATCCACCAAAATTTAAAGATTGCCAATAAAGACAATTAATAGCCGCAAGTAATTTAGTAAAACTCAACAGATGATGGCTGTTCAGGTACCACATTTCTAAATCTTCTGGAATTCATAAACCTTTGCATTGCTTGGTACGTAATTATTTTTCTCCACTCATCTTTGTGTGTGTGTGTGTGTGTGCGCGCGCGCGCGTGTGTGTCTAAATTGTCATATTTTTGTTTTTAGCTAAAACTATTTGAAAATAATCTTAAAATAAATTCCCTTTTTCTACCTGAATCTCTAAGTGGCTGTGCCTTTCTAATGATTTCTCTTCTTGTGTTTTCTCCATTTCTCTCTTTTTTTTAACACATAACTTTAATACTCCACATTATTATCTTGATCACAACAGTGGTAACCTTCTTGTCAACAATCTTGTGAGTTGAGGAGCTGATTCTCATTCTCATATCCATCAGGCAGATATGCTCTCCTCAGCTGGTCTGACTTAGGTATGGAGCCTCCATTCTTCACATGGCCAGAAAGGAAAGCATGGACTGTTGGGTGATCAGCCTTCTTCAGGGGGATGTTGGCTTCCAGGCACATTTTCACAAAGTCCTGGATAACACTGACTTTCTCTGTTTGCGGAGTACTTTTGCACTGAAGAGATGCAGTTAGGGGCCTCTGCTTCTTTCTCACATTCTGCTCTTCAAATTCTGCCTTCCTCTTGGTATGGGTCTTTGACTTGAGGTGGTCGCTAATAGCAGACTTGCAAACATGGTTTAGAACCACATTGCAAGAAATGCAGAAGAGTTTTTCTCCATCTTCATGAAGCTCACCTCCAAACTCAGTGACATGATCAAGGGGAGTCACATACAAAGCAGTCTTAGAACGGTTTTGGGAAGGTGGTACTGTTACTACAAATCGTTCCATTTTAATCCTGAATTAGGTTCGGATTAGTTTCTAGTTTTTTTTTCTTTTTTCTTTTTCTTTTTTTTTTTCTTGATACTTAGTAGTGAAGGGTCTCCAGCACAAAACCTCAGACACATCAAATCCTGGCACTTTCCGTTCACACCCGGAGACTCCTTCAAATCAGTTTTTCAACAAGTGGTGGTTGGGAAATAGTTTCTGGGCTTGCACCCTATTTTCCCTGAGGTGCCAGGAAGTCATGCCTTTACTTCTAGGTTTTCCGCCCTGCTCTTTCCATTTCTCTTTTATTGTCATCTTTTCCTTCCAACACTGGGGGAAGATTACACAGGAGATTTTTGTGAAGTAGGCTTGCATCTAAAGGGCAAGTATGGTTCAGAACCATGGAGAGCAGACCACACAGTTCAAGGGTCTATAACAAGATAATGGCAAATCTGAGTGGGCCTTGTTCTAAACCCTAGGATTTAGAGCAGTGCCTGACATATAAAAAGTATTCAATAAATGTTAAGTGCAAAGAATTCTTAGTGGAACCAACTCAAACGAACACTTTCAGAGTTCTTTTTTTTTAATATTTATTTTTTAGTTGTAGTTGGATACAATATCTTTATTTTATTTATTTATTTTTATGTGGTGCTGAGGATTGAACCCAGGGCCTCACACATGCTAGGTGAGTGCTCTGCCACTGAGCCACAACTCCAGCCCTTCAGAGTTCTTGATACATGCAACTAAACTATTTTTCAAAAGTGGAGTATTGGGTTTGATATGGGTGAGTGGTAAGAGTATATGCTCAGCATGTGTAGGTCCTGAGTTTGATTCCTAGCATCAAAATAACAACCACCAAAACAAACAAACAAAAAAGACCTATAAACAAAACAGGGTTGATGAGGCATTAGTATAAAGAACCACTAACTATAACTTCTATAATAAATTCTCTTCTTATCTTTCACTCATTTATTGTATGTGGGTGATGAAATAAGTGCCTACTCTGTACCTGGCCTCAAAAACCTCAAAATTCAGATGGGAGAACATACGACAAATGATCATATTATGATGAGACAGATTTTTTTTTTAATATTTATTTTTTAGTTTTCGGCGGACACAACATCTTTGTTTGTACTTGGTGGTAAGGATCCAACCAGGGCCGCACGCATGCCAGGCCAGCGCACTGCCACTTGAGCCACATCCCCAGCCCCTGATGAGACAGATTCTATTCTAGAGTACACCATGGGACACAGATGAACACATTACCTTCAGATATAACAGTCAGGAAGGGCTATCTCATGAGAAGGTGACACTTGAGTGTTGAAATAATAAGAATTTTAATCAGGTGAAGCTGGACACAGTGGTGCACGCCTCTAATCCCAGATACTCAAGAGTCTGAGGCAGGAGAATTGCAAGTTCAAACTCAGCCTCAGCAATTTAGCAAGGCCCTAAGCAACTTAGCCAGACTCAATATTATAATTAAATTAATATTATATTTAAAAATATTATAATTATAATTAATTATATATATATTATAATTAATAAATAGGGTGGAGGATGTAGCTTAGTGATTAAGCACTCTTAAGTTCAATTCCCAACAATAACGAAAAGAATCAGGTGAATAAAAAGAATGATGAAATTGGTGAGATTAAAGGGAAATTTTGTGTAGGACTCTTTGCCTTTCTCACCCATAATACTTTCAATAATATATGATGGTCATTGGCCATGCCCAATTGAAGCAAGGATGGACACCCCAAAGTAGCTAATCTTTTATCTACCTTTTTTTCGAATTGAAGAACATTGCCATTACATTTTTGGTAGGCTTTATTGAGATATAATCCAGAAACCATACAATTTGCTCATCCAAATTATACTTTTAGCACAGTTACATAGTTATGTATGCATTCATCATCATGATTGATTTTAGGGCATTTTCATAACCCCAGAAAGAAATCTGGTATTCCTAAGTAGAACCTCCCAACTTTCCCAAATCTGCCACCTCCTCCTTCTACCTACTATTCATAGGCCAACGATTTTCTATTTTCTGTCTCTGTAGATGTACTTATTCTGTATTTTTCATACAAATAGAATCATGTAATATGTGATATTTTGTACTCAATGTCTATCACTTAGCATAATGTTTTCTAGTTTCAGCCCTGTTATAGCTTGTGTTAGTACACATATATATTTGGGTACTAGGAATTGAACCCAGGGGCACTTAACCACTGAGCCACATCCCTGGCCCTTTTTATTTGGAGATAAGATTTCCCTAAGTTGCTAAGGGGCCCACTAAGTTGCTGAGACTGGTCTTGAACTTGTGATCCTCTTGCCTCAGCCTCCTAAACTACTGGGATTACAGGCATGTGCCACGATGCCTGCCTAATGGCTTATTTTTTTTTTTTATTATTGGCAAATAATATTCTATTGTGTGGATATAATACATTTTATTTATCCATTCATCAGTTGATGAACAATTGGGTTATTTCTACTTTTTGACTTTTATTAATAACATTGTTATGAGCATTTGTGCAAAAATTTTTGTGTGGACATATTTTCCTTCTGTGAGTGGACCTGCTGGATCATATAACCTAATGTTTAATAATTTGGAAAAAAGTTTTTTTTTTTTTTCAAAATAGCTGCAATATTTTACCTTCTTAACAGCAATATATAATAGCTCACATTTCTACATCTTCACCACACTTGTTATTTTCCCTTTGATTATAGTTATTTTAGTGGGTATTAAGTGATATCTTATTACGGTTCTATTTTCATTTCCCTGGTGGCTAATGATGTTGAATATCTTTTCATGTGCTTAAATTAATATTATATTTAAAAATATTATAATTATAATTAATATTTTTGTGTATCTTTCTTTGAGAACCATATCGTTATATCCTTTGGCTATTTTTAATTGAGTTGTCTTTTTTGTTGATGAATTTTATTTTTATTTATTTATTATGGTACTGGAGATTGAACCTAGTAGAACTATATCACTGAGGTATATCCCCAGTCCTTTTTATTTTTTTTCCATTTATATTTTATTTTGAGACAGGGTCTCATTAAAAGACTGAGGCTGGTTTCAAACTTTCAATCCTCCTGTCTCAGCGTCCTCTGTAGCTAGGATTATTGATGTGCACCACCATTCTTAGCTTATTAATTTTAATTGCTTGTTAAATGTTCTAGATCTTTTCCCTCTTGTATGCCCTTTTTTGAGTACTAAATCCCAGTCGTATTTATATTGATTATATTTTTATCAGATCATATCAGACACATGATTTACAATCCATTTTCTTCCATTCTGTGGGTTGTCTTCTCATTTCCTTAATAGTGTCCTTTGAAGCACACTTTTTAAAATTTGATAATGTCTAGTTTATTTTTTTCTCTTTTGTTGCTTTGGCTTGTAGTATGGTGTTGAAGCAAGATTTAAAGATAGGTAGTTAGTGTAGTTGGGTAAATCGGGTCTAATATCAAGTCTGATAAAGAAAATGGAGTCCATTAAGAAAAAGGAGCCGAATCTGAGCCTGGGAAACTAGAACTACACCTGGGAAATTCAAATGTTAATATCCACCCACCCCCCTCCTTAAGAACTGTTAATGAAGTAGCTCTGCAAAACAGGGAGATGCTAATCAAACCACTCTAGGCCATTCCTGCCCAGATCTCTCCTCCCCACCCCATTAGTCCACCTGCTTCCCACCTTTTGGCCTTCCCACCTGCATCCCCCAACAAGTGCAGGATAGAGGGAAATGAACACCGGCAATATGGAAGGACAAAAGAAGATCTTAGCTATAAAAGGGAGAAGACCTCCCCTTTCCAGGGATTCCACCTTTTCCGGTCCCCGGTCCCCTTTTTCCTGGAGGTGGGAGGGAGTCTTTTCTGCTATCCTGTAACAAAGCCTTCCACTTTCCACTCTGCACTTGCCTCAGTGTGCTTCTCTGGTGTTATACTTCAGCATTCCGGGAAGCAAGGGCTCTTCACAGTAAACAGAGGGTTAACAGTGTCACGTCTAAGAAACCACTGCCGAATCCCAGGTCATGAAGATTTCAACTTATGTTTTTTTCTAAAAGTGCTATGGTTTTATCTCTTATGTTTTTTTTTTTTTTTTTTTTTTTTTTTTTTGTTGTTGTTGTTGATGGACCATTATTTTATCCATTTATTTATATGTGGTGCTGAGAATCTAACTCAGTGCCTCACACATCTGAGGCAAGCGCTCTACCACTGAGTCACTGTAATGCCCGATTTGTGGGACCCCCAATAGACCTCCAGGAGCTGAATCCAATGCAATCACACAAGAGTCTTTATTGCAAGCTTGAGCCTGGACTCACAACTGTTCCCAATGCAGCGGTCCCAGGGAGTGAGTCCTGGTTCTTTGTTCAGTGAGATTTTATAGGTTTTGGGGGGATACTCTATGCCTCACAACAACACATAGCAAATCATTCCATACCGCGGGAAAATCAAACAGCAACTCTTAACATTGATTAGCACATTCACTGGTGGGAACATGTTGGGTAGGGGTGATTGGTTAGCACAAGAGGGGGATTCGTTTGAACTGATTGGTTTAAACCACGGAGGGGAGTACATGCTGCACTACATGGTTTCCCAACATGTTATCAACCACCATAAACTACTGGGGGGTCATCTGGCATCCCAGGTATTTTCCCTGCCTCATGCTGATTGGAGGTTGCTAGGAGGTTGCTATGGGTCCTCACCTAGCTTAACTGAGTCAGGGACACCTGGCGCTGCAGAAGTCTCCTGTTATTTACAAACAGTTCAGCAGGGTGGGTATGTGCCTAGGAGTGCTCAGTGGGTTTTTCCCAGGACAAGGGTCACGCCCCCTTCCTTAGGACAGGCCTTGAGGTAGAAGCTGCTGTTATTTATTTATTTTCTCACGACAACTCCAGCCTTATATTTAGGTTTTTGATTACTTTTGCATTAATTTCTGTTCATGGTTAGTTTTGTGACTGGTGTAAAATAAGGGTCCCACTTCATTCTTTTGCATGTGGATAATGAGGCCAGATTTAAAGATAGGTAGTTAGTGTAGTTAGGTAAATTGGGTCTAATATTGAGTCTAATAAAGAAAATGGAATGCAATCTGAGCCCAGGAAACCAGAAAAACACCTGGGAGATTGAAATGTTAAAGTTTCCAAGGCTCAGCCCATCCCAAAGAACTGTTAATGAAACAGCTTCCAGCAAGACAGGGAGATGCACCCTAGGCCCTTCCTGCCCAGATCACTCCTCCCTGGCCCCAATGGACCACCTGGAGGATAGAGGAAGATAAGCAAAATAAAGGACAGGAAGGTAGAAGAACAAAAGAAGATCTAAGGTATAAAAGGGAGAAGATCTCCCTTTCCCACAGATTCCACCTTTCAGATTCGACCTTTCAGGTCCCCTTCTTGGAGAAAGTCTTTTCTGTTATCCTTTAATAAAGCCTTTTGCTCTCTACTCCACACTGGTCTCACCGTGATTCTCTAGTGTTATTCTCTAGTGTTCAGCATTCGGGGAAGCAAGGACTCCTCACAGTAAAGAGCGGTATCAATAACATTTGCTGAAAAGATATTTTTTCTCATTTAGTTATTTTGGCACTATTCAAAAAACCAACTGCCCTGAAATTGGAGGATTTACTTTTTGGTTTCCAATTCCATTCCATTGTTCGATATATCTATCTTATGCCAGTGTCACACTTTGTTTCTTTAAAAGCTTCTTAAAACATACAATATCATATATAAAATAGAAAGAGTTGGGCCAGAGTAGGGGATGTTGCTCATTGGTTAGAGAGCTTGCCTAGCATTCATGAGGCCCTGGGTTTGATCCCCAGCACCACTAAAAACAAAGAAGGGAAAAAAACATGGGCTAATATGTAGATCATTTATACACACACACACACACACACACACCACAAGTTTTGGTGTGTGGAATTGAACCCAGAGTCTCATGTATACTAAACTGCTTTATCACAGAGCTATACCCCAAGTTTCTGAATTATATTTATCTTTTTGTGGAGCTAGGCATCAGATCCAGGGCCTTGCACATTCTAGACATATCCTCCATCACTGAGCTATATCCCCACCCCTTTTGAAATTTTTATCTTGAGAAAAAATATTGGTAAGTCCCCCAGGCTGCCAACCTCCTGAATCAGCCTCCTGAGTAGCTAGGATTATAGGCATGTGCTACCATACCCAGCTTAATAAACTTATTTATTTATTTTTGGTACAGGGGCACTTAGCCACTGAGCCACATCTTCAGTCCTTCTTATTTTTTATTTTGAGATGGTCTCATTAAGTTGTTTAGGGCCTCCCCAAATTGCTGAGGCTAGCTTGTGATCCTCCTGCCTCAGCCTCCAGAACTGCTGGGATGATAGGTATGAGCCATTCAGTAATAATTTTTTAATATAAAAATTTTTAAGTGTATTCCTTAACCTCCAATCCTCTCATATACAGTTAGATATTTTTCTATGAGACAACTATATACTAGGGAATTGTCACATAGAAAAATCAATCAAAACTTCTGTGTACTAGGAAATTAGAAGTTTTTGATTTTAAAGCCAATACTCAATAGCACCATCTGCTGTTGAAATAAGTAAAATTTAATAATAGTGGTAAGAAGGGTAGATTCAGATCATCACATTTAAACGAATACAAGAAATCTATTAGTCCCAACTTTCTAAGCTTAAAGATAAAGAATTCAAGAGCCAGGAAAGATACACGAAAAGTATATGAAAAAAAGCATATATGACAAGTATACGAAAATACAAGTCTGCTGGCATAATAATTCAAGTTTCTGGCATCTTGCTAAAATAGCATATACTATTACAAACTAAAATTTCTATAGGTGCTTTCAAAATAAGAAAACTTCCAAGGGAAAGTGATTTTTCATTATGATCACGGATCTAGGGTTAAACTGAGTTCTGCTTCTGGCTTCAGTGTGCTTAATAGTTTTGGACAAATTAATTAACTATTCCATGCTTCAGTTTCTATGACTGAAACTGGCAACATATATACTTCTTAGAGTTTGTGAGATAAGTAGTAGTAGACAAGCATTGTGCTTGATACATGGGGATCAATAATGGTGATGTTGGTTTTATTCACAACCAGTGAGTTGATTTTGAATTCAGCCTACCCTGAATTCAATGTTCAGTGCCCAAATCCTCCTGTCTTTTTTTTTTTTTTTTTTTGGTGCTAGGGATTAAATCCAGGGCCTTGAACATGCTAGGCAAGCAGTCTACCAGTGAGTTACATCTCCAGCCCAGGGTCCAAATTCGCCAGATTCCTTTTTTTTCCTTTTGGTACTGAGATTGAATCCAGAGGTGCTTTACTACTGAGCTAAATCCCCAGTGCTTTTTATTTTTTATTTTGAGGCAGGATCTCACTAAGTTGCTGAGGGTGTTGCTAAATTGTTGAGGCTGGTCTCAGACTTGTGATTCTCCTACTTTAGCCTTCCGAGTAGCTGAGATTACAGGCATGCACCACCATGTATGGATTCTTCTCCATATGCTTTAAACTTGACCACACCAGCTATGAGATGGAACTAACATTATTATATATACAAAATAAAACACTCTGTGAACATTTGATAACATGGTATATGAAAATACAAGTTGTATGAAAATAATATTTAATACAAATTGTATAGAATTCTTTGGGAGAGAAGGAAGCTAAATCTCATCTTCAGGACTGAGATGAGAGGTCCTTAGTTGTTAATGTTATTACTTTTATTTTTTGTATGGGGGATTATCTCAGGGGCACTTAACCACTAAAGCCACATCCCCAGACCTTTTTTGTATTTTATTTAGAGACAGGGTCTCACTGAGTTGCTTAGTGCCTCACTGAGTTGTTTAGCGCTTCACTAAATTGCTGAGGCTGGCTTTGAACTTTTTTTTTTTTTTAAAGAGAAAGTGAGAGAGGGAGAGAGAGAGAGAATTTTAATATTTATTTTTTAGTTATCGGCAGACACAACATCTTTGTTTTGTATGTGGTGCTGAGGACTGAACCTGGGCCGCACGCATGCCAGGGGAGTGTGCTACCGCTTGAGCCACATCCCCAGCCCCCTGACTTTGAACTTGTAATCTTCTGCTTCAGCTTCCCAAACTGCTGGGATTACAGGAGTAGGCCACCACACCTGGCTTCTAATGTTATAGCTACATCACATTCTGCCTATGAATATTTCAGTCAATGACAGACTATAAATATGATATAGTCCTACAAGATTATAACTGAGCTAAAATTTCCCACCATCTAGTTACATAGGAGCTGTCATGACATAGTGAAATTTATTTCTTACATTTTTTAGTGATGCTAATGTAAACAAATCTGCTGTGCTGTCATTCATCTAAAAGCGTAACACATACATTATATTTATTTTTAAACACATACACTTTAGAGTACAGAACAGTATATGTGATAACTATAATAAATGAAGATGTTACTGGCTTAAGTATTTACCACATATGTTTTTTGAGACAGAGTCTCTCTATATTGCCCAGGCTGGCCACAAACTCCTGGGCTCAAGCCATCCTCCTGCCTTAGTCTCCTGAAAAAATGAGCTGCAGGCAAGCATCACTGCATCCAGCTTATACTGTACTTTTTTAAAAAAAATATTTTCTTAGTTGTCAATGGACTTTATTTATTTTATTTATTTATATGCAGTGCTGAGAATCAAACCCAGTGCCTCACAAATGCTAGGTAAGTGCTCTGCCACTGAGCCACAAGCCCAGCCCCAGCTTATACTGTATTTTTTATCATTATTTTATTTATTTATTTATTTTTAAATTTTTAGTTGTAGATGGACATAATGCTTTTATTTTATTTATTTTTATGTGGTGCTGAGGATGGAACCCAGTGCCTCATACTGTAATGCCAGATTCGTGGGACCCCAATAGACCTCCAGGAGCCAAATCCAATGCAATCACACAAGAGTCTTTATTGCAAGCTCGAGCCTGGACTCAACCATTTCTGATGCAGCAGTCCCGAGGAGTGAGTCCTGGCCCTTAGTTCCGTGAGGATTTATAGGTTTTTTTTTGGTCACTTTATGCGTCACAACATCACACAGCAAATCATTTCACACCATGGGAAAATCAAACAATAACTCTTAACATTGATTAGCACATTTGTTGGCAGGAACAAGTCGGTCAGGGTGATTGGTTAGTTCAAGTGGTGGATACTTTGAACGGATTGGTTTAGGCTGAGAGGGGTTGCAAGAGTGTATATGCTAAACTGCAAGGTTGCCTAATCATGTTATCAATCACCGAAACTACTGGGAGGGTCACCTGGCATTTCAGGTATTTTCCCTGTCTCATGCTGATTGGTGATTGCTAGGGGGTGGCTATGGGTCCTCACCTAGCCAGGGACACCTGGTGTAGGCAGATCTCTCCTGTTATTTACAGACAAATAACTCAGCAGGGTGGCTATGTGCCTAGGAGTGCCCTGTGGGTTTTTCCAAGGACAAGGGTCATGTCCCCTCCCTTTGGACAGGCCTTGAAGTAGAAGCAGGTTTCTCAAAAATGGAGTCACATCAGTTTCTCAACACGTACTAAGCAAGAGGTCACCACTGAGCTATAGTCCCAGCCCTGATCATTATTTTAGAGTATACTCTTTCTACTTATAAAAAACAAAATTTAGGTGGGCCTGGTGGCACACACCTGTAATTCCAGCTACTTGGGAGTCTTAGGCAGGAGGATCACAAGTTTGAGGCCAGCTTGGCCAACTTAGTAAGATATTGTCTCAAAATAAAAATAAATAAATACATAAAATTTTAAAAGGGCTGGGGATTTGGCTTAACAGTAGAGCTACCACTGGTATCACATATATACTCACTGCCCCCCAGAGTTTTCTGCTAAACATAGTATGCTATATTATGCTTATAGCCACCTCACATATCTTGTGTTTACCCTGTCTTTCTCTGAGCCATATCCCCAGCCCTATTTTGTATTTTATTTAGAGACAGGGTCTCACTAGCCTCCTGAGCCACTGGGATTACAGGTGTGAGCCACTGCACCTGGCTACCCTGTCTCTTGATTGCATCATATTTTGGATGTGCTTCATTTGATCTTGTTATTTTGTTCATCATGTCCCTGGGAGCAGAAGGCTATTGCATGTGTCTGTGTGTGTATGTTTATTTCATGTATATGTATATAGATATATATACACACATATATATATTTCATATATCATATATCCTAGTAATCTAGCAGGCTGTAGCATTGAGGTTTGTTTAAGAACATTCCATCATGTTTACACATGATGAAGCTGCCCAATAATGCAGTTCTCAAAATGTGTCCCTATTAAGTATGACTATGTTTTGTCCATCAATCTTCCTCTCATTTAGTGACAGAACCTGTTCTCTTGACCTTGAATGCAGGCACGTGACCAAGCTTGGGCAATAGTAGCACCTCAATTTTGTGGACACAGTGAATTGTCCAGAAGATATGTGATGTAAGTAGGGTCAAAGTCCAGAGGAGACCTAGAAACAGAGAAGTAGCTGTGATAAGCTAGATCCCATGCAAATATGTCCTGCAGAGTCCTGCATTCCTAATAGAGTATGGTGGAGACCTTTAATTGTTATCTCATATTCATTCTCTTCTTTCATTTGTTCTCTTCATTTACCAATAGAATCCTAGACTTAAATTTTCTGGCCTCCTTTGGAGACATGGGTGACCATGAGACTTCCTGGGGCTATTGGGATGTGAAATTGTTGAATGGCAGTTTTATGATTTGACTTTAAAACATTGGAAATGTGCTTTTCCTAATTCCCCCACACTAGAAAGTGGATGTGGCAGTGACTTGGATTTAATACTGTAGATGAAGATGTGTGAAATGGCATATGTAATCCCAGCAATTTGGGAGGCATAGGCAGGAGGATCACAAGTTCTAGGCCAGATTAAGCAAATTAGTGAGACCCTGCCTTAAATTAAGAGGATCATGAATTCAGAGCCAGCCTCAGCAATGGCAAGGCGCTAAATAACTCAGTGAGACCCTGTCTCTAAATAAAATACAGAATAGGGCTGGAGATGTGGTCAAGTGCCCCTGAGTTCAATCCCCGGTACCAAAAAGAAAAAGGGTTGGAGGTGTAGCTCAGTGGTAATGCAACCCTGGGGTCACTCCCTAGTACAAAAAAGTGGTGGGGTGGTGAGAGAGAGAGAGAGAGAAACTATAAATGAGTTATCTCAGATGATAGTATACAATCTGGAAAGGACATGTGTGTCCCTTACTGGTTTTGTGCCCTAGAAAACCATCTGAGATAATCCCCAAATCTTAATTTTTAAAACTGAGAAGTGGGTACAGATTTCAAGGTATTATTTTTTCCCCTACTTTGCTCATTTCTCTCAGAAATGGCTGAGAGGGTATATATGGATGCTGAGAAGACAATATGTATTTTGTGGTGTATAATGGGTATTGTTTTTGTTTAGCAATAAATTTTCCCATCCCAATTTTTCTAGACATAGATCCTATCTCCCGACCTAAAAGAACAGAAATATGACCTATGCCCAGCTAGTGATACCCATCCCCCCTGAGAATTGCTAGGTTCAGGGAAAAGCATATGGTACAAGTGGAGCAGATCATAAACTTTTTCTGGGATTGATATATGGATGCTGGGAATTAAAAAAAAATCCATTTTTGCTTAATTTGTTAAGCTGAGAAGATATGATCTGGTAATGTAGGCAGACCCTTCCATGTGGAGAGATTCTTCCTGAAGAAGGAAACCAGAGAGAATTAGAGATGAGAGATAGTGTCCACAGATGCTGAGTCCTGGGTTTTGTTTCCTAAAGCCAGTATTCTTGCAGCTTTTCTCTTTTTCCTGAGAGCTTTAGTCCACTTTTACTCAAAGTTACATGAGTCATAACATTCCCCACTTTGCTTAAATTAGTATAAATTTAATTTGTTTTGATGTTGAAAGCATCTTGACAAAAGGTTTGCCACTGTGACCACTGTAAATATCTGTTTTCAGGGGTATTCACAGTTCAAACAGTACCTGCCAAAAGTTAAAAACTATAAAAGAGACCAGGATATACTAGGATTATAGATTTTAATAAATTCTTACAGTGAAGTTTTTAACCAGAAACCAAGCAAGTTGTTGTTGTTATGTCCCTTCCATCTCCCATCCCCTTCCCCTGTGCTGGGGATTGAACCCAGGGCCAGTGAAATTACTCACTGGAAACACACCAGGTGTATGGATGTGATGTTAGATTGCAAAGTCAGCCTGTTAGACAAAACTTATTTAGGCTCCACAATGAAAAGGGATGATTTCTGCTACATGAATGAACGTTGGAAACATTTTATGAAACCTAAGAAGTCAGACACAATAGGCTTCATATTGTATGCTTTCATTTATATGAAATGTCCAGAATAGGGAAATTATAGAGACAGAAAATAGATTGGTATTGCCAGAGATTGGAGGTATGGGAGGGTGGAATAACTGGTAGTGCCAGGATTCTTTTGGAAATGATGAAATGTTCTGGAATTAGTAGTACTGATTGTGCACTTCAAAGGGTAAATTTTATGGTTTGTGAAATGTATCTCAAAAATCCACATAGGCTAAATTATCATTGAAAGTCCTTTTCCTAGAGTTCAACACAACACGCACATGGGCTGCACAACATCAGCCCAGCACCCCTGCACCTGGTCCCATGTGGCCACACCTTGACCAGCGAGGACCTGCAAGACTAACACTTACACACCAGAGACTCTGGAATGGTTAACAGCCCTCCAGGCAGTTGTTGTTCCTTCCACCAAAGTGAGGGAAGGATCTACTGGAATTTTGTTGTTGGAAAAGAAATAAGAAACAAACGACTATCACTATTAAGATGACCAACTTTAGAAGCACCTCTGCCATTCTTTTTTTATTTTTTATTTTTAAAGAGAGAGTGAGAGAGGAGAGAGAGAGAGAGAGAGAGAGAGAGAGAGAGAGAGAGAGAGAGAGAGAGAGAATTTTAATATTTATTTTTTAGTTATCGGCGGAAACAACATCTTTGTTTTGTATGTGGTGCTGAGGATCGAACCCGGGCCGCACACGCATGCCAGGCGAGCGCGCTACCACTTGAGCCACATCCCCAGCCTCACCTCTGCCATTCTTTACAAAATAAAGCTATCCCCTGAATGAGAATGAAAAGCAGAAATCTCTTTTACTTCTAAAATGCATGAGAGATGATACTCTAGTTACCATTGCAATCCAAGAAGTGAGCTGTCACAAGCAGAATTCCTGAGGAGGCTAACTCTGGGCATACTGGTCTTGTGGACATTTCTGGGACACCTTCAGCTTCCTCCAGCTTGTCACTCCTGGTGGGCTCCCCCCCCCCCCCAATCATATAGACATTCCCTCCATCAACTCTTTCTCTTAGGGAAGGCTCTGGATGTCATCTTCAATGGGACAAAAGCTGGATCACAGTAACAGCCTTGTTTCATGCTGATTCTCCCCCCCCAACAAAAGCTGAAAGCCTTAAGCTAGGCGGGTGGGTGTTGGGTGTTGGCCGGGTGGGTATTGGCCAAAGGTCAGGCATTAGCCAGCAGGTAAAGGAGGAAAATATTTAGGTAGGAAAACACTCCCAGTGTCTCTGGAATTACAGAGACAGGTGTACATGTACCTGTGAGTGTGCACCTGTCCGTGAGCAATGCCCCAAGTAAGAGAACTCCTGTGGAATACAAGCCTTGTCCACCCCATAAATTTGCAGGTTTATGGCGGTGTTTAAGCCCCGTTAAACATCAGTAGTGCAAGGCCCAAAAGAATTATCTTCCTTGTTTTCTTTGAGGGAGCAAATTTTACTTAAACAATCACACAAGAAGCAAACTCTTCAACACAAAGATGCCTTTTGAAACCTTGTTTTGGAAATAACCCAATCAATAAATGGGCAAGGGAACTGAATTGTTCACGCTAGAAATACAATCGGTCAATAAATATATAAAAAAAAGTTCAAATAAAAATGTTCAACATCACAAGTAATTAGAAAAATGCAAATTAAAACTACATTGAGATATCATCTCATTCCAGTCAATATGGCAATTAACAAGAATACAAATAAATGTTGGTGAGGATGTGGGGAAGAAGGTACATTCATACATTGCTGGTGGGACTGCAAATTGGTGCAACCACTCTGGAAAGCAGTATGGAGATGCCTCAGAAAACTTGAAATGGTAACCACCACTTGACCCAGTTATCCCACTCCTCAGCATATACCCAAAGGACTTAAAATCAGTATACTACATTGATGCAGCCACATCAATGTTTATAGCAACTCAATTCACAATAGCTAAGCTATGGAACCAATCTAGGTGCCCTTCAACAAGAAAATGTGGTACATATACATAATGGAATGTTACTCAGCCATAAAGAAGAATGAAATTATAGCATTTGCCAGTGAATGGATGAAACTGGAAACTGTCATGCTAAGTGAAATAAGCCAATTCCAAAACACTAAAGGCCTAATGTTCTGATATGTGGATGTTGACTCACATTAGGTGTGGGGGGGTAGTGGAGGTTCACTGGTTTGGGGGAGAGAGGGTGTTGGGAATGGGAAAGACAACAGAATGAATCAGGCATAAGTTTCCTAGGTTCATATATGAATACACGGCCAGTGTAACTCCATATCATACACAAGAATGGGAAGTTATACTCCATGTATGTATTATAAGTCAAAATATATTCTACTGTCATGTATAACTAAAAAGAACAAATAAAAAATAAAAAGAGTCCAACACAGCTAGTTTTATCTTCTACATAAAGGGAAATTGTCTTTTTAATTAAAAAAAAACAGCTAATAAAACTGCTTTTCTTCTTTTAGTGCTATGGATGGAATCCTGAGCCTTGTGCATGCTAGGCAAGTGCTCTACCACTGAGTTATACCCTATCCTTTTAACTTTTCTTTCTTTCTTTCTTTTTATGTGGTGCTAAGGATCCCTTGCACATGCTAGGCAAGCGCTCTACTGCTGAGCCCCAACCCCAGCCCCCTTAACTTTTCTTTTTCATTGAGTATTACAGAAAGCAAGATATTTGCATGTAGGAGTTCTGTTACAAAACTGTATCATAACTTGTCTCTCTCAGTTGTAGAAGATTCTCACATTATAAAATGCAAGGGATTGAAATTAGATACATTCAAAAGGGATTATGTATATATAAGACTCTAAATTGTACAGGTACAGGTAATTATAAGGAAATGAATTTTTAGACCTTAACTTGCAAGTGGTTTTCTTACTCTAAATTGATCTCTGACCAAGTTGTCATTTAATTTTAATCTATTGTTCTTCCTTACTTCCCGATTCTCAATTTATAGAAAAAATCCTTCACCTATCATAAATTTTTGCCATAGTAAAAACCTGAGTGTCCAAAAGTAGGGCAATTTAAGATACTAATGTTCGGGAAGCCTCATTTAATGAAGGCTCCACAAACCCAGAACACAACTTTGCATTTTTCCTTGCCTTATGTTTTTGGCACGTAATTCAGAGGGATTTCAAAAAACTCAGAGAGAAAATGGTAAAATTCATTTCATTCACTTCAGTTTATAGGAACACTATAAAAATGAAAATTAAGAATGGAAACCAGTTCAGGATTCTACACAGTAAACACTGGTTTCCTGCACTTCTACCACTACGAAGTAAACACACTAATAGAGGCTAAAGGAAGAGGCAGAAGAAGAAAAACTCGGCCGCTTGCAGACACACCCTTTTCCAGAGATTCACAAAAATGCAGTAAGTAGTTCAAGAGTTTCCCCTTACACTTGTGTTAATTGCAAGCACATTTTCTGTTCAGTGGCTGGGGCCACATACATGGCAGTCCATTTCTATAAGTATGGTTGTGTTCAAAGGATACACAGTCTGTCCTAAGCAGCACCAGACAAACTCCTCAAGCACCCCGTGGGCAGCGCACCCTCTGGCAAAGTGAGAGGGCAGGATGCAGCGCGAAGGACACATCAGTTGCTCACTGCAGCAGCCCTTTGGGAAGTCAAAGAGGATAAGCCTGAGAAGGTGAGCCGGGGTCTTCATCACTGTGACTGCACCTAATTAGGAGAGAACTTGATAGCTTGCCCGCAATACCTGGCTGGGCTCTCTCAAATACTAGCGCTAGGAACACCTCCTAAAGCCGCGTACCTGCCCCGCCCGGCTCCGCCCTTTTCGCTCGTAGCCCCGCCCACTGAGACTCATTCGTCACACCACTTCCGGTTCAACTTCCCTACCGGCCTCCGTCGCTTCTCAGTTCCTTTACCTCAGCTCTTTTCCCCGCCCCTACCGCCTTCTTTGACAGTCACGTGAGGGGCGACCGCAGGGATTGCCGGGAGTAGTACTGCCGGCGGGTCAGGGTTCGGCCTCAACATGGCGGTTCCGGTCGGGCAGTGACCAAGGTTTTGCTGTCGGGAGGACTGAGTGGCGATTGTTGGAATCTCCACCTATCAGGGTGGAATGTGAGGACGCCGGGGAGAGCGCTGAGGGGCGGCGGTGACGGGGAGGGGCTCTGTGGTGTTTGCCCTGAGAGCAGAGGCGGCGTCGTCTGTTCCTTCTACTTGTCTCCAGGCTCTAGTGTGGGGCCCCGCCCGGCCGGGCAGGCCGGCGGGCGGCGGCGGTAGCTGCTGCAGCCAGAGGATCTGCTCTGAGGGTGGGCCGGAGGGCGGGCGCCACCGCTGCGTCTGCCGCGGCTATGGCCCAGTGCGTACAGTCAGTGCAGGAGCTAATCCCGGACTCCTTCGTTCCTTGTGTCGCCGCGCTGTGCAGCGACGAAGCAGAGCGGCTTACTCGTCTCAATCATCTCAGCTTCGCGGAGCTGCTTAAGCCTTTTTCTCGCCTCACTTCCGAGGGTATGTGGTGTCCTCCCTGTTTCTCTGGGAGAAGGAAGTTGGGGGCGGGTAGGGGAGAGAAGGGCGGTGTTTATGTCCCGGAGCCGGTAGAGTGGTGGCTGCGGCTGTGGTCCCGCGGTGCCCCGGGTGGCGGCCGGAGGAGGGGCCTTGCATGAGATTGTCAAGACAGAGCGCTCCTAACCTCCAGCTTTTCTAGGCATTTGCTTCCTCTAACAAGCCGCGTCGTTAAGTAATTAATATTAAACGAAAACCTGAGTTTCAAGAAGGGCACTGGGACTGTTCGCACGGGCTATAGGGAAGGAATCAGACACATTTGCAAGGCAGCAGTTTAGCAAGATGTTGCCTATTAAGTCGTCAAGGTGTAAAGAACAAGAAAGATTTGTCATCCTCCCCTGAGTGTTGAACTGGAGTTTTCAAAGTTATTTTGATTATTATCTAACGTTGAGGCTTATCTGTCTTAACTTCTGATTAGCTATTTTTTTTCTTTGAACATTTAAATATTAGGTATATAGTATAACCTCTCGAGAAAACACATGTGTTATATGAATAATAAAACTTGTAACAACTTTTTGCCTGAAAGATGACGAAGTTAAGGACAATCGTGATTCATTTAGATATTTGAAGTTATTTAGATTTGTAGCAATAGAAAAGTCCTAAGTTTTGGTTTTCCAATAGTCGTTTAATCATAGAAACATGTGTTTTCATTGAGGAGTTATCTATTTTCTCTAGCTTTAGATTCTTCATTAAGGTAAAAGATATTGGTTAAACCATTCATAGTTTTATTTGATCGGGTAATAAGTGTGGTTTAAACCAGTATCTTGCAAACAGACCATTGCAAAAAGTACAAGTTCTTTGTTAAGGTTTATATAGATGAAGGGTTCTATAATAAACCTTTTGTCAAGTGAATGACTGATGTTGATTTGGTTAGGGTGACTTCTCCACCCAAAACAGTGCTTCACCATAAATTTCATGTATTTACATGCTTCAGGTGTTCCTCAGAATGATAGCTCCAATTTTGCTCTGTATTTAAAGAGGGACCTGTCTCAAAAAAGAAAGAAAGAAACAATACAAAAGCCTCAAAGTTTGGAAACTCTTGGATTTTCTTCTGTTTCTACATTAGCCATTAGTCTCAGCTCCTCTGATGTTGAACTAGGTCAACAAGAACAACAAAATGCCCTACATTTTTACAAATTCTTAAAAAACACACGAGTGTCAGTTTGACTTTGATGTGTGTACTCTTTCCTATGTTGTTAATAAAAACAATAATGCTAATACCTGATACCTGGTTTTTGTGGCTTTTCTCTCTTAATATTCATTGAATCCTTCATTATTATTGCCATTTAAAATTTGAGGACATTGAGGCACAGTGGTCTTGTCCACAGTCTTACATTTGGGAAAAATTTAAAAAATATGCAGCATAACTCAAAACATTGTGTTTCCAATCATCACATCTCCTGTCAATGTCGAGAATTACTTATTTATATTGAAGTACAGTCCTGTCCAATAGAAATATAATCCCAGGAATTGGGGATGTAGCTCAGTGGTAGAGCACTTGCCTGGCATGCAGGAAGCACTGACTTTGATCCCTAGCACCAGCTCCCCTAAGATAATATGAGTCATGAATATAATTAAAATGTTTTAGTAACTACATTAAACAACTAAAAGAGAAATGGTGAGGGTTTTTTTTTTTTTTTTTTTGTGTGTGTGTGTGTGTGTATGTTTGTGTTGGTGATTGAATGCAAGGCTTCTTGAATACTGAACAACCTCTCTGCCACTTTAGCTACACCCCAGCCAGGTGAGATTAGTTTAAATAGTATATCTTATTTAAGCCTTACTTTACCATTTCAATAGACATTCAGTGTAAGATATTAATAGGATATTTTACATTCATTCTTATTGCTAGATCTTTGAACCTTGGCATGTTTTACACTTAAATTTCTATTTGGTGTAGAAATATTTCAAGGGCTCAGTAAGCCACAGGTGCCTTCTGTATTAACTGTGCAGTGATATTCGGTATCAGTACACTTCTGGTTTTACAGACTGAAAAGATTTAGGGAGCGAACATAATGAAGTATATGTTAATGATAGTTGGAGAGGTGGTGGATAGGAAAGGGCAATCATTCCCTATGGGGGAGAGGATTTTGGGGTCAGAATGGTAAGGGCAAAAGGTATAAATTATGATTGAGAGGTTGAGGAACAGTGGGGAAACTGTTTCTGTTGGGGATAGGATAGTAAGGCAGAATGCCAAGATAAGGAGGACCTTGGATTCTAGGAAGAGGATTTTTTTTTTTTTTAATTTTTTATTGTTGGCTGTTCAAAACATTACATAGTTCTTGATATATCATATTTCACAATTTGATTCAAGTGGGTTATGAGCTCCCATTTTTACCCCATATACAGATTGCAGAATCACATCAGTTACACATCCATTGATTTACATATTGCCATACTAGTGTCTGTTGTATTCTGCCTTTCCTATCCTCTACTATCCCCCCTCCCCTCCCCTCCCCTCCCCTCTTCTCTGTCTGTTCCCTCTACTGACATTCGTTTGTCCCCCTTATATTATTTTTCCCCTTCCCCTCACTTCCTCTTGTATGTACTTTTGTATAACTCTGAGGGTCTCCTTCCATTTCCATGCATTTTCCCTTCTCTCTCCCTTTCCCTCCCACCTCTCATCCCTGTTTAATGTTAATCTTCTTCTCATGCTCTTCGACCCTACTCTGTTCTTAGTTACTCTCCTTATATCAAAGAAGAGATTTGGCATTTGTTTTTTAGGGATTGGCTAGCTTCACTTAGCATAATCTGCTCTAATGCCATCCATTTCCCTGCAAATTCTATGATTTTGTCATTTTTTAATGCAGAGTAATACTCCATTGTGTATAAATGCCACATTTTTTTAATCCATTCATCCATTGAAGGGCATCTAGGTTGGTTCCACAGTCTAGCTATTGTGAATTGTGCTGCTCTGAACATCGATGTAGCAGTGTCCCTGTAGCATGCTCTTTTTAGGTCTTTAGGGAATAGACCGAGAAGGGGAATAGCTGGGTCAAATGGTGGCTCCATTCCCAGCTTTCCAAGAAATCTCCATACTGCTTTCCAAATTGGCTGCACCAATTTGCAGTCCCACCAGCAATGTGCAAGTGTACCCTTTTCCCCACATCCTCGCCAGCACTTGTTGTTTGACTTCATAATGGCTGCCAATCTAACAGGAGTGAGATGGTATCTTAGGGTGGTTTTGATTTGCATTTCTCTGACTGCTAGAGATGGTGAGCATTTTTTCATGTACTTGTTGATTGATTGTATGTCCTCCTCTGAGAAGTGTCTGTTCAGGTCCTTGGCCCATTTGTTGATTGGGTTGTTTGTTCTCTTATTGTCTAATTTTTTGAGTTCTTTGTATACTCTGGATATTAGGGCTCTATCTGAAGTGTGAGGAGTAAAGATTTGTTCCCAGGATGTAGGCTCTCTATTTACCTCTCTTATTGTATCTTTTGCTGAGAAAAAACTTTTTAGTTTGAGTAAGTCCCATTTGTTGATTCTAGTTATTAACTTTTGTACTATGGGTGTCCTATTGAGGAATTTGGAGCCCGACCCCACAGTATGTAGATCGTAGCCAACTTTTTCTTCTATCTGACGCAGAGTCTCTGATTTGATATCAACCTCCTTGATCCATTTTGAATTAACTTTTGTGCATGGTGAGAGAAAGGGATTCAGTTTCATTTTGTTGCATATGGATTTCCAGTTTTCCCAGCACCATTTGTTGAAGATGCTATCGGAAGAGGATTTTTAGATTTCATATCTAATGGTAAATGCGAGGCAAGGCAGTGAAATTTTGGGAGGTAAATGAGTGGTGTGGTTTACAAGGATGATAAGAGTTGATATAAATTTTAACATTTAACGTGATTAAGATATGGACTGTGGTGGTGGCATTAGAAATTTGGTGAAAAGGATTTAATTTTTCTGCGGTTTAGTTTTTTTTTTTCTGGTAAATATGTTTTGGGATTTTTTTTTGGCGGGGGTACTAGGGAGTGAACTCAGGGGTGCTCAACCACTGATCCACATCCCCAGCCCTATTTCATATTTTTTACTTAGAGACAGGGTTTCACTGAGTTGCTAGGCTGGCTTTGAACTTTTGATCCTCCAGTCTAAACCTCTGTGCCACTGGGATTACAGGCATGCACCACCACGCCCAGCATGTTTTGGGATTTTTAACAATTGGAACAGGCACCTTTTATGTTACCTGTGGTGATTCCTCAAAGATAGCTTTTGTTTAGGCAGCAAGGCATGAAAATATCACTTCAGCAATATTATTTAAGAATATATCTATAATAAGTTAATACTTTCTTACAAAGAGAAAGGAATGTTAAAAAAAAAAAAAAGATTCCGTTGCTGGCCTGCAGGTATGCTGTTACTTATGGTAAAAATTTGCTTTGAATGCCAACATCAGGTATTGTCAATCCAGTGCCAAGTATTTTTGTGAGACTTATTTTTAGGTTTCAGTGGGAAAATGTAGTTTAAAGTTATACTTGAGAGAGGGTTGTTAGAACAAATTTGAGTACCATTCATGTGTATGACCTTAATAATGTTTAGGCTTGAAGTCTTAGTCAATGGAGAGCCATTTTAGGTTTTTTATATACACTTTTAAAACCTGAAGTGTATTTCTTACATTATATTAAAAATGGTTCTTTGGGTTGGGGCTGTGGCTCAGCAGTAAAGTGCTCACCTAGCTCGTGTGAGGTGCTGGGTTCGATCCTCAACACCACGTAAAAATAAATAAAGGTATTGGTATTGTGTCTTGTGTCCAACTACAAATAAAAATATATTTAAAAAGTGGTTCTTTTTAAAAAGTTTTTTTGTTTTTGTTTTTTGGTACTGGGAATTGAACCCAGGGGCACTCAAGCACTGAGCCACATCACCAGCTCTTTTTTTGTATTTTATTTAGAGATAGGGTCTCAGAATTGTTTAGTGCCTTGCTAAGTTGCTGAGACTGGCTTTGAACTCATGATCCTCCTACTTCAGCCTACCGAGCCTCTGGGATTAGAGGTATGCACACTGTACCCAGCTATTTTTTTTATATTAAATGTTGGAGACTTACTGTTCAGTACAAATGTTGTGATCGTAATACCTTTTTTCCCCACCTGTGGTGTTAAGGATCAAGCTCAGGGCCTTGGGTATGCACTCCATCACTGAGCTGCATATCCCCTTAACATTTTTTGAAGAATCTCTACTGGCCATTTGTTTTGAAGAGTGGTAATGTTAGTATTAATTAGCCAAGCCTTGTTGTTTTTGCTTACCAATAGTTCTTTGATAATTCTAAGCAGTGGTTCAACATATCATTTAGAAAGTTTATAAGTTTTAAGAAACTTTCACTTAAACACTAGCTTTTGAAATATATGGCTTTCATTTTTTTTAATATTTATTTTTTAGTTTTAGGTGGACAAATATCTTTATTTTTATGTGGTGCTGAGGATTGAACCCAGCGCCTCATGCATGGTGGGTGAGCATGTACCACTGAGCCACAACCCCAGTCCCTGGCTTTCATTTTTGATAGGTGTTATTATTTCAAAATTGATTAGACTTATTTAAAGAATGAAAAAGATTGGAATGAATTTTTTTTCATAAATCTTGAGTAGTTTCTGTATGAACTAGGAAAACTGGCGATTAAAGTAGGAAATAATCTTTGCAAGATACTCTGTGCCTCTTGTTTTCTCAAATATTGTTAGGAACATTTCATCTTAACTATTAACTACCATGTTGTTGTAACTAGGTAATTAATCTCCAAGGTTTTCAAGTATCAAACTCGGTAAAATTCAAGTCAACTTCTTTGTGTGTGTGTGTGTGTGTTTTGATGGTATAGGGGATTGAATTTAAGAATACAACTAAATTGAACAATTCTGAACCAATGTTTATAAATCTCATAGACTGAAGCAAGGACTATAGCAGGGTGGAGGTACTGGAGTGAGAAAAGGGATTTGGGCACTGATTATTTTAAAGAAGACATTTTATTTTTTATACCAGTGGAGTGCTAGGCAAGCATTCCACTGTAGAGCTACATCCCTATCCCCCAAAGGAAGGTTTAATACATACATGGCTACTTAGGTTGTTTGATAATTATGGTCCAAATTTAAGGAAAGTACTTTTTCAGTATGTTTCTAAAGATATCAGAAGTGTATCACAGTACTCTTAGGGTTGGTTGGTTTGTTTCTGTTACATAATTAGACCAGCTGGGAAGTTTAATTAGGGAGAGAGGCATATATGTGTTTATTTAAACTAGGAAACGTAACAATTACAGAAGAATGTAGAGAATTCAAGAAGCATCCAGCTCTCCATTTAATAAATATTAACCCTCTGTCATATTTGCTTTTTATCTTTACTTTTCCTTTAAAAGGAAAGCAAATATCATTAGAGATGAGGGTGAAGTCCCCTTTCTGCATCACATTGGTCTCATTTCATCCTTCCATAACCATAGGTAACCACTCTGAATGGATTTGTGTGTATACGTGTGTGTACATATATTTACAGTATAGGTGCATATTCATGACTTATTTAGTATTTTAAAATTTTTAGTCTTGTTTTTGACTAAAAAGTTTTAGAAATCAGTGGAGAGATCACAGGATATTTATAAAGACTTGAAATACAGGTAAGTCTGACCTTTAAAAAGCTTGTTTGGTATAAAGCATTTTCTACTCAGGAAAAAGAAAATATTTTTGTGTGGGTAGGTACCCCAAACCAGTTATCCCAGTGTACTGCTGAGCTACATCTGCAACCCTTTCTACTTTTATTTTGAAGCAGGTCTTGCTAAATTGTCTCTTCGTATAGGATAATCCATGATGCAGTCAGAATAGATGATGATGGACCTCCTGCTGTTTATATGCTTTTGTCACTAGTCACTAGGCATGGTGCTCAGTGCTTTACACTTACTTTCTGAAATAAATCCTTAAAATAACCCCTTGAAGTAGATAGTAATCACTTGTAACAGATGAGGAAATTGAAACACAGAAAAGTTAAGGAAGTTTTCAGTATAATCCAGATAATAAGTGATGTGTTGGGATTTAAATTAAGGTGTGGCTCCACAAGCTAGTTCTTTAATCTTTATAATGGACTGCTCCTAATATTACTCTGGAAACTAACCATCTTGTTTGATTATGTGAAAAAGATATGCTTATATTTTTCAACTGTGTACTTTGAGTACTGTGTTGCTACAATCATTTCAGAATCTATTTCTTGTCCTGCAACTCTGAACCACTGTTTATAAATCTTAGAGACTGAAGCAAGAATGTAGCAGAGTGGAGGTATTGGAGTGAGAGAAGGAATTTCAGTGTTGATTATTTTAAAGAAGATACTTTATTTATTTTTTGCTGGGGATCGAACCAACAAAAAAAAATGTTATAAAATATGTACAAATGCATAATCTTTTATGAGTGCTTCTTAATCTGATTTAAATGGTAAACTTTTTCATAACAAGACTGATAAGTGAAATAATATATTGATTTGTATAATAAGTTAGCTGCATTTGTCATATAAGGTGAGCATTCTACCAACTGAGCTGTATCCTCAGCCACAGGAGATGTTTTATTTTTTCTACCAGTTTTAGGGTTACAGCACAATTGTGCAGAAAGTAGAGTTCCCACATATACCTGTTACTATACATGCCCAGTCTCCCTCACTATCAATCTTTTATGCCACAGTAAGAATTGATTTTTTTTGTTTTTATTTTGATACTGGAGATTGAATCCAGAGGCACTTTACCACTGAGCTACATTTGCAACCTTTTCTGTTTTTATTTTGAGGCAGGGTCTTGCTAAGTTGTCCAACTTCCCTCCCGAGTCACTGGAATTATAGGTATGAACTACCTCATCAGGCTGGGCACTGACTTTTATGATAGTAAATTAAAATGAAGACGGAAGACTAGGAAAAGAATAGCGAAGTTCATTTACAGCATTTAACTTCCTTTTATTGACTACCTGTACTGCAATTTGCAATGAGACATAGAGACCACCATAGACCTTACTCTGCCTGGACCATTCTTAGGGTGAGGTCAAATTAGAGATTTGAGTGGATGGTGGTTAGTTTCCAGCAACTCTAAATATAGAAGAAAGGAAAGTACCTACTGTAGGGAAATTATGAGCAGCAGCATAATGTGAGAGGAAGTAATCTTATGGTTAATAGACTGTCTATCTAGCTCTTTTGATATGGAATATTGTAAACCACTTGTATTTCTGAAAGTGTTCCACTTGGAATTCCTAGTTTCTGATTTGAGTAGGCTTTTTGTTTGAAAGCCATTAAACCAGTTTTGATTTATTGTGCATTATAGAATTAATTTCGCGTTTTTTTCCTCTCTTTTAAAGTTCATATGAGAGATCCTAATAATCAGCTTCACATAATTAAAAATTTGAAGATAGCAGTGAGCAACATTATTACCCAACCACCTCAGCCTGGAGCCATTCGGAAGCTTTTGAATGATGTTGTTTCTGGCAGTCAGCCTGCAGAAGGATTAGTAGCTAATGTGATTACAGCAGGAGATTATGACCTTAACATCAGCGGTATGTAATAAGGTTTATTATTATTTTTGAAATGAAAATCACTTTTGTTAGAAAAAGTAATTCTGTGAAATCATTGAAGATCATTCAATAAATATTTAAGTATATGAAGTGCTGGAGCCTGGTCCTATAGGACAATATTTAGAAACAATCCCAGGAATTTTGGCTCTTTATTTTATTCTGGTACCTAATACCCAGAACATGTATTTAATAAGTATTTAATCAATGAAAAACAGTAGATAACATTTTTTTGGTGACATAGTAATATTATAATTAAATAAAAATATTGTTATTTTAATCTTGTTTGGTGATAAGTGGAGGAAATGTTTATAAAATATGAACAAATGCATAATCTTTTGTGAATGCTTCTTATCTGATTTAAATGGTAAACTTTTTCATAACAAGACTGATAAGTGAAATAATATTGATTTGTATAATAAGTTAGCTGCATTTGATGTGACTCTTTTCCATTATTAAAGTCTTAAGTTTACTGAAAGAGGATGGGACAGGTTTTTAGAGGAAAAGGATCAGAAGTACATCACCTAGTTACAATCTTTCAACAACCTTATAAAATAATCTTTTTAGGCCAATATAATTTATCTAATACTTTAATGTCTCCTAATAACATATTAAAAATTTTTCTGCACCTGTAGAGAATTTACGTAGCATGTTTTAGGTCACAAAGTTAGTTGCGTTTGCATGGTTAGCAATATTTGTAAAATTATTTTGTTTAAATGTCCTGTAATTTCTTCTTTCTTTGCCATTAGTTTTAATTTCAGTAGCTTAGGTTAATTTGGTAATTTAATTTTCTTATATTTGGTGTGGGGGATAGACTCAGCGCCTTGTACATGGTAAGGCCACACTCTACTACTGAGAGAGATTCAGTTTGATTTAGAATATTATGATTATCTTTACTAGTCAAAAAAATCTGAATTTCAGGGTACATATTTGATAAGTGCCCAGCATTTATTTTATTTTATTTTTTGTGCTTTTGAGTATTGAACCCAGTGTTGCTCTACCACTGAGCTACACACTAGCTCTTTTTAATTTTTATTTTGAGACAGGATCTCACTAAATTGCCCAAGTGGCCTTAAATTTGTGATTCTCCTCTCCTCAGCCTCTGGAATAGCTGGGATTACAAGTGTGTAAGTGGGCCACTAGGCCCACCTGAATAATGTTTTAAACATGATGTGGAAACTTGAATATTTCCCAGAGAAAGTCGTGAAGTTTGAATTTTGTCTGCCATAGTTTGTAGTGTGAATGATAATGAATCAAATGCTAAAGTGTCTTTTAAGTTTTTATACTACAATATCCTTAGTTAGATGACTTGAATAAATCACTTAGTGTTTCTAGACTTTATTTCAATCTTTGAAAACAAAAGTTTCACTAATTGTTTCTTTAGACCTTTCTCAGACCTTTAATCTGGTGATTCCATTTTATGGGGTCTTAACATATTTGTTATTCATTCAGCAAATATTTATTGATTTCCTACTTTATGCTTTACATTGTGATATAGAGTTTTTTTTTTTTTTTTTTTTTACATTGAGAGATATGACATGTTTTATCAGTTCTTAATCTAGTAGGGAGACAATCAGTAATCATAATACATCTATTTGATAATACATTATAGTCACAATATGTTGTAAATACAGATATGGAATATCTGATATGCTAAAGTGCTAAGGGGACACAGTTATTACCTATCATATTAAAAATAAAAGTATCGATTTTATAATATAAATATTTCCCTGACCTCCAAAGCCCCTCTCCTCTTTTCTTTTAAAACGTGTTTGTCAAAATGATGTATACACATAGGTATAATGCTAAAAAGACCTATATGGAAAAAATAGCAATGCTCTGCTTTCTGCTGTCTGTCATACAATTTCCCTTAGTGTTTTCCTCTAGTATTATATGTTCTAAGTAATATTTTTATAGTGTTATCTATGTCTTAATTTTAAATTTTATTTATTAACTTCTAATTATGTTTAAGGAGTTCTTAGCTTTATCACTTCTCTTCCTTTTTTCTTCATGTTCCATATACAGTTTCCATGATTTCTGCTTAATATTCACTGTGGTCTCTCAAAATTCCTCAGGAGAATTTTAAAATTTGATTAATTTGTAAAATAATCTGTTTATTCTCCTTGCAGAAGTCTTCCTATTTCATGTGTTTTTAGTAAGGATGATATTATCTGCAAGTGAACTGAAACTTGCTTTTTGGAGGGGTCAGAAATTTTTGGATATTATAATAGTTTTGGTTCTCCAAAGGCTTATGTTCCATGTATTTTTAAAAAAATTTGGGGGCTGCGTTTGGTGGTACAACATGTAATGCCAGCTACTCAGGGGACTGAGGAAGGAGGAATGCAAGTTTGAGGCCAATCTGGGTAATTTATTGAGACCCTATCTGAAAACCTAAGAAAAAGCTCAGTGGTAGAGCGCTTGCCTGCCTGATAATTTGTAAGGCCCTAAGTCAATCTCAAGTAATGTTTTTTTTGTTTTGTTTTGTGTTTTTTTAAAAAAAAGTATATTGGCAGGTAGGGACTGGGATGTAGCTTAGTGGTAAAGCATGAGCTTAACATATTGAAGCCTGGTTTGGATCTTTAGCACTGCAAAAAAAAAAAGAAAGAAAAAAAGGAAAAAAATAGTTGGGGAGAGGGAGTGATTAGGAAAAACATTGAAAATCACTCATTGGGGAAAGATAATGAAAAAAAAGTTGATAAACACTGCTCTGCTCTCTTTGGGACTGTTTATTCTCCAAAGCTCACTCCATAGCTGTCATCCTGGGGATTTCTTTCCCTTTTTACGTCACTGTATTTCATTCATACCTTTGTGTGCATTTCATTGATTTGGTGAAGGGGATGTCTCCAATAACTGCCTGAGAAGAAAGGCAAATTTTTAAGACAGTTAAAAATTTTGAAGCCAGGCGTGGTGATGCACAATTGTAATCCCAGTGGTTTGGGAGGCTGAGACAGGAGGATTGTGAATTCAAAATTAGCCTTAGCAAAGTGAGGAACTAAGCTACTCAGTGAGACCATGTCTCTAAATAAAATACAAAATAGGGCTGGGGATGTGGCTCAGTAGTTAAGAGCCACTGAGTTCAATCCCCAGTGCTCTGCCCCCCCCTCCCCCCCCCAAAAAAATTGAGAATTGAATATCTGAGAAAATATTTTTATTTCATATAGTTTATTGATTGTTTGAATGTATACAGTATTAGTTAGCAATCTTTCCCTCAGAATTCATTCTCTTTTTTTCTAGCTTCTAGTTTTGCTCTTAAGAAGCTAGAACTATTATGGTACATATTCTCTCTATCCCTTCAACTTTTAGAAGATTTTAGAAATTTATTATCCCTGCCGTTTTGAAATTCCATGTTGGGCCTGTTATGACTCGTCCTTCACTTGTACTCCTTTTGGCAGTCTGGCTATTTACACTCTTTGGTCTAAAGAAATTGTGCTCTTAGAAATTCTTCATTGCTTGCTTCCTGGTTGTTTTGTGCTGTTCTTCCTGGAACCACTGTTAGTTGACTGTAGAACCTCTTTAAGGGTCTTATCTTTTTTTTTTTTTTTTTTAACATCTATTTTCTGAATTTTTCTTTTTTTGTGCCATCTTGTTCTTGGTATCTTAACCCTGAGGATGTTAATAAATTTTTATTATTTTTTTATTGTTAAGTTTTTTCCTATTTTTTTCCGTTCTCTTACTCTTGTTTTTCAAGTTTGTTTTCATCTCTTTCATTTTGGAGACTTTCCTCAAACATTTAGTAAAAGCCCTTAGTGTTATTTTCTATTTCAGATTGAAACATTAAAACCCTGACTGGGCATAAGAAAAGCTTTATCAGTTAGTGGACTTCCTTATTGGGTGATGAGGCTGGGAATAAGCTTGAGCCTTGCCCAGTTTTTATTATTTATAGCTCTTTTCCTTGGGGCCATTTAGTTTCTCCAGGGAAGGATTCTCAGATCTCTCGTCTGGCTATCTGTGTACAAGGGGCCTTGTTTCTTTTAGTAGTTTATAAAGTGGGTTAGTAGTTGATAGGAAGAATGTAGTCATTATTTGATTGTGAGAAATTATTTTATCTAATTATGTTATCTGCATTCTCAGGGTCCTGCCAACATCTCTACACAAAGGATGATTGAGTATTATTTGCCTTTAAAAGCAGGTGGAGGCACTATTATAGCTGAACTCTTTAAGAAGATTTTTAAAAGAATTCCAAGTGTTGAGGATAAATAGCAAAAGAAAACTATTCTTTTTGCTTTTTCCCTGATACTTTATGGCACCTTCTTTCAGCTTTATTTATGTATTTATTTTCATACTGGGGATTGAACCTAGCATCCTGAGCATGCTAAGCACATGCCCTCTACTACTGAGCCACAAATCCAGCCCACAGATTTATTTTTGTGGCTTTGAAAACGGGGAATGAAATATGATACGGTATTTAATTCATTTGAATAAAATTCCATTATACAGAATAATGCTCTTTGGAGATTATTAAAAGGAATTTAATCTATTTTAATAAGGTGTTAATTATATGTCCAGAAGTATGCTTCTGATTTTTACTTAATGTAAGTCAGCATTCTCTTCATCCATTCTGTTTAAGAAATAAATAGATGTTAGATATTTACCTCACAAGCCTAGCTTAACAGTGCCATATTTTCTTCATCAGATCGGTCAATTAAAGCTAGTGTTCCTTGGTACAGTAATTGGAAAGACACATTGATGGAATTGAAAGAATCCTCGTTATATACAGGTATTTCTTGTGGTGGTCTCAGTTTTCCAGATTGTTTTCTCTTTGCTCCTTGTCTATTGTCTCTTTTCCCACTCAGCTACTACTTCTCATGTTCATCCCACTTAAGGTCTAATTTTTCTAAAGTGAAGGAGGTCTGATGGTATCTGTTCATCTTTTGTTAAATATCCTATTACTTATTGTGTTTACTCTTGATTTACAACATATTTACTAAATCCAGGTTTTGTCCTTGAATAGTGATTTTGGACTGTGTCTTATTTTTGAAAAGGAAAAATATACTACCCTTCTTTACCAAGACAAAGTACTTTCTGCACAGAGAAACTTTAGTAGGATAACAGGGTTGCTCTTTCAGTTTCTAATAAAGAACATACAGAGATGGAAAGGGTATGCAAAATAGTGATTTTTATCTCCATATAAATACTACAGAATTTTTTTTTTTTTAAGGAGAAGAAATTGGCACTAAGTATTACAGTCTCCTGTTAACATGAACAGTTTTTAAGGTATCACCCCCTCCCCCCCCCACTTTCTGCAAAACAAACAAACAAAAAAATAAATAAAACGTCATTTGAACAATTATAAAAACAGAATGATGCCCTTGATTTATTAGCATTTAGCAAAATTAAAGGAGGACAAAAGAACCACAGTGTATACATCTTCACAGCCCTTTAGGGGAACATATGGCTGAAAGAAAAATTTGCCTTATTAACCTGACTGTGGCCTATCTTAAGGATGAAAGCTCATTTCTGCCGTATATAATTTTAAATTATTCCTTTGCTTCTCACATCCTTAGTTGAGTACCCAGTATCTTTTTGCATCAGTATATAGAAAATTATTGATTCAAGAACTTGTATCTGTGCTTGGTTTTTCTTTTTGATTTAACTTTAAATTCTATATACATTTCCATGGTTTCAAACTCAAAGCTATAAAACAGTGTATAGGAGGTCTAGTCTATGTTCTTTTCCCTTTCTCATCTTCTCCTTTCTTTTTCTTCTTCCTGTCCTGTACAGATAATTAATTGTATTAGTTTTTTTTGTTTGTTTGTTTTGTTTTGTTGGCTTTGGTGGTACTGAGGGTTGAACTCAGGGCTTCATGAATGCTAGGCAAGCACTCTACCACTGAGTTACAACCTTAGCACATATGTATTAGATTTATTCTTCTGTTATTTTTTTAATGTAAATAAATACATGTATTGCTCTTTGTTTTCTTCCTTTTCTTACACAAAAGTGCATACTTTTCTCTTATTTTTTTAATTTAAAACTTAATATATTTAAGTGAGCACTTAGTTGCAGCACAGAGAGACCTTCCACTTTTCCCACAGCTGCTTAAGTGTGCTTTTTAATGGTTGTACCATAGTTTATATAACCTCTCTCCTCCTGATGACATGAGGGTTTTCTAGTATTTTTGTTATTACAGGTAATGTTATGATGAATAGCTGTTTTGAAAGATCTATTTTGTTTATTTAGAACTCTCAATCCCCACTATAAAATGTATTCCTTCTCATGACAATGTGTCTATAATTTAAGTTTAAGCAACAATGATGCAAGAAGGTAAAGAGAATGATAATTAAAATATATACAAATCTGTAGTCACTTAACCATATTTGTGGAGAAACCTTCTTATTTAACCAGTTTTATTGTCTCTTTTTCTTGCTATTGGTACTAAATGAAAATATAATGTTAATTTTGAGGCAGAAACTATTTTTGACTTATTGACAGGATATGTTATTAGTGAGAACATTGGTTTTCTATTGTGAATAGATACTAGTCTGTCACTCATTCTCCAATTTTTTGTCATTTTTTGGGTATAGATATACTATTTGTAGGGATATTTTTCCTCTTTTATAGTAGAGAACATGAAATTGTTATAATAATATGCCTCCTAATCAGACTACAATATATGTGTTGTTCTCACATTGTATTTGTTGGAATTAAATTTTTGTATATTTGGCACCAGGTACACTGTTTGGTCAAAATGTATGGCTTTTTTCTTCAACCCTCCAGTCATTTAACTTTTTTCTTTAACCCTCCAGTCATTGGTATTATAAGCTGAAAACATATTTGCTCTGTTTCAAAAGTTAAGATGAAAACAAAGAGAATGCGAGGTTTGTTATTCAGCACATGTAGTAAAAATAGAATTTCTTTTTAGTGAAACTGTGATTTAAGTAATCTGCTTTAGCCTCATAAAGCCAAATAAGTTCAAATGAAAAAAGACTAGATGTAATATAAAGTGATTAGAATGGAACAAGAAAGAGTTGGCACTCCAAGAATCATGTTATATACAATTATACAAAAAATGAAAATACTCAGCTTTGTATTTGATAAGGTAAGTATCCTTTGAAATTCCCTTTGAAGAAGCTTTATTGTAATCTTACTCAAGAATCAAATTCTAGAGTTTATCTACCACACCAATATTGACATTTTGAGCCAGATAATTCTTTGTCGGGGGATAACCTTGTCCTGTGCATTGTAAAATGTTTTCATTTTCCTTACCTCTTTCTGTAGAGGCCAGTAGGCACCCCCCCCCCCCCCCTCCAGTTGTAACAACCAGAAATACCTGCAGACTCTGCCAGATGTTTTCTCAGGGGTTAAAATCAATTGAGAAACAGTGCTCTAAAGTATTGTTTATGAGTAGGATCTGCTTATGACAGTGTGATTAGTAACACTGAACTTTGGTTCTGAAATATTTTTATTCACATAAGTTATATTAGAGCATTAATAGGTAAGTGGGTAGTGAGAACATTGTGGAGGTTTGAGAATAACTCGATTTTATTTTTGCAAATACATATACTCTAATGTATGAATATATTAGGGTGAATGACTCAATATGTGTGTGTGTGTATATATACGTGATATGTATTTTAAGGGACAGATGAAAATGCTTGCTTAATGATAAAATTATCATTTTTAAATATCTTTTAAGAATATGGAATTGAAATTTCATTTGTTGTGAACTGATTTTACTGAGGAATTCTAACTTTATATATTGTTAATTTTAGCTACTACTCCATGGTTTGAGTCTTATAGAGAGACCTTTCTTCAGTCGATGCCAGCATCAGATCATGAATTTCTGAACCACTATTTAGCATGTATCCTTTACTTCAATTCTCTTAAAATCAAATATTATGGAAGTTATTACTCTCAGAAATAATTGAATGAAGGCAAAATTATTGAAAGGTTATATGGAGTACAGAAATTATTATTATTTTTGGCAGTACTGGGTACTGAACTCAGGGCCTGGAGCATGCTAGGCAGGCATTCTACTACTGCGGTGTATTCCCAGGCTGATAAATAGTAATTAGTATTAACATTTATAAAAATAATAATTATTATTTTTGGTACTGGGCCTCAAACCCAGGGATATTTACCACTGAGCTACATCTCTAGTTCTTTAAAATTTTTTTGTAACAGAGTCTCCTAAGTTGCTGAGGGTCTTACTAAGTTGTTCAGACTGGCCTTGAACTTGCAGTCCTTCTGCCTCAATCTTCCAAGTCGATAGGATTATAGGTGTGTATCACTGTGTCCAGTGATAAATTATTTTTTATTGATGATATATCAAGTTTTTGTTATTGTTATTTTGTTAAATGGCATACTTGATGTATAATTGCTATAATAAATTAGTTTTTGATTTATTTTGATTATAAGACTTATATTGCTTATTATTTTTCTAACTTGTGTATATTGTGCTTAATTAAATTTTTTTAAAATTTTAATTTGTTATATAAGACAATAACATGCATTACAATTCATATTACACATATAGAGCACATTTTTTGTATCTCCGGTTTTACACAAAGTAGAGTCACATCCTTCGTGTCTTCATACACGTACTTAGGGTAATAATGACCATCGCATTCCACCATCTTTCCTACCCCTATGGCTCCTCCCTTCCCCTCCCGCCCATTTTCCCCTTTGCCCTATCTAGAGTTCATTTAATCCTCCCATCCCCCTCTATCTCCCCAGTGTATTATGAATCAGCATCCTTAAATCTGTGAAATCATTCAGGACTTGTTTTTTGGGGATTGGCTAATTTCACTTAGCATTATATTCTCCAGATCCATCCATTTACCTGCAAATGCCATGATTTCATTCTTTTATTGCTCAGTAACATTCCATTGTGTATATATACTACAATTTCTTTATCTTCATATACTGAAGGGCATCTAGGTTGGTTCCACAGTTTAGCTATTGTGAATTGTGCTGCTAAAAACATTGATGTGGCTGTGTCCCTGTAGTTTGCTGTTTTTAAGTCCTTTGGATATAGACCTAGGAGTGGGATAGCTGGGTCAAATGGTGGTTCCATTCCAAGTTTTCCAAGGATTCTCCATACTGCTTTCCATATTGGCTGCACCATCAATGTATGAGTGTGCCTTTTCCCCCACATCCTCGCCAACACTTATTGTTGTTTATATTCCTAATAGCTGCCATTTTGACTGGAGTGAGATGATTGGAGTATTTTTGATTTGCATTTCTCTAATTGCTAGAGATGTTGAACATGTTTTCATATATTTATTTATTGATTGTATATCATATTCTGAGAAGTGTCTGTTCAGTTCCATGGCCCATTTATTGATTGCGTTATTTGGTTTTTTCGTGTTAAGATTTTTGATTCTTTATGTATTCTAGAGATTAGTGCTCTGATGTGCATGTGGTAAGAATTTGTTCCCAATTAGTAGGCTCTCTGTTCACCTCACTGTTTCTTTTGCTGAGAAGAAGCTTTTTAGTTTGAATCCATCTCATTTATTGATTCTTGATATTAATTCTTGTGCTATAGGATTCTTATTAAGGAAGTTGGGGCCTAATCCGACATGATGGAGATTTAGGCCTACTTTTTCTACTAATAGACGCAGTATCTCTGGTTTAATTCCTAGGTCCTTGATCCACTTTGAGTGGATGAAATTGCACTGAGGCAGAATGGAGACAAGCATGATGTACAAGAATCTGTCATTATGTTGATAGTTATATAATTTTGATATTGTCTATTTTAGGAATTTCCTATTGAACATGTAAATAACCTAAAAACTCTGAACAAAAAATCTTTAAGATTTAGAACTTTGAAGACGTGGAGAAATTATTTTGTGCTTGCAGTGAAAATCTATGAAATCATATTTTTTTCTGGTTGGGAAATATCTCCTTAAAGTTTATCTTAATAAGATGATCATATTGTGCAATAAGTGATAATTACCTTAATAATATGGTTTACAAGGTATGTTGGTAGCATCATCTAATGAAGTTGAACCTATGGAACAGTTTTCAAAATTGTCACAAGAGCAGCATCGGATTCAGCACAACAATGATTATTCCTACCCTAAGTGGTTTATACCAAATACACTCAAATATTATGTACTTTTACATGATGTAAGCGCAGGAGATGAACAGAGGTAAGTTTTATTTTTAATTTTTTTCTTATTTAATGATTTAACATTAATTTGGACATGGCTTGTTTAAGTTTTGGATTTATTTTTTACATAAAAAGTAAAAATTTGTTGTATAAATTTATTAATAATAGAATTAGTTTTATCTTTTTTCTGGAGTTACATCCAACAACTGAATCATTTAATGTAGCTTTCATATATTTACCCAAACTCTCTTCAATAGCTATCTCTTACATAGTCTTTGTATATAAAATACTTGAGGTTCTATACCAGTAGACCGTAATTGTTATTTCTTACATTATGTAAAATTATTTCTCATTTCTTTTCCCTGTCCCAGTTTTGCCTTTAACTTTTCACTGCCTGCTATTATAGGCACCTCGGTTTTCACTGTTTCCTCTCTTGTCCAGCCTTGGTTTTCTTCACATTCTCAAAAACATCCAAACAGCCAGGTTTGGTGGCGCACGCCTGTAATCTCAGTGACTTGGGAGGGTGAGATAGGAGGATCACAAGTTCGAGGCCAGCCTCAGCAATTTAGTGAGACCCTCAACATCTTGTGGAGACTGTGTCTCAAAATAAAACATTAAAAGGACTGGGAATGTAGCTCATTGATAAAGTGCCTCTGGGTTCAGTCCTCAATACCAAAAAACAAAACAACAACAAAAATTCAAGCATTTTTTTTTTAAGTTTCCTTTAATATTCATTATTAGCGATTTGCAGTAGTACTTCTACCTCTGGGATTCATGAATCAGTTGTATTAAAAAAAATAAATTCTTGAAAAATAAATATTAAAAGCAGTTTATTATTTTATTTGTAGTTTATTTTGGTCTTTTTTTCAAGGTGTGGATCAAATTAATCTGTTGTTTTATTATTCCAATGTAAGTGTTGTACCACTAAGCCATGTCCCCAGCCCCTGTTATTTTGATACTTGGGTACCATTTAGGATATCTAATTTTATAATAATTTCTTACCTATGTTCTGAGCACAAACCATTATTCATTGAGTGTTGGGTATTGAACCTAGGATCTTGGGTATGCTAAGCACATGTTTTACACTGGGCTACATCCTTTGCCTCATTTTTAAAATAAAATAAATTAAACTCAATAGAACCACAGAATTACTTTGAGGATTGTCTTTAGAATTTTTGGAAATGTCTGTAGCCTTATTGGATAAAGAATATTATTTACATAGTAATAATTTGAACTATCTATTAAAATTAGTTTCTATGAGTTCTGTAGGGTTTATATCTTATATATTAAATGGTGGTTATAAGAATATTTAAGTAGTCATTGAAGTAATTAGATCAGTGGTTTTATTTTTAGTGGTATCATTGGTACTGTGAGCTGGAGTTTGATTTATTGAACTTGAGTATGTATATACATATATTTATATAAATTTTAATTAATTTTATTAATTTAGACTTTATAGAGTATGATATGATTTAGTTGTTTGCTCGGCTTGTTTTGTGTAATATCAGCATTTGCAGTTGAATAATTCAGGTTTTTTTTTTTTTTGGTTCCACTCCCAGGATAGCTAGGAAAAATGCTATTTTAACTGGTTTAGCCTTGTGGACCCAAAAGTTCATTTCCCATAGTTTGTACTATTTGCTGCTGCTTTTTTTTTTTAGAGAGAGAGAGAGAGGGAGGAGAGAGAGAATTTTAATATTTATTTTTCAGTTTTTGGTAGACACAACATCGTTGTTTGTATGTGGTGCTGAGGATCGAACCCGGGCCGCACGCGTGCCAGGCGAGCGCGCTACCGCTTGAGCCACATCCCCAGCCCTACTATTTGCTTCTTAGGCCATTTTATAATTTGAATTGAATTATCTTACCTGCGAGAGCAACCTAGTACACTAGTATATTTAGTTTTTTTAAGGTATGTAATCAGAATTTATTTTGTCGCATCTGAGAAACAGCTCATGGATTCATCAACTATAAATTTTGTAAGAAAAATAGGTGGATTTTATGTAATAAATGCCGTGTTTTCTTCTACTTCTTCTGAACTGTGTCCTGTTTTGTAAGATTTTGGAGGTCGATCCCCCCCCCCATCGCTACTGCCCCTGCTGGATTGAACCCGGGCAGTTCACCTCTGAACTCCATCCCCAATCCTTTTAATTCTTTATTTTGAGGTAGGATCTTGCTAAATTGCTGAGGTTGGCTTCAAATTTGCGATCTTCCTGATGTAGCCTCCCTGAAGTAGTGGAGATTATAGGCATGTGCCACTGTGCCCAGCTAATTTTCTATGTTAGCACTTTGGTTTGTTGAAAAATGTTCTCAGAGAATTCCTTCAGGTTCTATTCCCTGAAGACTAGTCCCCTCATTGAGAGGAAGCACTGCTGGTTTATGAGTTTAAGCTGGGTTGGTAAATGATAGCGTGTATTGTCTCATAGAAAGCTCAGAGGTGGATTCTTGTAAGGAAATTCTTTTTTTTTTTTTTATAGTTTCCCCAAACTAGTTTGATCACCTAGATTTTCTTTTGAGTAACAGGAATATATTTCTTTTGAATAACAGACTTTTTACTCCATGGAACCTACTTTGGTAACTCCACTTTACTATTTAATCCTAATTTTGTTTTGCCTTTTTTTGAGTATTATTTTTATATTAAGATCTTTTATCTAAAGTCTGCTCCCCAGTTACTATGATGCTTTTTCTTTTTTCTTAAATTTTTTCTTTTTTTTTTTTTTAATTTCAGAGCTGAATCAATTTATGAAGAAATGAAACAGAAATATGGAACTCAGGGTTGCTATTTGCTTAAAATTAATTCTCGAACGTCAAATCGAGCATCAGATGAACAGATACCAGATCCTTGGAGTCAGTATCTCCAGAAAAGTAGTATTCAAAACCAGGTATATGTAAAACAACAACAACAACAATAATAATAATGAAGCAAACCACAAAAGTTGTATTTCAGTTTTATGACATAATAGTATAAATGTAGGATTTTTTATGTTTTTTTTTTAAACTGGTACAGTTACTAATATTTATTTCGTGGAATCTGGCTATCCGCTGTGAGCTTTTAAATCAGATTCAAAAGCTGTTTTTAACCAACTGCAACTCTTCTCAGGTGTATAATAGTGTTAATTGCTCTTTTTTCTTAAAAGATTAAAAATGAATTATACAATGAAAACTGAATTAGATTGGCTAGACATGAATATAATAGAATTTTTTACTTGTCCATTAAATTTATTGTAAATGCTCACAGTTATTATCCACATGCTCTGGGGTTGCTGTCTACATTTTCAACATGATGTTCTTTTGGATTTCGGAGCTCATGCCTTTTAGTTGGGTGGGCTTTTCCTTCTAAGCTTTCCTTTGGTTTCATTTTCTTCTGAATTTTTAGGAAGTGTTATTTTTCTTCCCTCACTCCTTTCTTAATCTATAGTCCTGGACTTAATTAATTGTCTTTTGACCAAAGTGGATAGGAGTAAGGTTTTAAGTGTTTTCAAACATCTAAGTTTACAGTTGTATGCCCTTGGTAATAGGGAAATGCAAGTTCCTTTGCTTAGGTAGATAATCAAAATTTTTTTTTTGTTGTTTAGAAGGAAAATAAGCTGTATTGTGTGCTCTTTATGTGACATTATTTTAAAGACATCAATTATAAAATGAAGTATTGATCTTCTAATTGAGTATTGATCTTCTAATTGAATATTGTTTAAAGATTTATTTAAGTTGTTTATATAATATGAAATTTTTAGTCTAGACATTGTGCTATTCCAATATTTTACTCATTTAAATATTGAAATGATTGCTAACCTTCTTTGAGATATGTTGGGGAAAATTCTTTAGGCAAAAAAGAACCAGTTGTATGTTAACAAGTTTTGAGTTTTAAAAATAGCCTTTCAGGGCCATCCTCAGAATAGAAACAATACTGAAAGTTTTGATTTAGAGTTTAGCCATGTAAAGGGAAATGTAAATCAAGTTGTCCTGTTTGAGAACTTTTAATGGAAGACAGAGGTATCAATCTCCGATCCATGTTATAATTTCCTTTAAATCTATGAAGTACTGATAGCACTTCCTATCTCCTTAAGTAACCAGTTGTATTTCAGAACAGCTTGAAGTTGAGGGTCAACATAACATTTTCACTGTTTGTTCACATTGGTCCTTTTGTGGGGGGCATATCAGTTTTTCATTGTAAGCTTTCAAAATGTAGAAGGATAGCTCTCTGTCCCCTTTTATATTTTTCTAGACTAACTATACCCAGTTTTTTGGTCTTTCTCAAGAGGTTGTTTCAGATAGTTTCCTTAAGAAATTATAGTTTACATATTTTCCTCAAAGTGTGGCACTCAGAATAATTTCATATTTACTGTTCTCATGGAGTAGCTTGTGTATTTTAATTTTTCTTTGTTGACTGAGAAAGCAGTGCCTTTGTACCAGTGTACTTTGCATTTGATATTTTTTCAAAACACTTGAATATATTCATAATCCACTCAAACATGCTAGCATTGTGAACATGACTTAGGAGATTTTATACTCCTTTGTCTTTTTGCCCCCTGACTCTAGTAGTCCATTCCTTGCCATCATTCCTTTAGATTCATAGACATTCGTATATACCTATATAATATCTGTGTATATTCAAATGGGTATATATGTATATATCACATGTAAATAAATTGAGATAGAGGTCATTTAAATTCAGAAGAATTAGACTAGTAAATTGAGTGGTGAAGAATTTAAAACTTTATCAGAAATGCCTTTATGGCTATCACATCCCAACTACCTTTCTTTCAAATTCTACTCATCACATATTCCAAGAAACCTCTCACCACTTCTGGGCTTGTTCATAATCTCCTTATAGGGGGTTAATTCTAATAGTACTGTGCATTCAAAATACTTTTTATCTCCACCATCCACCCCCACCCCATCCTGGACTGTTACTTAATTCTTAATTAAGGAGTTAAGTGGATTAGAGTGTTAGAATAAAATACATAAGGCTGGGTATGGTGGTGCATGCCTGTAATCACAGCTACTTGAGGGGATCACAAGTTCAAGGCCAGCCTGGGCAACTATTTCAAAATAAAATAAAAATAGAGTTGAGGAATGTAGCTCAGTCGTAGGATAGTTGTCCAGCTTGATTGAGGTCCTGGGATCAGTTCCCAGTCCTGCAAAAACAAACAAACAATAACAACAAAAGAACATGGAAGAAGGTAGAAATTTAGAGGACTAGAAGAAAAGACAAATAGTTCATATGAAGCCAGTGGTTAGCAGAGTAATCATACTTGTTGATGGATTTGGTGGTATCTTAAACATGATAAAATGATTGTTAATGCTGTTTTATTTTATTTTGCTAGGAATCATATGAAGATGGCCCTTGTACTATAACTTCAAATAAGAATTCTGATAGTAACTTGCTTTCATTGGATGGATTAGATAACGAAGTCAAAGGTCTTGATATACTTCTTGATATACTCTTTTGATAGAAAACATATTGTTGTCAAAGCATGCTAACCTTTATAGATAAAAGATGGGGAAATTTTTGTAAAACAAAAAGATAATGATCAGGTTAGCTTTTCTTCTGAAGTGTTTATTGAATCCTTTGAGTTTGATTTTTGACCTTTAAAGTTTGTTTTATAAGAATAATATATCAGTTTTTTAAAAAACAATATTCGTGGAAAGCAAGGGAAGATGTGATGTACGACATTAATTATTTCCCCACTTTAAATGATTTTGAGAGTTGTATTTCTGTATTTTTAATTACAGTTTTGGTAATAATAGCTCTAAATATTTTTTGTGGTAATTTTTCTTATGGCTTAGTTGTGATATTTTAAAATAATTCTTTATATTAATTTAAAACTATTTTTCTTTATTTCCCAATTTACCTGAATTCTTAAATTTCTATTACATGTAGCAAGTATAAGCTCAAACCCTTTAAATGTAGGGGTGAAAATGTTAACGATTAACAATTAAATGTTAATCTTAGACGTCTAAGGTGTATGGAGAGATTGTAGGGTTCCATTTTTCTGTTTTTTTTTTTTCTTTTTTAAATTTAGCAGAGTGGGGTAGTAGTTTTCCCATTTTCTCTTGCATTCTGAGAGTAAAAGAAAGATTTTTTTTTTTTCAGTAGATGGCTTACCAAATAACTTTAGAGCTCACCCACTTCAATTGGACCAATCCAGTGACCCTTCTAACAGCATTGATGGCCCAGATCATGTAAAATCTGCTTCATCATTACATGAAACAAAGAAAGCAAATACTGGAATAATTCATGGTGCATGTTTAACACTTACCGATCATGATAGAATTCGACAATTTATACAAGAGTTTACATTTCGGGGCCTTTTGCCACATATAGAGAAAACAATTCGGCAATTAAATGATCAGGTAACACTTAACTTTTTGGATTTTATTTTTCAAATTTAAGTAAATACTAAAGAATGTAATATAAATTATTTAAAGAATTTTAAGATTTTTGTTTTGCAGTAGGCCATTGTTAGTACTTACTGAAATTCCTATCAGTGATGAAACTCTATTCAGTCCTAGAAGAAACTTATTCATTTTCAGTTTTTTACCATCATATTAGTTTGTGTGTGTGGTCCTGAGAACTGGACCCAGGGCCTCATTTGTGCTAGGCAAATGCTCTACCACTGAGCTACATTCCTAGCTCTTTAGGTAGTTTAAAGAAAAAAATCAGTGTTATTATAATCATTATTTACCCACTACTAAAGCTTTTTAAAGGTTATTTAAAAGTTTTTTGTATGTAAACAAAAAAAATATTAAATCCTTATTTGTCAACATATTTAATCTTTTTTCTTAGCTAATATCAAGAAAAGGTTTGAGTCGATCTCTATTTTCTGCAACTAAAAAATGGTTTAGTGGCAGTAAAGTTCCAGAAAAGAGCATTAATGAGCTGAAAAATACATCTGGGTTGCTGTGAGTAAAATATTGCTGTTTTAGTCTTTCCTGTTTTTTGTTTTAACTTTGTCTAGTGTTTGATTATGTGTTGTCATGCAAACAATAACTACCTTCATAGTTTCTTAGTTTCACAGTGTCAAACATTCAGGTAGATAAGAGCAGTGACTGTAAGTTAGTTATTTAATTTTAAAAAATATGTAATTTGGACATCTAAAAATAAACTCTAAAGATAACTGGGAAAGTCACTTTGTTTTGAGACTGTTTCCTTCCCTATTTGCATGAAGATGGAATTAGATTACATATTCATTAATAACCCTTTTGTATCTTAAAGGTTGTAGTCTATGATTCTAACACATGGCACATATTTAGCAAATTTTGTTTTATAAAAAATCTTGTTTTAAGGGAGAATAAAATTAATCCATTTGGATTAAAATTATTTTTCCTGATGTAATTCCTGGAATTAACCATTTTATTCACTACATAACTTTATCATGGAGAAAATACTTGCCTGCTGTTAAGAAGTTCCCACAGTTATAAATTAAATAAAGTAACTTTTTGTTTCCAAGTAGTTCTGAAACTTGACACTCTTCTTTGGTAAAGAATTCTTGTTAAAGAGAATCAGTTTTCTTCATATTCTGGATAGTCGAATAGCTTGTTATACATTTTATATTTAATGGAGTTGAGCGTAATAAATTATACGTATATATTTAAATGATATATATATATATATATATATATATATATATATATTTTTTTTTTTTTTTTTACTTATTGTATATGCAGGTATCCACCTGAAGCACCAGAACTTCAAATCAGAAAAATGGCTGACTTATGTTTTTTGGTGCAACATTATGATTTGGCTTACAGTTGCTATCATACTGCAAAGAAGGATTTTCTTAATGATCAAGCAATGCTTTATGCAGCTGGTGCCTTGGTTGGTATTTATTTTTTTATTTTTGCTTTGTGGGGAATTTAACCCAGGGCCTCATACATTTTAGACAAGCGCTTTACCACTGAGCTACGTCCCCAGCCCTTGTTTGCATTTTAAGAAAATAAAAACTAAGTGCCTATATTTTGATGTATACAGACTTCCTCTCCAGAGAAGTACACCTCTAGCCTTGCATAGCATTGGGCTCAGTGCAGACTACACTTTTTCCCATGTTCACCCTACATAGTAGTTTTGCCTGTTAGGAGGTCCTTTTCTTTGTCTCCATCTCTGCCAGGATTTACATGTTGGTATTTTTTATATTCCCCAAGATAACCTCCAGTCATGCTAAGCTGCCTTTCTAGATTATGTAGGTCACCCTCCAACATGCCATTAAACAATTTTGCTAGTGCTTTGATTACACAGATGAATAGGCCTCAGAAGGACTGTCCTAACCATATTTTTCTGAGGTTTATTACTCTTAGGGCAGCTTGTACAACCCCAGTTATTTTCAGGTATGCATATATCATGTTATAGTAGACATGCCTTTATTTTTTACTGCTAATCTATTTCTTTCATATAGCTGCTATCTCTATTTAAATAGCTTAGAGGTAATATTTATCAGATAATAGATAAAATTGGAAAAAAGATACAGTCATACGTTGCACAACAAGGTTTAAGTGTACTATGTTGGTGTCATATAAGCATATTGCTTTAAAAAATTATACCACCTAGTAGTATTGTAAACCCATTATGCTGCCCATAGTATAAGGAAACACGTGAGTGCAATTTCTCAAAACGTATCCTTGCCATTAAATGATGCATGACTATATTGTCTTTGTATAATTCCATCATTGGTCTGTTCTGTGCTCTTGGAAAAACTGGGAGGAGGTGTACCTGAAATCTTAAGCTAAGTTCACTTGTTGTTTTATTTACACCAAAAACCAAAGTTAACTAGGTCTTCTTGGAAATCTCATTTAAATATTTAATTAAAGACTTGAATTTGACTGGAGAATTTTAAGATGAAAGCATATAAATATATTTTTTGAGTCTGCTTTAAGCTATGCAATTTATTTATATGTACAATAAGAAATTCTAATAAATTTCATTCTAATTTTTGAGCTTCCTGAATGCTAAATTATAAGACTTTTTCTCCTTTTGAAATGGTATACATTTTGTCTTCTCCCTTAGGAAATGGCAGCAGTGTCAGCTTTTCTTCAACCAGGAGCGCCCAGGCCATACCCTGCTCATTACATGGATACAGCAATTCAAACATATAGGGATATCTGCAGGTAGGTGACTATAATATTTATATTTTGCCCATTTAGAGGTAAATGTAATAGTTTTTAAAAAAATTTATATTTTGACATTTATATTTTTAATTATAAATAGTTCTTTTTGTTTTTCATGCTTTAGACTCTCAAGTTAATGTAGTGAGACAAATTGAGGTGAAAAAAATTAATATTTTATTACTACGTCTTTCCTATTTGGTTTTGATTAGGAATGTTTAGCTTATGTTATATTGAGGGTGCATTATATTGTAGGGACATTTCTGAACATACCTACTATTAAGCCAGGAATTAGCTATTTTGAATTTTCCTTATTAATTAAGAGTTAAGTAACAGTCCAGGGTAGGGTAGAGGTGGGTGGTGGAGATGAAAAGTATTTTGAACGCACAGTACTATTTAAAGTATTTTGAATACACAGTATTATTAGAAGGAGATTATGAACAAGCCCAAAAGTGGTGAGAGGAGGTTTCTTGGGATATTTGATGAGTAGAATTTGAAAGAAAGGTAGTTGGGATGTGATAGCCATAAAGGCATGTCTGGAATTGTGATTTTTAGAAATAATGTTGTGGTTGCATCATTATTAGTGAAAGGATATAGAGCTCTGTCTAGGTCAAAGCAATTATATATTTGGAAAGTGTTGACTGATAAATTTGGAAAAAGGGTTTAATATAAATTAGTGTGAGGAGGGTTTATCATTTATTATGATTATTCTTAAGCTGTAATTAAGATGTATATAGTAGTAAATGGGAGATTATTGAGTAGAGCCTTGACATTATAAAAGTTATTTTTCAGAATGATCAATCTGACATTTCTTTTCCTTGTAGTGCTGGGGATCAAACCCAGGGCCTTGCTTGCTCATTTTAGGCAAACATTCTACAACTGAGCTACACCCTAGCTCCTTTATTTTTCTATTGTAGAATGGATGCATTGGGGAAGAGAGAGATATGAAAGCCATTTTGAGTCCTATAATGTTTATCAAGTAGAAGTAGTAATTGTAATAGCAATATGTGTACAATATAGCAACATTCCTATTTTTTAAAAGTTAATGTTTAATTGAGTGTTTGGTACCTCAACTCACTATGTCCAAGTAATTTACACTTCATTTAATCATTAAAACAAACCTATGGTGTTATTTCTGCTTTATAAACAAGGAAATGGAAACTTCAAAAATTTAATTTACCCAAGGGTATAGTGGTAGAACCACTATCAAATCCTACCTTTTATACATTATAATCTATTCAATAACATATTTATAGATTTTAGCAGAAGATATTGTAGCCCTGTGAAAAAGGAACTACTAAAAGGGATTGAGAGGAGAGATTCTAAAGGCAGAACTAGTACAGTGAACTACCAGAGAAACCAGAATAGTGAAAGTTTCAAGAAGTTTGAATATTTGTTCTCTGAAAAGATCTTCCTTGTCTTTATGAAGTATAGAACTTGTGGAGATACGCATGTAGAATGCCACAAAAGAAAAGACTGTGTAGTGACCTAGATAAATGTTGGCAATCCTTTCCACAACAGTCTATATGTGTTTCTGAATCCCTATTTACTGTTATGCATTATTTACCTTATAATCCTCATTCTAAATTGTCATAATTGATAAGATTTGTCAGCAGTTTAGTAGTTGGGATAAATTAGAAACATTGTATCAATTACATGTAGCAATTTTAAGAAGCTCCCTTATCTTGGAAATATTAAAATGTAAATAAATTTTCTTCAAATACAGTCAGCACAATATTTAGCATTGCAATGTCCTCTTAGAATTCTGTGTTCCACTTTTGAATTGATGAGATTCTATTTCTCTTATAAGACTTTTCTTGAATTTTTTCTTTTGGCTACTGGGGATTAAACCCAGGGTAAAAGCATGTGCTGGTGCACACCTATAATCCCAGTGTTTCGGTATGTTGAGGCAGTAGGATTGCTAGTTCAAAGCCAGCCTCAGCAACAGCAAGGTGCTAAGCAACTAAAACCCTGTCTCTATAAATAAAATACAAAATAGGGCTGGGGACATGGGCTCAGTGGTCGAGTTCCCCTAGTTCAATCCTCAGTACCTTCCTCCCCCCAAAAAAGGCATGTGCTGTATTACTGAGGTATACCCCCTACCCTTAATTTTTTTCTTTCATGAAGCCATCCTTCTCTCTCCTCAAAACACAATAAAAATCAGTTATTGTCTGTTTATTCTCTTTTGTATCAGTTTCTACTTTTAATATAGAATTGTGTCCTAGAAATATTTGAATTCTCAGCACTTCACTCTGCTGATAAAATGTTTTGTTTTGCTTTTTTTTGTGTGTGTGCAAATTAAAAAAAATTGCTTGAATTGACAGATTATTTTAATAAAGTCCTGGACTTGTAGCCATTGGCAAAATGGGTAAGAAATAAAAAATAAATAAAAATAATAGTGTTAAGACCTGAGAGATTTTATAAAATTTATTTAAGAAAACTAAGTATTATATATGAGCAATACTGGTAAATAGAAATTAAGTCTTTTTTTTTTTTTTTTTTTTTTTAAAGAAAGAGGTGAGAGAGAGAGAATTTTTAATATTTATTTTTTAGTTTTTGGCGGACACAACATCTTTGTTTGTACATGGTGCTGAGGATCGAACCCGGGCCGCACGCATGCCAGGCGAGCGCGCTACCGCTTGAGCCACATCCCCAGCCCTAAGTCTTTTTTACTTATTAATAATCTTAGGTATTTATAAATTCTAACCCTATATATAAAAAATTATATTTTGTAGAAAGTTTGACAGATCACCACAAATAATTTGAGACTAGTAAATTTTATTCTAAAAATATTGTTCACAGTGGCATTCCATAGTGGGTTTGAGTTAATAATCTTTGGTTGTTATTTTAAAGTCAAGTAAAATTCTGATATAAGGAATAGAAGTTAAAAGAAAAATCTTTTGCTGTTATTTTCCAAAGAAGGACTCAGCCTTGTCATTTCACAGAAAAAATGTTTTCATTTAGTTTATTGTTTTTGAAAATGAATAATCTAATTCTAGATTTCTGATATAGAAGTCCACAAAGAAAAACCAACTGATGAGGTATTTTTACAAAAAAAAAAAAAAAAAGTTTGACTCGGATCACTCAGGCAACTTTGGTCCTTCGCTGTCTCCAGTTTAAACACATTATGGTGGTACTACCATAAGGAAAATGTCTAAATAGTCCTATAAGTAGCCAGAAAATGAAACAAAAGTAACTAGAGTTTGCAGTGAGAACCAAAAAAACCAAAAACAACAACAACAACAAAAAATATTGTTGACATGCTTATATTCTTTTGTGTTCAAATCAGTTTTTGTTAACTGGCTATTCATTCATAGTTACCAAGTAAATTCTAGCTTTTTTACCCACAGGAATGGTAATTTTGCATTGTATTCTTACTACAAAAATTTGTGATTAATAAAAGTTAGATGAGTTATGGGAATTTTCTATATTTTTTTAACACTTTTTTGATATGTGGGTAATAAGGATGTAGACTGTTTTTACTCAAAGTTTATAATTGTAATATTTTGCTGAATATGTTAACTTTGATGTGCTAAGGTATTGTTATTGCTGATTATATTTTTCTCATTTTTCTTTAGGAATATGGTATTGGCTGAAAGATGTGTATTGCTTAGTGCCGAAATTCTAAAAAGCCAAAGCAAATATTCAGAAGCTGCAGCTCTCCTAATACGGTTGACTAGTGAGGTACTGAAACTGTGTAACATTTGATTTAATATACATTATTTTGTAAGCATGTATCTTTTTTCATGAGAAGGTGTACAAAACATAAAATTAGGAGCAGCATCCTTTTGGGATTTATAACATAGCTTTTTAAGTTATTTGTTGAATTAATTTTAAGTATAATTTTTATAAATTGAATTTATTTTATTTAGACATTTTAACTCCACATTATATTATTATTAACCACAAATATGTATTGGGCATCTCCTATGACTTAGGTTCTATCTTATATGTAATGGTTTTTAAAACAACATGTATGTGCATCATTCCTCAACTTTAAAACAATAGCCACTGAAGAATTTTCAATCTTGTTTACAATTAGTATGAATTTTTTTTTGGTTCTGGGGATTGAACCCAGGGGCGTTTCACTACGGAACCACATTCCCAGGCCTTTTTATTTTTTATTTTGAAACAGGGTCTCACTGAGTTGCTTAGGGCCTCACTAAGTTGCCGAGGCTGGCTTGGAACTTGTGATTCTCCTACCTCAGCCTCTTGAATCGCTGGGATTATAGGCATGTGCCACCGCACCCGGCTAGTATGAACTTTTAAAGAAAATCATCTTAATCGTTTATAAAATTTTATTATGAATATTTCAAAACTGAGAAATGTAACCCATTTATAGTTGCTATTGAAGGTTATACAATAGAATTATTGAATTGCTTTCACCATAGATGTGTAAAGAACTGTAGTATTCTTTTGTAGGTATGGTTAAAGACATTTTGTAGAATACTCAAGAACAAAGGAACATAATCAAATATGTATTTTACCCCTTAAATTATTACTGTTCTGTTTTCACTCTATACAGTTTTAGGACAATCTTATTCACAGTTGTGATTTTCACGCTCAACCTATTCCAAATCCTGACTTCTTGAATTTTAGATTATTTTGGCCACTTTAAAAATGACATATCTACTTAAATGTTTTCAAGACATCTTAAGTTAAAATATCAAGAAATTCAAAAATTTTTTTTGTGTGTTTGTGTGTGTGTTTGTGTGTGTGTGTTTTGATGCAGAACTGGGAACAGAACCCAGGGCCTCTTGTAGGCTTGCAGTCTAGGTCAATACTTTACCAGTGAACTGTCATCTCAGCCCTAAATTTGAAATTTCATATCTGATGTTATCACCAGCAAACTCTGTTTGTTCTAGCAGAAACTGCTTGAAGTACTCCTGTATTCATGCTTCCTGTTAGTAACACAGTGGTGTGTGTGGGTGGGTGGGGGGTTGTTTCATTTTCTTAAATATATTTTTGATTTTATCTCAAAATGGTTTACTAATCTCCTACTCCTCCAAGTCCTAGTTCTCATCCTTAATATCTTTTATCTGGACTAGGACTTTTTTCCTTTTTGCTTTACTAAATTTACTTGTTCTTCATTAGTCCTTTATTAGTCATGTCTTTCAGATAGTCTTTCCCACTACCATAGGTCTCCTTTCTGCTCTCTCACATAGTGCTATAAAACTTGACTTGTTCTGTTGTATTATATTGGAAGTTATATCTAAGCTGTTAGCTGCTTGACGGCAGGGAATTGGGCTGCCCTCTATATTTTTATCCCTGGTAACTAACACTTGTCTTGGCACATGGTACTCTACAAATGTTTGTTCACCTGAATTAGTAAGTCCTTTCTAAGAAGAGGGGTTTGAATGTGTTGCTGTGTTTTTCACACTAGGGATATCAGTGAATATAAAAATTAATGGTCCAGGAGCTTGAATAGAATTTTTTTTTCTTGCTTAAATGTTTTTAATTGCCTTTCTACCTGCATATGTAAATAAAATTTCTTTTTTTGGTACTGGGGGTTGAACTCAGTCAGGGGTACTTGACCACTGAGCCATGCCCCCAGTCCTTTTTTGTATTTTATTTAGAGACAAGTGTCTTACTGAGTTGCTTATTAGTGCCTCTCCATTGCTGAAGCTGGCTTTGAACTCACGATTCTCCTGTCTCAGCCTCTTGAGCCTCTGGGATTATAGGCGTGCTCCACTGTGCCCTGCTAAATAAAATTTCTTTAGAGTAAATTCTTCTGCCTGCATTTTAGCCTTGTTATTTTCTGTTGTTCTCTTCAACTCTTGTTTTCAATTTTTTTTCTCAAGTCCATTTGATTTATTTTGTCATGAAAGTCTAGAAAATGTATCACTGTCATTTACTGCTGTAGGGTAGTGGGTGGGAGCAGGTACTTTGATGCATTTTGCCAGAAGTTGTGATTTACAGTGGCTTGTTCTGCTATAGTTCTCATTTTTTTTGTGTGTGACAAAAATAAAGATTACTAGGCATAATGTGTATAAAATTAATATTAAATCTTAACTAGTAATTTATGTAATGGCACACTTTGCTATCTGTGTGTATTTTATTAACTAGAAAGGCTATATTATATCTTGAAAAACATACTTGTCTCAAGAATAGAGAATATAATCATATACTGTTGATATAATTGAATTGTGTTCCCTAAATTTTTGCCAGTACCAAATGACAGCTATAAGACTGGGTGAAAAAGTTATGCTTTGAGTTGATTTTTTTAGAACTGCAAATTTATGGACAGATTATTGTTTTATGCTTTGAGATTCTCAGAATGGCAGTGCACAGCCTAGTCTAATGGGGAAAAAAAAAATCACGTTTACCACCATGTAGCATAATATATCCAAATTTGGTATTTTGAGACATCCCTACTATTTGTCACTACATTTAAATATCTTACTTTTTTGTGTGTGTGTGGCACTGGGGATTGAACCCAAGGCTTCACACGTGCCAGGGAAGTGCTTACTACTGAACTATATATTCCGAACTACACTTAAATATGATAAACCAGTTTTAGACATAGTAATGAAAGTTTTTTGGGAGGGTGCCGAGGATTGAACTCGGGGGTGCTTGGCCACTGAGTCACATTCCCAGCCCTATTTTGTATTTTATTTTCAGACTGGGTCTCACTGAGTTGCTTAGCACCTCACCATTGCTGAGGCTGGCTTTGAACTAGTGATTCTCATGTCTCAGCGTCAGGAGACATGGGATTACAGGCATGTGCCACCATGCCTGGCAGAAGTTTTTTTTAAATAAGTTTTTTTCATCTTGGAAGCAACTGTTCCTGTTGGAAATTGATCAGCTGATAGTACCTTCCCTAGTAACTTCACAATTATGTGAAGAAAAAAAAACTTAAAATATTAGATCCATTATGTGTTTGAAATTTGATTCTATGCAGTAGCTGCAACAGATGCCTTTATCAACTTTTTTTAAATATATTTTTTAGTTGTAGTTGGACACAATACCTTTATTTTTTGTTTTTATTTTTATGTGGTGCTGAGGATTAAACCCCAGTGCCCTCGCATGTGCTAGGTGAGCGCTCTACTACTGAGCCACAGCTTTAGCCCTCAACTGGTTTTATGGAAATATTTATTGAGGTCTTTTTTTTAGTCTCTTTTAAAGTTGCTATAATAATACCATAGACTAGGTAATTTATAAACAGTATGAGTTTATTTGGCTTATGGTTCTGGAAAAAGGGAAGTTTGTGGCACTGGTACCTGGTGAGGGTCTTCCTGCTGCCTCATCCCAAGGTGAAAAGCAGAAAGGCAAGGGAGTATGGGAGCAAGAGGAAAAGAGAGGGCTGAATTCACTTTTATGACGAATCTAATTTCCCAGTCACCCATACCTGTGATAATGACATTAATTCATTTATAGGGCCTCTTGTGACTGAATGACCATTTTTATTAGGTTCCACATCATATCACTGTTGTAGCAAGTATTAAATTTTCAACATGTGAACTTAAGGAGATGGGGGATACGTTCCAACTATAATAAAGTCTATGCTTCAGATTTTTTTTTTCAATACATATCCTCATATTTTAAGTTACCGTTGCCTTTTCAGATTTTGTTAAAATTATCTCTTGACTGTGGCAAAATTTTCCTACGCTGAAATTCTTGCCAAAATGATATCACAGGTTTCTTTTTCTTAGTTCCTCATATTGCACATATGCTAGTCTTACAGATATGAACTATTTTAAAACTTTATTTTTCAATTCATTCAAAGCCTCCACTTTCTAGATAAAATCATCCTTTGTAAAAATCCTTTGATTTCTCATCCATCAATATCAACGACAGACTTTTTTTTAGGCCCATTTTATCTTTTCAGAACAATGTTTTTACTATTTTGGGTGTCACTATAAGAGAAGCTAATGAAGACTAGAGCTAAAGTGAGATATGAAAGTAGGGTATTCAGCATTGCAAACTGATTCTTTCTCAGTCAATAGTCTGTTGAATGTAAGAGTCAAAATTTTGTTTCAGCTAAATTAATATCTGATGTGGACTTGCAGGTCTGTCTTGAATTGGTTAGTTTTTGAGTGTTAAATTTGAGAATTCTTGGGTTTATTATTGCTAGTTCTCAACTGGATTATATATTAGAATCATCTAAAAACCATCACGGACACCTAGGGCATATTCCTTATTTATTTATAATGAACAGGATTCTTATCTGTCCTACTTTTGCAAATGAGGCTTTATAGGAAATTAAAAATAGGTATATATATTTATGCTTTCTGTGCACATATTCATATGTTAAGAATAAACATATAGAACTTAAAGAAAAACTGTGAAACTGTTGAAACCTAAACAAAGTTCTGAAATAAAAATGTTAATTAGAGGGAATTACATCTTCTAGATATTAGAATGTATTAATGAGGCTACAGAAGTTAAAACTGTTTACATTTGATAGGAATAGACACATTATGGTATAGGATTGGAATTTCGTACCGCATATGATTTAAGATATCATTTAAAAATCAGTGGAGAAAGCTAGGTTATTTATAAATGGTGTTGTGACATCAGACAAGCTATTTTGGTTGGATTCCTATTTGTTTTTTATATGATAACATATAAAAAAGAAACCAGTATAATACAAAAGATACACAACACACACACACGTTATTTATCTTGAAGAAAATACTAAGAGAACATTTTTAAAAATCTGGTAGTGATAATATCCTTTCTTAGTTTGATGCAATATCTTGAAACTATAAAAAGCAGAAATAGTGCACTTTACTACAAAAGAGTAAACTCTTTCTTGTTAAAACTAGGAAATAATATTTGTAAAATGTATGATAAAAGACTAAAATTGATAAGTATCCAAAGGGCTGTGACAAATATGAAAATCCATTTACAAAAAGATATTAACAGGCAATGCACAGGAAAAATACCAAGGCTCCCTAAATGTATAAAATGATTAATAGCCTTACTATTATAGGAATATATGTTAAGGAGCAGAGGTGTCATTTTTCTTTTATTAGACAAAAATTTTTAGAAAGAGTTTTTGACTTAGTGAAGTGAAAATGTGAACTCTTGTTGATGAGAGTATATAATGGTACACTTTTTTTGGTAGCAGTTTGGCTGCATTGGTCCAAATTTGAAATATATGCATGGCTTTCATAAACTTAGTGGTTCTACTTCCAGAAATTGATCTAGTAAAAATGTTTGAATAATTAATCAAAATGTTTTTATAAAGATACTTATTAATTATTTTTTAGTAACAAAATGAAATAATAATTGGGGCTATATTAAGTTATGGCACATTTATATAATAGAATACAGTGTAGATTTAAAAGACATGAGAGATGTAGATGTTTTGGAAAGATGTCCATGATATTAAGTGAATGAACCCAAATATGTATTAAAAATGTGTAGTTTTAAAAATATATATATTAGGCATATACATATACATATACATATATGGAGAAAGATACACACTAAAGCTATGAATAGTTGTTATCTCTGGCAAATGAGATAAAGCATGGGATGGGAAAGAAAGACGTTCACTGTTTTCTTTAAACATTCTTTAGCCGGGCATGGTGGTGCACGCCTATAATCCCAGCTACTTGGGAGGCTGAGGCAGGAGGATCACAAGTTCCAGGCCAGCCTCAGCAACTTAGTGAGGCCTTAAGCAACTTAGCGAGGCCTTAAGCAACTTAGTGAGACCCTGTCTCAAAATAAAAATAAATAGATAGATAAATAAATAAATAAAAGGACTGGGCATATGGCTCAGTGGTTAAGTGCCACTGGGTTAAATCCCCAGTAGCACCCTCACCCCCCCCAAAAAAAAAAATCTTTGAAAAAATATATTTTAGTAATTCTTTTAAAGTAATGATTTTCCTTAAAATAAAATTTATTCCCAAGATACCCCAAGTCATTCTGATGCAAATTTTTTGTTAAGAATCATTCCTGATTAAGAATCAATTTCTGATTTTTCTACTTAATAGATTGGATATTAATTTCTTAGAGAAAACATCTGATTGTTTAGTTTTTTTGATGAGGGGTTTGAAGTAATAATAGCTGCCAGTTATTGAATACAATCTAGGTGGATTCCTTAAATGTGTTTAAACTCTAATATTTTAGGATTGCTACAGAGCTAGTTTATAATAATGGTCTGTGAACACTTTTTGATGTAACTATAATTTGTTTAAATTATTGCATTTAAAGTCAATGTTTTCTGTTTTCAACTTTCCCTGGGGAAAATAATGGCAGCAGAACACATGGAAGGGCATGGTAAGTTCAGCTTGAGACTAGCTGAAAACCTAGAGAAAGTTTCGGTGAAAACGTTGTTGATACTGAATCAGCAACCTTCAGCACTTTCTCAGTTCTTTATAAAGTGATGACTTATTTAAAAGGTTGTTTTTATATAGTGATTATATAGTGTGAAGTTTTTGTAGTCATTGTGTTTGTAAGGGTCAGTTGAAGCAGAAACTGATTTGAGTTGTACTATTTGCTAATGTATGATTGGTAGGTGAAGAGAGACTATTTGAAGATCTTCATGACTTTTTAATGAAAAGCAGTCATTTAACCCTCTCAAATTATAGCAAAAATTGAGGATTCCTTTAAATACAAGAAAACTACAGAGAATAAAATAGTAGATAAGATTATTTTGTAATCTGTGTACATTCATTTGTATCTTTTTTTATCTTGGATAGATAGAAATATGTCATGTCACAGACTAATTTCAGAGTGGTCTAAGTCCATTTTTTCTATGCTTTTGTTATTTTACTTTATATTTAACCAGTATAGCTGTATAAGATTCCCAGTTTCTGCCCCTTTTTGGGGGGCATTTGGGAAGAGATTACAGTTCTTCAGAGATTTGTTACATGGTACATATTATTATCAGGCATCTGCTTACACAAAGCGAAATAATTCATGGTGAAAGTTTTGGGTTTTGGCTTTTTAAGTGAAATTTGTGCTTTTTGGAAGAAAACAAACAAAATTGATTTGCCCCTTTATCTCAGTCCTCATATATTCTTAAGTTAAACTTTGGATATGCTATTTGCTAAGAGCGTAAATGTTTGTTTTTTAACCAGTTATCTTTTAATTTTGTGAAACTAACCATTGTTTCTTCTAAACATTCAATAGGATTCTGATCTTCGAAGTGCACTTCTTTTGGAACAGGCAGCACATTGCTTTATAAACATGAAGAGTCCCATGGTTAGAAAATATGCATTTCATATGATATTGGCAGGCCATCGGTTTAGTAAAGCAGGACAGGTGAGTGTATTTTCTTTAAAACGAAAAGGTTCTATTTATTTATTTTAAAACATGTCATTTGTCAATTTTTTATGATTTAAAATTAATCATAAAAGCTGAAATAAAACTTTGTTCTGAATTATTCTGTTGGTAAAAGTATAGCATTTGGGGCTGGAGCTACAGTTCAGTGGTAGAACACTTGCCTCGAAGGTGTGAGGCCTGGGTTCGATCCTCAGCACCACATAAAAATAAACAAATAAATAAATAAAGATATCATGTCCATCTACAACTTAAAAAAAAAAAGTATGGGTTTGGATTTAGACAAATATGGGCTTAGATCTTATTCTGTTCACAGTTTGACTTTGGCCAAGTTGCTTATCTTCTCTGAACCTGTTATTTTATTTATAAAAGTTTGCAATTTTACCCAAATTTTTAATGAGGCTAAATGAAATTGTATATGTTAAGGGCCAGATACACTGTGCATTCAAGAAGGGCTGAATGTTCCCTACTTGAACCTCTGGTCTTCTTTTGTATTTGAGAATGCTTTATAATGGTTATTGACTAAATTTCTAATGTGTAGAGTTCTGTTTCTTGTCTCTCAAAGCATTTGAGTTGGAGGGATCTTTATTTATACTGAGAGATTTCTATATCCCTAGTTGGAGAGAGCTTTGCTGGAGGGTGAGTAGCATTGAGATAATGGTTTACTGTAAGTATAAATAGAGATGCGTATTGAATAATAATCTCTATATTACAGGAACCAGTAATTGAACATATACCCATAAAATCAACATGGTGTTGCCTTTTAAGGAGTTTTCTATCTAGTAGAGGGGAATAGGATTTTTAAAAATTTAGTTAATACTGTAAATTTTTGGTGGTACTGGGGATTGCATTCAGGGACTCACATGTGTTAGGTAAATGCTCTACCACTGAGTTACATTCTCAGTCTTAATATGTTTTAATGAACATACTTAACATTTTTACAAGTCTTTGTTAACAAAACTTGCCAGTGCTGTAAATGTTATTTCAAAGGTACAAAGAGGGCTGGGATTGTGGCTCAGTGGTAGAATACTTGCCTAGCATATATGAGGCCCTGAGTTCAATCCTCAGCATCACATAAAAATAAGCAAATAAAATAAAGGTATTTTGTCAATGTACAATTAAAAAATATATATATATATATATTTAAAAAAGGTGCGAAGAAAGATATTTAAAAATTCCTCTCAATTTTATGTGAAAGTTTTCTCTCTCTTTTTTTTTTTTTACTTTGTACTAGGGATTGAACCAGGTCACTTCACCACTGACCTATATACTCAGTCCTTTTTATTTTAAGATGGTCTTACTAAGTTGCTGAGACTCTCACTATGTTGTGGAGGCTGGTCTTGAAATTGGAATCATCCCTCCTCAGCCTCCCAAGTTGCTAGAACTACAGGTGTACACAAAAAACTTGGCAAATTTTTCTAATTTTTAGTAAGCAACAGTTTTTTTTTTTTTTTTTTTTGGTACCAGGGATTGAACCAGAGATACTTAACCATTGAATCACATCCTCATCCCTGCTTTTTAAAAAATATTTATTTTTTACTTGTAATTGGATACAATACCTTTATTTTATTTATTTATTTTTATGTGGTACTGAGGATCAAACCCAGGTCCTTGCACCTGCTATGCGAGTGCTCTACCATTGAGCCATCATCCTAGCACATCAGCCCTTTTTTATATTTATTTAGAGACGGATCTCACTGAGTTGCTTAGGCCCTCGCTGAATTGCTGAGGTTGGCTTTGAACTTGCATTGCTCCTGCCTCAGCTTCCTGAGGTGCTGGGATTACAGGCATGTGCTACCACGCCCAGCAATAAACAACATTTTTATATTGGGTTCCTCCTCTATTTTTGGAGCCTGTGAAAAAGTAGGAAATATGTGGACTTATTGTATTTAAATAAAAAACCTTTAAAATGTTTGCATAAAATTAATTTTATAATAATTGATATACTTCATCAATTAGAATTTCTCAGACTCTAAAGTGGGGAAAAAACATTAAAAACAAACTTATTTTTCATGATCCTACTTCTATAGTAAGTGAAAATGCCTCTGAAATACATAGTAAGTGAAAATGCTTCTGAAACACATTCTACTGTTTGTCTTTGAAAGTTTTGTATTTTAAAAATGATGAATTAATAATATTAAGCATGTAATCTTTGTTTAGGAAAAAATATGTCTTTTTCTATGTATGTGTCCACTTTTGTGAATATTTTTATTTGTGAGAATGGTAGTATCATTGGAACAGTTGCTTGTTTTTATCTTCTCAAATTATGGGGTTTGTTGCTTGTAGGAAATGCCTAGCAAGTTAAAATGCTAGATTTGTGTAGGTTGAGATATTTTGCTATGTGACTTTATAATATCTAACTGTAGTTACCTTATCCTGTGGAGTTAATGATTCCAAGTTGTCTGGGTTTGTTGTTTTATGCCACACTGTATACTCCAAACCCAGAAAAACTCTTTCAAACACAGTCTGTGGAACCTGAGAGTATGACTAGGAATAAGGATCTGCTGGATTAGCCAATGTGTGCCCTATTGAAGTTAGTCAAGAACATTATTTTCCTTAGAAGACAGAGCACATGGATTACATAATTTTGACTAAGACCATCTTATTTCTGAGAAACACTAACTTTTCATATTTCCGCTGAAAACCCAGGGTGTGTAGGTAGGCATAAGTGAGGAGGAGAGAAGAGATTACCTAGTAATGCCATTTCTCTTAGTCCTGTCTCTGCTTGAATGTTCTTCCTGAATTCTTTGTATTGCTCAAGGACTGTTTATTCTGAGTATTAGCAAGTCCGGGTGTTTAAAAAAAAGAACTGGCATTATGAAAGTTTAGTCAGTGAAAAATGTTTAGGAAAGTGCTGAGGAAGGTGGATATGATTTTTAAGTATAACCTGGACTATTTTACTTTCTGTTTTTACTTTAAAAGATAGATTTTAAGACCGGTGCTGTGGTGCACACCTGTAATCCAGTGGCTTGCAAGGCTGAGGCAGGAGGATCCTGAGTTCAAAGCCAGCCTCAGCAAAAGTGAGGTGCTAATGAACTCAGTGAAACCCTGTCTCTAAATAAAATGCAAAATAGGGCTGGGGATATGGCTCAGTGGTTGAGTTCCCCTGAGTTCAATCCCCAGTAAACTCCCTGCCTCCTACCAAAAAATAAAGACAGATTTTAAATCTTTTTTTTTTTTTTAATATTTATTCTTAAGTTTTAGGTGGACACAGTTTCTTTATTTTACATTTATATGGTGCTAAGGATTGAGCCCAGTGCCTCCTGCATGCTAGGCGGGCACTCTACTACAGCCCCAGCTCCAGATTTTAAATCTTTATTTAAAAATTTTAAATGTTTTTAGATACTTTTCCAAGAAATTTTAAAAAATGCACTTGAACTGGACACTTACGCATTTTCAGTTGTTTTCTATATCAGTGTTTACAATTGTGTTGCTTTACCAAATGCTCATGGAGATTAGCTTGTTTTTTCTTCCAAGAAATATTATTTAAAAATTAGTTTGAGGGCTGGGGATGTGGCTCAAGCGGTAGCGCGCTCGCCTGGTATGCGTGCGGCCCGGGTTCGATCCTCAGCACCACATACAAACAAAGATGTTGTGTCCGCCAAAAACTAAAAAATAAATATTAAAAAAAAAAAAATTAGTTTGAAACAATTTCAAACTTAGAAAAAAATTGCAAGTTCAGTTCAGAAATTGTTTATCTGCACCAAATCAAGAAATTGGCAATGATACGGTGCTCCTATCTAATCCTCAGACCCCATTTATGGTTTTTTTAAAATATGTTTTTTAGTTGTAGATGAACACAATACCTTTATTTTATTTATTTTTATGTGGTGCTGAGGATCAAACCCAGTGCCCCACTCATGCTAGGCAAACACTCTACCACTGAGCTACAGCCCTGGCCCCCCCATTCATGTTTTGATCATTGTACCCCAAGTATCCTTTACTAAAAGACACAGGATCTTTTGTCCTTTTTTACTCAAAGAATTCCTTAACTTCATGAACTTGTCACTTTTGAAGATCATAGGCCAATTTTGTAGCATGTCCATCAAATTAGGTTTTCCTGGTATTTTTTTTTTTCATTAGATTCATTTCAAGTGGGTATCTTTATGGAAATGTCACAAAAGAGATACTATTTTGAATGCTATCAGGTGGCAGGTGATTTGGCTTTGATTTCATTAACAATCCAGTCAGTATTTCTTAAAAAGCCCACAAAGACATCTCTGACTATAATTAGTACAAAGTTTATAATTCCAGTTTTGAAAAGCAGTAAATACAAGAGTGTGCTGTGAGCCAGATACAGTGGCACACACCTATAATCTCAACTTGGGAGGCTGAGGCAGGAGGATGGCAAGTTTGAGGCTAACCTTGGTGATGTAGACCCTGTCTCAAAATTTTAAAAGATGAAAAGGACTGGGGATGTAGCTCAGTGGTACAGTATCACTGGGGTTCAATCCTCAGTACCACCTCCCTCCCTCTTAAAAAAAAAAAAAAAAACATACACATACACACACTCTGAAACAAAGATTTAGTGGACAGAAGCCTCTTCTTGTTACCAAATCTCATTTGATATGAAGTCTTGTTGTGTTGCCTAGGCTGGCCTCAAACTCATGATCCTTCTGTCTCAGCCTTCCAAGTAGGTGGGATCATATAGGTATGCACCACTGTGCCAGACTTCCATTGTTTTAATCGAAGGTTCTCTCAATTCAAAGGGTAGCAGTAATGGATAATTAATACCAAATATTTTCTCTTGGTTGTTATGGGGTGCAGTGATAGGCCAAAGAAAAGAATACCAAAGTGTCACTACCAAACACTAAAACAATAGTGTAAAAGTGTGTGTGTGTGTGTGTGTGTGTATACACACACACACATTTACACTGTATACTTGTAGTTGTAGCACAGACTAGGTATTTCTACTAAGCCTAATGCAGTGATATGAAGAAGGATAGTCATAGTAGAATTAGATTTCATAAGGTAATAGTTACAAGCTGGCAACCCTGACCCTAATCTATGATTCCATATGCTTCTGCTTTGGAGATTTCTGGAGTTTTCCACAAAGTTTGTATCATGCCTGACATCTTAGATTTCTTGTCTTCAGTCAGTTTACAAAGCAGGTGCTTCCTTGCTTTAGGACTTCTGTGTTTTTAGGCTACACTTGTTTCCTTCTTCTCTCTCTCCTTTCCTTTGGTTCTGACAAAGTGGGCTGCTCTGGGCCGAGCAGGCTGGCACTTCAGTGTAACTCAGGTACCTTTCTCTTTGGTTGCTTCTTTTTCTGATCACTTTTCTTCATGTGTTTCAGGAAGCTATCTTGGCTTTAAGAGTGCTTAATATGCTCTCTATATACGTTTTCTTGGCAATAATCTTGCCTTTAGTTTACTTGTTTACAACAATTTCTGCTTCATGTTGGATGTCATTGTAGATGTTTCCAGTTTTGCCTTGGTATCATTTGTGGGACATTCAGTTTTGAATAGCTTTCATTCCCTTGGTGTCTACAGTATCACCTTTCTTTTTTAAAAAAAAAAAAAAACAACAAAACTTTTATTTATTTATTTATTTTTAGAATTTTAATATTTATTATTTTTTTTAGTTTTCGGCAGACACAACATCTTTGTTTGTATGTGGTGCTGAGGATCGAACCCGGGCTGCACGCATGCCAGGCGAGCGCACTACCTACTGCTTGAGCCACATCCCCAGCCCAAAAGTTTTCTTTTTTAAAAAAATTTGTTTTAGTTACACATGACAGTACAATGATCTTGACATATCATACATTTGAATCAGATGGGGTATAATTTCTCAATTTTCTGAGTGTACAGGTTGCAGAATTACATTGGTCATGAGGTCACGTATATACCCACAGCAATAATAATGTCTATTGTATTCTGCTGTCCTTCCCTTCCCTACTTCCCCTCCCCCCCCCCCATCACTTCTCTCTACCCAACCTAATGTGACCCACTTCTTTTTTTTCCCCCTCACATCTTCATACCTGTATTCTGTGTAACAAAGGGGGTCTCCTTCCCTCTTCCATGCAATTCCCATTCTTCTTTCCTTTCCCTCCCACCTCTCTTCCCTACCTAGAGGTAATTTTCTTCTCATGCTCTTCCTCCTTACCCCATTTTGAGTCACCTCCCTTAAATCAGAGAAGACATTCGGCATTTGTTTTTTTGGGGATTGGCTAACTTCACTTAGCATAATCTGCTCTAATGCCATCCATTTCCCTGCAAATGCCATGATCTTGTTACTTTTTAATGCTGAGTAATATTCCATTGTGTATAAACCCCACATTTTTTAATCCATTCATCCATTGAAGGGTCTCTAGGTTGGCTCCACAGTCTAGCTATTGTGAATTGTGCTGCTATAAACATTGATGTGGCTGTGTCCCTGTAGAATGCCGTTTTTAGGTCCCAGAAGAGGAATAGCTGGGTCAAATGGTGGTTCTATTCCCAGTTTTCCAAGGAATCTCCATACTGCTTTTCAAATTGGCTGCACCAATTTGCAGTCACAACAGCAATGTATGAGTGTACCTTTTCCCCCCATCCTCGCCAGCACTTGTTGTTTGACTTCATAATGGCTGCCATTCTTACTGGAGTGAGATGGTATCTTAGAGTAGTTTTAATTTGCATTTCTCTGATTGCTAGAGATGGTGAGCATTTTTTTGTGTATTTGTTGATTAATTGTATATCCTCTTCTGAGAAGTGTCTGTTAAGGTCCTTGGCCCATTTGTTGATTGGGTTATTTGTTTTTTTGTTGTTTAACTTTTTGAGTTCTTTGTATATCCTAGAGATTAGAGCTCTATCTGATGTGTGAGGGGTAAAAATATGTTCCCAGGATGTAGGCTCCCTATTCACTTCACATATTATTTCTCTTGCTGAGAAAAAACTTTTTCATTTGAATTTATCCCCTTTGTTGATTCTTGGTTTTAATTCTTGTGCTGTAGGTGTTTTATTAAGGAACTTGGGGCCTAACCCCACGTGATAGAGATTGGGGCATACTTTTTCTTCTGTTAGACGCAGAGTCTCTGATTTGATTCCTAGATCCTTGATCCATTTTGAATTAACTTTTGTGCATGGTGAGAGAACGGGATTAAATTTCATTTTGTTGCATATGGATTTCCAGTTCTCCCAGCACCATTTGTTGAAGATGCTATCCTTTCTCCAATGCATGCTTTTAGCATCTTTGTCTAATATAAGGTAATTGTAATTTTGTGGATTGGTCTCTGTGTCCTCTATTCTATACCATTGGTCTACCAGCCTATTTAGGTGCCAGTACCATGCTGTTTTTGTTACTATTGCTCTGTAGTACAGTTTAAGATCTGGAATAGCGATACCATCTGTTTCACTCTTCCTGCTTAGAATTGCTTTAGCTATTCTGGGTCTCTTATTCCAGATGAATTTCATAATTGCTTTTTCTATTTCTGTGAGGAATGCTGTTGGGATTTTGATCGTAATCATGTTAAATCTGTAGAATGCTTTTGGTAATATGGCCATTTTAATAATATTCATTCTGCCTATCCATGAGCAAGGTATATCTTTCCATCTTCTAAGGTCTTCTTCTATTTCTCTCTTTAGGGTTTTATAATTTTCATTGTATAGATCTTTCACCTCTTTTGTTAAGTTGATTCCCAAGTATTTTATTATTTTTTTTGAGGATATTGTGAATGGGGTAGTTTTCCTCATTTCCATTTCAGAGGACTTGTCACTGAACAATATCACCTTTCTTGTAGATTCATATGTATGTGGCCAAAGAAATAAGTCCATGTTTTCTAAAAGGCCTAGAGAATGTATTTTGGTTCCTCTTTCTTTTTGTGTTTATCCTTTTGGTGAGTTACTGAAAGATGGTGGTTCTGGTTAAAAGGTTCTTTAGAGTTGTTCACACCCCCACCCCACCCCTTAATTTTGATTTTCATCTGAGATTCCTGATATTGAAAACCAGCCTTCAGCTTTGTAATCCTCTTTCCTTTTTCTAAAATCACAAGATTCTTTTGCTGAAGCATCTTTTTCAAAGTGGCCACTTTATTCATTCACTGGGTGGTGATGGCAGGGTGGTTGGTACCTGATGAGTCCAGAGCCAGATCTGGAGAAAAGCTCTCCATTGTCACTGATGAAACTTGGGTTTTTTTCTTTGAGATTTTATTTTTTATTTAAAGATATGGCAAGTCTTTTCTGATTTTCTGTTAAAATGACTGCTATACTCTATTAAAGTCTTTTCTTGATGCTTTACCTGCTTTTCAAGCTTGCTTGCTTTTTTTTTTTTCCCCCAGGTATTGAGGATTGAACCCAGGGGTGCTTTACTATTGAGACACATCCCCAGCTCTCATTAAGTTATTGGAGGGGGGGTCTCGATAAGTTGCTGAGGGTGTCCTTGAATTTGCTGTCATCCTACCTCAACTCCCAAGTGTCTGTGATTATAGGTGTGCACCAGTGTGTCCAGTGCTTTCTAAAAGTTCTCTGTAGTATATATGGTCAATGCAAATTTTCACCTCCTAATTTTTTATTATCTTTTCTATGAAGCATACTGTTGTACTCCTGTAAGAATATGGTGATATGTACCTCTCTTGTGTGTATGGTGACATTTATTGCCATAAATGTTGCAGTTTTACTGTAATACTTACAGATTTTGGCATTCTGCACTATTTCTGTTCTGAGCACATTTCTTGTGTAGCATATAGTCAGTTTTAATTCCTTGCTGTTCTCAGTATTGCAGTAGGTGGGCTGAACAGCAGGTTGTACACATTAATCCTTGTAGAGACCACCTTGAATAGGAACCTGTGCTGTCATCTGGTGCTGGCAGAAAACCCTGCCATGTCATGCCTAGGCAGTGTTCACTGTGCTGCTGTCCTAGGCCACTATTTGGAAGGTACAGTGCACTACTTCATGATTGTCAGGGCACTGGCCAGTGAGTTATGGTTGGCAGGCTGGTGAGGGTCAGCATGTCAGGGCTGATATGTGAATTTTAATATAAAAAAGTAAGGTTTACTTATATTTCATGTAAATCTCTATGTGACATGGCATATGTGGCCACATAAATTAAATACATATTTTTGGTTTAGCCAAGGGGGGAAAGTTTAGCATTTTTCAGTTGATAGAAAAGAAAGTTCTTTGAAAATATAGTACACTATGAGAACTGATTTTCACATAATACTAACAAAATCTACCCATCTTAGATGTTGAAAACTGTTAGTTTGTATAGGCCCTGCCTTCCAGAAAGAATTTGAAATAAATAAAGCAAAATTGAGAACTGAGCATTTTCTTCTAAAGTTTACCTTTTTGTTTGTTTGTTTTTTTGTGGTGATGGGGATTAAACCTAGGGCCTTGTGCATGCAAGGCCCAATTGAGCTATATGCCCAACCCTAAAGTTGACCTTTTAAGATGCCGCTCAGAGAAGTAGTGAGTAGAGATCAGACTGGTCTTCCTTTCTCTTTCTTCATCTCTACACCTCTGCACCATAAATATACCCACCCACACACCCTTCGGATGACTGAGGAATCTTTATATTCCATATGTGATTGTGTAATTTTGAAGAGGTTATATAAATACTAGTTTTATTTTCTTTTTTTTTTAAATTTTTTATTGTTGGTTGTTCACAACATTACAAATTTCTTGATATAGCATATTTCACACTTTGATTCAAGTGGGTTATGAACTCCCATTTTTACCCCATATACAGATTGCAGAATTACATCAGTTACACATCCATTGATTTACATATTGCCATACTAGTGTCTGTTGTGTTCTGCTGCCTTTCCTATCCTCTACTATCCCCCCTCCCCTTCCCTCCCCTCCCCTCCCCTCTTCTCTCTCTACCCCCTCTACTGTCATTCATTTCTCCCCCTTGTATTATTTTTCCCTTTCCCCTCACTTCCTCTTGTATGTACTTTTGTATAACCCTGAGGGTCTCCTTCCATTTCCATGCAATTTCCCTTCTCTCTCCCTTTCCCTCCCACCTCTCATCCCTGTTTAATGTTAATCTTCTTCTCCTGCTCTTCGACCCTACTCTGTTCTTAGTTACTCTCCTTATATCAAAGAAGACATTTGGCATTTGTTTTTTAGGGATTGGCTAGCTTCACTTAGCATAATCTGCTCTAATGCCATCCATTTCCCTGTAAATTCTATGATTTTGTCATTTTTTAATGCAGAGTAATACTCCATTGTGTATAAATGCCACATTTTTTTTATCCATTCGTCTATTGAAGGGCATCTAGGTTGGTTCCATAGTCTTTCTATTGTGAATTGTGCTGCTATGAACATCGATGTAGCAGTGTCCCTGTAGCATGCTCTTTTTAGGTCTTTAGGGAATAGACCGAGAAGGGGAATAGCTGGGTCAAATGGTGGCTCCATTCCCAGCTTTCCAAGAAATCTCCATACTGCTTTCCAAATTGGCTGCACCAATTTGCAGTCCCACCAGCAATGTACAAGTGTACCTTTTTCCCCACATCCTCGCCAGCACTTGTTGTTGTTTGACTTCCTAATGGCTGCCAATCTTACTGGAGTGAGATGGTATCTTAGGGTGGTTTTGATTTGCATTTCTCTGACTGCTAGAGATGGTGAGCATTTTTTCATGTACTTGTTGATTGACTGTATGTCCTCCTCTGAGAAGTGTCTGTTCAGGTCCTTGGCCCATTTGTTGATTGGGTTGTTTGTTCTCTTATTGTCTAATTTTTTGAGTTCTTTGTATACTCTGGATATTAGGGCTCTATCTGAAGTGTGAGGATTAAAGATTTGTTCCCAGGGTGTAGGCTCCCTATTTACCTCTCTTATTGTTTCTTTTGCTGAGAAAAAACTTTTTAGTTTGAGTAAGTCCCATTTGTTGATTCTAGTTATTAACTTTTGTGCTATGGGTGTCCTATTGAGGAATTTGGAGCCCGACCCCACTGTATGTAGATCGTAGCCAACTTTTTCTTCTATCAGACGGCGTGTCTCTGATTTGATATCAAGCTCCTTGATCCATTTTGAATTCACTTTTGTGCATGGCGAGAGAAAGGGATTCAGTTTCATTTTGTTGCATATGGATTTCCAGTTTTCCCAGCACCATTTGTTGAAGATGCTATCCTTCCTCCATTGCATGCTTTTAGCCCCTTTATCAAATATAAGATAGTTGTAGTTTTGTGGATTGGTTTCTGTGTCCTGTATTCTGTACCATTGGTCCACCCGCCTGTTTTGGTACCAGTACCATGCTGTTTTTGTTACTATTGCTCTGTAGTATAGTTTGAAGTCTGGTATCGCTGTACCGCCTGATTCACACTTCCTGCTTAGCATTGTTTTTGCTATTCTGGGTCTTTTATTTTTCCATATGAATTTCATGATTGCTTTCTCTATTTCTACAAGAAATGCCGTTGGGATTTTGATTGGCATTGCATTAAACCTATAGAGAACTTTTGGTACTATCGCCATTTTGATGATGTTCTGCCTATCCATGAACAGGGTATATTTTTCCATCTTCTAAGATCTTCTTCTATTTCTCTCTTTAGGGTTCTGAAGTTTTCATTGTATAAGTCTTTCACCTCTTTTGTTAGGTTGATTCCCAAGTATTTTATTTTTTTTGAAGATATTGTGAATGGAGTGGTTGTCCTCATTTCCATTTCAGAGGATTTGTCGCTGATATACAGGAATGCCTTTGATTTATGCGTGTTGATTTTATATCCTGCCACTTTGCTGAATTCATTTATGAGCTCTAATAGTTTCTTTGTAGACCCTTTTGGGTCTGCTAGGTATAGAATCATGTCATCTGCAAATAGTGATAATTTAAGTTCTTCTTTTCCTATTTTGATGCCTTTAATTTCTTTCGTCTGTCTAATTGCTCTGGCCAGTGTTTCGAGAACTATGTTGAACAGAAGTGGAGAGGTTATATAAATACTAGTTTTATTTTCTCTAACATCCTATTCTCTATTAGAGAAAGAACCACTTACTTAATTTTGTATACATGTCTGTGAGATTTATTTTATCCATTCCAAGACAAATATGGATTGTACTTTGTTTTCTTTGTTTTCTTACAGAAGAAGCATGCTTTACGCTGCTATTGTCAAGCCATGCAAGTTTACAAAGGAAAAGGCTGGTCTCTTGCAGAGGATCACATTAACTTCACTATTGGGCGCCAGTCATATACACTTAGGCAACTGGACAATGCTGTGTCTGCTTTCAGGCATATTTTAATCAATGAGAGTAAACAATCTGCTGCTCAACAAGGGGCCTTCCTTAGAGAATATCTTTATGTTTACAAGGTAAATACCGTTTCAGGAATAGATATTAAAATTATATTGAAGTTGTTTTCAGCAAAAAAGCACATTCAGCTGTCTTCTAGAAGTATAATACAATGGTCTTGTTAGAGTATATATAATTATCCATCTTAATAAAGTTATGGCAGGCTATGTTTCTTGTTCAGACATCAGTTCAGTGTCCCTTTCAGAGTTTTTAAGAGAGAATTTTATATTTCTGTAAATATTCGATTTGTGACTATTCTTGAAATATTTAAAAAGAAAAGATGCCACAAGCCTTCTTGACTGTTTCTTCATCCTGTTTTTATAGAACCACAATCAATTTTACAATAGTGGATTCTCTTAAAATCCTTTGAAAATACACATTTCTTTCGTTTCCTTATGAAAGATGAGGAGGTATGGATCTGTGAGAAGTAAACAAGCTATTATGGCATAACCTAGAAAAATTAATAGGAAGAAAAAATATTTCACTGAGGCAAGAGCATAGAACATATAAATATAAAGCATTGTTTTATGGAAGAATACGAAGTTGTAATTTCCCCCCCTAAATAATTATTTTATTTATCTGATATAAAATGACTACTCTGTTAGACTTTATTAATTTGAAATCATTTATATTGGAATTTTGGCAGATAGAATGCTAAAATGAGTCATAAGAAGTAAAATACATACCAAAATAACATTTGAAAGTGTAATATCAAGAGGGAACTAGCTAGCTAAGTAACCTTAGGAAGATCTTTGAAGGCAGAATAAGTGATATTTGAAGTTATTCTCAGTTATAAAATGTATGACTCGGGGCTGGGAATGTGGCTCAAGTGGTAGCGCGCTCGCCTGGCATGCGTGCGGCCCGGGTTTGATCCTCAGCACCACATACAAACAAAGATGTTGTGTCTGCCAATAACTAAAAAAAAAAATAAATATTAAAAAAAAATGTATGACTCTGACATTAAAACTAGTAATTATATGTCTTAATATTTTGCTTACATGTTTTTAATATCTAACATATTAAAAAATGAAACATGTGAAGAAAGTATAGTTTTATTAAAAACTATTCTTTTTGCCTTATTTTATATTTCTCCCAGAATGTAAGTCAACTATCACCAGATGGTCCTTTACCACAACTTCCTTTACCATATATTAACAGTTCAGCAACACGGGTTTTCTTTGGCCATGACAGACGACCAGCAGATGGTAAGTAAAATTTTATTTGGTCTAAGTTACCTAATGGATATTTTTCTAAAGTTTCCTTTCTTCTTTTAAAAAAATGTTATGTAGTTGAATATTTTAAAATAAATAACTTTATACAACTTCATTAGTTGTCCTGTCTTCTGACAATAACAACTACTTCATTGCTATTTTTTAACTTTAAAAACTAAAAACAATTAAAAAAATTATAATTACAACAATTTCTCTCACATGGAAAGTACTTATGTTATATAATCTTGGTAAGCATTTTTGGTGTGAGATATTTCATTCAGTGTATATAAAGATTTAAAGTACTTTAACATTGTCTAGTTATATAGATTATTTCCATCTTTTTGCTTGTATAAAATTGTGTTGTGATGAGCATCTTTGTATAAAACTTGTTTAACTGTTCATTGTGAAAAATTTCAAATGTACACAGAAGTATGTAACAGTTCTTGTCTTAAGACTTTAAAAAATATATAGGATTATATTATTTCCTAGGATTGAGCCTTGGAGTGGCACTCCTAGACCAAAAGTGTAAAACGTTACTGTTAAGGTTCTTGATGTACATTGACATAAACTTTGTAATCCTAAATATTTTTATATTGAGCTTAATGTTTCTCCTTGAAATCTAATTTAGTGTTCTTAAAAAATATTTATTGTGTTTATAGCCACTTTTTAAAATTTATTTATTTATTTATTTTTGGTACTAGGGATTGATCTTAGTAGTGCTTTACTATTGAGCTACATCCCCAGGCCTTTTTATTTTTAATTTTGAGACAAGGTCTTCCTAAATTGCTTAGAACCTCACTAAGTTGCTGAGACTGGCATTGAACTTGAAAGCCTCCTGCCTCAGCCTCCCAAGTCACTGGGATTATAGGTTTGTGCTACTGTGCCTGGCTTTATTGTTTTTATGTTTTAATTTTAATTGGTTATATATGACAGCAGAATGCATTACAATTCATATTACACATATAGAGCACAATTTTTCATATCTCTGGTTGTATACAGACTATATTCACACCATTCATGTCTTCATACGTGTACTTAAGGTAATGATATCCATCTCATTCCACCGTCTTTTCTACCCCTCCCCTTTGCTCTATCTAGAGTTCATCTAATCCTCCCATGCTCCCCCTCCCAACCCCACTATGAATCAGCCTCCTTGTATCAGAGAAAACATTCAGCATTTGGTTTTTGGGATTGGCTAACTTCGCTCAGCATTATATTCTCCAACTGCAAATGCCATGATTTTATTCTCTTTTATTGCTGAGTAATATTCCATTGTGTATGTATACCACTTTTTTTTTTTTATCCATTCATCTACTAAAGAGTATCTAGGTTAGTTCCACAGTATAGCTATTGTGAATTTTATTGCAATAAACATTCATGTGGCTGTGTCCCTATAGTGTGCTGTTTTTAAGTCCTTTGGGTATAGATCAAAGAGTGGGATAGCTGGTTCAAATGATGATTCCATTCCAAGTTTTCCAAGGAATCTCCATACTGCTTTCCAGATTGTCTGCACCATTTTGCAGTCCCACCATCAATATATGTGTGTGTCTTTTCCCCCACATCCTTGCTAACACTTATTGTTGTTTGTCTTTATAATAGCTACTATTCTGACTGGAATGAGCTGAAATCTTGGTTTTGATTTGCATTTCTCTAATTGCTAGAGATGTTGAACGTGTTTTCATATATTTATTGATTGATTGTATATCATATTCTGAGAAGTGTCTGTTCAGTTCCTTGGCCCATTTATTGATTGGGTTTTTTTTTTTTTTTTTGGTGTTTAGCTTTTTGAGTTCTTTATATACCCTAGAAGCTAGTTCTCTGTTGTGCAAGTGGTAAAATTTGGTCCCATTCTGTAGGCTCTCTATTCACCTCACAGATTGTTTTTTTTTTTTTTTTTTTTTTTGCTTAGAAGAAGCTTGGCTTTATTGTTTTTAATAGCAAAAAAGTGAAACTAAAATTCCTAATAGCAGAGAACAAATCAATATATTTTGGTATTTTTACATAATGGATTTATGCTTCAGGACAAGAGTGAACTAATTGTATATGTTTCAATGTGGATATGAAAAGTTTATTTATAAATGTCAATATGTGTATGAAAAAATTTATAAATTTGGGTATGAAAAAATTCATTTACTATAAATTTTAAATATGCAAACCAATTCTATTCATTGTTTATATTTAGCCTCATGTGAGAATAATAGATTTTAACTTCAGAATAGCTCCGGGAAGAAGTTATGCCAGTGGGAGTGAGGAAGAATAATTGGATTTGGGGGGATTGCAGAGAGGACATCAGCTATATCTTCAATGTTCATTTTATAAAAAAAAATATTAGGATAATGTGACAAAAGTTGACATTTGTTACATTTCAGAATGTAAGTATTTGCCACATTATTTTTCATTCCTTTTCTATATTGTTTGAAATATTTCATAAAGAAATTGTTCATGGTAGACAAGGAAAATACTTTCAGAGTCAAGAGAAAAATAATGTTGTCAACAAAGTTCCAGTTAAGTTATAGTTAATAAGAGAATATTTTATTTGCTTAGAAAAATAGAAATAGGCAAGAGTGAATGCATACATATTTATTTGGATACCCTTGATTTTTATTTGAAGTGTTTTTTTGTTTGAGGACATTCACAAACATATACTTCATTAATTTGCATTTCATGAACATATTTAATGGTGACTTTTTTCTTTCTTTCTTTTTTTTTTTTTTAGGTGAAAAGCAAGCAGCTACTCATGTAAGTCTTGATCAAGAATATGACTCTGAATCCTCTCAGCAGTGGCGAGAACTTGAAGAGCAAGTTGTGGCTATGGTTAACAAAGGAATAATTCCCTCCAGTTTCTATCCCACACAATATTGTTTGAACAGTTATTCGGATAACTCCAGATTTCCACTTGCAGTTGTGGAAGGTGATATGCTTCAATTTCATTTTTTGTTTTTTTGTTTGTTTGTTTTACTTAAAGCGGATTCAAGATAATTTGCTGTATGCCATACATTTCCAGAGGCTGAGGGTGCAAAGATAAATTAAAAACCAGTAATTTACTGAGTTGCATTTATAAAACCAGTGAGGGCTCTAATATAGGTATATGCAATGTGATGCTAGGATATAGAAGAGGAAATGACATCCTTTAGTAGAGAGAAATTGGAAAACTCTTTTAGAAGAGGTAATTTAAAAACTGAATCCTGAATAAATGGAGCTTTATAAACTAGAGGACAGTCTAGGCAGAAATGAAAGCAAGGTCTGTTTAGAACTTTAAAGCTTAGGGTGAGGGGCGAGATTTATCAAAGTTATTAATGTAGGTCTTTCTTTCATAGAACCAATTACAGTGGAAGTGGCTTTTAGAAACCCTTTGAAGGTTCCACTTTTGTTGACTGATTTGTCATTACTTTGGAAGTTTCAGCCTAAAGATTTCAGTGGAAAGGATAATGAAGAAGTTAAAGAACTAGTAAGTTATTAAAAGGTATTTGTAATAAGTACATTTCAGTTATAGTCTGACAGATGCCATAATAATATTTCTGCTTCTTCTGTTCTGTGAGCTATGCACAATCTTTTTTTGCTTATTTTTCCTTTGTTTTAAAAATTTGTATGTGCTAGTGTTGAAAACTGAGAATACAGAACTACATAAAATATAAAAGTAAAACTGTATATTCTTAATATTTAGAAATAACCAACTTTTAACATTTTGCTGTCATTTCAGTCATTTCCATTTGTATCTTTTTGGCTTGGATTTGGAATTTCCTTATGTGTTGCTTTTTTCATTCTATGTTGTTTAATATGCATTTTCTGATATTCAAACATCTGAATATTTTATTTTTACGTAATTATTCAATATGTGTATGAAAAAATTTATACTATAAATTTAAATATGGGTATGAAAAAATTCATTTACTGTAAATTTCAAATATACAAACCAATTCTATTCATTGTTTATATTTAGTCTCATGTGAGAATGATAGATTTTAACTTCAGAATAGCTCTGGGAAGAGCTGTACCTATGAATCATCCATCGTGTATGGATGATTCATAGTATCCTCCTGTTATCTGTAGTTGTTTTGGAGGTTTCTGTTTGTATATTATCACAATAGTTCAGTGGTTATTTTTTATTTTTTTAATGGGGTGCTGGGATTAAACCCAGGACCTCTTGTATGCTAGGCAAGCTATCACTGAACTACACCCCTACCCCCTGTGATGAATATTTTTGTGCATAACTTCTTAGCCTTCAGAATATTTCTGTAAAAAAGATTACTAGGTGCAAAGTTATAAGAGTTTTAGGAAATAAATATTTTAATTCTCGATTTTGCAAAAGGTCATATCAACAAGCTTCTCATTTGCAGCATGTGGCGATGGGTGTCTCATTTTTGCAGCACTGATTATTATTATTTACAAAAAAAACTTGGTTGATCTGATAAAAATATCTTCTTACTAATTTATTATCCATTTCATTGCTTTCCAGTGAAGTCAGTTATTGTATTTGTATTTCCTATTTTGTGCATTGTCCATTTAATAAGCTTCATATATATATTTATCTTTTTATTTTTATATTCATGTCTATGATAAACCTTTTGTATATATTGTACTAATTATTAGACTCAGGGACGCTCGGCTACTGAGTCACATCCCTAGCCCTATTTTGTATTTCATTTAGAGACAGGGTCTTACTGAGAGTTTTAATTTCTGAGGCTGGCTTTGAATTCAGAATCCTCCTGTTTCGGCCTTCCGAGCCTTTTTAATGCAGGAATGATTTGAACAAATGATTTTTGTTACCAGCTGATTGTAACAAATAACTTAGACAAGTGTGTGTGTGTGTATTTTTCTTTTGAGACAGAGTCTCACTAAGTCATCTGAGGCTGACTTTGGATCCTCTGCCTTAGCCTCTCTAGTTTAAGCTGTGTTTATAGGCATGCACCCCCTGGGCCTGTTTCCAAATATATTTTTTTAGCTAATAATTTATTAGGTTATTCACTAATATCTTTTATACAAATTTTCACTGTTTTGTACTCCCCCCAACTCCCATATATGTATGTGTGTGTATATATTTTTTCAACATATAGACATTTATTTTTTATCCTCACAAAGTACCTTACAGGTGTAGGAACTTCAGAAGAGCTGGCCTCCATGCAGGGACTCGGCATTACTGATGGTTTTGATCTCGTGGCTCCTCTAACTATATATGTGGTTTCATGATTGAGGCAGGAAAGGAACACTAGAACACTAGAATCTTGCACCAGAAAATAAATGCTTTAACCCAGACTATATTTTGAGTCTGGGAAATATCCCAGCATTTTGGTTCTGATCTGTGAAGGGAGAACTAGAAAGATATCTATTTGAATTTTTAATTTGAATTTTAATTATTTAGACTGTTTTTGTTCTTGAACTATTTTGATTTTTTTTCCTAAAGATTACATTATTTAAAATGGTTAAATAGTTAAATTCATTGATGCTATTTTGTGATTATGAGAGTATGAACTATTGAAATTTGGAAAGGTTTTAAAAAAGATCTATTAGTTTTATAAATATATTAATCTGTTTAGCATTTCTTATTTTAAAGGAAGTTTATTAAGTTATATTAAAATATACAGTACTCTTAAACGGTTGCACTTTTTCCTGTAAATTTCAAATAAGATTTCTTTTTGGGGGGTGGGGGTGGTGGGTAGTTTGCTAGTGATTGAACTCAGGACTTTCCATATGCTAAGTATGTGTTTTGCCATAGAGCTAAGGTCCACAAATCCCAAAATCTAGATTTATTTAATGGGCTTCTTCTGGTGATGGATGCAGATGCTGAACTGGAATTTAGGGAGATGTAATTTTTATATTTTGTGTCAAATAATTAGTTTGATGGTAAAAGTAAAATAAGGTTTATGAGAATCAAATTTACCTTCAGTGTGAGCTAATTAGCTCTGCTTTGCCATCTGACCATAGATATTTTCTCTTACTAATGTCAGTGGTTTGGAGGAAGCAGGTCTGCCTTTCTCCCACTGCTTTTGTTGTCCACCTATCTTTTCTGCATCATGCGTATTCTAAGTATAATCTTCCTTTTCTAAATATAATTGGCCAATTTGGAAAAAGATGTGGTTGGACAAAAAATGGAGAGATTTGTTCTTATGACAATATTAAATACCATTGCGGCCATTATTGACTATGAGCAGTTCAACTTTTTCTCTTAGTGTTTTATCCTCTTGGTGGTTATATCTTCTTCAGTTGAGTTGGTAGAACAAAATGAAATGTACATATCAAGTACCCACTACAGCATGACCCCACTTTAGGGGTGGAAATAAACACTTTTCATGGAGCTTAGGAAATAGTAAGTACCTGGAAATGGTGGCACAGTGTAAAGCACTTGCCTAGAAGGTGTGAGGACCTGGGTTTGATCCCCAGCACTACACGCACTTACAAAGAGTCTAGTAATTATAACTTTAATTAGTTATTATTTCTTAGTATTGGTATATAAGAATGTTAATAATTCATTAATGTTAAGTATTAATAATATTTTATTAGAATGTATATTTAAAAAAATAACTTATTTTTTAGATTACAGGTGAACCTGAAATGATTGGAACTGAAGTTATTTCAGAATTCTTAATTAATAGTGAAGAATCTAAAGTGGTAATTGTTTTTATCATTTTTCTGTTTTTTGCTTTGCTAAATAAGTAAACTGAAAACATTTTAAAATAAATTTAATGTATCTCAATGAAATTGTTTTATATCCTAGTATTTTTAAGAACTAAAATTTAGATGATCAGGAAACTGAAATTACTCAGGAAGAAATTGGTGGGAAAGTAGGTTTCTAGTGGTTTTTGATTAATTTCCTAGGAAACCTGGTGAAAAGTTTTCACTTCCTTATTAGTTTCAGTGTGGTAATTTCACATGATATTTATTTGAACAGCATATTTAGATTTTTATTAAAAGTATTATTGACGCTCTTGTATAATTGTTGAACTTAGAGATTTTCTTTTGAAAAAGTTGCTTTTCAATAAGAAATAATTGATATTTGAAAAGTTTAGGTCATGAGTTTTTATTTCTGCAACATTACAGAATTTAGGTATTGCACTATTTAAGATATTATGAAAACATAATAAGAGTGACTTAAATATCTCCACAGGCAAGACTAAAGCTCTTTCCCCATCACATAGGGGAGCTGCATATTTTGGGAGTTGTTTATAATCTTGGCACTATTCAGGGCTCCATGACAGTAGATGGCATTGGTGCTCTTCCTGGATGTCATACAGGTAAAGTTATAGCATTGCTAAACAATTAGAAATTAATACCTAAATCATTCCATAGAATAAAATGGACGAAAATGAGGTATTTTCTAAATAGGGCAAATGTACCTTTAGATAAAGCATTTAGGCAGATGTAAGAATGACTAATTTATTTTAACCTCTACCATAGCTTTAAAAAATAAACAATTTTTTTCCCTTCTATTTTCTTTTGATAATTCTTTTGTTATTATCCAAATGTAGTAAATTCTTAGCAAATAAATTCTAACCATTTATTTAAGATGTCTGCTGCCAATACAAAAACCACTTTATTGTATTCCATTTTTGAATATATCCTTTTTAAAAAGCATTGAACAAATTAAAAACCTTTTTTTTTTCACTTCATTGAATATTAAACCCTTGAAATTCTGTTTTCTGTCCTGATAAAGACTGGGGTTTTAGTGTTAAATTGATATTTTTGATGCCCTATAATAGAATGTTTTACAATTTTTTGAATATTATAATATATACAAACTTCATTATCTTTTTTTTTAAATTCAGGAGTCTTTCAGGATCTAATATTACCTGATAATTCAGATATGTGATTACATGAGTTTAGGTTGAAAAGATGCTAGGAAGGGAGTTCACTATAAAACTCTCTATCCCAGCCCTTTATTTGAGTGGATCTATCTTATAACAAATTAAAGTGACTAGTTATTGATAGATGTGAATTTAGCACTTATAAAAGTTTTTATTTCTGCAACATTACAGAATTTAAGTATTGCCATATTTAAGATATTATGAAAACATAATAAGAGTCACTTAAATATAAATATTGGGAAGTTCTTCTGGAACATTTGGAAAACTTGATCCTTTTAACCTCCTGTTGAATATTTCTGTTGCCTTAATATGTATGATAAATTCAATACAAAATTAGAAAATAAGTGGAATGAACTCATGACTAAAAAGCTATAAACAAAAAAAAATACACTAAAATTGAGCATTTTTATACTATATTTATATTTCTTGTTTGACAAGTACCAGACAAATTGTTGTAAATAATTTTGCTGTTTTATTACATTCTTAAAGCAAGATAAGTGGGTGTTAAAACTTTTTTGGCGGCGGGGGTGGGCAACTTCCCAGGGATTGAATTCGGGGGCACTCAACCACTGAGCCACATCTCCAGCCCTTTTTTATGTTTTGTTTAGAGAGAGGATCTCACTGAGTTACTTAGCACCTCACCATTGCTAAGGCTGGCTCTGAACTCTCGATTCTCCTGCCTCACCCTCCCAAGCTGCTGGAATTATAGGCATGCACCACTCTGCCCAGCAAGAACTTTTTGAAGCTCTTTTCCCACTTGTGCAATCTGACATCTTGACCCAGTACCACAGAGTTATGGTTGTCAGTAAAATATAGCTAATTGTTTCATTTAAAGGCCAAACATAGGCATTAATATAATTTATATGTAATTGTATGGCATTAGTAGGAGGAAATTATGAATTAACTATTAAAATAAATCCTATCTTAAAAACTGAGTTTTCATGATGTGGTTTTTTTTTTTTTTTTTTGGTACTGGGGATTAAACTCAGGGGTACTGGACCACTGAGCCACATCCCCAGACCTATTTTATATTTTATTTAGAGACAGGGTCTCACTGATTTGCTTAGCGCTTTGGAGTTGCCGAGGCTCACGATTCTTCTGTCTCATCCTCTCAAGCTGCTGGGATTTCAGACATATGCCACTGCGCCCAGCTTCATGATGTTTTAGTGTAGTTTAGTATTATGTAAAATGCTAGTAGGGAACCAAGTCAAATGTAGTGTGGGAAATGCTACATTATACATCTGGCCTTGAACCCTTTAGAGTAACTTTCAGTACATTAAAGGCTTTGAGTAGTCCTGCAGGAAAGAGAGTTGTGTACCCTTTTTCTTTTCTTGTTTTTTTGTTAAATACATACATGTACTGTATGGAAGTCTTTGGGGAAAATCTCACATGAATTATTAAGAAAGTTAAAGCTGTCTATGCTTATGCTATATTTAATTTTCTTTGTTCAGTCTCTTGGGAAGATATGTTTATTTATAGTCCTGAAATTATTCAGGTTACTATATATTCAAATATGAGGAAGTGAAAAATTGACCTGTTATGTGTTTTCAATTTTTTTTCATTTGAATATCTATCTTGTGATAGCCCAATTAACTATTGGACCCAAGGTATTCTCAGAATTTTTTTGATTAATAAGCATTATGCTTTAGAAAATACAGGTTTTAAAGGACTTCTCTTCAGTGATTTGTAGTCTTTATGCAACATAAGTAAATCCAAAAGAAATGAGAAATTAAGCAGCATAATATAGGTGGTATAAAACATGGAATTAAAATATACTTAATTCTTTGATTAATCATGTTAATCAGTAATTGAATTATCTGAAATTTAAGTATTCATATATTCAAGTTAAATTCTTGTCAGTTAACATATCAGATTATTTTAGGGCATTTGGTTGTTTTTTATTTCAGGAAAACATTCCTTGAGTATGTCAGTCCGAGGGAGACAGGATTTAGAAATTCAAGGTCCTCGACTTAACAACACAAAAGAAGAAAAAACATCTATTAAATATGGTCCTGATCGACGTTTAGACCCTATAATCACTGAAGAAATGCCACTATTGGAGGTATTTCACTTCTTAAAATGTAATGGACTCAGTAATTGACATAGCTGGAAGATACTTTAAATAAATTAATTTTAGACTTTGAAGTTGTTAATATTACATTGAACTATACTTTTAAAGTCTTGTTAGGCAAATTTTAAAGAAATTTAATTTACAAAATAAGGTAATTATATAAATTCATATTAAGTCACAGCCAGGTTATCAATTTATAAACTTTAAAATAATAGAAATTGGGAATACATTTCTAGCAAACATTTTGGTTATTAAACTCATTGGCTTTTTTGTAATTTGTCAAAATATTATGTGAATTAATGCTTGTAAATTATTTAAGCAAAATAGAAGTATTTTGGGAAAAAAAGCAGTATTTCCTTCACCTTCTTATCTCACCCTGTCTTATTTTCATATAGTATCAAAGGAATTTTAGTTACAAAATATGTCAGAGTAACAAGAGAAGGAAAAACATATTATTTAGTTGAAAGACATTTTAATATCAGGGAAATTAAAGTATTATGGGACAGGAAGTCTCAAAAGAAGGGGGATTCAACTGCTCCAGAGAATTTAGGAGCAAACATTTTAAGCATCTAGAAGGATTTGCTTTTGGAGGTGGAGTGTAATGGGGATTGAACCCAGGGGCACTTAATCAATTGGACATTCCCTAGCCCCTTTTAAGTTTTTATTTTGAGACAAGCCTTGCTAAGTTGCTTAGGGCCTCACAAGTGCTGAGGCTGACCTTGAACTTGAGATCCTTCTGCCTCAGCCTCCCAAGTCACTGGGATTACAGGTGTGTGCTACCACACCTGGCAGAGAATTGCTTTTGATATGACTGTAGTTCATCAACTTCTAGTCTTTATGCCATTTTAATATTTCAAGTTTCTGGAAGAGAAAAACAGCCCACCTTGGATCAAATTTCTTACCTGAGTGCAGATCAAAAGTAGGGTTGTGTCATAGAAGTGTATAAATGTGAACACTGGAAGGAGACCCTTCTTCCTGCATCTTCAGGTTTCCCTAGTGGAGGTGTTTTTTATCTTTTTATGCCTTTCTTGTGCACTTAATTATAGTTTTAATAATTATAAGTAGAGTCATACTACACATGAAAATGGTGATGAGTGATGTGTGTGTTTGTGTGTGTACATGTGTGCATATATGCAGTGTATGTATTCTACCCAGATTTGACACTTACTCAATTATGTTGCATTTAAATGTAAATAAAAGGCATATGGAGTAGAGCATCATTTTCTGGTTGAAAAATATTTTGTACATGTTTAATCTTTGATCTGCTGTCTTTGACCATGTTGAGGTTTTTAACTTACATGAAATCATATTGGATAGTTTTTTACTTTGTTGGATATAAGCTTTATATTTAACAATAGGCTTCCTTAGTCAAACTACAGATTAATTTATTTTTTTTCACCCTGCTGGGGGGTCAAACCCAGGGCCTCTTTTATGATAGGCAAGTGCTCTATCATTGAGTTATATCCCCATCCCCAGTTTTATTTATTTATTTTTAATATCTGCGAGTTTTAAATCTGGAGAGTGTATTTCTTTTCTTCTTCTTCTTTTTTTTTGTACCAGAGTTGAACTCAGAGTACAGTGCCACATCCCCAGCCCTACTTTGTATTTTATTTAGAGACAAGGTCTCACTGAGTTGCTTAGTGCCTTGTTTTTGCTGAGGCTGGCTTTGAATTCACGATTCTCCTGTCTCAGCCTCCTGAGCCACTGAGATTACGGGTATGGACCACCATACCTGGCAAGAATGTATTCTGGATAGCAAGGGGACAGAGATCAAACTTTGTTTCTAGTCCCAATACCATTAATAGGGTATGGGCAACCCATTGTGTTATCTTTTTATTTACCAATATCCCTAAAGTACCCTTTCCTGTTGGATTGTTTTTGTATGCCTCCTATTCTGTTTAGTAATTATTACCTCATTTCTTTCTGTGTCAGTACTATACTGTTTAATCATTTTTTTTAATCTGACAAGACAAATTTATTTCATAATCTTTAATTTTTTTTCATGCATTTTGTCCAAGCTTGTTAAGTTTCCACAGTAATAATTTTGATTAGTATTGCATGGCTATAACTAGAAGTTAAGAGACTGAAGAATAATTTAAATGACTTAGAATTTAAATGCTGCTTTAGGGCTATTCACCATTATAGTTGTAAACATTTGTTTGGGATTGTATAGGTAAGAATTTTTGAGATCTTTACTTTCGGAAGAGAATATTCTGATCAGTGTAGTTGAAGTTGTCAAAATAAATTATTCCTTTTTAAGTGAGTCTTCTAGTTTGTAATTTTCATTAAGCTAGATCACTTAAATGTTCTTCAGTTATTAAGACTGTTAATGTACAAGTAGTTTTTAAAAGCAGTGCTTCTCTGATAACATTGGCATGGATAGAGCTTTACTTTTTTTAATATGTGGCCTTACTGTGTCGCCCAGGCTGGTTTCAAATTCTTGGGTTTAAGCAATCCTTTCACCATAAGCTCTTGAGTAGCTGAGACTACAGGTGCACACCACCATGCCTGGGTTTACTTTTAGACTTAGTTTTGTCCCTAATTATCTGTCCTTTGAAAGTTTCTTTAATTATAAAATGATGAAAGTTGAACCAGATGAAATGATTTTAACCTCTGTTGAGCCTGGCACTGTGGCATATGCCTGTAATCCCCACATGACTCCAGAGGCTGAGGAAGGAGGCCATCCTCATCAATTTCAAGGCCAGAATCAATTTAGTGAGACCTTCAGCAACTTTGTAAGACCCTGTCTTACTAAACAAGTAGAGGGCTGAGGTATAGCTCAGTGATAGGTACCTCTGGGTTTAGTCCTCAGTACACAACTTTCTTAATTTACATTCATCTTGTTTTTGACAACACTTGTTCTTTATTTAATCTTGCATATGATAGTTTAAAAAAATTGTTACAAAAATGGTGTTAAAAATGCAGATCTTTCAGTAGATCCACTTTCTACACATTGTTCCTTAAATTTAAAACATACATTTATATACCATTTTTGGAGGTGTGGAATTAGGATGAGTGACCTTTTCTGGGAGTACTGGGATGGATTTTCCAATCTAAGTTTGATTCGGTCTTTCATGTATTAAACTGCATTCAGAAGTTGTTACCTTAAGTTTTCAGTTTTGGTTTCTTCCAAGTGAGAACCTAATGATAATTGTCATGTAATCTAAGAACAGTATATATCTAGTTTTTAGCAGCAGATAAAAAAAACGTTATTAATGATGCCATGTTTTGGCCCCATGTCAGTTATTAATTAAAAGCCTGAGGTTGTTTGGAGTACTGTGGGTTTTATAATTATGTATATGTTATCAGATGCTCTTCATTAAGATCCATGGTATATGGTTTTATTTTAAGGATGTATATTTAAGCTTTTTAATCTGACAGTGATAAGGATTATAAGAATGATTGTTATTTTATAGTCATGTTAAATTATTTATAGTTTTTCTTGTTCATAAGCTACAAAGTTGTAGAATTTTTATAGCTTTGTTTTGTATTTTACCTTTAATAGCTCAAAATCGTGGCTGAGTAATATTGGTCTCTTTGTCTTCCTGTGTTTTCTAAAATGGAGCTGTTTATTTTTAAACAGCTATCAGAGAATTAATGAAATAGTTGTAAACCTTTAGTAAAGACATACAGTATCTTAAAAACATTACTCATTAGAAGTTCAAAATTTTTAACAGACAATATAATAATGTTTTTTCCCTCCAATGCAGGTGTTCTTTATACATTTTCCTACAGGACTTCTCTGTGGAGAAATTCGAAAAGCATATGTAGAATTTGTCAATGTCAGCAAATGTCCTCTTACTGCATTGAAGGTTGTTTCTAAACGTCCAGAGTTCTTTACTTTTGGTGGTAATACTGCTGTTTTAACACCACTGAGCCCTTCAGCTTCTGAAAATTGTAGTGCTTACAAGACTGTTGTGACAGACTCTACCTCTGTGTGTACAGCACTCATATCATCAGCTTCTTCTGTAGACTTTGGAATTAGCATAGGGAGTCAGCCAGAAGTGATTCCTGTTCCCCTTCCTGACACTGTTCTTCTGCCTGGAGCTTCGGTCCAGCTACCAATGTGGTTACGTGGGCCAGATGAAGAAGGTGTCCATGAAATTAACTTTTTGTTTTACTATGAAAGTGTTGAAAAGCAGCCTAAAATACGGTAAGTATGATAAAATTTTAAAAATTTTACCACTATGTTTAATATAGGTATACATATTTGAATCAGTGTTTGATATTTGTTTAATATGTATTTTTTATTGAGAAATATTCTCTTCAAAAATGCATATTTTTATATGAAGTCATCCCAAATATATCTTAATTCTAGATAACCAAAAGTAGAAACTATTTAATTACATTGATCTTTTGTCCATAAACTGCATGATTCTTCTAAGTGTGACTAAGTTGTCACAATAATGAAACTAACAAATAACAATGTATTAAAATATCATGTCATTTGTATATGAAGCAACCTAACTACAGTCATTTGTTTTTAAGAAAATTACTTTGTTTTCCTTAGTGCCTCCCTCCAATGTATGAACAAAATGTCATTATGGTGTATTCAGAACAGATGATTAGAGTGGAATTAAAGTGGGTAATCACTGAAGAAATCATACCTGACTTACCAGAACCTGTCGCCTGTATATTGCACAGCAGAACATTTTATATGTGATAATTCCCTTCTCATTTTTACAAAATTAACTAGGAATAATTATGCTACATTTATTTTATTCAATGGAATGTCTAAATATCTTGTAAAACTTTGAGGGTAAAAATGAGGTATTTATAAGTATGGGTACATTTTAAGTCCTCAGTAAATGGTAATTTTCCACAAGATAATAGAAGGGGAGTATTCTGGGCAAGGCAATCAAGGAAGGCTTTCTGGAATGTGGTAGTGGTGAAAAGAGCTTCCAAGGACAGTAAAGATGTCAGGATTTGCATATCAAGGGGGTAGGCAAGAGAGTAGTGGGATGTTCCAGGGAGTGACCATATCTATGAAAAAAAGATTTGTAACTTAGAAAATATAAATTGAATATAGTTTGTTCAGCCACAGTCTGAACTTAGTGTGAAAGAAGTAAAGGGAACAGTCTTTGAAATGTACAACTGTATGGTGAAGAGCTCAGTAGTTGTACAGTAACATTGGAAACACTATCAGAGAAGAGGCATAATTGAGATATTACTATATGAAGCAAGTTAATAAGCCTAGAGTCAGGGAGGTTAATAGTTTCCTTCCAAATTGAGTAGAATTAAACTAAAGATGGGCTAACTAGTAATTTTAATTTATTGTATCGTCTTTGTTTTTCTCAAATATGAATGGTCCTGAATTATCAAGTTTTAAAATCTTTATTTGTAATTAGAGAATGATTTTTAATTTTTAATTAATTTGCATGTATTTACTTCTTCAGACACAGAATCTTAAGGCACACTGCAGTTATTTGTACCAGCCGATCTTTGAATGTGCGAGCTACTGTCTGCAGAAGTAATTCTCTAGAAGATGAAGAAGGCAGAGGAGGGAATATGCTAGTTTTTGTGGATGTGGAAAATACCAATACTGTAAGTTAGTTTAGAGCTGAATTTTGTTTGTAACAAAACATTTGAATTGTTTGCCCTTTTTAAAGTATAAGTTCTTTTTTTACTTCACAGGACAATATAAGCTAGGAATTTGGGAATGTTCATATAGAATATTGGGAAAACATCTTAATTATCTATTAACTCTATAATCTTATCCCTTAGAGTCTCTTCAAATGAAAGGGTCTGCTGATATTAATATAATACATATTTACATGATATATAGACCCTTATGCTAGTGATGTAATCTAAAAGAAATCTCTTAAAGTGCTTTCTAGTCTTATCATTGAGGTATATTCCATTGACATAATTAAATTAATGAAATTCTATAAGATTTCATACACAGTATTAACTTAGTAATCCTTTAGTTATATATTTCTAATAGTACTGTTCCTTTAATATAAGGCATTTCCAAAGTTTCACCATTTTTATGCACTCTAAATAACTGAATGAATGTTCTTGAAGAAGGAAATGTGATCTCATACAACTTTAGACTCAGATTAATTCGGTAGTACAGATACTACTTGAATTGTTAGTATTCTCTTGCTTTTAGCATTCATAAATTTGCAAGATCGCTTTTTTTTAGAATATTTAATGTTAATATGCTAGTACTTTGATCTTCAAAAATATTAGTATGTTTATTAGTTGAACAAGAAAGTTTTTAGGGGCTGGGGCTCTAGCTCAGTGACAGAGTGCTTGCCTCGCATGTGAAGGGCACTGGGTTCGATCCTTAGCAGCACATGAAAAAAATGAAAACAAATAAAATAAAGGCATGCTGTCTATATTCAACTACAAAAAAAAATTAAAAAGTTTTAATCATTTCAAATATTAAAATAGCTCTTATTTAGGAGAATAAAAAAATTATGTACTGTTTAAATTGCTTCATGTACACATAGGCTACGTATTAAGGCTGTATTTTGTTTTTGTTGCTTATTTTTTTCCTTGCCTTAATTGAATGAGATCTCAGAAATATTAAAAGAAATAAAAAGTCCATGTTTTAATTAAAAATTGACAACAAATAATTTTTGACCTATTAAATATTGTCAGAACACTTATTGTGCTAGATTTTAATAATGCAGTGCCTTTCAGTATTTTTAAATTTACCACTGGATGTGCATTCTAGTTAAAAATACTCAGATAAAATGTTTATTTTTCTGTTTAAGAAAAGAATTTAAATAACTTCAACTTTCTGAAATGTGCACAATTACTTTAAGATTAAAAAAATCTCATCTGGTGTTAATTGGTATGGACTTGGGTAACGTCTGAATTTTGTTCTTATTGGAATAGTTTAATTTAGTGCTCCTTTTCTTTTTCATAGAGTGAAGCAGGTGTTAAGGAATTCCACATAGTACAAGTATCAAGCAGTAGCAAGCTCTGGAAGTTACAGAACTCTGTAAATCTCGCTGAAAATAAAGGTTTGTGCCTTTATCCCTCTTCAAAATAAATTCTGACAACATTGCTTGATTTTTCAAAGTAGTACCATAATATCATAAGGTTATTGGTGCCATCTTTTTTAAGCATTAAATTGTGCTTTCCTTCATTGATGTGATTGTAAACCAAATTACCCGTTTTGATCCAGTCTTTTCCATCTTTTTATTTCTTTCCACATTTTTCTACTTTTATTTTTCTTTCTGTTCCATTTTTCCCCCATTTGTAAAATCAGTACCTGAGTATGTAATCACTATGAAAAATTTAAGAGTTTAGTAATGTATGTACTAGAATATGGATATTTCTGTTTTCTTCATTGCTGATAGACTGGTGAATAGCTATACCTATATTTCTACTACTTTTTGTGTATTTTCATATCTGTAACATTCAAACAAAAGAATATGCATACTGTGTCATATGCATTGACAGTTGCCCAGAATATTCCTATCAACTTGTCATCTTATGAATAATATAAGAGTATCTTATGGTTGTAAGATTGATATGAAGCTGAAAATGATATTGACTTTTACTGGAAAAGAACTGAATGATGTATTTCAAAAGATATAAAAATGTTCATATCCTTAGCCTCACATTAATTCTCATATAATCCTTATAATCTTTATATAAAAGAATTAATTTAAAATCTGGAAAAATTCATGTGTTCAGAGTAGTTTATTATGTTATTATGTTTAATGGGGAAAATTTTTTTGTGGCTTCAATGCAAATTATGCTACATTTCTAACTTTGGTCATTAAAATGTACTCATTGGCATTTTAAAAGTGTCTGCAATAGTGGGAAAACACACCCACATAGCAAAGTATGTGCATTAGATTAGTGTCATATATATGAGAAAATACTGAAAGGAAATGAAGAAATAATAGAGTGGTGGGATTGCCACCTCCCAGTTATGATCTTTTAAACTTGTTTATTTGGAACATCTCTCACATACATGTATTTTGAGAAAACTTAATTTTATCCTAAGAAGTTAATGAAGAGTGACTTCATTGAAACGAAAACAAAAATGTTTCTAAAGTATTAATTATAATTACAAATTGTTTGACTAAAAAAGTCTGAATAATTAATTAGATTTTACCTTGTCATAATCTGAGGAATATAGTAAACTTTTCCCTTTTCTTCCTAGAGGCCAAACTTGCCAGTAGGGAGAAGGGAAAGTTTTGCTTCAAGGCAGTAAGATGTAAGGAAAAAGAAGGTAAATGCATTTTACTTTTATACTTTCTTAAATGTTCATTTTATATTTTGTGGCAATGATATGATTAGTTTGTTTCCCCCTCTTTTTTAGCTGCTATGCAGGCCTCAGAAAGGTATACCTTTGCAGATATCATCTTTGGAAATGAACAGGTATGCATATGAACACAATGGTATTTGATTTAAAAATTTAAAAAATTCTGGGATATTTGACTATTTTAGCAAAACTGTTGCTTTAGTAGTCCCCACACTCTGTGGAAGGTGAACATTTCAACTGTTGAGTTTTACAACCTGTGCTCAGTCCCTAAACAAACCAAAACTATAATATAAACCATACCATTTTAGTTATTTAGAATTATTTCTCTTTTGAAAATTTTATATGAGGTAAACATAATTCTTGGAATTTAAAAAAAGCAGAATTATATAAGGGAACTTCTTTGTTAGGAGAAATGGTTCCAGTACAATATATAGATATTAACCCCAGGATATTGGCATATCATTTTATGGTTCTGATATTCAAATAATAAGCTAGACAAATTAAGGCTATCTTGTAATTTTAAAGGTATTACTGTTGAGGGCAATAATACTCCATTATAATTGTGTATAAGAATCATCTTCAGGGTCTGGAGTTGTAGCTCAGTGGTAGAGTGCTTGCCCCTCAAGTGTGAGGCCTTGGGTTTGATCCTCAGTACCACATAAAAAAAGAAATAAACAGAAATATTAAAAAATATTTAAAAAGTATTGAATATTATTATATATATATATATAAAAGAATCATCTTGAGCTGTAGTTTTTAAGCTTTCAAAAAATGTTCACTGTAGATCTTGTTAGATGCAGATTCTGATTCAGTAGAATGGGGGTAAGAACCTAAGGTTCTAAATAGTTATACTAGGTAATGTTGAGGTTATTAGTTTATAGACCCTAGTTTTGAATGTCAAGATTCTAGATGATTTTGTTAAAGTATACGCTTTGCCTCCTCACCTCTAAAGCTATGGTTCATTGCATCTTGAGTAGTGGTTGGGAATTTTCATTTTTAACCAACCCTGCAGATAATGTGAACAGATTATTTGGGGACCTACTTTGAAAAACACTGGACACACATTATACAATTTTGTGTAATTGTATATTATTAATGGGATGATTTTTTTTCTTTGTGTTCTCTTTGATAATTCCAAATAACTTTATAATTTTGTACTTCTTATCCTTGGCTTTCATTTGATACACCTCTGTGACAATCTTTGACAATTTAAGGAAGCAGCTGGAAATATTTCATGGCTATAAAAGCCCAATGAAGATAATATGCTTTGAATGGTTGAGTTTAGTTTTGGGGTCTTCAGTTGTTTGTTTTGTTCATTTCTTTAAAAAATCTAAAAATTCCAGGGCTGGGGCTGGGGCTGAGCGGTAGAGTGCACACCTGGTGTGTGCCGGATGCCTGGTTCGATCCTCAGTACTACATAAAAATGAATAAATAAAGTAAAGGTATTGTGTCCAACTACAACTAAAAAAAATATTTAAAGAAAAATCTCTAGAAACATCAGTATGGCTCTTAAATTATATTAAGGTTGTAATTGTTTATTGTATTTATAGTTAAATAACTTTGTATAAGACTACTGTAGAAGGCGGAAACAAAGACATCTCCCTTTTTTTCTTTTTAAAAAATTTGTTTGTTTAGGGGCTGGGATTGTGGCTCAGTGGTAGAGTGCCACCTAGCATGCTCAGGGCCCTGAGTTCGATCCTTAGCACCGCATAAAAATAAATGAATGAAATAAAGGTATTGGGTCCAACTACAACTAAAAAAAAAAAAAATTGTTTGTTTAGATATATATGACAGTAGAATGTATTTTGACATACATACAGGGAGTATAACTTCCCATTTCTGTGGTCGTACACGATGTGGAGTTACACTGGTTGTGTATTCATATATGAACATAGGAAAGTTTTATGTGATAACATTTCCCCTTTTGACACATCTGGTTGAATAAGTAAAACTTACCAAGTACTATAGATTCAGGAGAAAACTGTGGGACAGTGTTTTATCAGAAAGTTTCACTCATAAGGGAAAAATATATTTATTTATTAATATTTATTTATTTATTCTAATCAGTCAAATATTTATTTTGTATCTTATAGCTTAAGTCTACATGATATATACATAGCCTGTAATTCATGAAACCATAAGTGCAGAGATTTTACTGTGAAGCATAGTATTCTATTAAGGGAAGTCCTATAGTTCTGAGTTCATTTAAAATTCTTTTCTCATGTTCTTTCATGTCAAGTGTAAAAGCCAAGTTAATGCCAACAACTGTTTGTATTCTGTTTCACTGGATATTGTCTTATGTTCTATGTATTCGAATGAGAAACACTTTGCTATTTTAACAGTAAAATATTTATTTTCAACATTTTATTGTTTTATTCATCCTCCCTAGATATTTGGAAGTCCCTGAGAGTATAGATTGATTATTTTGGAGTGACATCTTTTAAGATGTTGAGTAATTTGTACCATATCTTTTAAGTGATCCAGTAACCATCCTGTATGAACCAAATTGATAGGAAGTTACTGAATAAGCCTTTTGGGTATATGTAAATTATAAAATTGTAAATTTTGGCAGGGTATCTTTAAATGAATGATATAGAATAAGTTCTGACAAGACATTTAATTAAAAGAATTTACATACAGATATGATTTTCTTTTAACAGATAATAAGTTCAGCAAGTCCATGTGCAGATTTCTTTTATCGAAGTTTATCTTCTGAGTTGAAAAAACCCCAAGCTCAGTTGTCTCTGCATACAGAAAAACATTCAATAGAGGATGCTGTGAGATTGATTCAGAAATGCAGTGAGGTGGATTTGAATATTATCATATTATGGAAGGTATGTGCTACTAAATTATTTCAGCAAGCCTCAGTTTTTTCCCCAATGTGAAGTACAGTTTTATTTAAGACATTGCATTTCCCATTTATAATACAGAGCTTACAAAGTGTCATGTTATTTCCTTTCCCTATGTGCATGTTCCATATTCAAGTATTGAGAATGTCCAGTAATTTAATACAGCAACTCTACTTAAAAACTGCCACAGAAAGATGGTGTATGATGGCCTCACAGATATTTGGTTCTCAAGCTGAAGAATAAATGTATACTACTGTTCATATATTTTCTGCTTAAATTTTTCAGATTCAATATTCCAGTTGTTTTATAACTTACTTTTTTTTAACAGTTCTATAAAACTTTTAAAACTTTTTGCCTAAAGAATTAATTCAAATTAGATGACTTTTTTCCTGTGTCATTCTTATCTCTGTGACTGAGAATATTGTGGATATGGTAAGCATGTTAAGAGCAGGGGTTATTAAACTTTTGATATTCTTTATTCTGGAAATTTCCATATACTTTTATAACAAAGGAAACATAACATCATGAGCCCTTGGGTACCATTATTACGGTTTCAAGAGCCATTAATTTCTTGTTATTCGTGTCATCCATTTCCTTTGCCCCCACCCTCCTTTTTTCATATTTACCTTTATTTTTTTGTTTTTTATTTTTGTTACTAGGGATCGAACCCAAGGCCTCACACCACTTGTTCTACCACTAAGCTATACTCCTAGCCGTGTTGTATTTTTTGGTTTGATTTGGTTTTTTCAGTGCTGAGGATGGAACCCAGAGCCTTTCACATGCTAGGCATGTATTTTTTATGTATTTTTTAAAATGACATATTTCATCTATAAATATTTCTGTATGTACTTCTAGTAGATTTAAGACGTTTTTAGCAGATGAAGACTTTTCATTGCTAGGGATTGAACCTTGGGTCTTGTACTTGTTAGGTAAACACTTTACCTCTGAGCTGTACCTCAAGTCCAACATTTTTGTTTTAATATAATTTTTGTTTAATATGATATATTTTTGTTTAATCCCATAATATTGTTATCTCTCCCAACCAAATCATTTATAATTCCTTAATAATTTTCTAATTGTTCCTCTGTTTAGTTTCCCCAGGTTATTTGAAAATACTATTGAATTTTAAAATACCAGTGTTTTAAAAATTCAGATTCAAGTAGAGTCCACATGTGGTCAACCAGAATTATTAGTATTTAGGCAGTAGTTTCCCTTAAAATGAACAGCAGTAATATAAAATCATTTTTTTTAATAGCACACCCTTTTGTATCATGCATATATTATTTTATTTAAAAAAAATAATACTATTGTGAAATTAAGGATGTTCTTGGACAACATCCTTACCTCAATTCTGTGACAAAGCTGTGATTTTGTGTCACCTACTACAAGAACTAGCGTAGATAGTCCCATTGTAGGTCATTAAATTGATTAAAATTTTGTAGAGTGTTATTTTTATTAAACCAGGTGTTTTTAAATGGACCATTTTTGTTGTTGTTGGGAGTATAGCTTTGTGGTAGAGTATTTGCCTAGCATGTTCCAGTCCCTGGGTTTGATGCCTAGCACTGCACAAATTCTTTAGGTATTTATTCTAAAGAATAAAAATCAGAGCATTCTAAAGAAATTTTTGCATATCAATGTAGCACAGTTCACAATAGCCAAACTATGGAACTAGCCTAAATGTCCATCAGTGGATGAATGAATAAAGAACATGTGATATATATATACACCATTGAGTTTTATTCAGCCATAAAGAATGAAACTATGTCATTTATAGTTGATTATGTTGAGCAAAGTAAGCCAGTCTAAGGGAGTCAAGGATCATATTTTTTCTCTCATATAGAAGCCAGAGAGGATAATGGAAAATAAAGGTATGGGGGGATGGTGAAGGGAGACCAGTAAAGAGATTGGGAGGTGGAGGGGAGGAAGACAGGGAAAGGGATTCAAGAGCAGGGAAAGGGAAAACACTGCAAAATGATCTTGACCAAATTATATTGTTAATGTGTGCATGTACAAATATGCAAAAACAAATTCCATTGTTATGTATAATTATATGCATCAATAAAAATTTGAAAACAGCAAAGAGAAGGTTTATAATGGGGGAGATTTTTTATTAATAAAAATAAACTGTTTCTGAAACCAAGCTTCATAAGAGTGAACAACAACAGGTGAACTGTTGCTTAAGTAATCTGATAACTGTCATTGATTATAAAAAGTGTTTTATGTTAAAAAGATTAGTTACATCCTATTAGCTTGAAATTAAATGCTTTTAAAGCTGAAAATCAAGATGATCCTGTTTTTAGGTTCAACAGTATTGCCCCTTAAAGTAAACCACCATTCATTAAGTAAATGTATAACAGACCCTTGGCATTCATGGCTGTCACTCCATAGGCTCATGCCATGTAACAATCTGTAATATTTTTGAGACAGGATTTTGAGTAATGTATGCTATATTCTGTTCTCATTTTGAAATCCACAATAACTTTGGCTGGGAGGAAAGTTTGATTTTTTTGAAAAATGGCCCTGAACAAAAGCCCACTACTAGTGTCACTGACAACATGAGGAAGAAAGCTACCTAAAAGTGTGATTATCCTCTATTGGAAAGTGGAAGTTTGAATGGGATATGAAGTTTGATAGTAGCTGGTACTTATAAATGTATTGCTACTCAGTTGACAAGTGGCTGGTAGATTGTTTTTTGAGTGAGAACTCTAGAGAATGCAGAAATGACACATTAAATTAGTCTTGAAAAGTCATTTTAAATGTGGAATAAGATACACAGAAAGAATAGGACTCTTGAAAAAAATATGATTCAAGAGAAAACTAAGAACTTAAAAAGTTTTATGAAAAAGGAAGTTGGAAAAAGAAGATAAAACTCTTAACCAGTCTTTGCCAGAAATAAGTTTGTTTAAAAAATTTAAGCTTTTATGCAGAGAGGAGAATGCATGATGGGTGACTGTTGTTCAATTTCATGGGACTGTTAGAAAACATGTCTGACATTGTTTCAAAACCTTATTCATCAACCATTCACTCTTGAATTAAAGGTCACCTCCCTATATAACTCCTGGGTTTCTGGGTTCTGCACATAAGGATGCTGAAAAGGTTCTGGGATATTCTATGCCTTAATGCAATACAATTCAAAAAGTATATACCGTTGGGAGATTGGGTTTTAACTCAGTGGTAGAGTGCTAGCCTAGCATGTGTGAAGCCCTGGGTTTTATCCCTAGTAAGATAAGTTCAGAAATTGGAAGTAAACACACATTTAGAAACTTTTTTTTGATGTTGGGGGGGTACTAGGGATTGAACTCAGGGGCACTTGACCACTGAGCCACACCCCTAGCCCTATTTTGTATTTTATTTAGAGACAGCGTCTCGCTGAGTTGCTTCGCAGTTGCTGAGTTGCGTAACAGTTGCTGAGGCTGGCTTTGAACTCAGGATCCTCCTGCCTCAACTTCCCGAGCCACTGGAATTCAGGCGTGCACCACTGTGCCTGGCTGGAAACTTTTTATAGCATTTTGACTGAGTAAATTTTTGTTTATTGAATCTAATAGGCTTAATTTTTTAAAGCCAGTTTTTTTTAACTATGTTTACATGATGTGACAATAACAGTATATCAGAGCCATTTAAAGATATGTTCTTTGAAGCAAGCAGTTAAAGAGGGAGATTTATAAACTGGAACAATTACTTAATATAGATGAAATCGGCTTACTGTCTTTAGAAGGAAAAAAAAGCCTATTAAAGCATATGTATTTATATTTAAGGTGTTCCAAGGACATCACATTTCCACTGATAGGATTTATGATTACACTCACTAATTTTTCTCTGCTATGAGATGAACCCTGGGGCATTTTTATAAGCAAGAATGTAAAAGGAAACCTTTTCCCTATATATTGGCAGTTCAGTAAGGATAGAGGGGCAAAACCATGTGTTATGACATAATTCTTTTGAAGAAGTTTCTTAAGTAGAAAATTAGGAAAGATTTCAAGATTTATCTCTTTAAAACACCCAGGCCAGATAAATTATATTGAGTCAAAAGAGGTTTTGGGGGCACAGTCTTTATTGATTGAATTAATAAATAAAAGTTGAAATGCTGACACAGCCATCCAAGGTTATTGATAATTTATACATATTAGCCAAAGTATTTCTGCCTTCCATCAAATGTTTAGTTACTTACTTTTGCAGTTATTGCCAAAGAGGGTAACATTTTTTGCTTTGTGTTTTTAAGGCATATGTTGTGGAAGACAGTAAGCAGCTTATTTTGGAAGGTCAGCATCATGTTATTCTTCACACTATAGGAAAAGAAGCCTTTTCTTATCCTCAGAAACAGGTAATGTAGTTTGCTCTGGGGTTTTCCTGTGAACTTGTGGGAGTTTTTAGTTTGATTGGTTTTTGTATTTTGAAGAGATCTGATTTGTTCAGGATTTTATATTGGGATTTGGGTTGGTTTGGTAGCAGACAACTTACTAAAATTAGAATTGATGGCTGGTGATGTGGATCAGTGGTAGAGCACTTCCCTAGAGTGCTGAGGCCTTGGGTTCATTCCTCAGTACCTCAAGAAAATAAAATTTAAAATGAACAGATATTAATTTTAAAGTTGATAAGCACCTATAAGAGTATTAAAATGCATTTATAAACTTGAGTTTTCCTAAGATATATTCTATATTAAATCTAGAATTCCTAACTATGTAAAGAAGTGATTTGCTTGAGAGGAAGGGAAGCGTATTCTCTATATTTTATTTGTTATAACAGCATCACACCATTGTAGAACTCTAGAGGACATTATAACATGTAAAGGGTGGCCTCTGGAGTTGTGCAGCAATAGTGTTTAATATGATTTCTTTCTTTTTCTAAAATACCATTTAATCATGCTAAAAATTTCTTTTAGAAAATTTAGTCACTTGGGGCTGGGGATGTGGCTCAAGTGGTAGCGCGCTCGCATGGTATGCGTGTGGCCCGGGTTCGATCCTCAGCACCACATACAAACAAAACAAGACAAAGATGTTGTGTCCGCTGATAACTAAAAATAATTAAAAAAAAAAAAAAAAAAAAGAAAATTTAGTCACTAATAAATAATTTTGTCCAGTTATTTAAGTGGTGGTTCTAATGTTGTGTTCATAAATAATTTGCATGGTGTGCCCCTATTATTTTTTATTATTTTTATTTTAAAATAGTTCCCAAATTTACAGAAAAAGTTGCAAGAATAATATATAGATCTCTCTCACACTTTTCACTCAGAATCACCAGTGGTTAACATATGTCTTACTTGCTTTATCCTTTTTTAAAATTTACATGTATATTAATTGTTTTCTTAATCCTTCTCAAGTAGTTATTGTAAACTGCAGACCTATAGCTCTCTGTCCCTAAATGCTACATTGTATATTCCTAAGAATAAAGACAGTAACATAATCAGAAATGACTGTCAAGATAGTCAGGAAGTTCAAAATTGATGCATAACTTGTCCGTGTTCAGGTATCACCAGAGATTTTGGTTATTATATCCTTGTAACTATTTGGTTTTTCCTATCCAGGATCACACATTGCATTTAGTTGTCCTGTCTCTTTAGTTGTCCTGTCTGTTTTAATCTGGAATAGTTTCTTACCCTTTTGTTGTTGTTGTTGTTGATTTTTACTTTGACATTTTTGAAGAGCCTGGGCAGGTAATTTTGTAGCATAGTATCTTGTTTGGGTTCTTCTCATGTTTCCTTATGATTTCCTTATGGTAGTGTCTACCATATTTCTCCACAAGTTGTTTTTTTACTTTTCCTAATAGTAAATAATGTATGTGGAGTTCATTTGAAAATGTAAATGTCTGGTTTCTCTACTAATTTTAGCATCTGTTGGTAAGTCTATAACTTGAATCAGTTTTTACTCTGTTGATATTATATAATGGTAATTTTCCATTAGTTTTCTTTTAAGATTTTTTTTTTAAAGAGAGAGAGAATTTTAATATTTATTTTTTAGTTTTTGGCAGACACAACATCTTTGTTTGTATGTGGTGCTGAGGATCGAACCTGGGCCGCTCGCATGCCAGGCGAGCGCGCTACCGCTTGAGCCACATCCCCAGCCCTCCATTTGTTTTAATGGAGATACTAAATTTAATCTCAAATCTGTTGCTTATTTTAAGGAAATTGGTTTTCTTACTTCAATTAATATAAAAATTCCAAGTTTTAGTTCTAAATGTCATAAACTTTTGATATTTTGGAGTGTCTAAGACAACATCAAGACAGCATTTAGAAAATGAAGTTGTATGTTTCTATAAACTTTAGTTTTATTCTCATTTTACATAGTATATATTGGCATAGCCCTTTTATTTCTCTGTATATCACCATTTCACATATTATTAAAATAGTTTATAGTCCCCCTCCTCTCTTTCTCTCATATATATGTAAAAAAAAAACTTGGTAATGATAGTAAATGTTATATATATTTTATACATATATATATACATTATATGTATATATATAAAGAAAATTTAAACTTGGAAGACAAGGCAATTTCTTTTTTTCATAGCTTTATTGAGGTAAAAATTGAAGTACAATAAAATGCACATATTTAAAGTATGCAGTTTGATCCGTTTTGACATGTATGAAAACAATCAATATAAAAAGCACTTCCATTACTTTTTTTAAAAATTGAAATCATGCAGACTATGGTTAATGCTGAGTAATGTTCCATTGTGTGTATGTATACCAAAGTTTCCCTATCCATTCATCTACTGAAGGGCATCTGGGTTGGTTCCACAATTTAGCTATTGTGAATTGTGCTGCTATAAACATTGGTATGGCTGTGTCCCGGTAATATTCTGTTTTTAAGTCTTTTGGTTATAAACTGAGGAGTGGGATAGCTGGGTCAAATGGTGATTCCATTCCAAGTTTTCCAAGGAATCTCCATACTGCTTTCCAGATTGTCTGCACCATTTTGCAGTCCCACCATCAATGTATGCGTCTGCCTTTTTCCCCACATCCTTGGCAATACTTATTATTGTTTGTATTCTTGATAGCTGCCATCCTGACTGGAATGAGATGAAATCTTAGAGTAGTTTTGATTTGCATTTCTTGAATTGCTAGATAGAGATGTTGAACATTTTTTCATGTTTGTTGATTGATTGTATATCCTCTTCTGAGAAGTGTCTGTTCAGTTCCTTGGCCCATTTATTGATTGGGTAATTTGGTGTTTTGGTATTAAGGTTTTTGAGTGCTTTATATATTCTAGAGATATTGCTCTGTCTCATGTACTTGAGGTAAACATTTGCTCCCATCTGTAGGCTCTCTATTCACCTTACAGATTGTTTCTTTTGCTGAGAAGAAGCTTTTGAGTTTGAATCCATCCCATTTATTGATTGTTGGTTTTAATTCTTGCGCTATAGGAGTCTTATTAAGAAAGTTGAGGCCTGATCCGACATGATGGAGATTTGGGCCGACGTTTTCTTCTGTTAGGTGCAAGTAAATGGATGGAGTTGGAGAATATAATGCTAAGTGAAGTAAGCCAATCCCATAAAAACAAAGACCAACTGTTTTCTTTGATATGAGAATGCTAACTCATAATGGTGATGGGAGCAATCAAGGAACTTTAGATAGGGCAAAGGGGAGTAGGGGCAATGGGGTAGAAGTGATGGTGGAATGAGTTAGACATCATTACCCTAAATACATGTATGAAGACATGAATGGTGTGAAAATACTTTCTATACAATCAGTAACTTGAAAAATTGTGCTCTATATGTGTAAAATGAAATGAATTGCATTCAGCCATTATATATAACAAATTAGAATAAATAAATAATTTAAAAAATCAAAGAAGCCTAATCAAGAAAAAAGCAAGAACACAAAAAATTAATATCAATGGAAAGGGAGCTATCAAAATAGCCTTTCAGATGCTAAAAATATATTATGGTAATATTGCAATTGTATGTCAACATATTTGGTCTATATTAGAGAAGGATCCGTGTGCTACTGAGTAGAAAGTGTATTCAGTCATTGATGGATGAAATATTCTATATATGTCTGTTAAGTCTAAATTTTTGATTATATTATGTAGTTGTAGAGTTTCTTTGTTTAGTTTTTATTTGGAAGATCTATCCTGTAGTGAGAGAGGTGTGTTAAAGTCACCCAGTACTATTGTGTTGTGGTCTGTTTGAGTATTGAAGTTGAGAAGGGTTGGTTTAATATACACAAATACTCCATTGTTCGGGACATAAATATTTATGATTGTTATATTCCACTTCTCTTAAGCAGTATGAAATGTCCTTCTTTGTCCCTTCTGATTAACTTTGGCTTGAAGTCCACTTTATCTGATACAAGGATAGAAACCCATTTGTTTATCTGATCCATATGAGTGATGCTTTTTTTCCCCATCCTTTCACCTTCAGTCTGTGGATGTCTTTGCCTATGAGGTGAGTCTGTTGGAGACAGCATAGTATTGTGTCTTGTTTTTTAATCCAGTCTGCCAGACTATGTCTTTTGATTGATGTGTTTAGGCCATTAATGTTCAATATTGAGATGAGATTTGTGTTTCTGGTCATTTTCGTTTATCTCTAGTTTTTAATTTGAATTAGTTTCTACTTTGATTGACTGTTCCTTTAGTGTAGTTCCTCCCTTCAATTTTTTTTTTTTAAATTTCATCTTCATGGAATATTTTGTTGAATATTCTGAAGTACAGGCTTTCTGGTTGTAAGTTCTTTTTAAATTTTTGTTCAACATGAAAGGTTTTTATTTCATCTTCAAATCTGAAGCTTAATTTTGCTGGATATAGGATTCTTGGTTGGCATCCATTTTATTTCAGAGCTTGGTATATGTTATTCTAGGACCTCCTAGCTTTGAGGGTCTGGGTTGAGAAATCAGCTCAGATCCTTAATGGTTTCCTCCTATTCGTAATCTGGTATTTTTCTCTCTCAGCCTTTAAAATTCTATCCTTATTCTGTATGCTAGGCATTTTCATCATGATGTGCCTTGATGTGGGTCTGTTGTAATTTTGCACATTTGGGATCCTGTAAGCCTCTTATATTTGATTTTCCCATTAATTCTTTAGATTTGGGAAATTATCTGATATTTCAGTGAAAAGATTGTGCATACCTTTGGTTTGTATCTCTGTACCTTCATCTATCCTGATAAATCTTTAATTTGGTCTTTTCATGTTATTCCCATAATTCTGGGAAATTCTGTTCATGGTTTCTTAGCATCTTCTCTCTGGGGGCCATTTTATTTTCAAGATTACATATTTTGTCTTCATTGCCTAAGGTTCTGTCTTCCAAGTGGTCTAATCTGTTGGCACTGCTTTCTATTGAATTTTTAATTTGGCTTATTTTTTCCTTTATAAGGATTTCTGTTTGTTTGTTTTCAGAATCTCTCTTTATTGAAATGATCTTTTGCTACTTGTGTTTGCTCTCTTTTATCATCCTTTACTCTGCAGATCAGTTTAATTGTGTACATTCTAAACTCTTTCTCTGACATTCTTCCACTGTGGTGCTGATGGATTCTATTATTGGAATATCTTGGTTTGCTTGGGGTGATTTGTTCCCTTGCTTTTTCATGTTGATTGTGTGTCTTCCCATCTGACAGTATGGATCTAAGGCAGTAGATTTTCTACCCTGTGGACTTATTAGTGTTCCCGAAGGTATCCAGTACCTTTCTTGCTGAGAAGCTGCCTTTCAGTTTTCTTGGTATCACTCCATGGAGCAGCCAGCAACATGACCTTCTTTATTCTACCATCTTGCTAATCTCCAACAAGGCAGTTTCATCACATTGTGATTAAAGACTAATATTGATGACCTACTGAGAATTGCTTAACTTGATGAAGCTTAGCTTATTACTCACTTATAAAACAATGATTAACAGTACTTTATATATTTTCCTTCTTGTGGTGTTCACAAAATAGAATCAAATCTTACTGGGAAATTATTTTACAAATTGTCTAGCATTGATTGTGAAGATACTTGTTGCTTTTAAGCCAGAAGAGAGAAACATTTTTAAATATTTTCTCAGGAAATGAGCTTCTGGCTGTAGGTATCCTTTATTGGCTGTTGTTCATATGTTTTTCTCCTGGCAAATGACATATAGAATTTACTCAGTATAATTTATTTATTCAGTGCTGTGAATTGAACTCTCAGGGCCTAATGCATGCTAAGCTTATACTATCACTTAGGTCATCTACCTTAATTCAGTATAATTTAGAAGTTTCAATTTTTTGGATGACTGGAATATATCCCATCTATGTGAACTCAGTTATAGTGATTTAGCATCTCTCTGTAGTGCAACTTCCAAGAAGATGATAATATAAAGGACTTGAGTCTGTAAGCCTGAATGACAGACTCTGGAAAAAGGTGAAATCACCAAGGTTAATATCAGTTTTCAAGTCTTCTGAAAGGTAGGCAACTAACCTATCCAAAGTAGGCATATGTTAACATAGTGCATCGCTCCTGTGTTTTGAGTCTTTCATTGTAAATTTAAATTTGTTTAAAGTCTGAAATAGTGTATTTTATACAAGTGCTTTTTAAAAAATATTATATTTAGCTACAGGAAATTCTCTTATTTGGTACCAGGGAATAATGCAATCACATAGGTAAATAATATATATCATTTATTGTGTGTTTGTCATTTATCAAGCATTGATTCAAATCGGTACTTCTCTTAACAATCCTGGAGGTGTAGGGGGATGTCCTCATAATCTGGATCCTCTTGTTTAAGCAACAAAAGATACACAAAATTTTAATTTTAAATCATATGGTTAGAAGAAAGAAGATAACACAGTTATTAAATGCATGGGCTTTAGGGGTCAAATAGAACTGTGTTACTTAAGATCTTGTGCAACCTTTAATCTTTCTGAAGAATTCTCCTCCTGTTTATTTAATTATTTTTAAATTTTCTTAGTTGTTGAGAGATCTTTATTTTATTCATTTATTTATGCCTTGCTGAGAATCGAACTCAGTGTCTCACACATGCGAGGCAAGTGTTCTACCACTGAGCCACAATCCCATTCCCTTCTCCTGTTTGTTTTATCTTATTTTTTCCATGTTTTTTTTTTTTTTAAATTGGTGCATTATACTTACTTACACATCATGTTGGGAAGTCATTGTTAAATATTTGTACATGAACACAATATAACGATGTAATTTGGCCAATATCACTCCCCAGTATTTTCTCCCCTCCCTCCTTTCCCCTAGTCCCTTTCCTTTACTCTACTGTTCTCCTTTTGATTTTCATAAGATTTTATTTGATCATTAGATGGTATTTTTTTTAGTCAATTTCCATGTATTTGTGTATTACACGAGTTTCAAGTGTTTTGCTTTTTACATTTTTTTTATGGAATAAATTTCTAGACATTAAATTGTTGGCCCATATGGTTATATACTTATCTGTTAACACTTACTAGAATATATACTCTTTGGTTTTTTTATTTATTAATTTAAAATTTTTTAAAAAATATTTATTTTTTAGTTGTAGTTGGACACAATACCTCTATTTCGTTTATTTATTTTTGTGTGGTGCTGAGGATCGAACCCAGGGCCCTGCACCGATAGCATCAGCATGTTATTGGGGGAAAATAAATAAATAAATATATATATAAAAGCACTATATATGTGTGTGTGTGTGAATGACATATTTATTTATATAATTTATTTTTATTATAAATTTTTATTATATATATAAAAGCACTATATATATATGTGTGTGTGAATGATTATTTATATAATTTATTTTTATTATAAATTTTTATAACACACACATACACACACTGGTGATTTTTTAGTTTCCGTAGTCAGTGGGTTGACTCTGGACCTCATTATTAGAATCAGTACTGCAGTGTTCATTTTTTAACAAATTGAATGCTGGCTTTTTATAACCACATAGATTTAGAGATCAGCAAACTTTTTCTGAAAAAGGCCAGAAAATAGATATTCAGGTCTTTGCTGGATAGGCAGTCTCTATAAGTGGAATCCAAAAGCAGCTGTAAAGACTTGTGAATAAATGGATGTGGCTCTATTTTGATAAACCTTTCTTTATAAAAACTGGAAGCAAACTGGATTTGGACCATTGGCTGTAATTTGCCAGTCTTTGGGTATAGGTCAGAATCATACTAGGCTAGCAGGAAACTAAAAATCAAAATTCTTGTGTGTGGGAGGGTAAATACAATGAAAATAATTAAAAAAGAAATAATATAGGATACTTCTTTTTTCATTTAGATAATAATAATATTCAAAAAATATTTATAATATGTCTAATGCTGGCTGTATTGATTTTTTACATGCTGTTAATCTTCAACCAATATAGCTAAAGCACTATAATCTATAGCAATATTCTTTCAAAATTGAATTTTAAGTCAACCTTAGATTTTCAACTATTTTTTTAAAAAATATTTTATTAGTTGTTGATGGACCTTTACTTATTTATATGTGGTGCTGAGAATTGAACCCAGTGCCTCATACATGCTAGGCAAGCACTCTACTACTGAGCCATGACCCCAGCCCCAGATTTTCAACTATTAAAACAGGTGCTATGCAATTGAATGTTTACACCCAAAGTTCTAAGCAGTTTTACTGAGTGAGAATCACATCAAACTTTGATAAAAATCTAACACTGTTTGAACCCACTTTTTTATGAAATCAGTCATAAAATATTAAGTAACTTATTCAAGATCACAGAGCTAATTTGTGAAATTGTTGGAATTGAACCTTAACTCCAACACTAAATGAATAAGTGAATTTATAATTTCAGATCCTGATAACTTTATTCTGGATTACAGTGCAGATGATAACAACTGTTAGTTAATAGCAGAAAACTGTTTATCCTTTATATTCTCTTTACTGGTTTTAACTTCTTTTGTTTGTTTACACTGTACTCCCCCCCCCCCATCTTTTTAACAAAGCAGTGTTTTTATTGTCATAAATCTTTTCTTGTCTTTTCCCAGGAATTACCAGAAATGGAACTGTTAAAATTTTTCAGGCCAGAAAACACTGCAGTTTCCTCAAGACCATCAGTAGACCAGCTTTCTAATCTCATTAAAACGAGTCTTCACTACCCAGAATCATTTAATCATCCATTTCATCAAAAAAGGTTTGAGGTTCATTTTATTAGAATGTTCCTATAATATATGCACACACACAAAGTTACACACTTTGTGTATTATTATTTTCTTATTTACTCAGGCAATGGCATTAACCCAAATACCTAAGAAATTTAGAATAATATCAAGTCCATAGAAATTACTTTTTAGTAATTTACACTTTACCACAATTACTATATGATGCAGTTGTGCATGGACATTGCCTGGCCATTTCTGAGTTGCTAGAAGTTTCCTTTCTAGGAACAAGGAGAAGAAATAACATTCTTAAATTGTTTCAGTCACAACATGACTCTAGTATGAACTCCTAACAATTCAAATTTAGATGGTGTCTTTTCTGAAGATTTATTAAGTGCTAAATTTCATTGGGCAAGATGTATTTGTAATTTTGGTAAATAGACTGAACATATGAAGTTCTAAAATAAAATGTCTTAAATATGGTGACACTTCAAAAGGCTTCCAATTTGCAAATATAAGATAGAGGCTTATTAGAATAAGCCTGTATGTGATAATTAAAGTTATGAGTTTTGGTGGAGTCACAGGGGATAGAGCTGGGGATGGGATAAGACAAAAAGAAAATGAACAATGATACCTGGGAGATGAGCTTAGGAAAAAGGAGCCCACAAAGAAGACTGACTGAAATGGAGCAATTACAGAAAGAAAGGACCTACTAGAAGAAAGTGGAATTTCAAAGGTCAAGTAGCAACTGTTGAAGATAGAGAAGTAGTGAACAGTTAAACATAGTCTGGAAATATCAAATAATATATGGACCAAACTGTTTGTTCACTGGGCCTGACAATAAAGTTGTCATTTATGACTTTTGAGAAGATTGTCAGTATTTAGTGGGGTAGAAACGTGGTAATAGTAGGTTGAGGAGAGAATGGGTGGTAAGGAATTGAATTTACTGTATTGACTACTCTTTCATGTGGTCAGGGATGTCCTTGAATGGGGATCAGGGAATATCTGCTAATATCTGTTTGTGTACTAGATAAGATATGTGTATGTTTATAGTATTGGAAAAAATGATGTGATACAAGGAGAGTATTGAAATTCTTAATACCTAGAAAAATATACACACTGATAAATGACAGGATTAGCTTTGGACTAAATTTATGTTGAAATGGAAAGAAGAAAGCAGGAAGAAATTTTAGCAAGTCTATGCATTATAGAGCACTTCCATCTTAGGGAGTGTTTATAGGAGCAAGGTGAACTACTTAGAGTAATCTGAGATAAGAGAGTCAAAGGTAGAGAATTTGGAAAAGGAGAAGTTATCTATTGAGAGGATTGACAAGCTGCCTGAGGACACACTGGAGTTCTGGGCAAAAAGAAGACCTTGACAAATGTTTAAGATAAAAAATATTTATAAATTAACTTAAATGGTTCAACCCCCACCCTTTTTTGCATGATTTTTTGAACTTTGTTATATAAGCTGTATTACACAGAGTATATTTATTTTATATCCATTTTTTAAATTTAATATGTCAGTAAGAGTCAACCACTGCCGAAACTGTGGAATTATAAGTTTGAATGTAGGAGAATTCATTTATTTACCTTACTTTTGATGGGCTTTTGGATTATTTTCAAATTTGAAGTGCTTTGATTTCTGCCACTGAATATTTTTGTGTACCTGTCCTGGTTCATGTGCTTGTTCCCCCACCCTCGCCCCCTTTTCAGATTTGCCCAGGGACTTTCCCAAAGTGATTTTACCAATTTGCAAGTCCTACTAGGAGTATATAGTGGGAGCTCCTTCTGTTCCATACCTTTATCCATACTTACTCTTGTCAGATTTTTAAAATTAGCCATTTAAGTTAATTTAAAAATAATTTTGATCTTCAATCTTTATTGAGGTATTACTATGCAAAACTCCATTTTGTATGCCTTTGTCTGAAATAGATGCACCACTGGGATCGCCTAGGGAAATTTAAGAAATACAGATACTTAATGCTTCAGTTCTACTGCAGAGATTTCAGTTTGATGGGCCCAGGTTAGATGCTGGGCATCTGGATTTTTTAAAGTGCTCTAGGTGATTCTAATGTATGGCCAAAGCTGAGGGGGTGGGAGGGCTTTCATATTTATTCTTATTGAACCTGTCTTGGCTTCACATAGCTCCATGCACAGTTTTGTTTCCTTAATTTTTGTTTTTGAGGGTGGGTTATTGTTGTTTTTAGTACTAGGGATCGAACCCAGGGGCACTCTTATCATTAAGCTACATACACAGAGTCTCACTAAGTTGCTTAGGGCCTTGCGAAGTTGCTGAGGCTGGCCTTGAATTTGCGATCCTCCTGTCTCATCTTCCCTTGTTGCTGGGATTAATGCATGTGCCACCACACCTGGCATGATACTCCATTTAATCCTGTTCTACTTTATCCATATTTATGAATCCTGTCTTACTTCATGTATTTTCTAAAAAAATCTTAGATTCCATGATGATTTTTCTCAACCTTAGTGGGCTTTACCTTAGAGGTTAGGATATTTAGGAATTTGCCACAACGTCTAGTCTATTGGAATTAGAAGACACCATACGATCTAGGCATTGTAGGGAAGTATGTAAAGCAGGATAGATCAAACCAGAAGAGTGGTTACATGAAGCATCACAGAATCAAAACTGTGCTTAGAAGTATGTGAGAAAAGCGCAGGCCAGCTCAAGGATAAAATAAATATAAAATGTGACAGTTTTTTCCAACCTTGGCTGCATATTAGAATCACTGAGAATTTTAGAAACTCCCAAAACTCATGGTAATTAAATCAGATTCTCTGAGAGTAGGAATCAGGCATCTGTATTTTTTGTTTTGTTTTGAGTGCTACTGGGGATTGAACCCAAGTTTCAGGCCTCTGTGCCACATACATTTGGGGCTTAATCCAGAGGAGCAGCAGCCACCCTCTTGACATTGCATATTTCTAGGGTACAAAAAGTGAATCAAATTACAGGTATACATTTAACGCTTCTGATTGCATAGAAGACTATTTTCCATAGGGAAAATAGTCTCACCTCCATAGTCAACATGGATGATTCACAATCCCACAGGGAAGGTAAAGGGAATAAATAACTGCTGAACAATTATCACAGTAACGAAGATTGGGAACAATTTTGAAATAGAGACCTGAGTGATTACTCATCCTTGTGAAACTAGAGAGGGTAATTGAGAGAGCAAGAGAAATAGCTGGGAAATAGTGGTCAGAGAATGGGTGACTGAAAATTATTTCAGAGATAGCTTTTTTGGGTGATTAAAAAAAGTTTGTGATATGGTCATGAAAATTGGGTGGCTGAGTTTTGAATAGTACTACAGATTATGGAGATGGCAAGTCAGGAATTTGAGAAGTTGTTGAATGTGAGTCATGTATCTAGACAGTGAAGTTATCCAAATTAACGACAAGACTTGAGATTGAAAGGGAGAAAGCAAACACATGGCAAAGCTTTTAAAATGAAGCCAGTAGATTATGTGGGAGGGGAGAACTACGGCAGTGTCCTAACTTAGGTGCTATGTATCTGCTTGATGGCTAGAACAGGTGCATTTGTATGTTTCACCCTACACATGCCTCACCTGTACCTAAAATATTTCAAAATACCCATTGCTTTCTCTCCTCCCAAAGAATCCCTGCTACTATGTTACTATCACTGCTGTGAGTTTGTCAGCATAAGGACAGAAGAAAATATAAAAGCTCTGGCATAGCATATGACAAAAGAATGAAGGTTTCCTTACAGGAGAGGTAGGAGGAGAAAATCGTCAAGGATTGGTGTTGAGAACTACATCAATAACCCCAAGATGTGGAAGATGTTGGGAAAATATAGCATATATCAAGGTGTGATGGCATACCAAATACCAAATACCTATAAGACCAGCTATTGGGAAAACTGAGGCAGATTTCCATTCAAACTGCAGGTTAAAGGTCAGTCTGGGATACTTAGCCAAGACCTTGTCTCAAAATACAAAATAAAAAGAGCTGGGGATGTAGCTCAATGGTAGAGCAAACCTGGGCTCAATCTCTATACCACAAAAGAAAAGAAATGCAGTACGTATTACTATATAAGGAAGGGCTATCCAGCAAGTTGTATACCTAGCCAACTTTTAGATGAAGTTAGATGTAGAAACATAGAAGAGATTGAGGATATAGGGTTTTGGTATTCCAGAAAAAAGAAGAAATGTGGGAAGGAATGAGGCAGTAGGAGGTTTGGTCATGGCAGTAGAACATTGAAGCAGTAGAGAAATGAGAATATAAGAAAGAATAAGTGAGATAACAAAGAAATGAATTATGCTAGGTTAGGTGCCATAAGCTTTTCAAAAGTCAAAACATATATTGGATGGTGTGTATGAAGGTTTAGAAAGTGTATTTACTGGTCATTCTCAGTACTTAATGTGTTTTATTTTACCCAGTCACCACAAAAAACCCAGAAGAGTTAGGCATTATTATTATTATTCCCAGTTTACAGTTGAGCAAAGTAAGATACAGGGTTGCTGTTGAGCTAATATTCGAACTCTAATAAACTGACTCTAAAGCCAAGGCCTTTAATAGTAATCAAATAATTAAATACAGAGTTTATGGAATCATTGTCAGCAGTTTGGTTTCTGGGCAGTATTTGTGACTTGTCAGTTTAGTAGTTCAGAAAGACTACTTTATAAAGCAGTGGTTTTCAAAATGTTGTTCCAGACCAGCAGCAGTAGCATCTGGGAATTTGACATACTGAATCAGATAATTCTAGGAGTGGAACTTTTTTTAATGTGCCCCACCAGATGGTATTTGTGCATGCTCAAGTGTAAAAAACACTCATTCGGAAAGATTGAATTGCATCAGCATGGAATCCCAGCTACTTGGGAGGCTGAGGCAAGAAGATCACAAGTTTGAGACCAACCTGGGCAATGTAGTGAGACCCTGTCTCAACATAAAATAAATAGGGGTAGAGATGTAGCTCAGTGGTAGAGCACTTTTCTATCATTTGCAAGGTGCTGGGTTTGATTCCCAGAACTGCAAACAAAAGGCTCCTGCATACGTCAAGACACATGGTAACTTGAACTTGTAAGGAAAATGAGGTAGAGTGAATTAATTAATTTTCCAGAAATGCCTGAGAGACAGACTTGATAGGAATTTGTGAAGAAGATTGGAAAGGGGGACTATTGAGGCAGTAGGAGGAGTCAGTCTGATGCCTAAATTTTGCTAGGATAAACGTGGGTGCTCTTTACAGAGGTAGTTAATGGAGGAAGAGAATAAGGAATGGAGAGACCAGGAAATATCTATTTGGATATTTGTTCACATTTGTTCACATTTCTTCTTCTAGTAGCATTTAAATAAGGCATAAAGAATTTGACATTTGAGGATCAAATGGGAACAGAATAGCATAAATTCCTGGGTTTTTGCTTTGGTCTACATTATGCAGTTGAGGTTTAACTTAATGAGATGCTATAGACTGGAAACCTACACATCAGTCTTTGTTACCCTCCCCACCATGTGAGAAATTTGTGGGGGAGCTTAGGGCACAGCACCAACACAACCTAGGGTAGTTTTTTGTTTAGGGATACTGATACTTAGTATTGAGGCATTGTATTAATATATTATTATTTACAAAGTAAATTATCTTAAATCATTTTGGAACTTGATTTTTCCCTTACTTGAACATGTATATATTTGGTCCCAGGGATTGAACTCAGGAACACTCAACTCCTAAGCCACATCCCCAGCCCGATTTTTTATTTTATTTAGAGACATTGTCTCCCTGAGTTGCTTAGCACCTCACCGTTGCTGAGGCTGACTTTGAACTCGAGATCCTCCTGTCTCAGCCTCCTGAACCACTGGGATTATAGGCGTGTGCCTCCGCACCCAGCTCTTGAATAAATTTTTAAAGTGCATGTGTTCTGTTAAGATATTCAAATGTGTGTGTTGGTTTTGTTTTGTGGTGCTAGGAATGGAACCCAAGTCTAGGCCAGTTCTGTAGTCTGAGCTACATCCCCAGCCCTGTTAGATATTCATAAGTGTTATATTTAAGAAAGCTGCTTTTAAGAAAAAATACACAGCTAACTTTTTGTGTTTATTTTTCTTCTATAGCCTTTGTTTAGTACCAGTCACCCTTTTACTTTCTAACTGCTCTAAGGCTGATGTAGACGTGATTGTTGATCTCCGGCATAAAACAACAAGGTAAAGATTTATTTAGTGAAAGTTTATTTTGTAGCTTAAGATTTAATGTAATTTTAGAAGATTTTACTTTTTTTAAAAATTATTCAGATAATTGCCTTAACATTGATAGAGAAAGTTACTCAATCATGCCCTAATTTGTGGTGTGGTATTACAGAAGAGTTTCAGAGGCATTAAAGTTTTCCCTCGCTAATTTTCAAATCAAATTCCATCATTTACTAGCTGCTTTTGTGGGCATTAAATGAGATAATCTTCTCAGAGTATTGTGCTTAGAAAGTAGTAACTGTTAAAACATGGTAAGCATTATAGTAATGTGTTGTTATTATTAATAAACACTTGTCTTCATGAAATAATTTCTAGAAATAAAAGTATTAGATGAAAGACATCATGGTAATGGGACTGTGGGGGGGAGAAAAACCCCTGCAACTTACCATTTTCCTTCTCCTTTAGTCCAGAAGCATTGGAAATCCATGGATCATTCACATGGCTTGGACAGACACAATATAAACTTCAGCTTAAAAGCCAGGAAATTCACAGTTTGCAGCTGAAAGCTTGCTTTGTTCATACAGGTGTTTATAACCTTGGAACTCCTAGGGTGTTTGCCAAGTTATCGGACCAAGTTACGGTGTTTGAAACCAGTCAGCAGAACTCCATGCCTGCCCTGATCATCATCAATAATATGTGACAACTTGCAAATTTATACTGAAATCCACAAGAATCAGTTTAATTTTGCTGAATGGTTTTTACAGCAGTATTTGAAATACCTAACTTTTTGGAGGTTGGTGTCTGATTGCTGCAAAATACTTCAACCTGTCACCTTGTTGATGATGAAAGCACGTTGGACTGAGAATACTTAAATTCTTTTTTTTTTTTTTCTTTAAACCTGGTAATAATTTACATGCTCATAATACAGATTTCAACATATCCATGCACCTTATTATGCCCCGTCTTAAAAAACAATGTCTAAGTCTGCTGTTACAACTTGTCAGTGGTAATATTAAGAGATGATTTTGAGGAAGGAAAGGCCTTATTGGCAATACTCCTGTTAAGCCATTAGTCTATAAATTCCAGCTTTACTGTGAAGTTCTATAGAGTGTTAAGTACAGTTTTTCCTTGTCTTGCTTCACACAACTCTCCAAAATCAGTTTTGAACTTTGGTTATAGAGTCTTCATATTTCAGTATCTGGTGGTCCCTATGGCTTATATATAACTTTGTAAAGAAAAAACATTTTTTTTCCTGATGATTTGAAAAATAGTTTTGAAGGGAGTTTGACTTTTTTTCCTCATTCATCTCAGTATAGAGTGCACTATTTCGCAATATGAGATTTTTGTCATTAAAATCATTTTATTATATTACTTTAAAATTGAGTTGATCTGTTTAAATATAAATCTACTCAAGTTAATTAAAATAAGCTTTTCAAAAATGTATTATATTTATAACAAATGTACTGTAAATAGAATAAAGACATGCTATTCACTGTATAGATTTATTAGATGCCTTTTTTAAAATCTGGTTTTCTGAAGACCTAATATATTCTTTATTTAAAATAAATGCCAACCATATACAGCAGGTACCAGCACAATTTCCTGTGAAAGCTTTATCGTCATTGTTTCTGAAAGTGAAATATGGTCTTTGTTCTTAAATTTCTTAAAGTCCTTGATGGCCTTATTATATATGAACAAATGAATGTTGTCTGTAAATGTTTTGTGTTTGATGCCTATTTACAAATTTGAATAATCCACTTTTTCTAGTGGAAAGGAAGATCAAAGTTTATTGAACCTATTGTAAATAACTACCTTGCTGACTCTGATGCTGGTTGTGACAGACTAGATAGTTTTATCTTCCTGCTGAGGAGAAGTAAAAAGTTAACAAAAGAAAACCTCTTCCTGAAGTGTTGCCATTATAATCAGTCATTGGTGGATCAAAATCCAGAGGAGGAAATGCCAGAGAGGTGAGGCCAACATATTTAGGACTGTTTGCTTTGGGAGTTTTTATCATTCAGGAAGCAGTGGCCTAGAGACGCAGTCATATATTTCACATATTTTGAAGGTAAGAACTGTATATATCAGGAGAAATAATATAAATTGAAGTAAGGAGAGAAAAAAAATGGAAAATAGGGAAAAAGTTAAGAGAATACTGGACTCAGTAAAAATGTCTTGTAATGTTTGAGTACCTAGGAAGAAAGGAGGGAGAGGGATAGGGTAGCAGCAGCGTTGAGAGAATCTCTGATAATTGTCCAAAAATTTGCACGTTCAAGATGTTCAGTAAATCCCAAAAAACATAAATTTGAAAGAAACCTATATTCAGATGCATCCAAGTGAAACTTCTGGAAATGAAAGACAAAGATAGAGATAATCTTAAATCCAGAAGATAAAGTCTACTACTTTTTCCTCTCCTGCCCACAAACTGGAGATTGAACCCAGGGCCTTGCACATGCCCGGTAAACACTCTACCACTGAGCTACATTTCTAAATTTTATTTTGCAACAGGGTCTTGCTAAATTATATAGGCTGGCCTCAAGTTTGTAATCCTGCTTCAGCCTTCCACGTAGTTGGGACAGGTTTGTGTTGCCACTGTGCCTGGTTTGTTTGTTTTGAGGGGGTGATAGATATGACCCCCTGACTCACATTTGACAAGTATCCTACCACTGGGCTACAGCCCCAGCCCCAGCCCCAAAACTTCCTTTAACAGTAGCAATAATTAAATTGATAGATGACTTAACAAAAATGATGGAAGCCAAAAGACAGTGGAAAATCTTCAAAGGGTTGAAAGGAAATAATTACTAAGGCACAGTTCTACACAGATTATCCTTCAAGAATAGGCGTGAAAAATAAAAAAGAATGGGAGTGTAACATTTTCAGACAAAGAATAAAAAAACAGCATTCACTTCCAGGTGGCCCTAGGATAGTTGTCCAAATCTAAATCTTTTTATTCATTCTCCAAATGATTATACAAATAATAAGTGCAAATGAAACCAGACATAATTCATCCTTTCAGCATAACTGGAGAAAGAATACTACAAACTTCAAATTTTCCATAAGTGAAAATTTTATTGCTAAATTGCAAGAAGCTATCTCAAGTTTCTACTGCAAGCCTTTGTAGAGAATGGAGGCCAGAAAGGCAGGAATCCAGAAAGATGGTGCAGAAAAGAGAGACAAGAGCAAAGGGAAGAGGGTAAGCTAAAATCACTCTAGAGAAAGCCTACTGTTGTATTTTTGGGGTTTGGACAATGTGAGAATAAGGGAGGAGAGAGTACAGTGACAGAGCATTCCTTTCTGAATTTTGGAAGGTTACTCTGAAACCTAACAAGTGATTCCTGAAACCAACTATGTCCACTAGAGGGCACTTGGAATGCAATTTGGCATCCATGCTGTAATTACCATTTGCCTTCAAAATTAGCAGTACGTGACACTTTGTAGTTAGTAATTCAAGAAAAATGTGACTAGTTTTTGTTTTTGAATGACATTTTGGGGGGTCAGTTCCCCCTAATAACAAGTAATTGGAATATTCTCACAGAGAATCTTGTAGTTATTTTACATCATTCCTATTGGACTCCTGGACCAAGCATTTCCCATTCCTTGTTTTACTCTGTTAAGTACCAGTGATCCACTCTGTATTTAACAAAATCTTTAAGATCTGTGGTGATGGAAGTTTGCTGCCTCAAAGCACCGCACAAAGCTTCTGAAACTAATACCAGACATCCAGGTTTTCCAAAAGTCCTTGGGTGACCTTTATCATTAGTCATCATTTCCTGACCTACTTTCTCACAGTCTCTGTCTCATCATCTGATTCCTACACCTCACTCTCTCTCTTAATCTGCTTTGTGAAACAGAAAATTCATATCTTAATGTAATGTAACACAGGTCTCCACAGAATACATACAGCAGGAAAAAAAATTCTATTATTTTGTGTCTTCCCTCCCCAGTATACTCATCCAAATTCTCCAGGCCCTTTCATGAAATATTGAGTACCATAACTCTTTTGGCCAGTGTCTTCCACTCAATTTAAGAAAAGCTTTAGTTTTAATGATTAATCTTTTCAAGCAGTTAAATAGCATTCTGAATTTTGTAAAGTTTTTATCTCTATTGAGAAGCTTCAACTGGGGAGGAAGGTGGCCAGCTTCTCCCTTTTTCTATTGTGCTTCTCCTTCCTGTCTCAATACATCTGGCTACTTCTGAATTTTCCAGAACTAAGGGGAAAAGAGTAAGTAGGAGAAGCAAAGGTGAAGGAGGGTCTTACCTCACTGGTACTATGATGATCCATCATAGATGGCCTCTGAGCACTCTTCCCCCCCTCCGCATTTTTTATTGGTGTATTATAATTGTATATAATGATGGGGTTTTTTTGTTATATATTACAAAATATAACTATAATGGCCAGTATCATTCCCCAGCACTTCCTCCCTTCCCTTTTCCCACTTCCTGGTCCCTTTCCTCTACTGGTGTCCCTTTGATTTTTTTATTTTATTTTATATTTATTTTTAGTTGTAGTTGGACACAATACTTTTATTTACTTATTTTTATGTGGTGCTGAGGATCAAGTCCAGCACTTGCAAGGCAAGTGCTCTACTGCTGAGCCACAACCCCAGCCTGGTATCCCTTTGATTTTATTTTAGTTTTTTAAAAATATTTTGTAGTGTTGATGGACCTTTATTTTACTCATTTATTTATATGCGGTGCTGAGAATTGAACCCAGTGCCTCACACATGTGAAGCAAGCACTCTACCACTGAGCCACAACCTCAGCCCCTCCCTTTGATTTTAATGAGCTCCCCTGCTCCCCCACCTTTCTTTTCCTTTTTCCTCTTTAGTACCCATACATGAGAGAAACTTTAGTTACCACACATGAGAGAAAACATACAACACTTGATCTTCTCAGTTTGGCTTATATTGCTTAACATAATGCTCTTAAGTTCCATCCATTTTCCTGCAAACGTTATAATTTCATTTTTCTTTATTACTGAAGAAAACTTCATTGTGTATATATACCACATTTTATTTATTCATTCATCTGTTGATGAACACTTAAGCTGGTTCCATAGTTTGGCTGTTGTGTGAATTGTGCTGCTATAAACATGGGTATACATGTATCACTGTAATAAGACTTTTAATTCTGAGAAATACCGAGGATCAGTATAACTGGGTCCTATGCTGGTTCCATGCCTGGTCTTTTTTTGGGGAGGGGGGGTTTCCAGGAATTGAACTCACTGAGTCACATCCCCAGCTCTATTTTGTATTTTATTTAGAGACAGGGTCTCACTAAATTGTTTAGTGCCTCGCTAAATTGTTAAGGCTGGCTTTGAATTTGCGATCCTCCTACTTCCGCCTCCTAAGCTGCTGGGATTACAGGTGTGCACTACCACGCCTGGCCCCATGCTCAGTCTTTTGAGGAATATCCATACTGATTTCCATAGTGGTTGTACTAATTTACCCACCAACCTTGAGCGCTCTGGTCTTGACAATTGTTTAATGCTGACTATCAGGGGATGTTTTCTGTGTTCTTGGGAGACCCCTGTCACTGGACATCTCTCATCTGAAGTTCACCAAGTGTGGGTAATACCTCCTTGCTTGAATGGCTGTTTATGGCTGTCTCTGTCTCTTAGAGTTCCAGTTTCCTTTTAAATCCAACTGCAGGGTGGCTTTCTCTTGTAGCCCACCCTCATCAGTACAAAGTCCCAGCAACTACAAATGCAGACTATTCCAAATGTACCCACTTCTCTTTGTTCAGAGGAACGAGCTGGTTTCTTGAGGCTTTCCAACCGAATGCCTGGTGTTAACACTGTTCTCTATAGTCTCCATGGGCTCCAGGTCAAACTGTTGGTGAAGTCCCTTTGGAGCCCTCTAAGCCTTCATCCTTTTTATACCCTTGAGATGAATGTTGAGTCACCTGGATGCTGGATGCTAACTCTTTGCAATTCCTTCATCAGCTGTATAGTACATCATTTTTGGAATGTGGGAGTATTCTCTGTCTTTTCTTGGACTTTAGGACATTAGTGAAAATTAAGATGGAGTCCAATTATTTTTTAGTCCAATTTTAACTATCCATTTATTTTATAAAACAGGTAAGGTTTATTCGTGTCATTATTACTGCATTTTGGCCATTTCTAAAAAGTAATAAAACCAATTGACCCATCGAGGTCTTTGTTGGGTTGCTTGCAATATAGATTTCGTTAATACACTAGTTATATTTTTATTTTCCACTTTTTTTTTCAGGTCCATCTCATCATCTGCCCCTGTGATGTCTATCTTGTGCTCTTGTTACATAGATGGGATTGCTTCTCTAAGTTTTTTGAAGTTTTTATGAATGTATCTTTTGTTATATTCTCTCTGCTCTGTGACCACACCATTCATATAATTTCCCTACAGAATATCAGAGAAAAGTGGAATGGAAATGGATACTTTGAAAAAGAAAACAACATGGCCAAGGGTTTTATACAAGAACCCTCGAGTAATTTTAACTTTTGCTGTTTTTAAACCAAGGTTAACAGCTGTAGAGGTTGCTGCTGAATATTTGCCTTCGCCCAAACTCACTGAGATTTTTTTTCTTAGAAAAATGGCTGGTCAGTACAATTTCTTGTCCCACCTACCTTCTCTGTTTTTCTTCTGATTCAAACTCCAATAAGGGACACTTTCATCTTGATTTTCATGATAGAAATGAAAAGGTAGGAAAGTGGCTTTTTTATTTCTCTCCAAAACTTCTTTTTAAAACGTATTCATTTACTACAGTGCTGGGCATTGAACCCAGGGCCTTTATGTTTGCCAGGCAAGCACTTTGTCACTGAGCTCCCTTCAACATCTTTGGTGCTCTCGGTTTCCTTTTTAAACTCAGTTTTATTTAATGACCCATGAATAGGTCTGATTATTTGGGCACAACATGAGGTTCCCCATGGGGGGGAAAAAGGAAGACTAGTTGTTGTTGTTGTTTTTAATCATACTACCTTGATACTGAGGATTGAACTCAGGGCCTTGTTCATGCTAGGCTAAAGCTCTAACACTAAGATACATCCACAGCCCTTTTTGTTTTATCTTGAGACAGGGTTTTGCTATAGTAGCCAAGGCTGGCCTTACATTTGTAATCCTCCTGCTTCAGCCTTCCACGTAGCTGGGATACAGTTGTACACCAAAAGCCTGCTCCTATTCTTTTATTCCTTTTTTATTTCTATCCTTTCATGGACTCTTGGGTTAATGATCATAGAAAATCATAGGGAAAGTGCCTTTTCTCCTGAATTTTTAGGATATATAATTAAACATTTAAGAATCAAAACAACAACAACAACAAAAGAATGGAGCTTTAAGACTAGTTGAAAAACAACAAAGAAATGGCAATATAATAGAAGGTTCCAGAGTAACAAGATAAAGTGAATTTTTAAAATAATCGTGTAATAAATGAAAGCTAACCCTAATGTTATTCTTTAGAAAGCTATTCTTATTATGAAAAACAGAATCATAGGAGGTTAATTAACATCTAGGAAATCTCTCTTAGTCTAAACTGAATTGCAGTTTGGGAAGATTTAAAACTCTTAAGTTTAATGTTTGAAAAATTGAGATTGCCTAGCAGCTAAATTTTTATGCTGCGTATGTCACATGAATATATCAAGTCAAATGAAATGGACAACTAAAACTCTGATTTGCAAAATAATTATTGCCAATGTAATAATGTAATATAAGTAATATACATAGGAATTTGGAAGTAGATGCTTTATACATTCATTTACCTATTATAATTATTTTAAAATGTAAGTTTAGATCTACAATATAGGTAGTTAGAATTGGACAACATGCGTACCACACATTTGCCAGTTATAATTATTTTTAATATATAAGCTTAGATCTACCATTTTGAACAAGATTATCAATCACAGATACCCAACCAAGATTGATCGATTCATATCTCTCTCTCTCTCCCTCCCCCCCCCCTCCCTCCCTCTCTCTCTCTCTCTCTCTCTCTCTCTCTCTCTCCCTCCCTCCCTCCCTCCCTCCCTCCCCCCTCCCTCCTCTCTTCTTTAGCCCTAGGCATCACCACTTAAAGGTCCTATAGACAGTTGTATTTTTAATGTTCTGAGCTACCCTTTCCTCCCCAAGCCCTATTACTCCTACAGGCTTCTCTATCTCAGTACCTAGTGCTACCATTCAGCCTTTCACCAAAGCCAGGATACTGAGAGTGGTCTTAACTTCTTCCTCTCCCTCATTTTCTACATCTAATCTAATTAACCACCATGTCCGGTTGATACTACCTCCTGTCACATGAATTCATCAACTTTTCTTCTTTTCCATTGCCACTATAAGAGTGCAAGTTTCTTTGAATCACCAATCAGGCTTACTATGAATATTACTTAATGGGGACACACTTTCAGGATACTTCATCTCCAATCTAGTTTCCAAATTATCCTTCCAAAGGAAGGAAGTTAATTCCCTTGTTTGAACCCTCCTTTTCTTAAAGCAGAGTCCCAAACTCTTGCCAGATGGATTTAGTTTAGATTCATCTTTTATCACAACTCAACCTGGTGTTCAGTGCTTGGGCTTTTAAAAATGTCAGCTTCTTCAAAGCATCATGCTTTCTCTTACTTTTGGGTCATTGTATAAACTCTCCCCCTCCCTGGAATGTACCTTTCCTACACAGCTCAAGCCAATCCTAGTTGCCTTTCAGGATTCCAGCTCTGCCTCTTCCTGAAGCCTCCCCAAATCCTCAGAAGTAGCTTCTCTAGCCCAGGATGTTGCCTGAAACCTCATGCCTGGCTGAGACTTGCTGGCCCTCTTACAATTCCCATTTGCTTCTTTACCTTGGGAGAAGAACCCCATATATTTAGTTGGCACGTGGTTTGTTACAGTAAAGTACTCTATTGATATGAAGCCATGTGTCTAGATTCCAGCCTCTGGCATATAATTGGAAGTGACTTCTGAAAAGTGTCTTAAAAGGGAAAGAGTATGCTTTCTTTTTTTACTTTTGCTATTGGCCAGAAAGCACAGTCTGGGATGGCTGAGAGCCATCTCTAGGCACAAAGAAGTAGTAGTGTTGAGAATGGAGCAACAAGGTAGCGAAACCCATAGTCTTGATGATTATAAAGTCTACATAGTAGCCTGGAGCTATCTACCTGTTCTCTTGTGTAAAAGAAAGAAACTTTAATCTTATTAGACTTTAATCTTATTAAAGCCACGGAGTACTTTTGATGAACATAACCTGACTAATGAAACTCTGTTGCCATTATCAGTTGTGTATGTTCTTCCCTGTGTTAAGATCCTTGAAGGCAGGTGTCTTATTCAAGGATAAGACATTCTGGCCAAAGATTTTATGTTCAAAAATATTTGTTCAATGAATAGATCAATAGACTGATTTGGTGTGCCATATTTTATTCTTTAGAAGCCCCCCACTCCCTCCATTTTGCAGAGTTGGAGCTGGAACCCAGGCCTTACACATAGGTGAATGTGGTATCACCGAGTTAAATCCCCAGTTTAACCCCCATTTTTTTCTCTCTTAAAATTTTTATTGTATATATTTATTGGGTATAATAAATACCCAATAAATATTCCAATATATGAATACAATGTGGAATGATCAAATTAGGCTAATCAACATTTCTACATTTTCATCACCTCAAAAGTTTGTCATTCCTTTTTAAAATGCTTTTATTAGTGCATTATAGTTATACATAATAATAAGGTTCATTTTGACAAAGTCCTACATGCATGAAATATAATTTGCTCCCTTTCATTCTCCAGTGTTTCCTTTTTCTTTTCCCTTCATTCATATCTACCTCCACCCCAATTCTTCTTCCTCTACTTGTCTTCCTTCTATTTACTCATTGTTTAATTGGTGCTTTATAGATATACAAAAAGTGGAATTCACTTTGGTATCATATCTGTACATAGTGTAATTTTGTCAAATTCATTCTGCATGTTCTCCTTTTCCCTGTCCCTCTTTCCTCCCTCTCAATATTCCACTACTCCACTGATCTTCCCTCTATTTTTCTGGGATCAACCCTGCACCCCTCCTATCCCCAGCCTATGTCCTCCTGCTCTCCCTGCCCACCCACTTTGCTCGGGCTTCCACATATGAGAGAAAACATCCCACCCTTGTCTTTCTGAGTTTGGCTTATTTCAGTTAGAATGATGTTCTCTATTTCCATCTATTTAACAGCAAATAACATCATTTTATTCTTCATAACTGGGTAGAACCCCACTGTGTATATATACAACAATTTATCCATTCATTCATTGATGGTCATCTAGGCTGGTTGCATAACTTAGCTATTGTGAATTGTGCTGCTAAAACATTGGTATACATGTATCACTCATTTTAGATCAATACCAAGGATAAATACCAAGGAGTAAGATAGCTGGATCATTTGGTGATTAAGAAATCTCCTCACTGCTTTCCAAAATGGTTATACTAATTTGCAGTCCCACTGACAATGTATGTTATACCTTTTCCCCAACATTCTAGCCAGCATTTATTATTACTTGTATTCTTGATGATTGTCATTCTAACTGGAGTGAGATGGAATTTCAGTGTAGTTTTGATTTGTATTTCCCTGATTGTCAGAGATGTTGAATATTTTTCATATATATATATCCACTTCAATTTTTAATATAGCAGTTAATTTGGTTGAGGGGAGAGCGCTGTTATTGTAGACAGTTAACCTCTGAATTCTCCATCTCCCAGAGTCAGCTTTTTAAAATCTTATCTTTGATGGGGTTCCCCTCACCACGTCCAAGAATACCCCACCATAAGCCCACCCTGGCTGTGCTTGTCTGGACAGCTGCTGCTCTGGCCTTCAAGGCCACCTCTAGCCACTGGGCAGGTAAGTTTTCTGCTGCAGTTTTTCCCATGATGCTTTTCCCATGATGGACCAACCCAGCCCCTTTCATAAGGCCTAAAGCACAGTCAGTACTATTAGCTTTAGCAATAAACAAGAACTAAGTAAAGTCTTGCTGATGTTGACAAAACCCCAAACCAGTCTGTTTTTAATAATAAAATGAAATCACTCAGAATGATGAAATTTTCAAATTTAAACAAAAGTTTAAAGTCTAATTTTTATCCATTTGTCTCAATAGTCTTATGGGTTGATTGTGGGGCAACATAGAGTCCAACTGCAGTTTATAATATATTTATAAAATAGTTTCTATAGTGGGCCACAAGCAAATCTGCCTAAATTTCACTGCAGAGGGAGATGTGAGTTTTGTTACTCTGGATAGGAAGCAACCAGCTCTTAGGTCCAGAAGACAGATATCTTATTTTCCAAGGCTGTTCACTCACTATATGAACATCCAGGAAAAGGTAGTCTGAAACAAAAAGATGAGTAAGCTTCCTGCTTGCATGGCCTGCAGAATTGCAAGAGACTGTGGAGAACTGTTTCCCTATGGAAGGCCCAAGGCCACAGCTATCGTGTCCCTTAAGAACACCCTTGAACATTTAAGAAGCTGTCTTGAGCCCAGTGTGGTGTCAGTGTTGCATTCCTGTAAAACCTGCCACTCCAGAGGCTGAGATAGATCAAGGCCACTTGGGCAACTCAGACCTCTATCAAAACAAAAAATAGAAAGGATTTGGGATGGAGATCAGTGGTAGAATGCCTGTGAGTTCAGTACTAAGAGAGAGGGAGGGAGGGAGAAAAAAAAAAGAAGAAGAAAGAGAAAAAGAAGCAGCTGTCTTGACTAATGAATGTTAGGCGTAGCAAATAGTGGGGTTTGGTGGTGTGCACTATTCCTTTAGACCTAGCAGCACTTGGGAAGCTAAGGCAGAAGAATCCGTTGAATCCAGGAATTCAAGATCAACCTGGGCAATGTAGTGAAAGCCTGTTTCAAATAGAAACAGAGTAGCAAGAACACTTTTAGAATGTACTCCTGGAAAACTACCACAAAAGTATAATCTTCAAGGAAGAAGGAAGTGTTTCATCAGGAAATTGTTAGATTGCTAACCAAGGACCAAGGACTATGAGTAGCTTTGGGAACCACATTTATGCCCTGTAGTGTAATATCATAAACTGAAAGTCTGCATTGGGCATTTATTTGTTGGTACCACAACCACAATTGATGATAACCAGAAATTCTTTGCAGATAAAGAAAATCATTCTGTAATCTGTGTCCTCAAATGACCGAGAAAGCAATTCTGGGGTTCCAAATATTCACAGAAACTTTTCTATTTGGAGAAGCTGACACCTGTTTCACAGCTTGTTATTTCCTTTTTCTTACTTACCATTTTGGCTTTGCATGCATTCAAAATGTTCTATATTTAGTGTAAATTTCCCCATTTGAGACTGGATTATATTATTGAGGATTTTTAACTCTTGCCAAGTAAAGTAGCTTTACCTTCAGTACCTTATTTAGGACAGGAATATCAAAACACTCATATTTTGTAGTTGTTTATTGGCTTTTTTTTTTTTTTTTTTTTTTTGGTGGTGGTGGTTTTTCTGTTGTTTTTAAATGTGTGCTGAGGATTGAACCCAGTGTCTTGTACATGCCAAGCACACACTCTGCCACTGAGCTACACCCCTAGACCATTTTACAGTATTTTTCATTTTTTTCTGGGATGGAATGATATAACATAGGACACATATTTTAAAAGAAAGAGAAAAGCTGACCTGAATTGAAAAAATTAAGTTCTGAATTGTAGACAATTTTTAGGTGATGGGAATTAAAATTATATGTTCTTCCATTTGCCAATTAGAAAATGTCATATACAGGTATGTATATGTGTGTGATATGCATTTACTATTTTGTAATGTTAAAATATATGACCTACAGTAGCTATTTTGAAAATGAAAATTCATTTCAGTGATCAAAACAAGGTCCCTATTTAGTTGCAACTGATTATGCAGTTTTATACAAATGAAGTTCTCTAATTTATTGACTTAAATTTAAGTTTTCATGTGTTAAATTTTCTTAGAACGTGGAATCTTCTTCTATGGCCATTTTGAATGTGAAGCCAGGTGTTGCAGGGATTGCTGTCTGGTGCCAGAGCAAGACTGGCTGCCACTGCCAAGAGCGTTCATAAAGTAGTGTTTCCCTTGGTCACGTTCACTGTCTTGTTTCTTTTTTTTTTTCTACATTTTTAATTGGTGCATTATAGTTGTACGTTATGATAGGAATTGTTGTTACATATCTGTACATGCATACTATAACAATATAATTTGGCCAATATCACTCCCCAGCACTCCCCCCTCCCTCCCCTCCACCCACTCCTTGGTCCCTCTCCTTTGCTCTGCTGACATCCCTTTAATTTTCATGAGATTCCCCACCACCACCTTTCTTTTAAGTTCACTGTTTTAATTCCTTGAATTCTCAGAAAGCTCTTTCACCAAACACTGAGCTCTATCACCCGTATAGACTGAGGTGTGTATGCACATGCATATGCATTTCGATGAATGTGTAATGTTTACCTCTTTATTAATTTACAGAAAGCAATGCCCCTGTGTAGATCAGAATGCTGGGGTCAGCAGATCAGTCCTTTGCCTTCTTGCAGGCAAACTACAAAGGAAGCCAAATGCTAATCCAAATGTTTAAAAAATGTAAAGGAGGATTTCTGACTTGAATCTTTAATGGTACTGACCTATCTCAGTTCATGGAAGAAGACACAGAGAGAATAAACAATTTGTGGGTAAACTAATGATTGAAAATGTGTCTGAAAAGTTTACAGATATCTAATCCTACAATCTAGAGTTGTCTGAACAAGAAACCGGAAAGTGATCTTAATTTAGAAAGGAAAAATCAAAATATGTGAAGCCTGGTTTTTGAGAGAGCCTGATTAAACCCAAGGAGACTTGATTTTAAACCTGTACAACTTGTTTCCAAGGAACTGGAGCTTGGTAGCACTGTTTAAGAAGAGGAGTTCCTAAATCCAGACTGAGGCCAAATGGGCACGTGGAGTCTGCACCCTTGTGTCCTGATACCATCCCACTGATATCAACCTTGATATGAAATTCAGACCTCTCTGAAGCTTCCTCACTAAAAAAAATAAAAAATAACCATACCTAGCATTTTTGACAATTTCATGATTTGAGATTCTGGTGCCAGATGTTAAAATCATAAATATTTCTCTAAGTTACCCACCCCCCTCAACAAAAAATCCCTTTTATATTAAAGAGTATTCTTTCCTAAAAAGGGATCTCTTGGTACAGATCTTGAGGACAGCTTTATTCCTCTAATTTACAATGATTTAAATAAACATGACTGAAATATATCTTGAAAGTCAATAAGGTTCAGCTCAGGAATTTCTGTATAAAATATTTTGATCAATACTCTAGACAACTAAAACCAAGTCATTTTTCTGGCTGGATAGAAAATAACAATCCCTAAGTTTTCCTTAATCAGAAACATGTATACAAATTAATATAAATCACATTTTTAGGAAAAAAGCAAAATTGATTGGGCCAGGTGTGAGCCTATAATCCTAGCTACTTGGGTAGCTGAGCCAGGAGAATCTTGAGTTCAAGGTCAGCATGGGCAATTTAGCAAGATCCTGTCTCAAACTAAAAAGGCCTGGGTATGCAACTCAGTGCAGAGCACTTGCCTAGCATGCACAAGGTCCTGGGTTCAAAAATAAATGAATGAATGAAGAAAAAAAGAAAGGAAGAGAGAGAAAGAAAATTAAATAAGAAATTTAACTGCACCATTAAACTGGTTATGATCCAGACTGCATTATCATATCTAAATACATTTACAAAAAGATACTATACATTTTGAACTTTCTTTTGAAAAAGGGTAAAAAGTTTATTATATAAAAAACATAAAGGACATTCAACTTCCCAGGATGTTAGAAGAGGATGGTGACCGAAATCATGCCACAGAAGCCTAAGCTTTGGTCCTTGAAAAGATATGTTTCTCTTTTGTCCTTTTATCTTTTCTGTCTTTAAAGAAATGAAACGAGGGATTGAATCAAGCGTTTCAGGGCATCTCAGGTGATGAGGGTTTATCCCAGGAAACTCAAGAATGTCAAGAAGCAGACAACACCATGCCACTTACTAACCCCTGTAGACCCATGGACCTAGAATGTCCTTGCATTTGGGGTCCAAGGAAGAAGCTCATCCCTTAGTAGCCCCACCCATCCCTCCTGTTCTCAGGTATATACTCAGTTTCTGCTTCCAGCACCTGCGGCAACTCCAGCTGCTTCTACCCTTGCCTAAACTTCTCTCTATCCTTCCGTGGCTTCTGCTTATGGATTTACAGGCATCTCCCTGAGAAGTTTTCAGATCTTGCTGTTGACAACTGCCTTTTCTCTGCGTGGATCTATTTCTTCACAGCGCTGCTGGAAAGGAGTCTTAGTCCAGGACACCTCATAAATGAATCCCCTCTGCTTCTATATGAGGGAAACTCATTTGGCTACTGTTTCAAGAAGAGGGGGGTGTAACTGGCAGACCTAGCTTTGTCTTAGTGCCATGTCAGAAATAGATGGGCCATCAGAGGCACCCTGCAGGAGTGGAATTTTAGTTGAACATGACATTTTGCTTTTCTTGTGCTTTTTGTGCTTCTTATGAGATGAATTGTTCTCTTTTCTATTACAGTTAAACCTGTAGTCTCGAGTTTCCCAATATGTAACAAAAACCTGTTTACTGTAAACTAAAACTTAAATTTCACAATATGTGATCAGATGTAGCCACTTTTTTCCTTGCTATCATTTTTTTTAAAAAAATTATTTGTTCTAATTAGTTATACATGACAGCAGAATGAATTTCAACTCATTGTATACAAATGGAGCACAACTTTTCACTTCTCTGGTTGTACACGATGCAGAGTTGCACCATTTGTGCAATCATACATGTACCTAGAGTAATGATGTCTGTCTCATTTCACCATCTTACCTACCCCCATACCCCCTCCCCATTATGGATCAGCATCCACTTATCAGAGAGAACATTTTTGGGGATTCACTTACTTCGCTTAGCATGATATTCCCCAACTCCATCCATTTACCTGCAAATACCATAATTTTACTCTCTTTTAATGCTGAGTAATATTCCATTGTGTATATATACTACAGTGTCTTTATCCATTCGTCTATTGAAGAGCATCTAGTTTCGCTATAGTGAATTGAGCTTCTATGAACATTGATGTAGCTGCATCACTATAGTATTTTGATTTTAAGTCCTTTGGGCATAAACAGAGGAGTGGGATAACTGGGTGGTTCCATTCCAAGTTTTCTAAGGAATCTCCATACTGCTTTCCAGAGTGGTTGTACCAGTTTGCAGTCCCACCAGCAAAGAATGAGTGTGCCTTTTCCCCCACATTCTCACCAACACTTATTGTTGCTTGTATTCTTGATAATTGCCATCATGACTGGAGTGAAATGAAATTGCCATTTTCAGTTACAAAATCATATGACTAAAATATAGCCATTTTGAGCTCCTCTACACGTATAACATATGTCCATATTGGGAGCAGGAATGCAGACTTTGATATCTATGCCACAACCCCCATTTAGACACTCCCTTTGTCCTACATCTTCCAGTCACAATGTGGATAGTGTCCTCAACAAGCCAATCATAACTATAGCCCTTCCCTTTCCCTTCCCCAATTTTAAAATAGTCAGTCACCTAGATTGTAAGCCTTTTGTGAGAAGATGCCTCAAATGGGACCAAAAGAAGAAAATGCAGATCATTCCACAACACTGGTATCAGGATCTGGGCTGGAAGAGAAACAGATAGAAAGGGTCTGGAAGTTTCTGTTCATCATAATCTATCTGTTCCCTGTGTAGGAACAACAGTCCTAAGCTCATGCGTGGAGATGAGAAGACAACTGGTATGCTTTGAAGTTCTATCGTAAAACAACTAGGAATCTGTGACCAAAGAAATGGAAACAGCAAGTTAAAATACTGAAAGAGGTTGATAGAAATTGGGTATATTTTCAGACTTTAGTTGGCATGAGTGTAGGTGATAGGGAGAGGAGGGTATTCAGATGAGCAGGGGTTAGAATATGATTTTGACACACATTTCTGAGTTCTGATTCCATTTTTTTTAAAAAAAATCTTCAGTTCAATTTTCCAAGTAGATTTTCCACTAAAAGAAATTTTGGGATGGTGGGGGGCAGGGGTGCTGGGAAGTGAATGTAGGACCTATACATATGAAGCATGTGCTCTACTACTGAGCTGTACACCTTTACTCTCAAACAGATATTTCTAATTGTAAAAGTTAAAATCAGCTTTCTGTATCAAATTAGTCTTGTTTGAGCCAGAATATTGTGACATGCTATTCTCTTCTGGGTCTAACCACCTCTGGCTGAACAGAAAATTGGGGTTTCAGAAGTGTACAGTGGAGGTCCAAAGCCTGGAGTAGTTCTGAGAAACTCTGAGGCCTTTCTTGACCTCCCCACTTCCCCACAATTTCAAGAACTTGAAAATACTGAACAAAAATCTTTTCAAAATGGACATAACGAATAGAGTAAGATTTGGTGTTATAGTCTTTTTTGCTGCTTACAATAAATGGGTAGTTCCATTTAAATTAAAGTTTTGTTAATTTATTGGGCAAACATTTCAAAGATGATTAGGATTTTATTTGGGAGTGATTGGCAGCTTTCCACATTTTTCTGTCTCAGTCTTTGTTTTCAAGCAGTAGTTAGCCATAACACATACCCATTTGGGGATGGGATTTCATATAGAGGATTATAAAACCATACAAAACTATTTAATGCTGAGTAATATGCCATTATGTATAAATGCCACATTTTTTAAATCCATTCATCTATTGAAGGGCATCTAAGTTGGTTCCACAGTCTAGCTATTGTGAATTGTGCTGCTATGAACATCGATGTGGCAGTATCCCTATAGTACGCTCTTTTAAGGTCTTCAGGGAATAGTCCAAGAAGGGCAATAGCTGGGTCAAATGGTGGAGTATTACTCAGCACTAAAAAATGACAAAATCATGGAATTTGCAGGGAAATTGATGGCATTAGAGCAGATTATGCTAAGTGAAGCCAGCCAATCCCTAAAAACAAATGCTAAATGTCTTCTTTGATATAAGGAGAGCAACTAAAAACAGAGCAGGGAAGAAGAGCATGAGAAAAAGATGAACATTAAACAGGGATGAGAGGTGGGAGGGAAAGGGAGAGAGAAGGGAAATTGCATGGAAATGGAAGGAGACCCTCATTATACAAAATTACATATAAGAGGATGTGAGGGGAAAGGGAAAAAAATCAAGGGAGAGAAATGAATTACAGTAGATGGGGTAGAGAGAGAAGATGGGAGGGGAGGGGAGGGGGGATAGTAGAGGATAGGAAAGATAGTAGAATACAACAGTCACTAGTATGGCAATATGTAAAAACGTGGATGTGTAACCAATGTGATTCTGCAATCTGTATTTGGGGTAAAAATGGGAGTTCATAACCCACTTGAATCAAATGTATGAAATATGATATGTCAAGAGCTTTGTAATGTTTTGAACAACCAATAAAAAAAACAAAAGTATTTAAACAAGAGGACTTTAAAAAAATAGACCAAACTATAAATTTAATTTGTGGCCCCAGTTTTTTTTTTTTTGTACTGGGAATTGAACCCAGGGACACTTAACTGAGTCACATCCCCAACCATTTAAATTTTTTGAGACAGTATCTCACTAAGTTGCCTAGAGCCTTGCTAAATTTGCTGAGGCTGGCTGTGAACTTGCGATCCTCCTGCCTCAGCCTCCTGAGTTGCTGGGCTTACAGGTGTGCACCACAGCACCAGCCTCCATCTGGCTATTTTTGAGGAAACTTTTGTAGTTTTAGTGTGATAATAGATGACACTGGGTTTTCAAGGTGCTACAACCTCCATGTGATCATCACAATCCAGTATCATTTTTCATCTTTATAGAACCAGCAACTTGATTATAAATGCTCCAGAGATATTTAGTCTCCAGTAGAAAAGACTCTTGTTCAAATTCAATTAGCGTTGTAAAATTGATTCATTTTTAGGGCAGGAACTTCTTTCCAGTGTTAATAATATTCAAGACTAATATGCAGTAAGAAGTTATCCCAGTTTTGGGGATAATAATGAGATACTATTGTTCATAGTTTCCGTGGGTCAGGGATTCAGGTAGAGTGGAGGAGATGCCTAGTCTCTGCTTCCCAATGGCTGGTGTCTCACCTGGGGGATTTGAAGGGTGAGGGCTAGAATTGCTGAAAGTTCATTCTCTCTTATATCCGGTAGTTGATGCTATGCATTGTCTGAGACCTTAGATGGGCCCTTGGTTGGAACATTGATAAATGACCTTTTGATGTGCGTGGGCTTCTTCACATCATCATCATATCATTTTAAAACTACCACTCTGGGCAACTGAATTATTTATCAGATCATTTAATTTTTATGTCTCAACAAATAAAGTCGATTTTTTTTTATAGCTTTCACAGATAAAATAGGTCCATAATTTGCCATCTGGAAGATAAATACAATCATCCCTTGGTATCCTCAGGGGATTGATTCCAGTACCTCTTGTGAATACCAAACTACTCAAAGATTCATGATGGTATAGTATGTGCATATATCATTTAATTTAAAGGACTTGAACCTTTATATTAAAGCCTTTATATCAACCTACAGACATCCTTAAAAATAGTTTAAATTATCTCCACATTACCTATAACACCTAATATAGTGTAAGTGCTATGTAAATAAATAGAAGTTGTACTATTTTTTAGGACATAAAGAACCCCCATCCTAGCCCAACTCTACTCTCTTCTTGCTTTTCAAACCTGCAGCCCTATTTCTCCTAAAACGATCCCCCCGCAAAAGTACTTTCTGGTGACTGAGTTTCCCAGATGCAATGTTTCTTCTTCCTGAGTGAACCCACTTAGTACAGACACAAATTATTTTTCCTGAGTATTTTTGATCCACAGTGGGTTGAATCCATGGATGTCAAACCCACAGATACAGAGGGCTTGTTGTACAGGATCTAAGTGCCAATGCTACACCTCCTCTCCATGTTGGGTGTGGTGCATGTCATAAAAGTCAGTCATAACCTCAGTTTTTTCAAAGTGGAGTTTTGGGTAACTGTTATCAATTATCAGGGTTTAGCATACAACCTGAAACTTATTGGGCTGGGGATAGCTCATCAGTGGTACAGCACTTGCATGAGGCTGTGGAATCAGTCACCATCATTTCAAAAAAAAGGAAAAAGGAAGAAGAAGAAAATAAAAAAGAAACTGTCTGCTTTTCCTGTTAAGGAGAATTAATTTTGTTAGGCTTGATTCTAAATCACATGAATTTCCCGGCTTAAGAAGACAGTACTTCATGAACCTAGATCCTGTCTGTTTCTCTCTTCTGGATACATCCACATGAGCTTCCTTAGCTTGCTTTATAAAGTATCTTGATATATATTATTGAACTATCACCCACGTTAGTTTACTGAAATTTTATCATTAAGTTAGCTGAATTCATTTATTATAGCTAATTATTCAGGAAATTTCTACATTAAATTCCCAAATGTATTGGTAAAATAATATTTTCCAGAAAATGTACCCTGGTGCTCTTTAAGGACATTAATTTGCTGCATATCCTTGTTGGGGCTTAGAATACAATTCCAGAAGTATGGTACCCTGGAGTGCTGAGTTCTTTGGACTGAGGGAGATTGGAATGGCCACAGAAGCAAGGTCCCCCCAAATTTCTGGCCTCCTGTCTCCTGTCCTTTCTCCCCCAAATTGATTCATTGAAAAACAAAACCCCTCTCTTCTAAGGCAGATCATAGAAACTAGAACTCCTCTTCCTTGAAGTAAGCCATAAAATCTAGAAAGTTCCCTCTCTGACCCTCTCCACCTCCCTTCAAAACCCTCCTGTGTCTTGTCTCATTGCCATGAGGAAGGAATACTATACAAAAATGCCAAGAAGAATATGAACGAACAGACCTGGCTAGATTTCCCTCTCCGCCCATCACTGTTAGATCATGCCCTTTTATCCAATCACATCTCTAACATGGGTTCCATCCTTCATCAAAACTAAACATAAAAAAGATTTTCCCTGGATCTTTAGGTCTGCATTTTTTAAGGTTCCCATGTCACATAAAACTTTGATGAATAAATGTGTTATGCCTTTTTCTTGCTAACCTGTCCTTTGTTATAGGAGTATGAGCTGGGACCCTTAGGTTGGGTGAGAAAAGGAAACACCTCTCTGTGCCTATGTCCTCAACCACTCAGTTTTAGAAAAGCTTCTTGTAGGTTAGCCATTTTCTTTTCAGCAGTCTGAACTTATATGTTGTGATGAATTTTAAGACTTTAATTTTTAAAGGTTAACATTATTTCTCTATTCCAGGGAGCCAGACAACGTTGATTGCTGGAAAAATGCACACCCACACCCACACTTTATTTTAGAGACAATGTTCTGTTATTCCTTGGTCTGAGCATGACACACTTCTGATTGCTCCACTAAATTTTCAAATTGATGTCTTTTTTCTTCTAGTGAAATAAATCTGAACTGTATTCTGTCCTAGGTAAAACCCTATTCAGCTTTTTTTTTTTAGTTGTAGTTGGATACAATATCTTTAATTAATTTATTTATTTTGATGTGATGCTGAGGATCGAACCCAGGTCCTCACCTGCGTTAGGAGAGCGCTCTACCACTGAGCCACAACCCCAGCACCCCCATCCTACTTTATAAGATGCTGTTCTCCTATTGTACTTACTGGAGTTCATCTGTAACAATAAGTAAGGCATTGATTTATGTAAGGAAATCTTTGTAATTCTGAGAAGTTTCCAGTTATGACAGTAACTATGTTTTATATTCTATTGCTTAAAATGAAATCCTTGAAGATTTTAAGTTTTTCTAAGCATTTTTATAAACCAGATATAGCTAAATACATTCATTTGTTCTACAAAAAAAAAAAAAAAAGAAGAAGAAGAAGAAGAAAAAGAGAGAGAATAAGAATTGATGTTTTAAACTTCATTGGAGTTGTTATAAGAATTATTTTTATTTTTATTATATTACACTTTATTATTGTACATATAGTTAGATTAAAATATGCAAGGTGTTTAATATAGGCCCTGACACATATTAAGCTCTTCCGGTAGCTATTTCTTACTGTTCTGTCATTATTATGAAATGACCCTGAGAGCCAAATGTCCAAGTTTGCACACGTTGTCATAGCCAGCTAGGTTTGGAGTCCAGATCAACTGATTACTGTTCTCACGTTTTCCACCTTATCACAATCATTTATATCAGCTTCTGGGACAAGTCCCAGCTCCACCTAATAGGGCAAATTATAAGTCATGGAACAGGAGCACCAATCCTGTCTAAGCAGAGCAGAGGGCTCCCAGCTTGCTCTGCCACAGGGACAGAGGAAAGCCACAAGTGGAAAAGACCAGAATTAGTCCCGAATTTGAATCGTATGGCTTATGGGTACCAGAACCCTTTCTCCCAGTAGTCTGGGACAGCTCTCAGGGTTACTTGGAGGGGTGACTTACAGAATTGCAGATTCTACCCAGAGGAAGACCCAGGGAGCACAATGTGGAGTAATAATGCTTTGTTCAAAGTTCATTCCAGCGAGTACAGAGGACCCAGAAACCAGGAGTCTTTTGACAAAGATTTGTCCTTTCTAGGTTACCACCTTCTTCCTGATAGCACATCCTCTAGTTCACCAGGCAAATCCTGTGAATTCTGGTTTTTACCACCCATGTTTCAAAATTTCATAGAGATGACCTGGGACATGGATGGAATTGAAGATTTTTATTTGATTAGAAAGTGGTAAAACCCAACAGATGTAGCACAAGTATTCTAAAGCAATTAGCTGGGACAGCCAGAGCTATGAATGGAAAGTCATTATGCAAATATAGGACATTAAATGTTTGTCTTGCTTGCACGGGTAATGTCAGGTCCTGTTTTAGACCCAAAGGAAAGGAGGATAGATGCAAAATGTTTTCTTTCAGCACAATTTACCCCATTTCGACCCAGCTGTCCCCCATTAAATCAGCCAGATTTTGCTTAACAACGAAGACCTGCCTGTGATTTCTGATGTGAAGGATGTTCATCTTGTATTCTGGTCTGGCTTCCTTTCAGAGTCTCCTTTCTCAACATGGCAGGTTTTTCCCCCCAGTAAGTTTTCAGGGTTAAGAAGACTCAAGAAAATAAGCAAGGAAAATAATGTTTCAAAAGTTTGGTCCTTTTCCCACACGGTTCCCTTCTCATCAGGTGTGACACCTGTTTGTAGAGACAAAGGGTGTCCATTCTGGCTCGTCACCTCACAATTCAGGTTGTGATAAATGATGCTTATTCCTCCTTCTTCTCAAGTCTTTTCTCCCCAGAACCCTTGGATACATAGTGTTACCTTGCCAGAGAACTGCCTTGCCGGATGGGGAAAGAAATAGGAACTGTAACTCTTTAGTCCAGCAATTACCTAAATGAAAAATCCCAAGGGAAATAAGTAGTGCTTGTTTTCCAGAAGGTTCAGGGTAGAAAAATGCTGTTGTGATGTTTCTGAATATTCCCCATAAAATCCATGAAGAACAGCACCAAGTTGGGAGGTATATAGAAAGGAAGGCTTTGGAAGGAAAGAGAAAAGAGGAATGTCAAGAGGAAGCCGAGCAAGAAAGTGCAAATCTGCTTTATACAGGATCAGGGTTTGGGATGTTAGTCTTGCCACTTATTTGCAATGTGAACTTGCCTCAGTTTCCTCTCAGGAGCGGGAGATAACACCATCTGTGTTCTCTTCAAGTTTGATTACAACAAATGGAACCCCCCCCCCCAAAAAAAAAAGTACTTTCTGGTGACTGAGTTTCCCAGATGCAATGTTTCTTCTTCCTGAGTGAACCCCGGTGAATCCCTTCTCATTATCCAGTACCCATTTATTACCCTCCACGCTGACAGCATCTTCTGGTCACTTGTTCTGTTCTCAGAGATGTTCATAACCCTTTGTGTCCAATCCTCAGTTGCATTTAGAAAACCTGAAAAAAAGTTTTAGGGTAAACACTATATTAGTGCCACTTAGATTCTACTATTGACATTTTACTTTATCACACCTTTCTATTTAGTCATCCTCTATTGGTTCATCAAGTCACCTTATATTCTAGACACAGTTCAAAACAAATTGAAAGCACCAGAACACTTACCCTTTCAGCATACAGATAATTATTTTCATTATCTTTCACTTTTCCTTTAGGTAAAAGTGAAATGTACAAATATTAAGTGTACGTTTGCTGTTTTTTTGACAAATACATACAACCATGTAGTTCAAATTCCTGTTGAGCTATTATTGTGGATTGGATATGAAATGTCCACCAAAGACTCATGTGCTGAAGGTTTGGTCCTCAATGCAGCAATGTTCAAGGTAATTGGAAGTAATTGGAAATATGAGGTTCTGACTTCATCTACGGATTAATGCATTGATGGATCAATCATTTGATGGCATTATTGGGAGGTGGTAGAGCCTGCAGGAGGGGGTGCCTAGTTGGCTGTGGGTCTTCCTTGGGATCCATCTAAGTCGTATTATATTCAGAGTTTTTGAAAACCCCAGGCTGGGCCACAACTATGCTAGCCTCTGTAGATGATCAGAGGAGATGCAGGATTAGAAACTTTCCCCTCTTTTCTTTCCTTTTTAAATATCCCTGTAAGCATAGTGAGTAACCAAAGTGGCCATTTGATTTACAGAAAGGTCTGGATATTTCCTAGTTTAATTTGTTCCCTTTCAGAGCAATATTCCAAGAACAGATAGAAGCTGTTGGAGAGTGGGTGGAAGCGGAAGGTACTTAGAAATGTTCTGTTACATTTTTCAAACAAAGTCATTGACGACAATACAGAGAAAATGAGATTCATAGAAATGTATTGGAGAAGAATTACATTAAGTGTCTCATAAATTTAATGGCTATTGTTTTGAACTACCTGATAGATTTTCTGGTATAGAGATTGCCGTGAGGCTGAATTTCTTGTTTCAATGAGAGTCGTGATTAGCATTCAGATAGCTCCCAGGCACCTCGGAGAGTGAAATAAAAACATTGCTCTGGAAAGTCAGTTATGGTGAAGCTCTCCACTTATGCATTTATTATCCTCACCCATGTTGAATTTTTATTATTTTAACTATTTCAAGTGATTATCTTATGAGCAAAATTGATGAAATCATGGGTGTATATGCTATGTTTGCAATTTGTGATTTTTTTGTATTGTTCCTCTTACTTTTGTTGGGTTATAAACATAATACAATCTGATTTTTGACAATCATTTGTTTTCTCTCTTTTTTCATTTTTGTGGTGCTGGATATTGAACCTAGGGTTTCAACATGGTAAGTACCAGCTTTACCACCGAGCTACATCCCCAGCCCTGTTAGTTTTCAATTACAGGGTTTTAAAAATTATAATATCTTAAATAATTTATTTATAAATAAATATGCTATAGTTTGAATGTATCCCCCAAAAGTTCATTTGTTGAAAACTTAATCTCTAAATGCATATATTAACAAATTTTGACATGGGCCTTTGAGAGGTAATTAGGATTAGATGAGTTCATGAAGGTGGGGATCTCCATGATGGCATTACTGACTTTATAAGAAGAAGAAGAAGAAGAGAGAACCTGGGCTAGAATTACTGTTCTGTCTTGCTGTGTGTCATTCACCATTTTATGATGCAGCAAGAAGGCCCTCACCAGATGCCAGCATTATGTTCTTGGACTTTACAGTCTCCAGAACACTGAGCTAAATAAACTTCTAATCTTTATAAAGTATCCAGTCTGTGGTATTCAGTCATAGCAACATTAGATGGACTAAGACAAAATAATATAATGATATCTGAACTATATAGGGAAATATGTCACATTAAATTTCTTATCTAGTGTCATTTACTAGCTAATATTTATGTTCCCATTTTAAAGAAATGACTTCAGGTGTTTTTTTTTTGTGTGTGTGTGTGTGGTGTTGGGGGTTGAACACAGGGCCTTGTGCATGCAAGGCAAGCACTCTACCAACTGAGCTATATCCCCAGCCCCTGATAGCCTTTCAAAAGAAACTTTTAACAGGAACTAGAGGATCAGCTATTTTTCATTGGCATACTTCTCTTTATAGTTTAATTGAGGAATTATAAATCTCCATAAGCCCAATACAGTGATTTTTGCCATAATTAGCTTCTTACTCTGAATGGTCCAAGTGATAGTTTACTCAGAGTCTTTAAAAAATACCATCATGAGTCAGTCATAATTTCCTGATGAACACACTATTTCTTTGCTATAGAATAGTGTCTGTAGCACTAGAGTGTCTAATAGTGTCTATAGTGATATAGAATATTAGTTTGAGAGGGCTTCTATAACAAAGTGTCCCAGGCTGAGCGGCTTAAATAACAATATGAATTGCCTCATAGTTCTGTCTGGAGACTGGAACTCCAAGGTCAAAGTATCAGCTCTGGTGACTCCTTCTGAGGGCTCTGAGAGAGTTTCTATTCCATGCTTCCCTCTTGAGTTGTCTTTGTGTTCATGTGCTTTCCCCTTATACATGTCTCCAACGTCTCCCTTTTATAATGACACCAGTCATATTAGGCTAGTTCCCAACCCCATGACCTCATTTAACTCAATCACCTTTGCAAAGGCCCACTTTCCAAATCAGATCACATTCTGAGGTACTGGAATGAAGATTTTATCATATGTATTATGGAAGGACACAAGCTAAATGGTCATGAGTGTCATTTTTTAAACTTTCTACAAACTCTCACAGAGCCCAATGTCTAGGAGTACAGTTGGTAAATGATATGGTAGGTATAAGCTTAACCGTTTAAGAATTTGCTGAAGTGTTTTTGGGAGGGCTGTACCCACTTGTATTGCCACAAATAGCGTATGAGGGTACCTGTTCCTCTATATTGTCACCAACATTTGGCAGGGTCAGTCTTTTTTTTTTTTTTTTCCTGGTACTGGGGGCTGAACCAAGGGGCACTCTATCATTTAGCTATATCCACAGGCCTTTCTATTATTTTATTTTTCAGACAGATATTACTAATTGCCATGGCTGGCCTCTAACTTGTGATTCCTCTGCCTCAGCTTCTTGGAATATAGGCGAGGGCTACCATGTTCATGTGGCCCCTTTTTTAGATTGTTGCCATTTGAACAGGTATGGAATAGTAACTTCTAGTGGATTTAGTTTATATTCCATAAGTGATGAAGTTGAGCATCTTTTCGTGTGCTTTTTGGTCATTCGTTTAGAAGAGTTTATTTTTCTTAGACAAAGATCCTGAGTTTGTGTCAAAATTTATTAATTTGCTAGGGTCAAAGGAACGGAGAAGGGGGGATTAAGTGGTTAAGTAGGAAAGAGAACAATTGCATAAATAACTAATCTCTTTAAATTTAAAAGAATTTGCAGTTTTATTTCCCATCATGACTCTATCTGTGGTTATAAAAAGGCTGGCAGGGTGGCTAGGCTTGTTGATGACCAGTCAAGAAAGCAAAACCATCTTTAAGCAAATGTCGAACTGATCAGTGGAACAATACTTTCCTCTGCGAAGGGAGGTATTGATTAGGTCACTTGACAGGAAAGAGTGAAAAGTGGTAAAGCCAGAGCAGAGGCACAGCACCAAGGAAGGCAGAATTTTAAAGAGGTTATTATTGCCTGTTGCTATTTTAGTCTAAGAAAGCAGGTCTTCCATTTCTTTATTTAGGAGAGGTGGGTGGTGCTGGCGAATGAACTCAGGGGCACTTGGCCACTCCACATCTTCAGCCCTATTTTGTATTTTATTTTAGAGACAGGGTCTCACTGAGTTGCTTAGTACCTCACTCTTGCTGAGGCTGGCTTTGAATTTGCCATCCTCCTGCCTCAGCCTTCCAAGCTGCTGGGATTACAGGTGTGAGCCACCACGCCTTGCCCAGTTCTTCCATTTATTGAGGGGCTACTCTTTCCCTTTATAACATTATAGAGCACAAGTCAGTTGAATTGTTTTTGTTTTGTTTTGGGTACTGGGGATTGAACCCAGGGCCCCGTAACCACTGAGCCACATCTCCAGCATCCCCCCACCCTTTTAAAATATATTTTATTTGGAGACAGAGTCTCTCTGAGTTGCTTAGGGCCTTACTAAGTTACGGAGGTTGGCTTTGAACTCTTGATCCTCCTGCCCCAGTCTTCTGAGCTGCTGGGATTACAGGTGTAGGCCACTGAGCCTGTCCAGTTGGACTGTTTTGCATAATAAAGTGAAGGCAGAGGGAGTTTCTATGGACTGTCTGAGGAAGACTACCTCCAAAATCAGAATGGCCTGGAGGAAGGAGGGTGGCTGAACCCCTGAAGAGGCAGCCAAAGGAGATTTAAGAACAGACTAGATGAAATTCTGAAGTTTTTAGAAATGCTGCCTGTGATTACCCTTGTTGACTCCAAATTTCAGTAAATTCTGCTATGCTGGACATAAAACTTTATATGAGTGTGGGTCTGTTTGTGTTTGTGTGTGTAAACCAAGGACAAGGAGCTGAATTTGACATTTAGGCTGGTACACAAGAGGTAATAGGTAGCTGATGAGTACAACCAGAGCAGGACCAGTGAGCCCATGAGAAGAGAAGTCCAGGGAGTGTGCAGACAGCTTTATAGAACATTAGACCTACAAGTTGTGGGCAGGAGGGTTTCAGATAATTTTGTTTAAATCAACAGAGTGACACTTGTTGACATTGGAATTTTATGATTATTGTGCCCTTATAGTTTTTTTTGTTTTGTTTTGTTTTTTGTTTTTGTACCAGGGATTGAACTCAGGGGCACTCAATCACTGAGCCACATCCCCAGCCCTATTTTATATTTTATTTAGAGACAGGGTCTCCCTGAGTTGCTTAGCTCCTTGCTTTTGCTGAGGTTGGCTTTGAACTTGCCATCCTCCTGCCTCAGCCTCCCAAGCCCCTGGGATTATAGTATTCACCATTGTGCCTGGTGGCCCTCATAGATTTATGTTGAAATCAATTATTAATGAAACAAATATTTCAATGGAAAACATTAAGATTCATATTAGTGAATAAGATGGACATCATTACCCTAAGTACATGAATAAAGACACAAATGGTGTGAATATACTTTGTATAAAACCAGAAATATGAAAAAGATGTGCTCTATATGTGTAATATGAATTGTATTGCATTCTTCTGTCATATATAACAAATTAGAATTAAAAAATACAATTAAAAAGAAAAAAAAGATTCATATTAGTGAAGGTATAGTGCTCCTGGGATCTATTCCCAGTACAGAGAGAGGGAGAGAGAGAGAAAGAGGAAGAGAGATAGGCAGACAAAGGGGAAGAAAGGAAGGAAGGAAGGAAGGAAAGAAGGCAGGAAGGAAGTTAGTTCAGTCTATTCAAGTTTTTAATTCATTTTAAAATTAGAATATTTGTTGTTTGCTAGTGAGTTATAGGCATTTCTTATATATTTGGAAAATTAATAGCTTATCTGATACATGGTTGGCAAATATTTTCTCCCATTCCATTGGTTGCCTTTGTACTTTTTGTTGTGCAAAAGCTTTTTAGTTTGATGTTATCTGGCTTGACTATTTTTGCTTTTGCTATTTGAGTTTTTGCTGTCCTACCTATGAGGCTCACTAGAGAGTCCTGCTATATATTTGAGTTTGTGGCAAAATTACTGCAAATTGAACCATGCTGACAGACATTGGAATTCAGTTGCAGCCAGAGTAGAGTAACCTCATTAATATTCCAGGCATTCATAAAGGACATACTTAGGAGTGAGGGTCATATAATAAAGCAAGTCCTATTCTATCTAGTGTACTCCGAAAACTCAAAAAGCAAGCCTTGTCAAAAATCTACTGGGTACACTGAAGTTGAAATTTGAATCCTGCAGGTAATGTCTCAAGCTTTCCACAGATCTCTTCAAAAAAGCCTATGTAACTTCAAAGTGATCAGTTATAATTAACAGCCAAATAGAACAACTTAACATTATTTAGAATGAGATATTCAGAATCTATAAAATGTATTTCCAACAAGTCCATTGAAGAATAAAAAATTACTGGACATATAAAAAAATAGGAAAATGTGAATGATAGTTAAAAGTAGGTAATTAAATAGATACTGAAAAAGTCTAGACATTAGATTTGACAAACACCTTAAAATCTGTTTGAATATATTCAGGGACTTGAAAATATGGTCTTAATGAATAAACAGAGAAATGGAAACTATAATAAAGACCAAATGAAAATTCTAGAATGGGAAGGCACAATAACTGAAATAAAAAATTCACTCAATAGGCTTAATAGATTAAACTTGGAGGAAAGAAGGGCAACAAATATATAGTTTTCTGGGTTGGGGGTTGGGGTTGTGACTCAGCGGTAGAGTACTTGCCTAGCACGTGGGAGGTCCTGGGTTCACTCCTCAGCACCACATAAAATAAATAAGTAAAATAAAGATATTGTGTCCATCTACAACTAAATACACACACACACACACACACACACACATATTCTACTGCTGCATAGAGTTGCTGGGCAACAAATTACCACACATTTAGTGGCTATAACGGTCACTTTGAATTTTCAACTTGACTGGATTAAGAGACAGTAAGGATTAAGAGGATTATGGGTGTATCAGTGAGGGTGTGTCTAGGAATGATTGGCACATGGGATAGCCAATTGAAATGAAGATCCTCCTAAGTGTTGGCAGCACGGATAAATAGGATGATGGCTGGGATGAAATGAAAGTTGGAAGAACAAGGAAGCAGCAGATGTAAGCTCAATTTTTCTTGCACAGGTTCTTGTTTGCTACTGCGATCATCTGAGGATATAGGACTCTCACTTCTTCAGTCTTCCAAAATGGACTCTGTCAGTGATTCTCCAGGAGCCTTTGGTCTCCAACTAGGGTAGCACCATTGATCCCTCTTGTTCTGGGGCTTCAGCCTCTTGGACTGCACAGTTGCTGGTTCTTCCAGCTCTCCAGCCTGCAGGTGGCCACTGTAGACTCTCCAGCTTCTGGTCTTGTCAGCCAACCTAATAAGTCCCCTTTTTATAATTATATTTCCTGTTGATTCTGTTCCTCTAGAGAACCCTGACTAATACAGAGGCTTAGAGGAATACCTATTTCGTTTTTTTTTAAATATATTTTTTTTAGTTGTGTATGAACTTAATGTTTTACTTGTTTTTATGTGGTGCTCGGATGGAACTCAGTGCCTCACACTTGTGAGGCAAGTGCTCTACCACTGAGCCACAACTCAAGCCCTCCCATTTCATTATTTCATAGTCACTGTAGACCAGAAGTCCCTGCATAATGTAGCTGAATTCTCTACTCATGATTTCAAAAGACTACAATCAAGTGATGGACTCTCTCAATAGAACAGTACTGTGATGAGAACCTTTGCTAATGATGCTTGATAATTCTTTTTTTTTTTTTTAAGAGAGAGAGAGAGAGAGAAGAGAGAGAGAGAATTTTTTAATATTTATTTTTCAGTTTTTGGTGGACACAACATCTTTATTTTTATGTGGTGCTGAGAATCGAACCCAGTGCCCGTGCATGCCAGGCAAGCATGCTACCACTTGAGCCACATCCCCAGCCCTTGATAATTCCTTATAACTTGGAATTTCATATATAAACTTGGTTTACCTTAGAAAATGTAGGCCTTTCTGTAGTTTTTCTTTTCTTTTTCTTTTAAGGTACTGGGGATTTAACCCAGGCTTAGGGCATACTAGGTAAGCATTCAACCACTGAGTTATAGCCTCAGCTGTTCCTGTAATTTTTATTAGGAATTATAATTATCCAGTAAAATTTCAAATCACTGTTACCTCTGTTGATGTGATGAATAGCAAACACTACCAGCAACAATCTGAAAAAAATTTTGTCTACTCTGAAAGCTGAATTTCAAAGAAAATAGTCAGATGGAACTCCTGCTCCAGATAGCAATCTACAATAATATCTGGAGACATTTTAAATTTAGCTTTTACAAAGAGGATGACATTATTATTATTGTTATTACTTTGCAGTGATGGGGATTGAACCTAGGGCCTCACACATGTTAATTGACAGGATTTTTGAGATTGAAGAACCATAATTGCCTCATCATGCATTAGTATGTAATCATATATTATATATCCCAATATGCATTAATATATAATCACCATGCCTCAATATGTAATCATATGTCATATATCCAAACATGTGCCTCTTCCACCGGTATCCAAGAGTTTGTTGTCCTCCTGCCTCCTGTGGTCAGTATCTGCTTATCTTCAAAGTATGGTTGGAGGAGCAGCAGCTCTGTTGTCCCCTACAGGTGACTCATGCACATGTTTCAGTTTGGGAAGTCCTGCTCGTAATTCTGGGGAAGGAAGAAATTGGATTCATGTACATGCCTGAGTCATCCACTTGATTTCTGCTGTCTAACTGCTTCCACTTCTGCCATGGGCCACTGTTCACTTTTCTACTGGTAATCCCCTAGAATTCCTGAACCACAGTCTCCTGTTTCTTCCATATCAGTAATATCTTCCTTTAATTTCCATGAAGTCTAATATGAAAAGTACCAAAATGTAAAACCATCAAAGGAGGTTTGCAAACCACTTTGGAAAACCCCTTAAATCTTAATCCCCTCTCCAAGGAGGGTCTTCCTGAAATCTCTCCTTGCTTCAGGAAGCCCTGACAGAGCAGTCATTTGACTCCAGGTTGTATTATAAAGTTTCTTACTCATCACAAAGTTCATGGCCAAGCCATCCGTATTAAAATATTAACAAGAAAAAAGCGTACAACTTTATTTAATTTATGTGTGTGTGACACAGGAGCCTTCAGAAATGAAGAGACAAAGAAACAGAGAAATAAGGATTTTTTATGATAACTTTGAAGAAGAAGTAGACAGTTGTGGAGAGATATGATCAAAGGGAAAAGGGAATAATTTAATGGCAATAAATTGGGTAGCATAGGAAGACCTGGTTGTTCAGATTATTCTGTGTCCCTGGATAACATTTCTTCCCTCTAGGTGTATGGCACACTAGGGGCTTGTCACCTACTTCAGAGGAGGGCAGGGAATTCTTGCATGGCCTGTTTCAGGGAAGAACAACAAGAGCAGGTCAGAGTGTCCCTCATGCTTCTGTTCTTCCCTCACATGCCAAGGTGCCCTGTTTTGGAATGGTGCATCCTGAATCCCATCGCCATCTTGAGCAACTTGTGAGATGTGGTATTATTCCTCAGCAGATGTCCCAAGTCTGACTTATTTAGTCTTCAGCAACACCAGCACTGAGTAAAACTGGAAGGTTGGAATTTGAGCAGCTCAAACTAAGGTGTCTGTGTACCCCTGACCCCACAGAACTGTTCACTGTGGGCTTTGCCACTTTAAGTCTGTGGTTTCCAGGCCAGTGTTGGACAGACATGGCTCTTCAGCCTTCCTGAACTTCAGTGGAAATCAATGCATCTCCTCCTGGCTTCTCTCTCTCTCACACACACACATACACACAGAGTATGCTCCCAAGGACATAGATTTTCACAGATGTGACAGTATTAATCCACATAACTTTTCCTACGTGCCAAGCTCTCAGCTTGCTTGCTCCAGCCTACAACAGAGACGTGAAGACAGTAAACAGTGCAGACAGTTGCCCTTTGGTCCACGAGCTCTCTTCAACTCTGCCTTGGAAAATATAAAAGAGCAAAACACCTAATAATAATACTCATTCCTAAACCAATTGTAGGTCCAGAGAGTATCTAAAATGAAAGGTTTTTTTCTTTTTTGGGTCATGTAAAATTCTCAGTCAAGTTTTTGGGGAAACTCTCTAAAAGGAAGAGCGCTAGCTAGCATCTGTCACCCCAGGACCCCGCCAACATGTGGAGCTATCTTGGCTTTCATCTTCCTGTAGCAAAGCAATTGTAAAGACACAAGTTGTTCCTGAAACCAGCTTCTGGTTTGATATTATGAAAACCCTCAGCCACTGTGGCCAGGAAAATGGTCAGTTTTCCTGTCTGGTCAGATCTTATTTCAGAGTCTACTGATATTAAACATTATCTATTTCCCACGTCACCATTCCCTGTCATTAACTAAGATAAATCACTCTTTACTACAGTGGTAAACTGCCCACTTCCCGTACAAAGTCCCCAAACTCTGATAACAAAACCCATTTGGCAGCAAAACTGCCCTGTTCTGGTCTAATTTGACTACACCACCATGCCTGTGGACAGGGGTCTACGCATGCTCTCCTGTGCAGTGCCGGTATTGGTGATCATTTGAAGTGCAAGTTTTAATGTGTTTGATCACTGCATTATGATACTACACATCCTGCTAGGAATGCTCTGCATTGGGTATGTTGGGTTCTCACTGTATTCCTTTCTTAAAAAAATCTAGGAGATTCTGAATTCTGAAACACACCTGCCCCTAGGGTTTCAAATGAGAGGCTATGGATTTCCATTTGCAGAGGGTTCTTAGTCTTCTTAGTCTTGACATCTGCAAATACCAACATTTACTTTAGGAACTGAATCTTTATCTCAGTTTTACCAAGAAGAACATTCTCTCTTACATGCCTTTCAAAATTCTGCTTATCTGATGCTACAAGCACACAGGAGTGGCTAGATAGGGCCATCGCTCCTCCTCTGCCTCTCCTCTTTGTTTTGTTTCAAAGTCTAACTATGTCTTTGTGAGGAAGAGTCACTTCTGTTGGGATCTCAGGCGTAAATAAATTATCCCATTATACAGGACCTGGACTAGTCCCTGTAATGCCATTAACTCATCTTCTAGGAGTGGGAGCTCAGAGGTTTTCCAAATTCACATTTATAGTGTTGTCAATTTCCCAAATTCCCAAATACAATGTTGTATTGCAAGCATAACCGTGTGCTGCATAGCAATGTTTCAGTCAAGGATGGATCACATATGTGATTACGATATTGTCTGGGGATTTCACAGCCATCTCAGTTTGTGTAAGTACACTCCATGATGTTCACACAACAGTGAAATCACCTACAGATGCATTTCTCAGTATGTATCCTTTGTTGTTAAATAATACATGACTTTATTGATAGTCCAATAGGAGGGACCTGCAAGTCTGGTTTGGGATAGAGTGTTGGTGCTTCAAAAAAAACCATTACATCATGAGACTTTGATTAGCATTGGTATTAATCAATTGAAAAGATGTTTTTAATGTAAGAGATGCCAAGCTGAAGCCACACAGGGTAATGCTACTTGCTTAATTTTGCACATTAATTTAGCTGCTTTGATTATAAAAATTTCCTAATTTTTGGCAGGCTATTACGTTGTTTTCTGTAATTAAAATGTCATGCAATATTGATTAAAAATATCATGCATGTTAGCTCTGTAAATTCTCCTCTGTTTGGAAATTCAGAAAGGGAACTTTGATCCAAATGCCTACCCAATAAATACTATTAAGGTTTTATTACATGACAGATCCTCCTTCTGAGGGTAACAGATCTCAGGCATAAATAAGATACACATAATTTGTATTTTTAAGATACACATAATATGGTCAGAGAAAGATATGTTAGAAACTAATAAGATTAACACTAAAAATGGAGTATGTTAAAGTGTGTAAGATACAAAAACTTAGTCTTATAGGGCATGGAAGGCAGTACTTGCCTTTGGACCATTGCTTTAGACTGAAACAAAGCTAAATCTTAGTTTCAGAATCTAAATAAGTATATGTTTTGCTTATATTTACATTTAACATTTTCCATTAGAATACAGTGAAAATCTGGAAAGAGCTCTAAAGATTCTAGTCCCATCTCTGCCACAAATTTTCTAATAAACATTTTTCATCAGTCAACAGGGGAAACTTGTGACAAAAACGTATTCCCAGACCCCCCAACACTGAGTCAGAACTTGATGGTGGGGCCTGGGATCTGTATTTTATTTAACAAACATAGCAGGTGTTTATTAAGCAGGATAAAGGTTAAGCAAACCTGGACTTTATTGTTTTGTGAATACTTTTCCAAATCTGCAAATTCAAAGCAAGATCTGCTTCACAGTGGATAGAATCCTATCCAGGTTTTCTCCTTGTGCGAGTTATGATTTTGATAATCTTTTCTTGAAGGCATTGTACCTTTTTAAGTCATCTGATTTATGTTTAGAACATTCTTTTGTTATTGCTGTTGTTAATAGACTATTTTTGGTGCCATTTGAGGTTCATAGGTGTTTTAGGCAGCTTTTTTGCTGCTGTGACTTAAAGACCTACCAGAACAATTGTAGAGGAGGAAAGTTTATTTAGGGGCTCGAAGTTTCAGAAGTCTCAATCCAAAGATAGCAGGCTCCATTCCTCAGGGCTCAAGATGAGGCAGGATATCATGGCAGAAGAGTGTGGCAGAGGGAAACAGCTCACATGATGATCAGAAGCAGAGAGAAAGGTCTCCACTTGCCTGATACAAAGCCACGTCCCTAATTCCCACCTCCTCCAGCCACACCCTAGGACTTCAGTTATCACTCAATTAATCCCTACCAGGGGATTAATTCACTGGTAGGGTTAAGACTCTCACAACCCAATAATTTCTCCTCTGAATCTTCTTTTTTTTTTTAATTTTTTATTGTTGGCTGTTCAAAACATTACATAGTTCTTGATATATCATATTTCACAATTTGATTCAAGTGGGTTATGAGCTCCCTTTTTTACCCCATATACAGATTGCAGAATCACATCAGTTACACATCCATTGATTTACATATTGCCATACTAGTGTCTGTTGTATTCTGCTGCCTTTCCTATCCTCTACTATCTCCTCTGAATCTTCTTGCATTGTCTCATATGTGAGCTTTTGGGGACACCTCACATCCAAACTATAACAATAAGAAAAGCTGACAAAAAGTAAAACAAACAAACAAACAAACAAACAAAACTCCCATAAACCTCCTCCTCACTCTCTCTCCTGAGTTTCCTTTATCATTACATTAGTGTGGTACATTAGTACATTTGATCAGCCAATATCGATACATTTATTAGCTAACATCCCTACCTTACATTAGGGTTCACTCTAATGTAAGAGTGAATCTGTACATTCAGTGGGTTTTGGCAAATTTATAATTATGTTTCCACCATGGTATCATATAGAATAGTTTCACTGCCCTAAAAATTGCCTGTGCTCTACCTATTCATCCCTCTCACTAAGCCCTGGTAGCCATTGATCCTTTTATCGTCTTCTTAGTTCTGCCTTTTCCAGAATGTCGTATAGTTGGAAGCATACAGTGAGTGGCCTTTTTTTCAGGTGAAGTGCTTAACCTGGTCACTGTCACACAGAGTGTTTAATAATAAATGTTAGAACTGTGTTCTACCAAAAAAAAAAAAAAAAAAGAAGGCCTTTTCACATTGCTTGTTTCATTTAGCAGCATACATTTAAAGCTCCTCCACGATTTTTGTGGCCTGACAGCTCATTTCTTTTTCTTGATAAATAATGTTCCATTGTATGGATATAACCACCGTTCCTTTGTCCATGCACCTATTGAAGGACATCTTGATTACTTCCAAGTTTGGGCAATTATGAATAAAGCTATTATTAGCATTTGTGTGCTGTTTTCTTATGGACATAAGTTTTCAACTCATCTGGGTAAATACCATGGAGTGTGTTGGTTGGATGATATGTTAAGAGTGTGTTTTATTTTGTTAGAAATTACAAAACTACCTTTCAGAGCTCGGTACCATTTTGCATTCCCATTAGCTACAACCAAGTCTTGGTTACTCTACATCTTCACCAGGATTTGGTATTGTCAGTATTTTGGATTTCAGCCATTCTAATAAGCTCATGGTGTTAGCTTATTTTTGTTTTAAAATTTGTAATTTCTTGTTGACATATGATGTTCAGCATCTTTAATATGCTCACTTGCCATATGTATGTCTTCTTTGGTGAGGTATCTCTTTAGATTTTTGCCTCTTAAAAATGATTTGTTTTCCTGTTGTTGTGTTTTACAAGTTCTTTATGTATTCTGAATACCCATTCTCTAGTATGTGTTTTGCACAGATATACTTCTAGTCTGTGGGGTTTTATTTGTTTGGTTTTCATTTTTGTAACAGTGTTTCCTGCAAAGCAGAAGTTTGTAATTTTAATGAAATCCAACTTAACAATTTATTTCTATAAAAAATCATGCTTTTGGTGTGGTAGCTAACAAGGCATTGCCAAACCCCAAACCACTTTTTATCCTATCTTCTAGTTTTATGGTTTTTGAAGGCATCATGTCTGCATCTAGCCTCACTATTTTTCAGTGTGGATGTCTACTTGTTCTAGAATCGTTTGTAGAAAGAATATCATTTCTCGATTGAATTGTCTTTGCTTTTTTGCCAAAGACCATTTGACTGCATTTGTGTGAATGTAAATTTATAGACTCTCTATTCTGTTCTGTTGAGCCATTTGCTCATCTTTGCGCTGATACCACACAATCCTAGAACATCCTTTCACTTAGAGAATTTTTGATTCTGACTTCCAAGGATTCCTTCAAAGCCCTGGCTGCACCTCACAAAATCCCTAAGCTCAATTTTCCCCTTCTTCCTTCCCTCTTTTTGTCTGTATCTATTCTAAGCCAAAGAGCTTCTTTTGTTAAGACTTATAACTCTGGAAGCATAGGTTTTGATGCTATCGATGCAGTAACTCTAATGTAAATATCTTGAAACCTGAATTTGTGTTTGCCATGTTCAAATATTCAGTCAATTTGCCTGGCTGAAAAGTAGGATTATAATATTATGAATGAAATCTCTAAATCAGAAGACCTTTGAAGCATGTCTTATATATGATTTTATCCTTCACAGTGCCTGAATGCGGATCATGGATGAATAAAGAAAAGAAGGAAGGAAGGAAGGAAGACAGGTAGGCAGGCTCCTTATCTTTGTTCAAGCAGAGATAAGGTAGTGTGCAAGAATGAGCAATTTAGAAACAATGGACCTTTCTTAGGAAAGAACAGGACTGGGAGCATCAGACTGGAGGTAGTCAAGGGGTTAAATTTGAGTCCTTTCAAAATCTGAAGAATGCCAAGTGACCTACGGTGAACTGAAATGGGAGCTACTTGTGATGGTGTAACATATACCCACAAATTTGTTGACATGTTAAAATTCCTCCCTTACAGAGGCTTTTCCCTCTCCTTTGAATGGGAGCTGGATTTACTGCCTTGTTTCTAACAAATGAAATGTGGTAGAAGTGGAGCTGTATAATTTCCAAGTCATAAAAGCCATCATTACTTCTCCCTTTCTCTCTGGTATTATTTGGTTTTAGGGAGTCACTACCCATGCTCCAAGAAATCTTGGGTGGACCTCTGCAGAGGCCCATGTGGATAGGGCCCGAGGTCTCCTGCCAAAAGGCAAAACTGACTTGCTGGCCGTGTGAATGGATGAGGCATCTTGGAAAAAGGGACCTCTAGATGGTGACAGTCTAGATGAACATCTGTCTGAGCATCATGAGAAATATTAAACTAGAGCAGCCCAGCCCAAGCCACCCCTGAACTCCTGATCCACATAAACAGTGAGAGATCCTAAATGCTTATTGTTGTTTTAAACCACAGGATTATTTTGGGGTATTTTTGTTATGCAGCAGTAGATAGCTAATACACCAGGCCAAGGCTGTATCTGCTGCACTGTGTTGTGCTGCCTTTGGTTTGGTCACAGTTGTCCTCAGTCCTGCTGAGGAATTGATGACCAATGATAAGGACAAGTGCGGGGAGAGGATGCTATCCCTCTTCCACGGTGTGGTTCCTGAAGCATTTGTGGTCTCATCCTCCTGCCTTTATATATCTCTATTTTTTTCTTTTTCTATTGGTTCTCCCTCTCTATTCCTTTCTTTTCTTCTTCTGTTGTATTAGCAGGCACCATTGGTCACATCTCCAGCTGCTACTCTCGTTTTCTCTTAACAGAACACCAGTGGAGAGTCATATACCCAGCTTAGTCTCAGCTAATACGGCAATGACATTCTCCTTATCAGTGGTGGCTCTAGAGGGGACATGAGGCCAAGGAGAGGGAAGGGAAAGTCTGCTGGATAGTCTGGGGTCACATCTTCCTTCCACATTAAAAAAAAAAAAAAAGAACATGTTACAAAGAGAAACCTACTTTCCTTTGAACTTTGAACAATATCATCAGAGGACATCGTGTTCAAGTTTTCTGCAGCTGCCATCATGCCTGGGGAGAAGGAAAAAAGAATGGCAGAGATGTTAAGTCATAGCTCTGGCCTTGCTGGACTCCATTTGAGTCTGGTAGGGCCCTCCTCTGCACTTCTTGGTAAGTGAGACATCATTATTTTTATTGTGATTCTACCTTAGCAGGTATTCTGTTACTTGTTGCTAAAAACATTCCAACCAATATAATTTTTCTTTTCTCTCTTTCTTTCTCCTCTCCTGGCAGTAATGTCAAAGAGACTCCAAGTTTATTGTTATTTTTTTAATTAAGGATATTCTCTGTAAAAATGATTTCTGACTTTTGGTCAAGAAGAAGAGAAAATAAGATGTTGTTGTTACCTTGTATAGTAAGAAACACAGAAGTGGGTTCTAATAGGTGTACATTTCCTATTATCCCCAATTAATAAAATTGAGATTAGGTAACTTGACAAGTTCACATGGTTAATCAGTATGGATTTGAACTCAGGAGTCAAATCCCAGAGTCTGTGATGTTAACCTGCACTCAGGGCTGCCTTTTTGTCTGAGGATATCTGCTTTGGATGGGGCTGATGTGGCTCTGCCAGCCACACTCTCCTTTTAAGGGGAGTTTAATATTCAATGTTGAACCTATGACACAAATTAGGCCAATGAGTCCATCCCCAAAACTATTTTTCTGGAATTATTTAACAAGAGAATCTGTGTCAAGTGATGTCTCCAAAGCAACAGATTGTAACTGTGGTGGATGTGATTATCATCACACCATGAGGTTAAAGTCACTGTGGGGAGACGTGGTCAAAGGAAGGAGACCGGTGGTTCTTGCTGCTATTAGTTGAGTCCGCATCCCCCACCCCCCCCAAGCCCTATCTGTATTGACTCTTCAGTTATGAGACATCATATTCTTTCTTTTTGCTTCAGCAAAAAGAAATTTGAGTGTTGTTTTATCACTGACAGGCTTGCTATGCACTGGATTGTACCCTTGCCCTACGTTGAAGTCTTAACCTCCAGAACTTCTAAAGTAGTTGTATTTGAAGACAGGGCCTCTAGAGACATAATTAAGATAAAGTCAGTAGAGTGGGATCTAATCCAAAATGGCCCCTGGAGGGGAGTTCTTCCAAATTCCTCCCAGATGTTGGTTGTTTGGGCTGGTCTTACCTCCCCCTACCTGCTGCACCTGACAGGGCCAGGAGGAAGCAAGTAACTCAGGTTGGATTAACATCCTGTTTCATGTGCTTGACCCCAGTGATGGGTTCCTATATGGACCCAAGGCCCAAGTAATGCCATAAGACAGCCCTAGGGCTATTTAGCATGCATTCCTGGAAAGTGAATCACCTCACCTTGGTTTCCTAAACTAGGAGAACAGACACTTAAGTCCTAAGGTGGTGCTGTATGGGAAGAGCTGTTGGAAAATGAAGTCAGAATTGAGGCATGTGGAGCTGGGAAATATGCACATGGAGGGAGACACTAGCGCTAATGCCTGAAGTGATTTCTGCTCCTGTACTTTTCAACTTTTCAATTGTGTGAACCAATATGTTCTGTGCTCCTCACTTTCTTCCTCTTATTTTCTTCTCTTAGAAAGGAAGGTCATTTGTTTCATCCTGGACTGGTCAGGTACAGAGGATGCTAGAAGACAAGCCCTACCCCAAACTACTAGAACCTAGAAGAACATCAGGAATTGTTTTTTTCTGCACAGCCTACTCTTTTTGGTGCAGATGCATTGGAGAATTGCTTTGAAAGTTGACCGGTTACAATTTTTTTTCTCCTTTTTCCCCTTTCCTTCTTATTTCCCATTCCTTCTGCTAGAGTTGCTTATATCAGTTGGAATCATATTTGTGACTCTTACCATTTTGACTCTTGTTTAGCAACACAGAAGCCATGGACATTATTCAGCAGATGAACACATAACCATGTGACGCGACACTGGGGATTCAAAGTTGAATGAGAAGCAAACTGAACTGTATCTTCAGGAAGCCTTAAACAATCTGTGAGCAGTGGTGCACACCTGTAATCCTCAGACTTGGGAACCTGAGGCAGGGGGATTGCAAATTGGAGGCCTTAGCAACTTAGTGAGGCCCTGCGCAACTTACCAAAACCCTGTCTCAAAATAAAAAAAAATAATAATAATTTTAAAAGGAACCTTAAACATAGTGAACTGTGGACACAATACTGTGTGACATGTGCCACATTTGGATATAGAGTGAGATGAAGAGATGGGTCGGGTTCTCATTTGCACTAAGGAGTTAGGAAAAGCTTCCAGGAACTATAAAAGACATTCTGTTTTTCATGACACTGTGATTGCTTGACAGGAGGGCTCTGGCAACACTGAAAAAACACTATCAATATTAGAGAAAAAAGTAAATCAAAGAAAACAAAATAGATCCTTCTAGCCCCCAAGGTGCTCTCTTTTCAACATTCAGCAATTAAATTTCTAATCAAGGTCATTGCTAATGAAATCAATTAGGTGAATGTTCCAAACTCTTTTCCCCTTCCAAGAAAAGTTATTATCATTTCTTTTCACTAAGCTTAAAGAGAACTAGGAGTTTATATGATTTGTGCAGAAGGAATGCCCTATAGCCTTTCTTTAGAATGATGGACAGGAAAGCTGTTATTTGACTCTTCGAGAGTAGACAGTGCACATCAGCAGGTGAGGTGGCCCCTATTCCTGGGAGGTAGCCTGTTTTGGTTTCCTTTTCTGTTGTTTACATATACATGAAATATACACATCTGTCACTACTGAAAACACCCACAGCCCTAGAGTAAAACGGGCCTCGGGGTCATTTAATGTGTGACTCAGACACTGTTTCCCCCACTGAAATTCCACGTAGTGTATAGATTTTTTTTTTTTTTTACTTTTTATTCATATTCTCCTTGTCACACCTATTTTTTTAATTAAAAAAATTATGCCAAGGCCTGAGCAGTTGAGTATGCGCTCCCAGCTTTTATGCATTTATGGTCCTAGATATCATGTTTGTTTTGTTCTCCTGAAATATTACACTAAAAGCCACTTTTTTTTAAAAAAAAAAAAAAAAAAGGAAAATTTATTTGGGGGCTCACAGTTTCAGAGTCTTAGTTCATGCATGGCTCACTCCATTCCTTGGGCCCTGAGGTGAGGCAGAACATCCTAGTGGAATTGGGTGGCAGAGGAAAGCAGCTGGGAACATGGCACCCAGGAAGCAGAGAAAGAGCTCTTCTCAGCAAGGACAAGATATATACCCCAAAGGTATGTCCCCAGGGACCCACCTCCTCGAGCCATGCCTTAGCTGCCTGCATTTACCACCAATTTAATTCCTACCAGGGGATTAATTCACTGATTGGGTTAAGGCTCTCACAACCCAACCATTTTACTTCCAAACCTTCTCGCATCGTTTCACACGTGAGCTTTTGGGCGACACCTCACATCTAAACCATAACATTCCACCTGTGGCCTCAAAGGCTCATGCTCATTTCTCAATGCAAAATTCGTTGAGTCTGTTTCCAAGACTTCCCATGGAATCAACAGTTCCAAGATTGCCCAGAATTCCAAGTCCAAAGTCTCCTTTAAGACTCAAGGCAAACTCTCAGCTCCTGTAAAAATCAAAAGCAAGTTGCATATATTCAATATATAAAGGTACAGAGTTAAATGTTTCCGTCCCACAAGGGAGAACTAGGAGCATGGAAAGAAGGGATGACACCAAAACAAGATCAAAATCTAGTTGGACAAACAAGTCCTGTAGTTCCATGTCTGGCATCTGGAACGCAAGGCAGCATGTTCCCTCGAAAGGGTTTGTGTATCTCTACCCCTGTGGCTTTGCTGGTTGCAGTCCACATGGCTTCTCTCTTGGTCTCTGATTAATTTGGGCAGCTTTTCTCTGCAGACATTCCACCGTACTGGCATTTCTTAATCTTGTGGATCTCCCACTGTAGTTTTGGCTTCCTTCTCACATCGCCATGTATCACCCACCCAGAGGGTGCCCGCAGGGACTCTGAAGTGTTACACTTTGCCTGGCCTCCCAGGCCTTCCTTTAAAATTTTAGTGGAAGCTTCCATGACCCCCTAACTCCAACACTCTGCATTCCTGCAGAATCAGCACCCTGTGATCTGCTGCCATCTTTTTTGGGGGTGGTGTACAATGGATTGATTTTTTTGGGGGGGGGGGCGGGGATCCAGGGATTGATCTCAGGGGCACTCTACCACTGAGCCACACCCTCATCCCTTTTTTGCATTTTATTTACAGACAGGGTCTCACTGAGTTGCTTAGTGCCTTGCTTTTGCGGAGGCTGGCTTTGAACTAGAGATCCTCCTTCCTCAGCCTCCCAAACTACTGGGATTACAGGCATGCACCACTGTGCCCAGCTGTACCATGGATTGAACCCAGGGGTGTTTAACCACTGAACCACATCCCCAGCCCTTTTAATTTTTATTTTGAGACAGGGTCTCACTGAGTTGCTAAGTCTGGTTTTGAACTTGTGATCTTGCTGCCTCAGCCTCCTGAGCCGCTGGGATTACAGGTGTGCACCACTTCACTCAGCTGCTGCCACCTTGAACAGTAGCCAAACCTCAGGGACTCTGGCTACAGAAGCCTCGGAGCACCTTGAAACAACTTCCTAGGCCACCCTATGCAAGCAGCATGCCCCAGGATCTCCTCTCACAGGAATTTTTACTTTTACTCCCTTGAGCTTGAGATGGGTGTGATCTTGCCAATTCCTGATATGCCCTCAAGCCGTCTTTTCTATTGTCTCCAGGTGAAGTCTTTAGCTTTAGTGACTAATTCTTTAGCAATCACAGTTTCCTTAGCTCCAGTTTTACTCAGTTTTCTGGCCAAACTACAAGTTTTTCAAATCTTTCATCTCTGCTTTCTGCTCCTGATTATTGCAATATACTTTGCTAAAAGCTGCCAGCAATATCCACACCACTGTCTGCAGGCTGTACTGCTTTGAAAGTTTCCTCCACCAGATTAATTAATCCATCACACAAAGTCTCAGGACATGGGCAAAATGCAGACAACTTCTTAGCCAGAATGTAACATAAATAGCCTCTAATCCAATTTCCAATAGAGTCTTCTTTCTCCTCTGAAACTTCATAAGCCCTGTCTGTACTGTACATAGTCCTATTTGCATTCTATCTTGTGAATTCCTACCAGAATCACCCATTAATCTTGATTTACCATAATCTAAAGCATTTCCAGCTTGCATCTCTAAACTTTGTAAAATTCCTCCCACAAATTCCAAAAAACTCCAAAACTTTTGATCCACATGGTCCTGTTAGTCACAGCAATGACCCTACTTCTTGGTACCAATGTCTGTTTTAGTCAGCTTTTTCACTGCTGTGGCCAAAAGACACCATGAGAACAATTTTAGAGGAGGAACAGTTCATTTTGGGGCTCACAGTTTCAGCAGTCTCAGTACATAGATGGCTGACTCCATTCCTCAGGGCCTGAGGTGAGGCAAAAAATTATGGTGGAATTGTGGTGTGGCAAGGAAGCATCTGGGAACATGGCACCAGGAAGCACACTGTGTATGCTAACTTTTTAAAAAAATTATAATTTGAAAAATTTCTGGTAGCATTTCCTTAGGAAAATGACTAAAAACATTGTCATGGTTTTCTTGGAGAAGGTTATATGAATGTCTATGCTTTAAATGGCTAGGGATTTATTGACTTTGGGGATATTTGGATGACCTTGGTTTTAATGTTATTCAGCTCATTTAAAATAAATTGCTGTTCTTGTTCTAAAAGGGTTCCTTATTACATTCCAGGCACTGATGGTGTGGAACTATGTTTACATTTTGATTTGATGTGTAGGATTCTAGGCTTATATAGTAACGTGAGCCTTAGTTAATATTCTGTCAGGATAATGGCCCCTGATATTTCTGCACCAGGAAAAGTCATTTTCTTCCCATCAGAATCTATAGTTATGGTGTTAGCTGTCATCTGTGTACTTCTACAATAGTACACTAAAGTAACAGTACAAACCATTAGTACTAAAGAACATAAGCTCTAGAATGAGATGTACCTGTGTTTAAAGCTTCACTGTGCTACTGACAAGTTCCATAACATTAGGTAAGTGATCATTGGGGCTTTTTATCTGGAAAATAGAGTAATATTTATGCAAATGTTTTTTTTAATCACTAATGAAATAAAATGCTTAGTAGGCCACTTATTATGTCATCTAATAATAGACATTCAGACATGAAACTATTAGTATTGTCTTCTTTTTATTTCACTTTTGTTTCTCTCCCTATGTACTTCTGATATGAAAATAGCTTTGACATTTATAATGTTGATTTTGTTTTCATCTTTTGGCTATTGTGTCCTTTTAAATGTCTACTTCTTCCTTCCTGGTCTTTGCCCGTTCTTTGTTTTTTCTCTAATGATTTCACAGATTGTGTATCATAACCTTACATTATTTTGCCCATTTTATTTCTCTTGTTCTTTGACGACTCGTTTCTTTTTCGATTGGTTATGCTGACACCTGTGATCAAATTTTCTAACTCTAACATGAAATTTCATCCTGTTCTTGTCTCTCTTATGGTTTGGATGTGAGATGTCCCCCAAAAGCTCACCTGTGGGACAATGCAAGAAATTTCAGAGGAGAAATGACTGGGTTGCAAGAATCTTAATTCAATCAGTGAATTAATCCCCTATAGAGATTAACTGAGTAGTAATTGAAATGGTAGGGTGTAGCTGGAGGAGGTGGGAATTGGGGCTTGGCTTTTGGATATATATATATATATATATATATATATATATATATATATATATATAGTATCTGACGAGTGGAGTCTCTCTCTCTACTTCTTGATCATCATGTGAGTCACTTCCCTCCACTCCACTCCACCATGATGTCCTGCTTCAACTTGAGCCCTGAGAAATGGAGCCTGCTGTCTATGGATTGAGACCTCTGAAACCATGGGCCCTTAAATAAACTTTCCCTCTTCTACCATTGTGCTAGTTGGGTCTTTTAGTCACAGTGGCATAAAAGCTGACTAACACAGTCTCTAAGGATGATCTTGGAATCAGCCAGCAGACCAGTCACTTACTGAAGATTGACTTGGAATAAACTTGCAACATTTACTGGTTTTAAAGGACAATCTAAATGTCCCAGTCCCCCTGGAGGCCAATCTCTGAATGGTGATACATATGAAAGAAACATAAATCAGGCTCCAGGCAAGACATCACGGAACATCTCTTGAGAATTTGGAAACAGAGAATTCATACTGCCCTCCCATCCTAGTAATCATATTTATATACTGCTCCTTTCCCTCACTTCCAACCTTCATAGGCTCCCTCATATCCACTCTTTTTCCTGTCTTGTAGTGATAGGTGGACACAATATTTTTATTTTATATTTATGTGGTGCCGAGGATGGAACCCAGTGCCTCACACATGCTAGGCGAACACTCTGCCTCTGAGGCACAACCCCAGCCCCTCATTCTCTCTTTCTTATGTGATACCCTCATTCTACCAAACTAGGCCTCTTGATTGCCACTGTCCCCCATCCACTTTGCCAAGCTCCTCCTGCTCTCTCCATCCCCCACATTTTTTTCTCTGAGTATTTCCATGCTTTGATCACAGGTGTCAGCATAACCAATCGAAAAAGAAACGAGTCATCAAAGAACAAGAGAAATAAAATGGGCAAAATGGAAAATTAAGACGTTTTCTGATTCTCCATATCTCCTCTCCACCTTTGGCACCCATTCCTTTTAACACAGGAAAGTGCTTAAAAGAAATTTTTATTACAAAAGGACTGTAGACCTTATGTAAACATGACTTCATTTTTGTTCCTGAAATCACCTGCCCACAAAAGATAAGTTTGCAAACGAATAAATAACCTCAACCTTTGCTTCAGGAAATTCTTACAGACCAATTTATTGGAGACAATACATTGCTTATCTGGGCAAAACTTTGTGTATTAATTAGAGATTACTTATTCAAGACTCTCTCTTTACTGTGACTACCTTAAATTATTATATAAACATTATAAAATGAAGCTTGCTTAAACGGAGCCACCATTTGACCTAGCTATCCCTCTCCTCGAACTATACCCAAAAGGACTTAAAAACAGCATACTACAGGGACACAGCCACATCAATGTTTATAGCAACACAATTCACAATAGCTAAACTGTGGAGCCAACCTAGATGCCCTTCAAGTGGATGAATGGATAAAAAAATGTGACATATATACACAATGGAATTTTACTCAGCATTAAAAGAGAATTTAAAATCATGGCATTTGCAGGTAAATGGATGGCGCTGGAGAGTGCCCTCTCTCTCTCTCTGCTGTGTTAATCAGAATACTAAGTGAAGTTAGCCAATCCCCAAAAAACAAATGCTGAATGTTTTCTCTGATATAAGGAGGCTGACTCATAGTGAGGGGGAATATGGGAGGATTAGATGAATTCTGGATAGGGAAGAGAGGTGGGAGGGAAAGGGGGCAGGGGATTAGCAAGGGCAGTGGAATGGATGGACAACATTATCCAAAATACATGTCTGAAGAATCGAATTGGATGTCAACATTCTTCATATATAAACAGAGATATGAAAAATTGTGGTATATTTGTGTAATAAGAATTGTAATGCAAAAAAAAGTACATGTATAAAGTCATGAATTGGTGTGAACATACTCAATATACCAAGATATGAAAAATTGTATTCTATATGTGTAATAAGAATTGTAACGCATTCCACTGTCGTGTATTTAAAAAAATAAAATCAATAAGACTAAAAACTAAAAAAAAAATAAAATGAAGCTTGTTTATACATTTTTATATATCAGGTTCATATTGCATATAAAAATATAATTTACATTTACATATAACATAAATACCTATGAAGTTTTCTGCCTTGAAAGATCATTTTAAACCGCTTGAGCTCAGACTCTATTTCCTAAGTTGACATGATGGAGTATTGGGCCTACATTTTCTTCTAGTAGGTTCAGGGTTTCTGGTCTAAGAGAATCCTTCTTTTAAATGAGAAGAAATATTTTGCTCCATTTTAGGGAATCTTTTTTTGTTTCTGGAGTATAGTTTTGTCTTGTTTTTTTTTTTTCCTAAAAAAAGATTGAGGAAAAGAGGAAATAGTGGAGAATGATATTGCTCAAATTATATTGTTAATTTGTCTGCATGTGCAAATATATAACAACAAATCCAACTGTTACATACAAGTATAATACACCATAAAATAATTGTTATTACTTTTTTATTTTTTGCAGTGCTAGTGGTGGAACTTAGGGTTTCTTGCCTTACCACTGAGCTAGACCCTCAGTCCTGTTATTACTTTCTAATTGACAAAAATTGAATATATTTGTGGTATACCATATAATGTTTGATATATGTATTATGTTGTGAAATGATTACATCAGTTGAATTATCATACCTATTACAATTTCTTTTGTGTGCATGTGGTGAGAATGTTTAAAATGTTTTCTCCTTAAGAAAAATTTGGTGTATATACACAGTGGAGTTTTATTCAGCCGTAAAGAAGAATTAAATTATTCCTTTGCAGCAAAACGGATGGAAACGAAGAACATTGTGTTTAAGTGAAATAAGCAAAACAGAGAAGGCCAAGTTCATGTGTTTTCTCTTATATGTGGAAAAGGAAAAGAAAAGTGGGCGGATCCCATGAAAATTGAAGGGAGATCAGGAGAGTAGAAGAAACACACCAGGAAGAGGGAGGAAAGAAGGGAAGGGGAAAATACTGGGGAACAATAATGGCTAAATTACATTGTTATATTTTGTGCATATACAAGTATGTATCAATAAATCCCACCATTTGGGGAGGGCACCAGGGATTGAACCCAGAGGTGCTTAACCACTAAGCAACATCCCCAGCACTTTTTATTTATTTTTAAATTTTGAGACAGAGTCTCACCAAAATTGCTTAGGGCCTTGCTGTGTTGCTGATGCTGACTTTGAACTTGTTATCCTCCTGCCTTAGCTTCCCAATCCACTGGGATTACAGGAGTATACCACCAGCCCCAGGTCACCATTTGTATACGATTATAATTCATCCATAACAACATGGAAAAAATGTTTTCTCTTGGCAATTTTCAAGTGTACAATATATTGTAGCTCTATTTTTAACATTCTGAGGAATCTCCATACTGTTTTACATAATAGCTATACCAATTTACATTTCCACCAACATAAAAAAGGCTAAGTGAAATTTCTACATAACAATTTTGCTTTTTCTCCTACCTCTTCCTAAAACTTGGACACTCTTCCTGAGTTAACTAGGGCTCTCCTGCTGTTCCCTAGGGATCTGTACGACATTCAGACCACCCTTCCCACTTCCTCTCTGCTACACATTCCCTGGTAATTGTTGATTTTGTAATAGCTATAAAATCCTAGCAATCAAAGCAGGAATTCTGTTCTTTGATTTCTTGAAGTTCACGTCCAGAAGAGCTTAGGGCCCCCACGGGTCAGTATTGCTAACAATATGTTAAGATTTTAGCTTTAATCATTTTGGGTTGGATAAGAGGGGGAGTAAAGGGTATGAGGGTTAAGATGAGGAAGAAAGAGGGAAGAGATAGGACTAAGAAGGGTAGAGGAGACTGGGCCTTCCTGGTACGTATTGAAGCTGCATATGTGATGGCATGGTAAAGTATGGAGTTATGACTTTCCAGGTAAGCCTTCTTGTTTGATCTTTGAAATCTGGAAAACTTGACCGTGGTTCCAATATTATAGGCAGAACTGAAAAGAAAACTTACCTATGATCTCTCAACATCCAAAGAGAGGAATCAACCCTTCTGGTCCTTGAAGAAACAGTTTTTCTCCCAGAAAGAGTGGAGGCTCCTATTACTAGGGAAAAAGAAATGATGTTTGCCCTGGCTAGCAGATGGTTTCAATACATTATATGTGATAATTTATTATAAAGTGATTATTGTATACCAGGCAGCAGCAATGGGTGATATTTCACGGTTTTTTTCCTCCACATTTATTGATGCATGAACACTGTTTTCTTTTTCTTTTTTTATGTTTTATTTTGAGACAGGGTCCCACTAAATTGCTCAAACTGGTCTTATACTTGCAATCCTCCTGATTTAGCTTCCCAAGTAGCTGGGATTACAGGTGGACAACATGGCGCCTGGCTAGGAATCATATTTTTTGAGTAACTTACAGTCTGCTTTCAACTGCCTGTCAATTTAAGTTGTTATTGTGTGAAATTATGGTAGTGTGCATGAGAATTTACCTCTAATGTACTGGCTCTGTCTTATCCCCTGTGTCACTTAATTATGGACCGTCATAGAGTAATTATTGTGGGATCTAATAATGAACTTCATTTATAATGGAGAAATTTCTTAATAAATAAAATGTTGCAGTCAAATTTGCTGATGATTTTGGAGGTTTATAGCCCTTGAAAATTACTTGGGAAATAGCATTGACTTACTCGAGATAAAAATATGCTTCTCTTTCTGCCTGTGCTCACAGAATTTATGCAGTATCTGCAAAATTGAACTATATATGAAATGCTCTACAGTACGTTTTAATTACAAGAGAACAGACTGTTTGCTTTTCTCAATCACCCTCTGACAGAATTTGTGTCATGTCAGCAGACGATTACTCTTTCTCCTATTGTGTTAGATTGATAGAATGTGCTTCAATCCTGCAATCTGAATCAGCATAAGAAAGACTGCTAGATTTCATCTATTTTATTCCTTTACATATTTCTCTGCTACGGGGAAGTAGTGAAGGTATTTGTGTGAGCATGTAAATCAGGAAATCATTAATGGGAAGACATGAAGGCTCTGTAGAGAGAGACAAAGGTGGACAGAACAGAAGCCACGCACATCTGGAAAGTTGCATGTTGGAAAGGAAATTAGTAAAGAAGAGACAGAGGAAGCCTTTACTCAAGGGATGTGAGATAATATGTCTGAAAGAGAGTTGGAATGTAACAGAGGATAGATCTGAGAAGTAAAGGAAATCAGCAAAGTCGTCATGTTGTGGGGAAGCTGAGGCTGATTGATGGGAACCCTGAGCATTTGAGGTGGTGGAGATGCTCTCTTGGGGATGCTGCTCTCGCTGTGAGGCTCTAAGGAACACAGAACTCCCCTCCAGTGAAGAAGGCTGACCAAGTCCTGTGCAATGGGTTGAAGTTAGCTCTTAATTATACAGCCTTCTTTGCAATGGTCAGTGTCAATAGTTTTCTCTTTCTACGTCTTGCTTTCTGCTCCTGTGACAGATACACTTCATACCATGGTTCGATTTACTCCTCAAAGAGTGACAGATGTGGCACTTTGAATTATACCATGAATCACAGCTTTGATAGAATTTGTAGAGTCCAAACCTTGGTAAATAAGAGTAGATTCTGGTGTGGTGTAGGTTTGGGGGAGGAGAGTCACTAAATTCTCAGGCTTCTAGACCACCAAGTAATCTACAAAATATCAATCTTCACCACATCCCTGAGCCTCATACTGTTGCTGATTTGTATCCCTGCGGTAGAGATCAGGAGTGGAGTGAGGAATTAGGAAAGGAATTACATATATTGATGGATCTGAGGGGGAAATAAGGGCCAGGGCCAAGACTGCAATCTTGTCTTAGACGGTTTTCTGTTGCTATAACAGAATATCTGAAGCTGAATAATTTATAAAGGAAAGAAGTTTATTTTGCTCATGATTCTAGAAATCCAAGTGCATGGCACTTGTGTCTACTCAGCTTCTGCTGAGGGCTTCATGGTAGAAAAGTGGAAGGGGCAAGTGGACATGTGTGGACATGTGCTGTAAAACAACTTGTTCTCATGGTAACTAATTCACTCTTGCAGAAGCTATATTAATCCCGTCATCCCACCCAACACATAATAAAGGCCCCACTGCCTCTCAGTAGTCTTATATTCACAAGTAAATTTCAACATGAGTTTTAGCAGAGATGGACCACATCAAAACCATAGCAGATTCTAATAGGTTGAAAGCTAGGGATAGACTAGGACCTAGTCCTAGTTAAGCTGACTCTAAAAAGTTTCAAAAGAATCTTTTGATGTAGCAAAGTGATAAAATGTACCCCCTGTTAAAACATCTGCAGCAATGTTACATTTTTGGAGCACATCTTGTGTCACAATTCAAGAGGAATTGAAAGAGGGAAAAGACTGACCATTAGAATAATTTAGAAAAGAAAAAATTGGGCCTTAAACTGGAGAACCAGGCTAGCAAACATGACGTGGTAATAGCATGTCTGAGAAGATGATGGAGGATATATGAGAGAAAAGTGGCAGTCAGTTCTGGTGATTTCTAAATGCCATGTCTGTAGTTCACTTGGGTCATTTAAAGACACAGATTCTGGGATGGGGATGTAGCTTGGTGGTAGAGCACACGTCTAATATCTTGGTTTGAATTTGAGGTATCCCCCAAAAGCTCCTGCTAATACAGGAATATTTAGGGTGAATGATCAGATTATGAGAGCTCTAATCTAATCAATCTATCCTAGTTTGAGTGACTGGGTGGTAACTGTAGGCAGATGGGTCATAGCTGGAGGAGGTGGGTCACTGGAGGAGTGCCCTGAAAGGGTGCATCTTCCCTGTGGCCTCTTCTTCTATCATCTATCTCTCTGCTTCCTGATCCCACCATGAGCTGAGCAGCTTTCCTCCACTGGGCCCTTCCCCCATGATGTGCTGCCTTACCTTGGGCCCAGGGCATTGGAGTCGACCATGTATGGACTGAGACCAATGTGAGCCCCAAATAAACCTTCCCTCCTCTATGTTGTTCCTGTCAAGTATTTTGGTCACAGCAACACAAAAGCCAACGAAAACATCCAGTGTGCAGGAGGTCCTGGGTTCCGTCCCTAGCACTGCAAAACAAAAGAAACAGATTCCAGAAATTCTGATTGATCAGGTACGACATAATAATATATAAATATTAGGTCTCTGCCTCTAGTACCTGGTACAGAACTCCTAAAACCCTTGTAACTTCCTGAGAGATAGGGGTGACAAGTGCACCCTTGTTCTAATATTTGGTTTTTGACAAGTGGTTCCTGACACAGAGCTCCTACTGCCTTAGAATTTCCTGATAGGAGTATCCTTTGTTCTGGGAAGGTGACTTTTGGTGGGTTCTTGGATAGAAGCTGGTCACTAAAAAGACCAAGGCATGATTTGAGGCTTGGAACGCTCAGCCCCACCCTCATCCTTTGGGGAGAGGGGCCGGAGATGGAGTTCATAATTGATGGTGATGAAGCCTTCATAAAAATCCATGAATCCATGAACCATGGGGTTTGAAGGGCTTCCTGTTGTAGAATGCATCTGGAAGCATACCTTAATTCCATGGGGCAGAGGTGCCTGTGTACCAGACCCCTTTAGACTGCACCCTATGAATATCTTTATCTGGATTTCACGTGTCTCCTTTAACATATGGTATGCAATAAATCACTGCTGGTAAGTAAACTGCTTTCTTGGGTTCTGTGAGCTATTCTAGCAAATTATCAAACACAAGAAGGGAATTGTGGGAAGCCTTTGGTTTGTAGCCAAGTCCAGCAGAAGTTGTGAGTAACCTGGGACCTACTCTCTGCAACTGGTATTGGATAGTCTTGTGAGCCTGGGCTCTTAAGCGGTGGGCTCTGATTAGTGTCAGAATTCAATTGAATTATAGGATACCCAGTTGGTGAAAGGGAATTGGTTAGTGTGAGGAAAAACCCGCACACCTGGTCTCAGGAGTGTGTTGAGTGAGTGTAGGAGAAGGAAAACCAGTGCTTGTTTTTCCTATCTTACACTAAGTCTGGGGAGGGGCCTTGGTGATTCTGATAAGTGCTCAAGTTTAGAGGCCAGTTGCCACTGGTTCTGAGAGTCCTAACTTCATTTCACATTAGAACCACTCATTTGTTTAATTTTAAACAAATAGAGACTCTACCTTTTACCCTTTAAGTCAGAATATTTGGGAGGGGCTCAGGCAGGAGTAGTTTAAAAAGTCTTCCAGTTGGTTTTATTGTGCACCTAAGATTGAGAACTGCTGCTGTAGATCTCTATGTGGTTGCTGTCATTTGACCTTAATGTTCTCAGAGCCTAGACAGGCAGAAAGAAGAAGCATTACAAAAAGAGAGTCATTTGGCTGAGGATCATTTAGGGTGAAATATTTGACAATTATTTTTTTTAAAGGAAGAACATAAAACAGATTGTAAAAAAAATGATTCAAACACATAATTTAAAATATCGGGATGGTGACATCTAGTATTGAACTTAGACACTTGTTTAGAATTCCAGTCATCTTATTTTCACTGTCCCCCCACCTTGGCCAGTATTCTTTAAAGTGAAAAGAAAGTGTAGGGCAGGCCCAAGATGGCTATAGTTAGGCGCTCTTGGCAAGACTTCTGGCAGGCTCTGCTTTTAGTATGCAGCCAAGGTCATAAGCACCCTGATTCAACATATATACTCAAGGTCATAAGCATCTGCTTCTGAGCATGCACTCCCTTATGTAACCTGTGGGCAATGTGCCTTCTTTGTTTGGCCTACGTCTAAAAAAGACCTATGGAAAGATTCAGGGAACTAATGTGACTGCAGGCTGCCACCACCAAATAAAGCATAAGCATGTCTCCTCTCCCAACGGCTCCTCTTCTTCTTCCATTTGCTGGGATCCCAAATCTGTTTCCCAGGGTCTGAGCCTCTGCAGGGCAATTGACATATAGTTGGCAAGATCTCATGTAAATGAGAGATGCCTCAACTCTGGTGGAGGAGTGGGGAACCTGTGGCCACTGAGTGGCATGTAGCACTCAGTCCTATTGCCATGGACTCCTGTGGAGAGTTGCGATACAGTGGATGGGTTCCCTGTGAGCATAGAGAAGGCTTCTGATTTCCCTGTGAGCGAACACAGACCCAGCGAGGTGGACTGTGAACAGAGTTGTGAAGCTCAGGGCCAATCCATGGTCTTCTTCTTCTTCTTCTTCTTCTTCTTTTTTTTTTTTTTAAAGGAAGAACATAAAACAGATTGGAAAAAAAATGATTCAAATACATGATTTAAAATATCAGGATGGTGACATCTAGTATTGAACTTAGACACTTGTTTAGAATTTTAGTCATCTTATTTTCACAGTAGAGATATTGCAGACAGGATGGAGAAAAGGCCTGAGGAGCCACACACATTTCTTCAGCTTTGAGAGCAAAAACTAAGGCAGCTTTAAAAGAAACTACCAAGATGAAGGAGTTGCAAGATAAGGAAGAGGCCTTAAAAATCAGAGTATCATCACTGGAGGAGGATCTCTATACTTTGAAAATATCCCTTGGCCTCCCTTCTAGTGCTGAGGAGTCAGAAGAGGAGAATGGGGGATCAACACCTGTTGGGCCACTGGTAATGCAGAAAAGGAAGTAAGAGCAGCCAAAGGCTCCAGTGGGCGGCCAGCAGGGGTCAGGCCAGGTAACCAAGTTCACCACATTCCACCTGTCAAATAGAGTTGGACTTGGGAAAGCAATTGAGACAGGCCAGGAGAGACTGCTTTGTTGTTACACCTGTGAGATTTAGAGATAAATAGCATTATGTGTAGCACCCTGAAAATGGAGAGATTAACACTTTTTCTTGCAGCAGAGATTGCAAAATAGTCAATGCCATGGAGGCGTATGGAAGAGCCAAGAGAGCCCAGGTGTGCCAGGAGCCAGCAGGGACAAGAGACTCTAGGAGGTGCTCAGTGTAGGTGAACCAGAAACCAGCATATATAGGTGAGGCACATATACTGTCTAGTGCTTAGTACACTGATGGCTCCAGCCTGGGTGAACCATGGTAACTGTGGAGCCAGATACAGACACTGTCTGGTGTGATACTAGTGAAAAATAAAGTATATAGTGAGCTGAGCTATATACCATCTGGATGGTGGTACCAAATGAAGTATCCCCCATAGTAATGTATACTGAGAACTGTGCTGTGTATCAAGGTTAAGTCTTGTGGCAAAAGCCCTCAGAGATAGGCCACAAGGAATGGATGATCATAAGACATGTTACTGGCCACACCCCTCCCATATCCCTAGCCCAGGGAATGACAAGGCAGATGCATTGGCTAGGATATGGTGGTTAGAGCAGGTACTTCCCACCAATATGGCAGCTTGGTTGAACCACCACTTATAGCATGTAGATGTGAAAACCATGTGGAATAGTCAAACAGGGGACTGCCTTTAATGTGGAGCACCTGGGTAGATGCCTACCACTCATATGTTTGTACTCAGAAGTATCCACATCCTTGACATCTTAGAGCCATGGATGGCCAGGTAATGTGTGAATGCATCCCCTTGACATTAAGGAAAGTTGGCTACATCGGCCCTTTACCGAAGCCAGAGGTATCCACATTTGCCTTGATGGCAGTTGATACAGCCTAGGTTTGTTGTTTCCTGTCCTAGCGGCCCAGCCAATCAGAGTACTATGATTTGCTTTCTGACAGCGTTAACAGCCTTATACAGCTGGCCCATCACAATAGAGAGTAATCAGGGCACCCATTTCACAAGTCAGGATGTGCAGCAATGGACAACTCAGTTATAGACTCAATGGAAGCTGCATGTACCAAATCACCCACAGGCTGTAGGCAATATAGAAACATACAATGACCCATTTAAGCAAGAACTTGCAAGGGAATGTTCCCTTTCTTGCTCCCACTGGATTGAATCAGGAGAAAACTGCAGATTGGACATGGCCCTGGATATTAAAAGCCCTCCACCTCCATTGGACAGCCCTGTTAGCTCCATGGGAGAAAGGTTTGGAATGTGATCTCCTTGTGACACCATTGGTGACTAGTGAAAGGCCCTTCTGGGTACACGTTACCTGGCTTGGTCCTGCAGGTGGGACCCAGATTTTCAAGGGCACTTTTGTTATTTCCCTTTGGTAAATTATGTGTTCCCTAGTGTTGGTACACCAGCCTGCTGAGGTACAGGACCAAGTTATGCAAGTATCATATCACCACTCAGGGAAGTCACCACAGGTGGCCACTGTGCTTTTCCAGGACTCAAAGCTGGCTGTATTCTTCAAGATGGATGTGATTTACCTGTATTAGTGACTGTCACTGCTTTGCCCTTTCATCCATAGGTATGTCCTTGCTAATACCATTGTGGACTGGGCAAACTCCTACAACAGAGTCACAAACACTTCTGCCTGCTGGGTATGCCTGTGAGCTCTGCAGCCAGATGACCCTGGTAAATCAATCTATGTCCCTTGGATACAGCTGGGAAAGATTTTTATTGCTATTTAAATATGGGATGAAACTGGTTTTAGTAATCCTAGGTAGTGGGGCTTGTCTTCTGGTTGTATGTGTTGCAGTTTGTATTGCTACTGTGGCCTATGGAGGCAGGGCTCTGCCCTCCTTGCTAAGGGAGGAAGACTTCAGCCACATAGATTGTACTGTGAGGAACAGTAAAGTGGTGTTTTGCAGGGCAGGCTCCCTCACTGAGATTTCCGGTGGGCTGTTTTTAGTATGTAGTCAAGGTCACGGACACCCTGATTTACTATATGCATTCAAAGTCATAAACATCTGCCTGTGAGCGTATGCTCACTTATTTAACCTGTGGGCAATGTTCTTTCTTTGGCCTGCATGTAAAAAAGACCCATGGGAAGATTCCGGAGACTAACGGGACTGGGCTTCTGCTGCCTCCAAATACAGCGTGTTTACTATCCCAGCTGTGCCTTGTAAACTTCTTCCACCTGCCAGGATCCTCAAACTGTTTCCCAGGGTGTAAACCTCTGCAGGACAGCTAGGAAATAATTCCCAGTAGTTTCTTTTTTTTTTTTTTTTTTGATGTTGATTTTTTTTTTTTTTTTTTTTTTAAATTTTTTATTGTGGGTTGTTCAAAACATTACAAATTTCTTGACATATCATATTCCACACTTTGATTCTAGCGGGTTATGAACTCCCACCTTCACCCCATACACAGATTGCAGATTCACATCAGTTACACATCCATTGATTTACAAATTGCCATACTAGTGTCTGTTGTGCTCCGCTGCCTTTCCCATCATCCACCCTCCCCCCTCCCCACCTCTCCCCTCCCCTCCCCTCCTCTCTCTCTACCCCCTCCACTGTATAACCCTGAGGGTCTCCTTCCATTACCGTGCAATTTACCTTCTCTCTCCCTTTCCTTCCCACCTCTCATCCCTGTTAAATGTTAATCTTCTTCTCCTGTTCTTCGTCCCTACTCTGTTCTTAGTTACTTTCCTTATATCAAAGAAGACATTTGGCATTTGTTTTTTAGGGATTGGCTAGCTTCACTTAGCATAATCTGCTCTAATGCCATCCATTTCCCTGTAAATTCTATGATTTTGTCATTTTTTAATGCAGAGTAATACTCCATTGTGTATAAATGCCACATTTTTTTTATCCATTCGTCTATTGAAGGGCATCTAGGTTGGTTCCACAGTCTTGCTATTGTGAACTGTGCTGCTATGAACATCGATGTAGCAGTGTCCCTGTAGCATGCTCTTTTTAGGTCTTTAGGGAATAGACCAAGAAGGGGAATAGCTGGGTCAAATGGTGGCTCCATTCCCAGCTTTCCAAGAAATCTCCATACTGCTTTCCAAATTGGCTGCACCAATCTGCAGTCCCACCAGCAATGTACAAGTGTACCCTTTTCCCCACATCCTCGCCAGCACTTGTTGTTGTTTGACTTCCTAATGGCTGCCAATCTTACTGGAGTGAGATGGTATCTTAGGGTGGTTTTGATTTGCATTTCTCTGACAGCTAGAGATGTTGAGCATTTTTTCATGTACTTGTTGATTGACTGTATGTCCTCCTCTGTGAAGTGTCTGTTCAGGTCCTTGGCCCATTTGTTGATTGGGTTGTTTGTTCTCTTATTGTCTAATTTTTTGAGTTCTTTGTATACTCTGGATATTAGGGCTCTATCTGAAGTGTGAGGAGTAAAGATTTGTTCCCAGGATGTAGGCTCCCTATTTACCTCTCTTATTGTTTCTTTTGCTGAGAAAAAACTTCTTAGTTTGAGTAAGTCCCATTTGTTGATTCTAGTTATTAACTTTTGTGCTATGGGTGTCCTATTGAGGAATTTGGAGCCCGACCCCACCGACTGTAGATCGTAGCCAACTTTTTCTTCTATCAGACGGCGCGTCTCTGATTTGATATCAAGTTCCTTGATCCATTTTGAATTCACTTTTGTGCATGGCGAGAGAAAGGGATTCAGTTTCATTTTGTTGCATATGGATTTCCAGTTTTCCCAGCACCATTTGTTGAAGATGCTATCCTTCCTCCATTGCATGCTTTTAGCCCCTTTATCAAATATAAGATAGTTGTAGTTTTGTGGATTGGTTTCTGTGTCCTCTATTCTGTACCATTGGTCCACACGCCTGTTTTGGTACCAGTACCATGCTGTTTTTGTTACTATTGCTCTGTAGTATAGTTTGAAGTCTGGTATCGCTATACCGCCTGATTCACACTTCTTGCTTAGCATTGTTTTTGCTATTCTGGGTCTTTTATTTTTCCATATGAATTTCATGATTGCTTTCTCTATTTCTACAAGAAATGCCATTGGGATTTTGATTGGCATTGCATTAAACCTATAGAGAACTTTTGGTAATATCGCCATTTTGATGATGTTAGTTCTGCCTATCCATGAACAGGGTATATTTTTCCATCTTCTAAGATCTTCTTCTATTTCTCTCTTTAGGGTTCTGTAGTTTTCATTGTATAAGTCTTTCACCTCTTTTGTTAGGTTGATTCCCAAGTATTTTATTTTTTTTGAAGATATTTTGAATGGAGTGGTTGTCCTCATTTCCATTTCAGAGGATTTGTCGCTGATATACAGGAATGCCTTTGATTTATGCGTGTTGATTTTAAATCCTGCCACTTTGCTGAATTCATTTATTAGCTCTAATAGTTTCTTTGTAGAGCCTTTTGGGTCTGCTAGATATAGAATCATATCATCTGCAAATAGTGATAATTTAATTTCTTCTTTTCCTATTTTTATGCCTTTAATTTCTTTCGTCTGTCTAATTGCTCTGGCCAGTGTTTCGAGAACTATGTTGAAGAGAAGTGGAGAGAGAGGGCATCCCTGTCTTGTTCCAGATTTTAGAGGGAATGCCTTCAGTTTTTCTCCATTCAGAATAATGCTAGCCTGAGGCTTAGCATAGATTGCTTTTACAATATTGAGGTATGTTCCTGTTATCCCTAGTTTTTCTAGAGTTTTGAACATAAAGGGATGCTGTACTTTGTCAAATGCTTTTTCCGCATCTATCGAGATGATCATATGGTTCTTATTTTTAAGTCTATTGATGTGGTGAATAACATTTATTGATTTCCGTATATTGAACCAGCCTTGCATCCCAGGGATGAATCCTACTTGATCATGGTGTACAATTTTTTTGATATGTTTTTGTATCCGATTCGCCAGAATTTTATTGAGGATTTTTGCATCTAGGTTCATTAGAGATATTGGTCTGTAGTTTTCTTTCTTTGAAGTGTCTTTGTCTGGTTTAGGTATCAGGGTGATGTTGGCCTCATAGAATGAATTTGGAAGTTCTCCCTCCTTTTCTATTTCCTGAAGTAGCTTGAAAAGTATTGGTATTAGTTCTTCTTTAAAGGTTTTGTAAAATTCTGCTGTATACCCATCGGGACCTGGGCTTTTCTTAGTTGGTAGTCTTTTGATGGTTTCTTCTATCTCCTCAATTGATATTGGTCTGTTTAGGTTTTCTATATCCTCCTGACTCAATCTGGGCAGATCATATGACTTAAGAAATTTATCTATGCCTTCACTATCTTCTAATTTATTGGAGTATAAGGATTCAAAATAGTTTTTGATTATCTTCTGTATTTCTGAAGTGTCTGTTGTGATATTGCCTTTTTCATCCCGTATGCTAGTAATTTGAGTTCTCTCTCTTCTTCTCTTCACTAGCATCGCTAAGGGTCTGTCGATTTTGTTTATTTTTTCAAAGAACCAACTTTTAGTTTTGTCAATTTTTTCAATTGTTTCTTTTGTTTCGATTTCATTAATTTCAGCTCTGATTTTAATTATTTCTTGCCTTCTACTTCTTTTGCTGTTGTTTTGCTCTTCTTTTTCAAGGATTTTGAGATGAAGTATGAGATCATTTATTTGTTGGTTTTTTCTTTTTTTAAGGAATGAACTCCAAGCAATGAATTTTCCTCTTAGAACTGCTTTCAGTGTGTCCCATAGATTCCGATATGTTGTGTCTGTGTTTTCATTTATCTCTAAGAATTTTTTAATTTCCTCCTTGATGTCTTCTATAACCCATTGATCATTCAGTAACCTATTGTTCATTCTCCAATTGATGTATGCTTTTTCCTTCCTTCTTTTATCGTTGATTTTCAGTTTCATTCCATTATGATCAGATAAGATGCATGGTAATATCTCTACTCCTTTATATTGTCTAAGAGTTGCCCTGTGACATAATATATGATCTATTTTTGAGAAGGATCCATGTGCTGCTGAGAAAAAAGTGTAACTGCTTGATGTTGGGTGGTATACTCTATATATGTCAATTAGGTCTAGGTTATTAATAGTGTTATTGAGTTCTATAGTTTCCTTATTCAACTTTTGTTTGGAAGATCTGTCCAGTGGCGAGAGAGGTGTGTTGAAGTCTCCCATGATTATGGTGTGGTGGTCTATTAGACTCTTGAACTTGAGAAGAGTTTGTTTGACGAACATAGCTGCACCATTGTTTGGGGCATAAATATTTATGATTGTTATGTCTTGTTGGTGTATGGTTCCCTTAAGCAGTATGTAGTGTCCCTCTTTATCTCTTTTGATTAACTTTGGCTTGAAATCTATTTTATTTGATATGAGTATGGACACGCCTGCTTGTTTCCGAAGTCCATATGAGTGATATGATTTTTCCCAACCTTTCACCTTCAGCCTATGTATGTCTTTTCCTATCAAATGCGTCTCCTGTAGGCAGCATATTGTTGGGTCTTGTTTTGTGATCCATTCTACTAGCCTGTGTCTCTTAATTGGTGAGTTTAAGCCATTAACATTTAGGGTTATTATTGAGATATGGGTTGTTCTTCCAGCCATATTTGTTTATTTCTGTTACTAAACATTGTTTGTTTTCCTCTTTGATTGTTCCCCCCCCCCCTTTACTGTCCTACCTCCCACTGTTGGTTTTCATTGTTATTTTCCATTTCCTCTTCCTGTAATACTTTGGCTAGGATGTTTTGAAGAGATGGTTTTCTAGCTGCGAATTCTTTAAACTTTTGTTTATCGTGGAAGGTTTTAATTTCATTCTCCATCCTGAAGCTTAATTTCGCTGGATACACAATTCTTGGTTGGAACCCATTATCTTTCAGTGTTTGAAATATGTTATTCCAGGATCTTCTAGCTTTCAGAGTCTGTGTTGAAAGATCAGCTGTTATCCTGATTGGCTTGCCCCTAAATGTAATCTGCTTCCTTTCTCTTGTAGCTTTTAAAATTCTCTCCTTATTCTGTATGTTGGGCATCTTCATTATAATGTGTCTAGGTGTGGATCTCTTATGATTTTGCACATTCGGCGTCCTGTAGGCTTCTAGGATTTGGGATTCTGTCTCATTCTTCAAGTCTGGGAAGTTTTCTTGTATTATTTCATTGAATAGACAGCTCATTCCTTTGGTTTGGAGCTCTGTACCTTCCTGTATCCCAATGACTCTTAAGTTTGGTCTCTTAATGTTATCCCATATTTCTTGGATGTTCTGCTCATGGTTTCTTAACAGTCTTGCTGAGCTGTCTATGTTCTTTTCCAGTTGAAATACTTTGTCTTCATTGTCTGATGTTCTATCTTCTAAGTGTTCTACTCTGTTGGTAGTATTCTCCATTGAGTTTTTAAGTTGGTTTATTGCTTCCTGCATTTCTAGGATTTCTGATTGCTTGTTTTTTATAACCTCTATCTCCCTGTATAGTTGATCTTTTGCTTCCTGGATTTGTTTGCGTAATTCGTTGTCGAAGTGATCTTTCATTGTCTGATTTTGCTGTTTAATGTCTTCCTTGATACTCCAGATCATCTGAAGCATGTATATCCTGAATTCTTTATCTGACATTCCATCTGCTGCAGCTGTTACCTCTTCTAAAGTTGCGTTGACCTGCATTGCTTGTGGTCCTTTCTTTCCTTGTCTTTTCATACTGCTTGCGTATCTTTCCTGCAGGTGCGGGCGGCGGCTCTGCTCTCTCCTTATTCCAATTGGGGTGTCGTGGCTACCACGCCGGCAGGTCACTGGGCCTGTTCTGGGAGCTGGTGGCGGCTCTGTTCTGCCCCTACTCCAATTGGGGTGACGTGACTGTCGTACCAGCAGGCCACTGGGCCTGTCCTGCTGGTCGGTCGCAGATCTGCCCACCTTTCGGGCACGAGTGGAGGCTCTGCTTTGCCCCTACTCCAATTGGGGTGTCGTGACTACCCCGCCTGCAGGATGCTGGGTCTGTTCCTGGCAAGGGAGGCGACTCTGCTCTGTCACTACTCCAATTAGGGTGGTGTTTGTACCCCGCCGGCAGGCTCCTGGGCCTGATCCGCTGGTCTGTTGTAGGTCTGCCTACCTTGAAGGCGCGGGCGGCGGATCTGCCCTGCCCCTCCTACCACGCCTGCAGACCCCTGGGCCTGATCTGCAGGTTGATCACTGGTCTGCTCACCCTGCGGGCACGGGTGGCGGTTCCGCTCCACCCCCACTCCAATTGGGGTCACGTGACCACCACACCGGCAGGGCTTGATCCGGGCGTGGGATAAGGATCTGCTCTGCCCCTACTCGAGTTGGGGTGACGTGTGTACCACACTGGCAGGCCACTGGGCCTGACCCGCCAGGCTGTCACAGGTCTGTTTACCTTGCAAGCGTGAAGGGCGGCTCTGCCCTGCCCCTCCTACCACGCCCATGTACTACTGGGTCGTGGGTCTGCCCACCTGGCGGGTGTGGGTGGCGGCTCCGCTCCGCCCCCTCTCCAATTGGGGTCACGCGGTCACCACGCTGGCGAGCCGCTGGGCCTGCTCCGGGGGCTGGCGGCGGCCCGGCTCCTTCCCTCTGGCTCGAGGACAAATTGAGGAGACTCGGGTGACTGAGCCTCACCCCCCTTACCAGGAGACCAACTGCTTATGTCACCGCTGGTATTGATGAAGATCTGTCCTCCACCGCTTTCTGCTGACATTAGATCTCTGCCATGTTGGTATCCTATGCGAATGGCAGCATTTCGTTCCCCTTGCCAGGCAACCCAAGCAGTGGGTGAGTCCTGACCTGTCCTCAGCAGGACCCGGACCGAGACACAGTTTCCGCGGGCTCCTAGCCCCGGTCCAGGGAAGTTCCGGGAGCCGGAACTCGGCCGCTCCGTGCTCGGTGTAAGCTCCTATAAGTGTAGGCTCCAAGAAGCAGCCCCCGCGGGCTCAGTTCCGGGAGCCGGAATTCGGCCGCTTAGTGCTTGGTGTATGCTCTGATAGTAGCAGGGTCCAAGAAGCAGCCTCCGCGGGCTCCGCAGCCCTGAGCCAGGGCGGTTCCGGGACGGTTCCGGGAGCCGGAACTCGGCCGCTCTGTGCTCGGTGTAAGCTCCTATAAGTGTAAGCTCCAAGAAGCAGTCCCCGCGGGCTCAGTTCCGGGAGCTGGAATTCGGCTTCTTGGTGTTTCGTGTTTGCTCTGATATTAGCAGGGTCCAAGAAGCAGCCTCCGCAGGCTCCGCAGCCCGGAGCCAGGGCGGTTCCGGGACGGTTCCGGGAGCCGGGACTCGGCCGCCCCGCGCTCCGTGTTCACTCCGATAAGATCAGATTTTAAGAAGCCCCCAGGCGCTGAACCCTAGCAATCTGTCTGCAAGCCGCAGGCGAATTGCAGCCTGAAATTACCTGTTCTATGGCTGAATGAGCTGCGGTCAGTCAAAAACAGGTGTGGTGACGTCAGTTTACCAACATGGTGGCTGCTGGCCTCCTCTGTGGTCTGACCGGTGTGGAGAACCGAGATGGACCGCTTCCTTCCCCGTCTCGAACCCAGAATTCAGCCCTGAGTGCGGTGCTTGCGCGTCTGGCAGAAACTGCAGCGCTGTAACCCTGCGTCCCCCAGTAGTTTCTTAATCTAGAGTCTTCAGGGGTATAAAGTGGATGACTTAGTCATGGGTGTAAGTGTAGGTGGGAGTATGACAACTCAAAAAGTAGAATTATACTCTTTCTCACCTTTCAATAAATTTGGGGAAAAATCAACATACAAGTTATATGAAGCATAAAGGATATAAAATAATCATCCCCAAATACAAGCCCTTGGTATGCTAAGTTGGACTAGATCTTCCTACATTCCAATCCTAACTCAAATCTAGAACTTTCTTGCCCACTCATCTCTCCAGCCAGATGGGGTACCTAACCCACTTCATGGTTCAGTTAGTGCAGAGCACTGAGCGCTCCCAGGGGGCAGGCAAAGAGAAGTCCAAAGCCCTCCCCTGGTATACTCACTCCTTGCTGATCATGGCTCAGCAGGGAACTAAAGGAGGGATGCAGAACCTGCAGGAAGACTGAGGAAGAATCACCAGGAGGCCATGCTTTGCTCCTGCAATCTCCAAACCTGTGCCTCTGTCTATGCTTTAAGGGGAAGCAGGGAATTAGAGGCAGGGAGGAGAGTCCTGACTGTTGTAGTTCACCTGGTGCCTTCCTCATCATGGAAATGGGAACAGCCCCAACTGCATACAAGTTGTTTTTCCAAGGCAAAGGTGTCATTTCTGCACATTAATCTCCTTTAAACTTAAATGATGAGAAAACGATACATCTAACCCTCCTTGGACACTTTCCTGGAATCTTGAGAAGCTGTTGCAAATAATGGAAACGTACATAGAGGTCATAAAATATGGGGTCTTCATGAAAATTTATCACAGTAGAGTGGTGTTATAGAGCAGTGTTAAAGCACTTGCTTAGCACTTGCAAGGCTCTGGATTCAATCTGCAGCACAGGGGAAAAATATCATTAAAAATAAGATTTCTAACCACGATTGGTGGCACAAACCTATAATCCCAGTGACTCAGGAGGCTGGGGCAGGAAGATCACAGGTTCAAGGCTAGCCTTGGCAACTTACCCAGACTCAGTGAGAACCTATCTCAAAATAAAAGAATACATTAACTAATTTTTAAAAAAATGACTGGAACTATATCTCACTAATAAGCACCCCTGGGTTCAATCTCCAGTAAAAAGAAAAAAAAATTCTAGCTGATTGGTTATGGTAGCAAGAACTATAATTCTAGTTAGTTGGAAGGTTGAGGCAGGATTATAAGTTTGAGGTCATCCTCAGGAAATTTGTGAGACCCCGTTAAAAAACAATTTTTTTTTTATCATGTGGAGAAGGTAATTTGAGACTAGATATCTAGGAAGGATGAGCACCATTTAAAGTAGGATGTGGAAAGGCTGAGAATGTAGCTCAGCAGTTGATCATTTGCCTAGCTTGTAGAAGGCCTTGTATTCAATCCCCAGCAGTGCATTTCAAAAGGAAAGAAAACAGGATGTGGGTACCAGTATTAGAAATATGGATATATGTTCGGAAACACATGAAGAACACAACCTGCAGGTCAAAGTTTCAAACTGTGTTTAAACTTTTTTTTTAAATCATTTTTGTTTTGTTTCTTAATAAAAGACTTTCCATTTCATTTAACTTGCAACTTGTAACAGAAATAAACCATAATGAAATAATTTGGATCTTAATTTTTTATGCTGAGGAACAGGCCATTTTGCTAATTCCATAATCGTATCAACAAACAAATTAGTATTTATTCAATTTGTTAGAAAATTTGGAATCTTGCTTGAACAGCTGGCTGTCTTTGCTTGCCAAATTAATTGTAACGAATGATCTAATTTCTTAAGAAAATGCATTTGAAAAAAAAATCCTGGATTAAATAGATTTGTGGCTAGTAGGCAGGATTATGAAGTTACTCTGTGCCCTACTATGGCTACTCTGGAAATCCCATTTTGGGGCTTGATGCTCTACTAACAAATATCACTTTATTTTTATTTTTTTTAAATATTTATTTTTTTAAATATTTATTTTTTAGTTTTAGGTGGACACAATATCTTTATTTTACATTTATGTGGTGCTGAGGATCGAACCCAGTGCCTCATGTATGCTAGGTGAGCACTCTACCACTGAGCCACAACCCCAGTCCCTAACAAATATCACTTTATAATAACACTTTCTTTTGGTCATCAGTCTAATGACAAAATTAACTGTTTGAGGCAATTGCAGTATAATGTAACAGTCTGAATTTGAGGGTCAGTGCTGCATTTGATAAGTAAACATGGGACTGGATTTTCACTTCCTATGTTTAAATAATTAAGGATGGGAAGGTTAGGTATGTCTTAGTAGCTCAACCCCTGAGGGCCTGATCCCGGACACCTGGCCTATCTACATCTGATCACATTCAGCTCTCGTCATAAATAGAGAAAGCTTATGACCTGTCTTTCTAGGACAGCTGTGGTAATAACACATTAATATCTGCTACTTTCAGATCCTTTGATTCCGAGTTCACTTATAAACAGAATAGAAAATGGTATCACAAAATATTGCTTGGCATTTGATATCTTTCCTGTGAAACTCAACGCTCCCAATCTAGTTTCATTGACCCTACTTATTAGAACCATGTATACTGTGGCACATTTTCCAAGCTTGATGGGAAAATGTTAGGTGTTGTAGGCTATGGATGTTCTTGCTAACAAGCATTGTACCAGCCCTTAAAACAGTGAATTTGTACAAGCATGGACATTAGTTTCAATAAGCTTTTGTTTTCATATTAAAAAAAGTAAATGGTATCAAACGGTTATTTTTTTTCATTTTTTCTCTTATTTTACAGCATTGTCTATAATACTTCTATCACTGTTGAACTCTTAGTGATAATAGAAAACATTCTCTTTTTATTCTTTTTTTTTTTTTTGTACAGGGAATTGAACTCAGGAGCACTCGGCCACTGATCCACCCTCCCCAGCCCTATTTTGTATTTTATTTAGAAACAGGGTCTCACTGAGTTGCTTAGTGCCTCACTTTTGCTGAGCCTGGCTTTGAACTCGTGATCCTTCTGCCTCAGCCTCCTGAGCCACTGGGATTACAGGCGTGTGCCACTGAGCCCAGCTTCTTTTTCAATTTTAATGAAAATGCTTTTAGTGTTTCTGTATTTAAAATGTCTACTATTACTTTTGAGTAAATAAACTTCAATATATTTAGAAGTTTTGCTCTCTCTTTTTAAAATACAAAGAATAGCTAGTTGGACTTTTTAGCACCAATTATTATGAAGTTTTTATTCTCCTTTAAGGATTTAATACTCTTGAAATATTAAATCATGCTTTTCCAGTGCTTGAACTCTTCTTGAATTCCTAAGTCAAGTCTTATGTGATTATAGTTGTTCATTAATATATTGTTAGATTTGATTGGCTATTTAACATTTTTTTCTTACCTATATTTCTAAGTGAAAGTGATTTAGTTGTTCTAAATTTTTATTTTCCTCCCAGCTTCATAAAGATATATTTGATAAATAAAGTTATATATATATATATAATATATATGGTATATAAGACATAGTGTTTTGATATACATACATTATGAAATGATTAAATCAGACTGATTATATTCATCACCTTACATATTTATTAGTTTGTAATGAGAAATAATCAATCTACTCTCAGCAATTTTCAAGCATATGGTATATTATTATTAATTGTAGTCACAATGCTGTACAGTAGATCTCCAGAATTTATTCATGTTGTTTAAGTGAAACTTTGTTCTGTTTGACCAACATCTCCTGAACCCTCCCCATCCCCCAATCCCTTGGCCAACATCATTTTACTCTCTGCTTTTAATGAGTTCACCTTTTTAAGATTAATATATAAGAGAGACCATGCCATCTTTGTCTTTCTGTGCCTTCCTTATTTCACTCAGCATAATGTCTTCCAGGTTTATCCATGTTATCTATCACAAATGGCTTGAATAGTATTTCACTGTGTTTGCTTTATTCATTCTTCTCTCCACTCAGGTTAATTCTATATCTTGGATATTAAGAATAATGCTGCAATGAACTTGAAAATGCAGATTTCTCTTCAACATACTGATTTCATATCCTCTGACATAGTAAAAGTGGGATTGCTAGAACATATGGCAGTTCTATTTTAATTAAAAAAAAAACACAACTCATACTGTTTTCAATAATGGCGGCACTAATTAACATTCCCATCCACAGTGTGCAAGAGTTCCCTTTTCTCCACATCCTCACCAATACTTCTTATCTTCTGTCTTTTTGATAATAGCCATTCTAAAAAACTCGAGTTGATATTATTTGTGGGTTTAATTTGCATTTCTCTGGTTACTAGTAATGTTAATTTAACCAAAGAGAAATTTGCTGGGCCTGGGGATGTATTTCAGTGGTATAGCATTTTCCTAGCATGCATGAGGCCCTGGGTTCAATATCCAGTACTGCAACAAACAAACAAATCAAGAGGAATTTTCTTCAATAGTGGAGGCAGCAAACAAGTTCTTTTTATTTTCTCTTTGAAACTGCCCTACCTGTGTTACCTGGGAAAATGCCTGACTGTATATTTATTAAAATGGTCAATAAATGGAAAATAATGGAACATTCAAGCAGAATTATCAATCAGTAGTAATGGAAGTTGCAAATTTAGAGCAAATACCTAACTAACTTTAGAATCCATTACTTCATTACAACAACCCAACACATATCGTAAAAGTAGAAATATATCAGGAAGCAAAGCACTACGTACGGTCACCTACAAACCAGAACTCATAAAACCATGAGTTAAATGGTATTTAAACAACATGTAGGTACCATGTTTAAGTGCTTTCTATGCTCTGACTCATTAAATGTCATTTCACTCTATGAGAATAATTCTTTGCCCTTATATAATAAAAGGGGAATGGAAGTGAGATAATTTGTCCAGGACCCCAAGGTTGGTAAGTGCTGGGGCCAAAAGTCTGTTCTCTAAATCACTGAACTGTTCTTTGAGATTGAAGAGGCCAGTTACAGAATCTAAGAAAATTGACCAGAAAAGGGGAAGAGAAATAAAATTATAAATCACATTAATTAATTGATTCCTTCAAAATCATTCATATATATAGTGTTATTTTGTGCTTGGAGTTTTAGCCATGAGGTGAGGGAGAAATTCTCTACTCTCATTTACCTTATAGTCTAGTTGGAGAAGCAGAAAACAAATACATGTACATATATAGCAAATGCATGTCTTAAAGAAAAATAAGGCAGAGAAAGGGGTTGGGCAAGAAGAATTTTTTTTTTTAATTTTTAATTTTTTTGGTGGTGTTAGGGATGGAACTCAAGGCTCACACGTGCTAGGCAAGCATTCCACTACTGAGCTATACCCTCAGCCCCATGAAGAGGTTATTTTAACTTGAGTAATCAGCTGTGGTTTTTCTCGAGGGAGAACAAATGCAGCTATGGAGAGAGCCAAGCAAAAATCTTGGTAAGTGCATTCTGGACAATGCTAATACACTAAGGTAGGAATGACCTTGGTGTTTTCAAGAAATGGCAAGAAATCCAGCAAGGCTGGAACAAAAGGGTGAGAGAAATAACACCAGAAATTGATTTCAGATAGGTAGCTTCACTTATACTTCTTCCAAAAAAAACCCATTTTAAGTCCTGTCTCAGTAGAATTCCAGGAATATGACAACCCATGAATATAAGCCATGTTCCTTGCTCTGGGGTCCTGGAAAAAACATCTGAAAATTCATGCATTAGTGAAAGTGAATGCTATAGTTCCCGTAGGCAGTGCTTTCAAGTGGAGTTTTTTTGTTTTCTTTTTTTTTTTTATAGAATTCAAGTTCAACATTAACACAATTCCAAGGTTCATTTATTTGGGCTCAAATATTAGTTGATTGCATTCCAAATATTCCTCACGGCCACGCTGCTTATGTAATATTTTAATTTTTCAGAATGACTCTCAAAATTCTATTTGACACCTTTGAACTTAATTAATTATGTTTTGTTGTTGTTATTTTGAGGGTTTTTTGTTTGTTTCTTTTGTTTTGTTTTTCAATATTAGGGATTGAGCCCAGGGACTTGTGCATGCTAGGGAAGCACTATACCACTGAGTTACATTCCCAGCCCCTTTAAAATTTTTTTTTTTTTTTTTTTTTTGAGACAGGATCTAGCTAAGTTGCACAGGCTTTGAGCTTGTGATTCTCCTTCCTCAGCCTCCAGAGTAGCTTGGAATACAGGCATGTGCCATCACACCTGGCTTAATTTCGGTATTAATAATAGTACCAACCACAACCAGAATGATAGCATTATTTCCATAAGAAAATTAACTCTGGGTCCCATTGGTGGGATCAGCTCACAATCTCCCCACCCAGCTTACTCTGATTCTGTTGATTTGTGGGGTCTAAGCATCAGCAGTGAGATTTTTAGGGTTCTTACGGCATAAGAGGAAACCCTAAGCAGTTAAGTAGGGTCCTGGTGACCTAAGTGGTAGTAGGGAATCATACAAGAGTCCCCAAAAGTCAGGAGGAGGCAGATTCCTACTGTCCTCAGCAGGAAAAGGAAACAGAAAGCAGAGGATGGGAGGGGCAATTCCAGCACAGAGGGCAGTACATTCTATGGCAGCATCCCATTACTGGAATGCCCCTCACACAGATCTTAGTGTCCCTGGGACTGAGTAATGGGAGGCCCTATTCTCAGTAGGAACCAGGAGGAGCTGAATTCATGAATGGAACATACATCTCCAAGTAAGAGACATTTATATGTCAGGCATTTTTCTAAGTCAGAAACTGCCTTGTGGACTTCTATTTATGGATCACAAATATTTCCTTTTTGTTTTTACCCCGCGGAGATTAATCTCAGGGCCTTATGCACACTAGGGAAGTGCTTCACCACTAAGTCACATCCCTAGCCCTTTTCTACATATATTAAAAAATAGTTTAATAAACCGGAAGCTATAATAGGATTATTTGGATTTATGTTTTTTCATAGATCAAGTGGTATGATCTAAAATGCTAGTTTCTCTCCAGAACTGCATTTTGGATCCATCATTCTGGTTGTATTGTGGGTGATGCAGAGGGAGGCAAGATGGGGTCAGGCAGAATCTCTAAATAGTGATTGAACTAGTGTGGAAAAGAGATGTTGGGCCTGATGGAGGTCAGGAGACTTTGCATTACTTTGGTAGTAAACTTGATCAGACAGCGAGGAGGGAGAATAACATAGGATGCTTCCTGCTTCTTGGTTGACCAAGTGGGTGACAGTGAGCACTGAAGTGAGCAATGATAAAGGAGCAGTTTGCAGGGGGAGGGGGCAAGTGTGAGTGCATTGAGTTTAATGCACACAGGGAGGAACCATATGGAAAGATGCAGCAAGCCTGAAGCTTAATCAATTAGAGATTATGAACCAGTGTACCTGCATACAGGTGGCAACCAAACCAGAGAATGTAAGGACCCCACATGAGAGCTTATAGAAGACACAATGTCTAGGAAAGAACCATGATGAACAGCAGCATTAATGATCGTATAGAGAAATACCAGTGAGAGTATATGTTCTGGAAAATCAGAGTGTATCTTTAATCTTTTTATAGAGTACTTAAACCAATCTGTCTGCTCTTAACTACTTAATACTGTTCAGGCATGATTAGTAAAAACACAATAACCATAAAATAGACTGCTTCTTTCTCCTTTAATCCATTACTTAAATATATCGTTATATGATTATATGCAAAAAATTAATAGCAAGTAAAACAAGATGTGAATATTTGCATTGACTTAAAAGTTTACTTTAGGTCTGGGGTTGTGGTTCAGTGGTAGAGTACTTGCCTAGCATGCATGAGGCCCTGGGTTCGATCCTCAGCACCACATAAATAAATAAATAAAAATAGAGGTATTAAAAAAACAAAAAACAAACAAACAAAAACTTAAAAAATTTGCTTCAGTCAATTTCACATTGTTTTAGTTAATGCTACCAATATTGTTAAATTTTTCATATATTTAAAATTGTCAATAATATCTCAGTTTTCTAATTAGCAAAACCAAAATATTTTCAACTTTTTAAAGAAGAAATTAATTGGAAATAAATATGAAAAATATTAATAACATTAAATAGTGGAAATCTGTGTATTATATTGTTAAATTATAATATATATTTAAATTTCAAAACATTATATAGTTTAAAATTTTATTTTTTATTTTTCATTATTCGGCTATGGCAGGCAGTGAGATTACAAAGTTCTTTCTATATGTTTTGAGTGCATCAGGATTTAAAATCCAACATCATGACTATTATGTAATTCATTGATATGTTAAAAACTGCACACATATAAATATAAGTGAATAATCACTCCATAACTTCACATTTTTGATCAAAATTGAGTAATAAAAAATATTAGATACACATATGTGTAATTGTCACAGTGGAACACTTGAACTTATACAATTAATATGTTAATAAGAAATTATCAGTATTTCATAAGTGATGGAAGACCTGCTCAATTCTGTTTGAATATATGATTCTGTTTCTAAGAAAGAGATTTCAATAGTGCTGCAGTTCACTCGGGCCCTGATGCTTCCCACTACAGTAATCGCTGACTGCCAACTTTACAAGAACCGTTGCCAGATGAAGCAAAGGCATGGAGCCAGAGGAAAACCACCCTGTGAGTGGTCCTTTGAGGCCTGTGCTGCTAGACTAAGTGGAGCCAGGCTCATCAGCCCAAAGGTCATGCATGGAACACTTATCTCAGGCTCTTCTCCAGGCAACCTCTAGGGGGCAGTCACAAACCAGGGGGCACTGCTGGGGAGGAGGATTCATGGTAATAGGAATGGCCATCCCGGATTTCTTTAAAATATTTTGCGGTATGCCTTTTTATTTCATCTTCAAACTGACTATTTTTCATGACAGTTGGTACCAAATTCCAAAGTTGCAAAAGGAAAATTTTTATTCCCTAGAAACGATTAACATTGCCCAATATTACTAGTTCCTTATATGTCCTTCCATAATGTGTGTGTGTGTGTGTGTGTGTGTGTGTAAAACAAATGAAAGACATGGAATATACATGTTATCAACTCCCTCCACTGGCTTTTGACAAAAATCAAAGTGTTTTTCTCAACAGAGCCCAGACATAAGCATGGACTTCTCAGCCTAATTTAGTTCTAGAGGAAAGTCTGTTAAGGGGAAATGCATTTACCAACAACTGCTCAGATATGCAAGCAACACATTACCCACATGTTCTAACTTAACCCTGGTTGTGAGGACCCTGTGTCAGAGAGTGAAAACAAACAGAGAGACACACAAATGCACATGCATACACATGGTGCCAAATTACATGACCTTAGTCCTTTTTCAATTCACACAATGTCTCAGATAAATGTTCCATTTTTGAATTTTTTCTTTTTTTCCTTTTCTCCAAAATAACATCTGAATATATTTGGGTTTGGGTAAGGAGTCAAGGGACCTCAAGGTAACAAGGAATTGAGGGGCCCCTAACCCATATGGAGTTGGGGGAGGAGGGAGCTATCTTACACCCTTCCTGGTTCCTGCTCTGGATCCGGTGTCCTCTGAAGTATTACTGACTGGTCATGCCCAGCAGGGTTGGATCCTATGTAAGCACTAGTAGCTGAAGACCTGCCATTTGTCCACCATTTTGAAATCCTTGTCAAATCCACTGGTCATCTTGGTGCCTCTTTGCTCCTTCTCAGAGTACATACACATCGACATCAGAACCCATGGTACATTTTGCTCAGAAATGAGCATTTTTCATTCATCTGCCTGATTTTCTTCCTATCAAAAACAAGGTGACCTTTTCCTGGAGGATCTCTGTTCTGCTAGGCTATGCACAGAGAAGGAAATAACCAGCTCCATCCTTCTCTCATGTTGTCTAGATATGTTCACTGCTTTTTCCACTCTAGGAATTTGACCTGGAGCAGGTTGCCGGAAGAGGTGCGTCTTTCTGCTGTTTCTGTTTCTCTTTGTCACCTTCTGTGGGAATGAAAATTGTCAGTGGCAGAGTCCCCCTCATGGCATAGCCTTAGTTTTCCTTATAGCTGGCTGAATGGTAAATTCAGCAGGGATTGAATCTTGATACATGAATTAGAGCATAAAGAACATAGAAAATTATTTCTTTTCTAAGACTTATCTTTGTGACTTCTTGCTAGAGACAAAAAAAAAAGCCACTTTGGTTATCAAACACCCCCAAATCTAGATAGATTTTCTTCTGGGAAGCCGTTGGTTATACAGCCGTAAGGAGGTTAATGAAATGAAGCTGGTTTCCCTAATAAGCAGTGTCCTTCCTGGCAATAGCTTCTTCCTTCAGGATCAGGGAGGATGCCAAAAGTCGAACATCACGGTCACCCTCTTGGTGGTTCACATCCATCTCAAAGGATTCAGCCTCTTCAGGCCTCCTCTCTGACATGGAAGTTGGGGCTGACTCTTGGTGGCTTTGCATAGCTAATCTGCAAGCACTGTCCTTCCAGAAATGTGGAGAACGTTGTGTTACTGGTGGAGGGGGATTGGTTGCCTCTGGGATTTATGGAGATCATGAATGTGGACATCTTAAGAACAGCCAAGCATCCATAATGACATTTTAGTCTACAATGGTTCACATCAACATTGATGGTCCCATAAGATTACCCTGGAGCTAAAAAGTTCCTATTGATTAGAGACATTGTAGCTGTTGTGATGTCATAGGGGTCATGATGTTGTAGTACAACATATTCCATGTTTGTGATTATACTGGTATAAACTTGCCTACTGTGCTGCCAGTTGTGCAAAAGTATAAAACGTATAATATTATGCACAGCACATAACACTTGCTAATGATAATAAATGACTATGTTACTGGTTTATGCATTTACTAAAATATACTTCTAAACCATTATTTTAGAGTGTACTCCTACTTACAAAAAGCAAAAAGCTTAGTGTAAAACATTAGGCCATATTATAGGAGCAGCAGGCTCACATATCTCTGTGTCTCCAACTGCATCAAGAGGCCATATATACATATGGGTCTTCGTGTATGTGTGCATGTGTGTGTGTGTGTGTGTGTGTGTATCAGGAACAACTATGTAGGTTTGTGTTACTGGTGGATGTTCACACAATGACAAAATTGTCTAATTACATAGTTCTCAGAATGTATCCTCATTGTTTGGTGATGCATGATTTATAGTTCTTTGAAGTTTTTGATGTGAGATAATCATAAGAAATAAGTCAACAAAACATATTTCACTACTTTCTTATAAATAGGAATATCTTATTCCATGCTAGATCTCCATGCTAATTTAAAATGTATAATATTTTATTGAATGAATATATAATTTTATCAATTATGTTTTCAACCGGCTATTTTCTTGATTGAGGTATATATTTTACATGCAGAAAACACATTGACCATAAGCAGATAGTTTGATAAGTTTTCACAAGTGTATGCAATCAAGTTACATTATCCAAATAAATATATAAATATTTCCATTATCCAGAAATTTTCCCCTGCTTCTCTTTCCAGCCAATTCTACCTTGTGCCTCTCATTCAAGGAGGTGATTGCTATTTTGGTAGCAAGATCTTTGTATGAATAGAATTACAAGCTACATATTCTTTTGTGTCTAGCTTCTTACCAATTTTTTTTGTGTGATTTCTGCATGGTTTTGCAAGTACCACATTTATTGCTAAATAGTATGTCTTTATTCATTATTTATTCACTTTTAAAAAGCCTCATTGAGGTATAATTAATTCTCTTTAAATCACAATGTTTGTCTATACTCCATTGGAATGTTTTCCTTTTTTTTTTGTTTTTGTTTTGGTTATTTTGAATTAAACATTTCTATACAAGTTTTGTGTGTTTTGTGGGCACATAATCTTCCATTTATGTTGATTACATATCTAGAAGTAGATTTTCTGATTGTAGGGAACAGGAATGTTTAATGTTTTTAGAAACTGCTCAATGATTTTCCAAAGTCATTTGGACATCTTATGGTTTGGTCTCTATAATTTGGTGTTTTCAGTGTATTTCATTTTAGATTTTTTTTGTGGGTGTGAGTTCATTAGGGTTTCAACTTAAATTTCACTGATGATTCATTTTATTGGCTGTGTGTGTGTGTCTGTGTGTGTCTAGGTTCTCTCATTTATTTATTCATTCCTTTAAAAATTTAAAGTGTATGGTACTGTATTGTTAAATATAGGCCAATTACTGGTTATCTTTTTATATATCTCTTTCCAATTCTTAGATGTTATGAAAATACATGTTAAAAGCAACTCCAAGTTTGTACACATTTATTTATTTATTTATTTATTTATTTATTTATTTATTTTTTGAGAGAGAGAGAGAGAATTTTTGTTTAATATTTATTTTTTAGTCCTCAGCAGACACAACATCTTTGTTTATATGTTGTGCTGAGGATCGAACCAGGGCCGCACGCATGCCAGGCAAGCGCGCTACCGCTTGAGCCACATCCCCAGCCCGACATTTATTTTATTTTATTTTTTAAAAATTTTTTATTGTTGGTTGTTCAAAACATTACATAGTTCTTGACATATCATATTTCACACTTTGATTCAAGTGGGTTATGAACTCCCATTTTTACCCCATATACAGATTGCAGAATCACATTAGTTACACATCCATTGATTTACATATTGCCATACTAGTGTCTGTTGTGTTCTGCTGCCTTTCCTATCCTCTACTATCCCCCCTCCCCTCCCCTCCCCTCCCCTCTTCTCTCTCTACCCCCTCTACTGTCATTCATTTCTCCCCCTTGTATTATTTTTCCCTTTCCCCTCACTTCCTCTTGTATGTACTTTTGTATAACCCTGAGGGTCTCCTTCCATTTCCATGCAATTTCCCTTCTCTCTCCCTTTCCCTCCCACCTCTCATCCCTGTTTAATGTTAATCTTCTTCTCCTGCTCTTCGTCCCTACTCTGTTCTTAGTTACTCTCCTTATATCAAAGAAGACATTTGGCATTTGTTTTTTAGGGATTGGCTAGCTTCACTTAGCATAATCTGCTCTAATGCCATCCATTTCCCTGCAAATTCTATGATTTTGTCATTTTTTAATGCAGAGTAATACTCCATTGTGTATAAATGCCACATTTTTTTTATCCATTCGTCTATTGAAGGGCATCTAGGTTGGTTCCACAGTCTTGCTATTGTGAATTGTGCTGCTATGAACATCGATGTAGCAGTGTCCCTGTAGCATGCTCTTTTTAGGTCTTTAGGGAATAGACCGAGAAGGGGAATAGCTGGGTCAAATGGTGGCTCCATTCCCAGCTTTCCAAGAAATCTCCATACTGCTTTCCAAATTGGCTGCACCAATTTGCAGTCCCACCAGCAATGTACAAGTGTACCCTTTTCCCCACATCCTCGCCAGCACTTGTTGTTGTTTGACTTCCTAATGGCTGCCAATCTTACTGGAGTGAGATGGTATCTTAGGGTGGTTTTGATTTGCATTTCTCTGACAGCTAGAGATGGTGAGCATTTTTTCATGTACTTGTTGATTGACTGTATGTCCTCCTCTGAGAAGTGTCTGTTCAGGTCCTTGGCCCATTTGTTGATTGGGTTGTTTGTTCTCTTTTTTTTTTTTTTTTTTGTAATACTGTCTTGAATCTGGTTTGGAATGCAATTTATGATTTGTGGGAATATTTGATTAAAAGCCATTACATCTTTAAAAAAAAAAAAGTTTTCAGACTTGTGTCAGATATATTCAAAGGATTTTTAGCTCTTAAAATCCAGGTAGTGAAATGCAGCTCAGACACTGTCCCATTAATATTGAGATGAGGCTCTTAAGAAGTGTGGCCAACCTGACAAAATGAGGTAGGCATGTTTAGTTCCACCACATGAGGATGTCCTTCTACCTGGCATGGTACGTTTTGCATTCTCTTGGACGCAGCAGAGATGTACAGGAGCTGCTCAGGAGCCGTTCATTGCTCCAGGATTTTGGAGAGTGCAATTTCTTTTTTTTTTTTTTTTTTAATTTTTTTTATTGGTTGTTCAAAACATTATAAAGCTCTTGACATATCATATTTCATACATTAGATTCAAGTTGGTTATGAACTCCCAATTTTACCCCAAATACAAATTGCAGAATCACATCGGTTACACATCCACATTTTTACATAATGCCCTATTAGTAACTGTTGTATTCTGCTACCTTTCCTATCCTCTACCATCCCCCCTCCCTCCCCTCCCATCTTCTCTCTCTACCCCATCCACTGTAATTCATATCTCTCCTTGTTTATTTTCCCATTCCCCTCACAACCTCTTATATGTAATTTTGTATAACAATGAGGGTCTCCCTCCATTACCATGCAATTTCCCTTTTCTCTCCCTTTCCATCCCACCTCATGTATCTGTTTAATGTTAATCTTTTCTTCCTGCTCTTCCTCCCTGCTCTGTTCTTAGTTGCTCTCATTATATCAAAGAAGACATTTGGTATTTGTTTTTTAGGGATTGGCTAGCTTCACTAAGCATAATCTGCTCTAGTGCCATCCATTTCCCTGCAAATTCCATGATTTTGTCATTTTTTAGTGCTGCGTAATACTCCATGGTGTATAAATGCCACATTTTTTTTATCCATTCATCTACTGAAGGGCATCTGGGTTGGTTCCACAGTCTAGCAATTGTGAATTGTGCTGCTATGAACATCGATGTAGCAGTATCCCTGTAGTACGCTCTTTTAAGGTCTTCAGGGAAAAGTCCAAGAAGGGCAATAGCTGGGTCAAATGGTGGTTCCATTCCCAGCTTTCCCAGGAATCTCCATACTGCTTTCCAGATTGGCCGCACCAGTTTGCAGTCCCACCAGCAATGTACAAGAGTACCCTTTTCCCCACATCCTCGCCAGCACTTGTTGTTGTTTGACTTCATAATGGCTGCCAATCTTACTGGAGTGAGATGGTATCTTAGGGTGGTTTTGATTTGCATTTCTCTGACTGCTAGAGATGGTGAGCATTTTTTCATGTACTTGTTGATTGATTGTATGTCCTCCTCTGAGAAGTGTCTGTTCAGGTCTTTGGCCCATTTGTTGATTGGGTTATTTGTTTTCTTATTGTTTAATTTTTTGAGTTCTTTGTATACTCTGGATATTAGGGCTCTATCTGAAGTGTGAGGAGTAAAAATTTGTTCCCATGATGTAGGCTCCCTATTTACCTCTTTTATTGTTTCTCTTGCTGAGAGAAAACTTTTCAGTTTAAGTAAGTCCCATTTGTTGATTTTTGTTATCAACTTTTGTGCTATGGGTGTCCTATTAAGGAATTTGGAGCCCGACCCTACAATATGTAGATCGGAGCCAACTTTTTCTTCTATCAGACGCAGAGTCTCTGATTTGATATCTAGCTCCTTGATCCACTTTGAGTTAACTTTTGTGCATGGCGAGAGGAAGGGATTCAGTTTCATTTTGTTGCATATGGATTTCCAGTTTTCCCAGCACCATTTGTTGAAGATGCTATCCTCCCTCCATTGCATGCTTTTAGCTCCTTTATCAAATATAAGATAGTTGTAGCTTTGTGGATTAGTCTCTGTGTCCTCTATTCTGTACCATTGGTCCACCCTCCTGTTTTGGTACCAGTACCATGCTGTTTTTGTTACTATTGCTCTGTAATATACTTTTAAGTCTGGTATCGCTATACCGCCTGATTCGCACTTCCTGCTTAGAATTGCTTTTGCTATTCTGGGTCTTTTATTTTTCCATATGAATTTCATGATTGCTTTATCCATTTCTACAAGAAATGCCGTTGGGATTTTGATTGGCATTGCATTAAACCTATAGAGAACTTTTGGTAATATCGCCATTTTGATGATGTTAGTTCTGCCTATCCATGAACCGGGTATATTTTTCCATCTTCTAAGATCTTCTTCTACTTCTCTTTTTAGGGTTTTGTAGTTTTCATTATATAAATCTTTCACCTCTTTTGTTAGGTTGATTCCCAAGTATTTTATTTTTTTTGAGGATATTGTGAATGGAGTGTTTTTCCTCATTTCCGTTTCAGAAGTTTTGTCGCTGATATACAGAAATGCCTTTGATTTATGCGTGTTGATTTTATATCCTGCCACTTTGCTGAATTCATTTATTAGTTCTAGTAGTTTTTTTTGTAGACCCTTTTGGGTCTTCTAGGTATAGAATCATGTCATCTGCAAATAGTGATAATTTAAGTTCTTCCTTTCCTATTTTTATGCCTTTAATTTCTTTCGTCTGTCTAATTGCTCTGGCCAGTGTTTCGAGAACTATATTGAATAGAAGTGGTGATAGAGGGCATCCCTGTCTTGTTCCAGATTTTAGGGGGAATGCCTTCAATTTTTCTCCATTGAGAATGATGCTAGCCTGAGGCTTAGCATAGATAGCTTTTACAATGTCGAGGTAAGTTCCTGTTATCCCTAGTTTTTCTAATGTTTTGAACATAAATGGATGCTGTACTTTGTCGAATGCTTTTTCTGCGTCTATTGAGATGATCATATGGTTCTTATTTTTAAGTCTGTTGATGTGGTGAATAACATTTATTGATTTCCGTATATTGAACCATCCTTGCATCCCAGGGATGAATCCTACTTGATCATGGTGCACAATTTTTTTGATGTGCCTTTGTATCCGATTCGCCAGAATTTTATTGAGGATTTTTGCATCTAGGTTCATCAGAGATATTGGTCTGTAGTTTTCTTTCTTTGAGGTGTCTTTGTCTGGTTTCGGAATCAGGGTGATGTTGGCCTCATAGAATGAATTTGGCAGAGCTCCTTCTTTTTCTATTTCCTGAAATAACTTGAAAAGTATTGGTATTAATTCTTCCTTAAAGGTTTTGTAAAACTCCGCTGTATACCCATCCCGTCCTGGGCTTTTCTTGGTTGGAAGTCTTTTGATTGCTTCTTCTATTTCATCTATTGTTATTGGTCTGTTTAAGTTGTGAGTATCCTCCTGACTCAGTCTGGGCAAATCATATGACTTAAGGAATTTATCGATGTCTTCACTATCTTCTATTTTATTGGAATATAGGTTTTCAAAATAATTTCTAATTGTCTTCTGTATTTCTGTAGTGTCTGTTGTGATATTGCCTTTTTCATCCCGTATGTAGTGATTTGAGTTCTCTCTCTTCTTCTCTTCGTTAGCATGGCCAAGGGTCTGTCGATCTTATTTATTTTTTCAAAGAACCAACTTTTAGTTTTGTTCATTTTTTCAATTGTTTCTTTTGTTTCAATTTCGTTGATTTCCGCTCTGATTTTAATTATTTCTTGCCTTCTGCTACATTTGCTGTTGTGTTGCTCTTCCTTTTCTAGGGCTTTGAGATGAAGTGTGAGCTCATTTATTTGTTGGTTTTTCCTTTTTTTGAGGAATGACCTCCAAGCGATGAATTTCCCTCTTAAAACTGCTTTCATTGTGTCCCATAGATTCCGATATGTTGTGTCTGTATTTTCATTTATCTCTAAGAATTTTTTGATTTCTTCCTTTATGTCTTCTATAACCCATTGATCATTCAGTAACATATTGTTCATTTTCCATGTGATGTAGGATTTTTCCTTCCGTCTTTTATCATTGATTTCCAGTTTCATTCCATTATGATCAGATAAAATGCATGGTATTATCTCCACCCCTGTATATTTACTGAGGGTTGCCCTATGGCATAATATATGGTCTATTTTTGAGGAGGATCCATGTGCTGCTGAGAAAAAAGTATATCCACTTGATGATGGTTGATATATTCTATATATGTCAGTTAAGTCTAGGTTGTTGATTGTGATATTGAGTTCTATAGTTTCTTTATTCAGCTTTTGTTTGGAGGATCTGTCCAATTGTGAGAGAGGTGTGTTGAAGTCACCCATAATTATTGTGTTGTGGTCTATTTGATTCTTGAACTTGAGGAGAATTTGTTTTATGAACGTCGCAGCACCATTATTTGGTGCATAAATATTGATAATTGTTATGTCTTGTTGGTGAATGGTTCCTTTTAACAGTATATAATGTCCTTCCTTATCCCTTTTGATTAATTTAGTCTTGAAGTCAATTTTATTCGATATGAGGATGGCCACCCCTGCTTGCTTACGAGGACCGTGTGCATGGTATATTTTTTCCCAACCTTTCACCTTCAGCCTGTGTATGTCTTTTCCAATCAGATGTGTCTCCTGGAGGCAGCATATTGTTGGATTTGTTTTTTTAATCCATGTTACCAGCCTATGTCGCTTTATTGGAGAGTTTAAGCCATTAATGTTTAGAGTTACTATTGATATATGGTTTGTACTTCCAGCCATGTTTGATTATTTATCTTCTTTTTTTTTTATTAATTTAGTTTGTTTCTCCATGGTTAGCTTTCCCCCCGCCCTCTGTCTTTATAGAGGCACTTCCCACTGATGGTTTTGGTTATTGTTTTTCATTTCTTCCTCGTGTAGTGTTTTGCTCAAGATGATTTGCAATGCTGGTTTTCTGGCTGCAAATTCTTTTAGCTTTTGTTTATCATGAAAGATTTTTATTTCGTTATCGTACCTGAAGCTTAATTTTGCTGGATACAGAATTCTTGGTTGGCATCCATTGTCTTTCAGTGTTTGAAATACGTTGTTCCAGGATCTTCTCGCTTTCAACGTCTGTGATGAAAAATCCGTTGTTAACCTTATTGGTTTACCCCTGAATGTAATCTGCCTCCTTTCTCTTGTAGCTTTTAGTATTTTCTCTTTGTTCTGTATATTGGATATCTTCATAACAATGTGTCTTGGCGTTGGTCTACTGTGATTTTGTGTGCTCGGTGTCCTGTATGCATCTACAATTTGTATATCCGTTTCCTTTTTTATTTCTGGAAAGTTTTCTGTAATTATTTCTTTCAGCAGGTTACTCATTCCCTTGGTTTGAATCTCTGTACCTTCTTCTATCCCGATGACTCGTAGGTTTGGTTTCTTTATGTTATCCCATATCTCTTGGATGTTTTTCTCGTGGTTTTTAACCAGCCTTTCTGAGTTGGCTAGGCTCTTTTCAAGATGATATATTTTGTCTTCATTATCTGATGTTCTGGCTTCTACTTGCTCCACTCTGTTAGTGATACTCTCAATTGAGTTTTTAATTTGGTTTATCGTTTCCTTCATTTCTAGAATTATTGTTTGGTTTTTTTTTTATAATCTCAATCTCCTGATAAAGATGCTTAACTTCTTCTTTTATCTGTCTATGTAATTCATTTTCAAAGTGTTCTTTCACTGTTTGGATTTGCTGTCTCGTATCTTCTTTAAGGTTCCATTCCATCTGTCTAAGGTATTCCTTGAGTTCTTTATATGACCATTTTTCTGCTGACTCTAGGTCCTCCTGAGTATTTAGGCTGTCCTTCATTGTTTGTACTCCTTTTCTTCCTTGCTATTTTATGCTGCTCATGTTACTTCTTGTTCTGTTTGACTGCTGAGTTACTGTTTACTCTTATAGATTTATTTGATGCTTGAGAGGAAAGATATTAGAAGGGAAGGGAAGAAGTCACTAAAGAGAATGAGAGTAGGCAGGTAGAATTCAAGGAAGGGGGAATAAGAAAATTGAAAAGAAATGAAAAGACAAAAGAAACAAGAATAACAAAGATTAGATAATAAAGAAAGAAAGAAAAGACGAGAAAAAAATTTTTTAACAAAAATAATAGTGATAATAAAAAATGAAAATTAAAATTAAAAAAAATAATAATAATAAAATAAAAAAAATTAAAAAAAATAGAAACATTGAAAAAAAATAAAGAACAACAAATAAAAATTGAAAATGAAAGAAAAAGAAGAAAAAAAGAAAAAAAAGAAAAAGAAAAGAAAAAAAACTGATGATAATAATAATAATAATAGTAATAATAATAATAATAATAATAATAATAATAAATGCAGTCCTAGAGTTCTATTAACTTCTCTTCCAGTAGGTGGAGCTGTGCCCACTGGGCCAAGCTTCTCCTCTCAATAGGTGGGAACCATTCACTGTGCAGCAGCTCTTTCTCCTAGACTGGGCTGGTCTCCAATCCTGAGTGTCTAGGGCCTTGTCTTGTGTTTCCTCAAGCCAGGCCATGCTCACCTGTGGCGCTCACCACAATACTGGCTACACGCCAGGTCTGCTGCTCCTGGGAGCCCTGTTTTCATGAACACCTGGGCTCACTCTCCCTGTTTGCCTCCCTCAGACCCTAAGTTTGTAGAGCTTGGGGCTGAGATCCCCCAGCGAATTTGCTTGCCCTCCTGTAGCCACGCCCCCGGTAGCTGGTGCAAGAGACCTCAGTTGTCAGCACTGGTGGGAGCGGTAGCCGGGAGTTCCGCGCCGCGAGTCCCGCGCCACTCCTGATTCCCTCGGTCTGGTTATTGCGTTCACAGGAGAGCTGGGAGTGGCCCTTAAGTTTTCCCCGCTGTGTGGAGAGAGATGGCTAGGGGATTACACACCTGTCGCGCTGGTTTCACTGCAGTTATCTCCTCCGCCCGTGACGCCATTTCTCTGCCATGGTGATATCCCATGCAAATGGTGACCGTTTGTTCCCTTTGCCGGGTGACCAATGCAACGGGTGGGTCCTGACTGTCTCTCCCAATCCCCGTTTCAGTCCTGTGGCCACTGCCTATGAAGGCTCGGTTGGCTTTTACCTCTGTAAGTTCCTAAGGGCCGGCCAATTATTTCAGCGGGATCGTTAGTGCTGAGTCACACGAAGCAGGCGAACCGGAGCTTAATTGCCTCCGATTCGGGCTCTGTGTGTGTGTTCTGAGGGGCCCAGCCTGTACACCCCAGATCCACGTCAGCTCAGCATTGCCTAGTGATCCTGAGCAAACAGCATTTAGACAGTTTACGGCTCCCTATGCCCGCGCAGTTGAAGATGTCAGAGACTTGATCTCTCTGCGCCTGCCACCATGTTACATCTCCTCAGTGATATTCATGTTGCCCTTACAGCTTCCTGGTATAAGCAAGTTCTTGGGATTATACAAACTGCTGCTTCTGTTTCCAGTCCAGATTTCTAGAAATGAAACCCTGCCGCCGTCGCCTCCGTCTCTGGGCCGCGCTGACGAGCACCGGGCTTGTCTGCGACCATAGCAGAGCCGCCCTGGCCTCCGCAGCTCTTCAGCCCAGTGCCCGGCCCCAGGGGCCCAAGCGGCTGCCCCCGCGGCTCTCCGTCCCCCTCCTCCGGAGCACGGGTCCCCTGGCAGGGGGGTGCAGAACGACCCCAGAGCAGGCTCTGCCCGAAGGTGCAGCGGCGAACAGGCCACCGAAACGCTCGAGGCTACAGTCCAGCCTTCGGAGGACAGGGCTCGGCACTCAGCCCAGCTCCAACCTCTAGGTGTGGCTGCCGGACAGTGTATACAGAGCCATCAAGACAGCAAGCAGAAAGCAAATGGCGGCTCCCGCGGAGTGGATTTTCGGCACAGAAACCACAGCCCAGCCAACAATCCCAATCCACAAACTCTCCCTGTATAAAAAATATTCAAGAAAAAAAAAAAAAAAGGCGGGGCGCACTGAGCTTTCTTTGCCTCGGGTACTTACAATCCACTGCTGATTGCACATTCAGCTTCTCCGCCCGGAGCGAAGCGAAAGAGGAAGCAGATGGGAGCAAAGCGCCCGCGGCTCTGAGCAGCCAAGCGTCTCTTTTTCGATTTCTTTGTTCTTCCTGCTCCTTGGCAAAGTGGTCCACTACAGATTAACGGTGAAAGGAGCTTTAACAGACTGTGCGAAATCTCTATTAAAGCCGCTGCTTTGAGCACCACGCTCAGCACTTCAGCAACCCCCGTACGCAGCGGCCATCTTCTTGTTCGAGAGTCTGTTTGTTCTCTTATTGTCTAATTTTTTGAGTTCTTTGTATACTCTGGATATTAGGGCTCTATCTGAAGTGTGAGGAGTAAAGATTTGTTCCCAGGATGTAGGCTCTCTATTTACCTCTCTTATTGTTTCTTTTGCTGAGAAAAAACATTTTAGTTTGAGTAAGTCCCATTTGTTGATTCTAGTTATTACCTTTTGTGCTATGGGTGTCCTATTGAGGAATTTGGAGCCCGACCCCACTGTATGTAGATTGTAGCCAACTTTTTCTCCTATCAGACGGCGTGTCTCTGATTTGATATCAAGCTCCTTGATCCATTTTGAATTAACTTTTGTGCATGGCAAGAGAAAGGGATTCAGTTTCATTTTGTTGCATATGGATTTCCAGTTTTCCCAGCACCATTTGTTGAAGATGCTATCCTTCCTCCATTGCATGCTTTTAGCCCCTTTATCAAATATAAGATAGTTGTAGTTTTGTGGATTGGTTTCTGTGTCCTCTATTCTGTACCATTGGTCCACCCGCCTGTTTTGGTACCAGTACCATGCTGTTTTTGTTACTATTGCTCTGTAGTATAGTTTGAAGTCTGGTGTCGCTATACCGCCTGATTCACACTTCCTGCTTAGCATTGTTTTTGCTATTCTGGGTCTTTTATTTTTTTCATATGAATTTCATGATTGCTTTCTCTATTTCTACAAGAAATGCCTTTGGGATTTTGATTGGCATTGCATTAAGCCTATAGAGAACTTTTGGTAATATCGCCATTTTGATGATGTTAGTTCTGCCTATCCATGAACAGGGTATATTTTTCCATCTTCTAAGATCTTCTTCTATTTCTCTCTTTAGCCCAGCCCGACATTTATGCACTTTAAAAAAAATTTTTTTTAGGAAAATTCCAGGTGTTCCATTACTAGGACAAACAGTTTCCACATAGAATTTAAATCAAGTTCGTATCGATATGCTGTGTCAATATTCTGTATTGATGTGCTGTATCAATATTCCCCCACACTCTCACCTAACTGGAACTTCCATTCTTTTTAACCGTCACCACTCCAATAGCCAGCAATGCTAAGTCATTGCTTTGATTTGCATTTCTTTGTTTATTAGTAAAATTGAACATTTTTTCATATGTTCACTATTTCTTTTTTATTTGTTCTAATTTGTTATACATGATAGTAGCATGCATTTTGACATATCATACGTAAATGGGGTATAACTTCTTATTCTTCTGGTTGTACATGAGAATCACACCAGTCATATAGTCATATATGCACATAGGGTAATAATGTCCAATTCATTCTACTATCCTTTCTACCCTCATATCCTCTCCCCTCCCTTTACTCCCCTTTGTCTAATCCAAAGTATCTCTATTCTTCCCTATTTCCTCATCCCCTTATTGTGAGTTAGCATCCTCATATCAGAGAAAACAGTCAGCCTTTAGTTCTTTGGAATTGGCTTATTTCACTTAGCATATTCTTTAGCTCCAGCCATTTACTAGTAAATGCCACAATTTTATACTTCTTTAAGGCTGAGCAATATTCCATTGTGTATATGTATACCACATTTTCTTTATCTATTCATTGGTTGAATGGCATCCATAGCTTAGCTATTATAAATTGAGCTGCTATAAACGTTGATGTGGCTGTATCACTGTATTATGCTGATTTTAAGAGAGGAATAACTGGGTCAAATGACAGTTCTCATATGTTCACTATTTCTTGTTTGTGAGTTGTCTGTTCATATCCTCTATTTTTTATATTGAATATTATATCTTCCTTATGAACTTATTTTTTAAGTTTTTTTTTAGTTGAAGTTGGACACAATACCTTTATTTTATTTTTATGCGGTGCTGAGGATCGAATCCAGCATCTTGCACATGCTAGGCAGTTGCTCTACCGCTGAGCCACAACCCCAGCCCTCTTATTAACTTATAAGATATGTTTGTGTGTCTGAGAATAACAATTGTTTATCATGTGTTTCAAGTGTTTCCCAGAATTAAATTTTTATAAACAGGAATATTTAACTTTTAGTATAATCAGATACATCAATATTTTATTGTTTTTGTCTTTTTTTTGGTTCTGTTTTATAAGAATTTTTCTACTGCAAGATTATCAACATTTTCACCTATATTTTCCTTTATCTCCATTTTAGTGATTAAAATATCTTATTATTTTGATCTCCTTTAAATATATTCTTTTCTGCAATTTTTTTATCCTGCTTTTAAAAATCTTCCAATTCATATTTTAATTAATAATTTATTTACATTTCTTCCCTGAATTTTGCCATTTGTGCTTTGTTATATTCCTTCATAAAACAAATTCTCTAAGTTTTTCAAATTCATGCTGATATGTGTGGTCACAAATTTTAACAGTTTCATAGGAACAGTTTTCTGATAAATGTGGATGATCTCATTAAATTTTCTGCCCTTTTTCACATTTTTTCTTTTATTATCTTCATATCAATGTGCCAGGTTTTAAGTTTGTGTCACCATTGAATGATTGCTCTTTTGCAGCCTCAGTGGCCCACATTTAACCCTCTGCATCCATGGATTCTGTCTCTGCAGATTCAATCAGATGCAGATCAAAAACAATGGGGAAAAATTGCATCTGTACTGAATGTGTACAGCCTTTTTTTTGGTCATTATTTCCAGAACAATAGAGTATAACAATTATTTATACAGCAGAAACATTGCATGAGGTATTGTAAATGATCTAGAGATGATTGAAAGCCTACAGGAGGCTGTATGTAGGTTAGATGAAAGCGCTATACCATTTTACATACCAGATTTGAGCATCCACAGATTTGGGTATCTGTGGGGTCCTGGAACCCATCCTGGAGGATACCTAAGGACACCTGTTCTTCCTACAAAGGTGGCTTATCAGTCAGATTTACTATGCATTCCACCCCTTGAGTCAAACTTGGTTCAGAAAGACTCCTGCTCCTGTCTCTTCTTCTCCCTCTTGTTAACCCATTCTCTCTACTTGTGAACAAGAGGTACAGACTTTGCCTGTGAGATGAGCTGTTCATTTGCTGGGCTCCAAGCACCCTGCTTCTCTTCACCAGCACCGGCTTAGCTTCCAGCCAGTGTCTGCTGGGAGAAGTGCACATGTTCTGGAATCTGCCCTGTATATCTGTCTCTAGTTTTATTAAAAATGAAGTATGTGAACTTATATTCAGTTTCCTTTCTGCTTTTGTGTGACTTCCATAAAGTTAATACCTGACTGAGGTAGTCATGTTTATCCTGAAATTCCTAACTATTGATTTTTAAACTTGATTTTAGTTATTAGCTATTTTTTAAAATATAATTTCTGTTGTTCAGTTTAACAGTTGTTGGTAGTTCTTCTAGATTTGGGGGAAGGAGAATGTCATCTGAAAATAAGGATAATTTTTGTCATTGCCTTTTCAATATTTATAGCACATAATTCTTTCCCCAGGAACAAATATCTGTTTAAATGTTTTATTTTGTTGTTTGGCTAAAATATTTCAGAAACTATTGGAGTATTATTGGAGATAATTTCTTGTTCCTCACCATGAAAAGAAATGCCTTTGAATTTCACCATTGAATCCACTCCATGTAATAAATGCATTTCGAGCGTCAGATTTGACCTATGCTAATATCAGAATACCTGGTCCACATTCCATCTCTCTCCCCTCCATACTCATAGCATAGTCACTTACCCACCGTGACATTTGCCCCTGTGGTTTCTAATAGGAATTTGTACGTGGGATAAAATCTGTTTGCCATCCTTGTTCCAAACAATGAAGTATTTATACCTCATTTGAAGTAATAGGTAGGTTACCTAATGGAACCCAGATTCAAACTTCTAGAAGAAGTAATAGAAAATGATCACAACTAATTCCAACATACATTTTGTCCTTCACTTGCATAGAGGGGTCATCTGTGATAGTAGATGGGTTCACCTAGGGCAGAGATTTTTTTTTTTTTTTAAAGAGAATTAAATGTTGAAGACTGAGAAAACAAGTCAGGATGTTGTGAAAACTCCAAGGCCATCCTTTATCTCCAGCAAATAGTGGGGCTTCTGGGCTCAGGGGTTTCTAGAAAGCCCTCCCTACCCTTCCTTCCTGATGTCCTGTTTCACAGAGCAGACCATGGCCCTCTGCAGCCCTGGACATTTGATCTCTCGCTACCCTCTGCACATGTTCTTTGTTACCCAGCAACTCTGACTGACAAACCTGAGACCAGCTGACCAGTGGTCTTCATCATTGTTCTCAGCACAGACCAGAAGGGATACAGTGAGTCATTCACCTCACAAGGGATGATACCCTTGCTCTTTTAATGATAATTTTGCAAACTTAGGGGTAGGAACAAATATCTGTTTAAATGTTTTATTTTGGTAAGTGTACATTAACAACTGTAATATGGGTCTGGAAATGACTGGTGAGGCCATCTGATCCCTTAATTTCCATGTAGGATGACTATTTTAGATCAACACATAAGCAACTGGGATCCTATTTCTACCAACTCCGATGTCTTGTTAAAGTCAACAACATACTGTTTGGAGCTCCAGTCCGAAGACTTATTTAAGAAAATAAAAATTTTTAGGTGTTTCCTGGTCGAATATGAAAAATAATGCCTTAGGCTTTTTATGTCTCAAATTATTAACATATTTTAAAATTCTCCATTGTATTACCATAGAAGTAGTGAAAAAGTAAGCTGAGTTTTTGGTGCATTTACAAACTATTGTATTACATTCAAGGACATTTTCAAATGCTCTAGAGATTAATGAAGCTCAGAATGATTCTATATTTAAGGTTTTGTAATGAGGGTCAAGTGTCTATAATAATAACTCATTTGCTCTGCTATAGCCCAATTAGGGATGTTCAGTTATTAGGAGTTCTGAGTTATAGTACCACATCTGCTCTCATCCTTTGCACTGTATGTGGATTGAACAGATTATGCCTTAAGTTTTGGTACTGGGTACCAAGCATCAGTAATCATGGATATTACAAGATTCAGTAATTAGCTTATAGAAAAGATTAAACACAAGACAAGTGTTCAAATGGATAGATGATACCACGTCTTTTCTGATTTATTTGTAAACTCAATTCACTGCTTGTATTTTTTAGAATAGAAGGCATCTCTGGACTGGGGCTGTAGCTCAGCAGCAGAGCACTTGCCTAGCATGTGTGAGTCACTGGGTTCGATCCTCAGCACCACATAAAAACAGACAAATGAAATAGAATAGAAGACATCTCTTTTGGAAACACGGCAATGCTCCTGTAATTGTAAACGTGTGATGGGTACCTCCAAGGAATTGCTCTCCAGGAGCTTCTAGAGATGAGTTCTGGGGGGGCAGTTCTACTTCTGCCAATCAGCTCAGGCATTCCTCGGTGCCTGGGAGCTTGGGTATATGGCTTCTTCCTATTTCTCCTTTTACAGTGGTGATCTTTCTCTGACTCTGCTACAGCAGTGCAGCATCTGGGGCAGGTCAGGCACAGAGCTACTCATTACCTTAGTGCACGGAAATTCCAGGGTATGAACTAGGTGACTGAGGCAACCTACAGACATCTCATCTCATGACTCAGTTTAAAGTCATCATTTAAACTCAGTTTAACAACAGGTCATTAAAAGAATGAATAAAACATTATTTGAGGCATCCTTGGTCATCACTGCTATCACCATCCCAAAAGCTGAGTTCTAGATTATTATGATTTGTTTGAACTCTGCTTCAGAACACCAGATTTCTGAGACTTGGGGATCTTTCAAATTCTAGTTCCAGATCTTCCTCTTCAGCTTCATAATTGACTGGTGGGGTAGAAAACTGTGAGTAAAGGGAATGGTAATTAGTTAGCTATACTTGGCATGAGAAACCACCAGCTCTCTCTTACAATTGCTAACCTTTTCCATTCAATACCAAATACTTAAATGAGCATTGAAATTGGAGCCCAGAAAACCTAAGTTTGGGTCCTAGGTTTGCCATATACCATCAGTTTTGCCTCAAAAATTTAAGACTTAAGTGTCTAGTTTCTCATTAACAAAATGGAGAGACTCTTTGCTTTTCTTACTTACAGGATTGTTGGATGATCAAGTAGTTTAACTAAGTATCACTTATGTTTAGCTTCATGTTCCTCTAAGAGAAGGTGGATCCACTGGAAAAAGCCAGTTCTATTGGAAATGGAGTTTTAGCTAAGTAATAAAAAACTGCCCAGAGGCAGGTGAATTAAATATGATTAGGGTTCCTGAAATGTTTGAGGGTAAGCAGAGAGACTAGCAGACCCTGGTTTCTGTGGAAAGGGGACAATAGGGGTCCAGAGTGGAGACGTGGAAGACGTCTCTGCCTACTTCCTGACATGTCCTGGTCTGACTTTCTCTCTGTTGCAGCAAAGCCCAGCCAGGTCTGTATATTCTCTCTCTGTTCAGGTGGAATAGGAGAGTCAGGGATGGTCCTGAGGGCAGTAACTTTAGTACTGTAGTAGGAGCAGGTAAATCATGGCTGAGGATAGAAAAACAGCAAAGATTCTTCTGTTGCTCTGGTTCAGTGCAGTCCGATAGAACTTTCTGCAATAATAATGTTCTGCATTGACCATTGCAGTAGCCACAAGCCACATATAGTTACTGGACATGGGAAATTTTGCTAGTGCAACTGAAGAACTGCATTTTTTCATTTTATTTTAATTTAATTAAAATTTGAGTTTAAATAGCTGCAAGTAATTCAGGGCTGCCAAATTGGACATGTGCTTTAAGGGCCAAAGTCAGTTCATACCAGAGTCATAATCTGTGGGCTGCATAGATACATTTAGTTTGTAGTTAGAAAAACAAACCTGATTAAGTTGTCGACATTCAACAATGAAGAGTTTTGAGAGAAAACTTGAATTTTAGGCTTTTTAAAACAAAACAAAATGGCAGGATATCTGGCAACACCAGGCTAGCAGTCCTTGAAGGCACCAATTAATTTGAGCTTATCAGAAGCTATTTTGCTTTTGTTTTATCTTATGCCCTGCCTGCTTCACCCTTTTATTTTGCCTGCCTGATTGCCGCAGGCATTTGTTTTGGGGGGATGCTCATTTAAACAAATGGGTTCACCTTTGTAAAAAAGATTTATTAAACTCCTAATTTTACCTAAGGAGTTTGGACCTTAGGAGGTCTCTTTTGCAGATATCAGCTAGAAGGTGCCTCTCTCAGACTAATGATAAAAGAGGTCAAATCCAGGAGAGCAAAGGCTTTAAACTCTGTTTTAGCAGGCTTGTACACTGCATTCATCACATTCTAAGTAGGCAACTTTAGGCAATTCTTCTGGCCTCTCAGAAACTTAGTTTTTCTATTTGTAACATGAAGTCAATAATGGCTTCTACTGCACAGTGTTGTTACACAGTCCTAACCAAATGAAGTATGTAAAGACACTTATAAGTCATACTCAGTAATAAACTTAAAATTTGGGAATAGTTTATTTTAACTTGATTTATAATTTTTATATTTAGAACATCAAATTTGGAAAGAAACTGGTGAGGACCAAATTGTGCAAAGAAAAATCTCTCTCTCTCTCTCTCTCTCTCTCTCTCTCTCTCTCTATATATATATATATATATATATATATATATATATATTTAGTTATAGATGGATACAATAATACCTATATTTATTTATCTTTATGTGGTGCTGAGGATCAAACCCAGTGCCTTACCCATGCTAGGGTGCTACCACTGAGCCACAACCCCAGCCCTGTATCTTTCTTTTTAATAAATCAAAAAAAAATTTTATTTATTTTTAATAAAATAAAATATAATAGACCTTATAGGAAAATAGTTGTATTTTAAGTCTGATGAGATGATAGGTTTATTAATACTCTGTTCTTTGCTTAGTGGTATTCTTAATTTGGAATTGAAAAGGAACCAGAAGTAAAAAAGAAATCAAATTCATATGGAGCATAGCATCACTAAAAATCCTTAAAAATAGTGCAATGAATATAAGTGTGAATATAATGAAGGGAATTTGGAAGGAGGAAATGAAAGTGATCTTTGTAAAAGATACTATGTGAGAAAAGTAAAAGGAAGGAAAATGAACCAATGGGCATGCAAAAAACAATGGCAATCATAAACTGTTGCAGAAATCCAAAGGTAAGTAAGAAAAACTATGTCTGCTATAGCCTGTGTCTGAGTCATCAAAAGTGGTGGCAACCAGCAGAATTTATCAATCTTTAGTGTTATTTATTTTTGGAAAGTAGCAAAAGCTTAATCCCTTTAGGATATTTGATTATGAGAAAAATGCTTAGGAAATAAACATTTCAGTATGTGCTAAATGCAGGATGGTAGAAACAAATAATCAGAGCTCTGCTTTCTAAGAGTTATCATCAAGCTGTAATTTTAGTAGGCTTAAGAGTTGCTTGATGTTTAGGAATTATTTGTGGATAGCAGTCCTAGGGAGAACTGAGACTATAGGATCAAGGGGCAGCAGGGAAGATGGAGAGAACTACCAAGATCATTGCTGATGATATGCCAATGTTGTATAAAATTTAAAAATATGCCTCTTTGGGACTGGGTTGTACCTTTGTGCAAAAAAGAGACATGGTAGAGCCATGGCAGGGTTGCATGCTATGCACTGCAAAAGGTCTTCCAGCCCAGAAGCCTGCACAACTCAACATGGCAGCCTCAAATGTGAGGACGTATGCATGGGAATTCACAGGACATGTGGGGGAGGATTTTTGTTGTTGCTATTGTTGTTTTTATTGTTATAGGTAATTGAAGTAAGAGTTAGGCCAAGATCTCTCAATCCCTAAAAGATTTGAGGACTATGTTGTATGTGAGGGTGTACAGTGTGTTTAGGGAACTCTGAGCAGATCAGTATTTTTGGAAACTGTATTTTAAAAGAGGAGTATTGGTTTTCTAGGGCTGCCATGAAAAATGACCACAAACTTAAGTGGTTTAAAACAACAGAAACTTTTTTCTCTTATAGTTCTGTAAACCAGAAACTCAGAAGTTCAAAATCAAGGTGTGCACAGAGCTGGTTCCATGGGAGGATGCTGAGGGAGAACCCATCTCAGGCTTCTTTCCCAGCATCGGGGGCTGCTGGCAGTCCTTGGCATTCCTTGGCTTGCAGATGCTTCATTCCAACCTCTGCCTCTGTCTTCGCATTGACTTCTCTGTTATAGGAACACTTGCCATTGGATTAGGATACCCTAAATTGCAGGTTGCGTTGCATTTACAAAGATGTCTCTCTCTCTCTCTCTCTCTTTCTGAGTAAGGTCACAGACATGGGTTTTGAGTGGACATATCTTTGGAAGGCCATCATTCAACCCAGTAAAAGGGAAGTCATGGTAATACATTAGCAAAGTGGGCAGGTAGAAATTTACCATCTGATATCATGTGACCACTGCACTGCTTATTTATATCAACTTAAGGTTTGCTGTTATTCAAACATTTCTCAGTTACATGGTATTTATTTTACCCTAGGCATTCATCTCTCGTTTTATACTTGTCCGGTATGGTTTTACTGCTATGAGGCAATTGTCTTAATCAAAAAGGCACAGTTACCATGTACATGTTTCTTATGTTTGAGAAAAGCCCCTGAGCTGTTGCTGGGTAGTCTTTTGAGTTAGAGCCTAAATTTTCTATTAGATTGAGACTTGTTTTAAATTGTTGATGTCCTAGCACCATTTTTCTACTTACTAGATTTTGCAGATTGATTTCCATTGAAGTATTCCTCTAGTCAATGGATTCTCCTTGGTACTTGGTGTTTTAGAAGAGCATGATCTCTGATATAGCTTGAATGAGAAAGGCTACAGTAGGATACATAGTTAAGGGTTTGGAATGCTCACTGTTAGTGTCCATAAATTTTTAAATTAGAATGCTGAAAATTTTTTTTTCTGAAATACGTTTAGTTACAGAAGTGAAAAAAATATATATATTTTTTCTTTCACGGAATTAAAGGATCCTAGAGCTGATGCACAGAGAGATTAACTTGCTTGTCAGAGACTAAGCTAAGTGTGCAGGAGCACTAGAATCCAGTGCACATTCGGCTCATGCCTGCTGCTTACAATTAAATTTGCAACATTTTTGGGGGGGCTGGGGATGTGGCTCACGTGGTGGGGCCCTCGCCTAGCATGCATGAGGCACTGAGTTTGATTCTCAGCACCACATAAAAATAAAATAAAGATGTTGTGTCCCCCTAAAACTAAAAAATAAATATTTTTAAAAAATTTGCAACGTTTTTGAAAATGAGGTACCTAGAATAAAGCCTATTTAAACCAGGCATTCCTGTTGCATAATGATGCATCTAGAAAGACAAACCTGGCCCCATGCCTTTTTTTTTGTATTGGGGATTGAACTCAGGGGCATTCAACCACTGAGCCACATCCCCAGCACTATTTTGTATTTTATTTAGAGACAGGGTATCACTGAGTTGCTTAGGGCTTCGCTTTTGCTGAGGCTGACTTTGAACTCCTGATTCTCCTTCCTCAGCCTCCTTAGCTGCTGGTATTACAGCTGTGCACCACTGCATGCACCCCTGCTCTCATTCTTTATCGTTTACTTATTTCAAAACCCAAGGATGGCCTCTTTTCCACATTGCCATGACCATTTTTATATCTAATTCAAAATATTAGTTGAATAAATGAATTCTTTGTTTTTTGATAACATTATTTTGTCTTTCTTTCTGCCAAAATGTCTCAGCATCTTCTACTGAATTTTCCCCCCTCCCCAGCTTCCTTCTTCTCTTTATTTTCTCCCAAGATCCATCTAATATTTACTACTTTTCCTTCTCTGGATTCAAAAGTGGGAAGGTCAGATTTTGAGGGAAAGGAGAAAGGTAGAGAAAGACAAATGGGATTTTTCCTTCCTGACTTTCTATTTTTTTCTCTTTTCAGGTACAAATATTGTATATAAAAAATGAACTTATGTGCCCATCATCGAAAAGTTCTTAAAAAGTAACTCTCATAATTTCATCTGCACCAGGATCTTATCTGAATACTCCAAAAATTGTGGATGATTGAGTCCCACACAGGCCTTACATATCTAAATACAATCATGCATCACTTAATGACAGGGGTACATTCTGAGAATTGCAACATTAGGTGATTTCATTGTTGTGTGAACATCATAGAGTGTACTTACATGAACTAAGTTGGTTATAATGTCACTAGGCAATATGACTTATGGACTGCCATTGTGTATGTGGTCATCATTGACCAAAATATTGTTGTCTTCTCTGATATAAGGGGGTGACTCAAAATGGGATAGGGAGGAAGAGCATGAGAAGAAGATTACCACTAAATAGGGAAGAGAGGTAGGAGGGAAAGGGAGGGAGAAGGGGAATTGCAAGGAAGATGGAAGGAGACCCTCATTGTTATACAGAATACATATGATGATGTGAGGAGGGGGAAAAAAGGAAGTGTGTCACATTAGATTGGGTAGAGAGAAGTGATGGGAGGGGAGGGGTGGGGAAGGGGGAATAGGAAGGGCAGCAGAATAAACTAGACACTAGTATTGCTGTATGTATATACGTGACTGTATAACCAATGTGATTCTGCAACCTATATGTACACTCAGAAAAATGAGAAATTATACCCCATTTGATTCAAGTGTATGATATGTCAAGATCATTTTACTGTCATGTGTAACTAATAAAAAAATAAAAGAACTGAAAAAAATTTTTTATAAAAAAGTAAAAAAAGATAATTTCACTTGTATGATAATACATAACATACATGTAGTATATAACATATTCATACAAAATATATTATGTAACAGGTATGTGTGTAAATGTAATATCTGAAAGAATATAGGGGCAGTATACTGAAGTGGTATTAGAAACTTCCTGCTTTTGAATTTTTTAATGAGTCTATTTTGAATCATTCATAATTAGGGGAAAATGTTAGAATCAGAAATTGCCTAGGAGCTCTGGGCCTTTTTTTTCATACTTTATCAGTGCATAAGAGTTGTACATAATGGAGGGATTCATTGTTACACATTTATATACATGCACACACAACATAACAATATAATTTGGACAATATCACTCCCTAGTATTTTTCCTTTCCCTTCTCTCCTCCCTTCCTTTGATGCCTTTCTTCTCCTCTAATGATCTTCCTTTGATTTTCATGAGATTTCTCCCCAACACACACACACATGCACCTTTCTTTTCCTTTTTCTTACCCAGCTTTCACAAATGAGCGAAAACATATGACCCTTGACTTTCAGAATTTGGCTTATTTCACTTAGTGTTCTCAAGTTCCATCCATTTTTTTCTGCAAATGATATAATTTCATTCTTTATGGCTGAATAAAACTGCATTGTTTATATATGTCCATCAATGGACACCTAGGCTGGTTTCATAATTTGGCCATTGTGAATTGTGCTGCTATAAATATGGGTATGCATGTACCGCTTTATTATGATAACTTTAATTATTTAGGATAAATACCAAGGAGCGGTATGGGGTAGGTGATATGGTGGTTCCATGTGCAGTCTTTAGAGGAGCCTCCATACTGATTTCCATAGTTAGTGGCTGTACTAACTTACAATTTCACCAACAGAAGTGAAGTGTAGAAGTGTTCCTTTTTTTCACATCCTCTTCAGCATTTACTATAATTTGTATTCTTGATGACTGCCATTCTGACTGTGTAAGATGAAATCTCAGTGTAGTTTTGATTTGCATTTCCCTAATTTCTAATGATGTTAAACATTTTTTTTTATATAATTGTTGGCCATTTGTATGTCTTCTTTTGAGAAGTGCCTGCTTAATTCATTTGCCCACTTATTAATTGTATTATTTGGGTTTTTTTGTGTGTGAGGTATTTTTGAATTTTTTTTTATATTCTAGATATTAATTTGCTATTAGAAGAGTAGCTAGCAAAGATTTCTCCCATTTTGTAGATTCTCTCTTCACGTTCTTGGACCTTTATTTTATTTATATGCAGTGCTGAGAATTGGCCCCGTGCCTCACATGTGCTAGGCAAGTGCTCTACCACTGAGCCACAAACCCAGCCCTTCTCTTCACATTCTTAATTGTCTCCCTTGCTGTACAGAAGTTTTGTAATTTGATTCCATCCCACTTATTAACTCTTGGCATTATTTCCTGAGCTTTAAAGTGTCCTATTGAGAAAGTCATTGCATGTGCCTATATGCTGGAGTATTGACCCTGTATTTTCTTTTAGGAGTTGCATAGTTTCTAGTCTAATTCCTTGATCTTTGATCCTTTTTGAGTTGACTTTGTGTAGAGTGAAAAATAAGGGTTTAGTCTCATTCTTCTACATATGAAAAATGAGTTGTCCCCAGCACCATTTGTTTAAAAGGCTGTCTTTTCTCTGATGTAAGTTTTTGGCACCTCTGTCAAGGATCAGATGACAGTATCTGTGTGTTTGTCTCTGTGTCTTTATTCTGTCTGTTTTTATGACAGTACTATGCAGTTTTTATTACTATAGCTCTGTAGTACAATTTGAGTCAGGTATTGTGATGCTTCCAGCATTGCTTTTTTTTGTGGGCGGGGACGGGGGGGTGGTACTTAGAATTGCTTTGGCTATTCTGGGTTTTTATTCTTCCAAATGAATTTTAGGACTGTTTTTTTTCTCCTAGTTCTGTGAAGAATGTTATTGGTATTTTGGTGGAAATTGCATTGAATCTGTATATTGCTTTTGGTATCATGGCCATTTTAACAATATCAATTCTGGCTATCTATGAGCATGGGAAGTCTTTCATCTTCTGTGTCTTCTTCAATTTCTTTCTTTGATGTTGTATAGTTTTCATTGTAGAGGTCTTTCCCCTCCTTGTTTAGATTTATTCCTAGGTATTTAATATTTTTGAGGCTATTGTGAATGGAATTGTTTTCCTAATTTCTTTCTCAGCAGATCCATTATTGATATAGAAAAGCTATTGATATTTGTATGTTAAGTTTGTAACCCACTACTTTGCTGAATTTGTTAATTAGCTCTAGGAGTCTTCTGGAGAGAGCTTTTGTGATCTTCTAAGTCTAGGATCAAATCATGTGCAAACAGTGATAATTTGACTTCTTCTTTTCCTATTTTTAATTCGTTTTATTTCCTTCTCTTGCCTAATTGCTCTCTAGAATTTCTAGTACTATATTAAATAGGAGTGGTGAGAGTGAACTTCTTTGACTTGTTCCAAGTTTTAAAGGAAATGCTTTCAGTTTTTCCTATAATGTTGGCTTTGGGTTTTTCATATACCACTTGCATAATGTTGAAGTAGATTTCTTCTATCTCTAGTCTCTTCAGTATGTTTACTGTGAGTGGGTACTGAATTTTGTGGAAGGTTTTCTGTGCATCTATTGAGATGACTAAATGATTTTTTCCTTAATTCTATTTATGTGATGAATTACATTTATTGATTTGCATAATATTAAACCATCTTTGCATCCCTGGGATAAAACCAACTTGGTCGTGATATACAATCTTCTTAATATATTGTTGAATATAAATTCCTAATATTTTATTAAGATTTTTCATCTAAGTTTGTCAAGGATATTGATCTGTAGTTTTTTTTCCTTGATGTATCCTTATGTGGTTTTGGTATAAGTATGATTATGGCTTCATAGAATGAATTTGGAAGTGTTCCATCCCTTTCTATTTCATGGAAAACTTTGTAGTGCATTGGCATTTGTGCTTCTTTAAAGGTCTGGTAGAATTCAGCTGAGAATTTACCCGATCTTGAGCTATTTTTTTTGGAACGCTTTTTATTACTACTTCTATCTCATTACTAGTTATTGGTCTATAGATTTTTCTACATCCTCTTGATTCTATTTGATAGGTCATATGTATCTAGAAATATATCCATTTCTTCTAGGTTTTCCTGTTTATCAGAGTTTAAGTCTTCAAAGTAATCCCTAATGATCCTCTGGATTTCTGTAATGTCTGGGGTGATTTCTCCTTTTTCATTTCTAATTTTATTAATTTGATTTCTCTTTTTTCTTTTGGTTGGTTTGGCTAGGACTTACCAATGTTGTTTATCTTTTCAAAGAAGCAACTCTATTTCATTGATCCTTTGTATTTTTAAAAATTCTCTATTTCATAAATTTTGGCTCTGATCTTAATTATTTCTTTGCTTCTACTGGTTTTATAATTGGTTTGTTCTTGTTTTTTAAGGGCTTTGAGATGCTTCATTAGGTTGTTTATTTGGGATCATTCTGATTTTTTTTTTAATGTAGGCACGCATATCTGTAAACTTTCCTCTTAAAACTGCCTTCAGAGTGTTCCAGAGGTTCTGGTATGTTGTATCACTATTCTCATTTGATTCTAAGTGTTTTAAAATTTCTCCTCATTTTTTCTATCATCCATCGATCATTCAAAAGACTATTGTTCAATCCTATGTGTTTCTGTAGTTTCTGTAGGGTTTGTTTTGTTTTTGTTGTTGATTTCTAATTTCATTCCATTGTGATCTAATAAGAGTCAAGGCATTACACTTTTTTCTTTTTGTATTTGCTAAAAATTGCTTTGTGGCCTAAAATATGGTTTATTTTGTCCTCATGAGCCTCTGAGAAAAAAATGTATTTGGCTATTTTGGAATGAAATATTCTATTGATGTTTATTAGGTCCATTTGATTTATAATATTTTTAAGGTCTGAAGAGTCTTTACTGAGTTTATGTCTGGATGATCTATCTATTGGTGAGAGAGGTGTATTGAAATTACCTAGTATTATTGTAATGGAGTCTTTCTTAGTCATTAATTTGAGTAGTGTCTATTTTATGTAATTAGGCATACCAACATTTGGGGCATAAATATTTACTATCATTATATCTTCTTGCTGAATTGTTCCCTTTACCTTTATGAAGTAACCTTTGTCGCTTATTAATTTTGGCTTGCGGATGTGAGAGTAGCTACTCCTGCTTGTTTTGGGGCTCCATTTGTATGATATATCAATTTCCATCTTTCACTTTCACTATCTTTGCCTATGGTATCTACAGCCTTTGTGTTATTTCTCTCTGTTTTTGTTTTAGGAGTGGATGTCCAAGAGTGAGACTTGAGCTCCCCTTACCCCAGAAGTTCCTACTTGGGGCCTATTCATTAGTTTGGGGTTTTTATCTCTTCTATTCTTTGTATTAAAGTATAGATGAAGTTTGAGTTTGGTTAATTTGTGTGTGGAGCAAAGTATGCTGTCTCTTGGCTGGGTTAATTCAGCAGCAGAGTCTCTACCCTGTGAACTTGTAGTATTTCTGTAGATTCCCAGCACCTCACAGAAAAGGGGGTGGGGGCAATAGAAACAACCAAAGCAAACAACACACAACATTAAAATAAATACCCAATGCCTACTCTGACATCTACAATACCAATTACCACAAAAACAGGAATGGTGGGGCCAGCAATTGCTAACAGCAAAAATAATAAATAACCATGAACTAGACTAGGCTTTAAATAGGTGTCAACTATGTCATCCACAGTACTAATAACTGCACTAACATGAATGGTGGGGCCGGGAGTTTATAAACCAAATAGTTCTAAAAGATGGTAAAAATACAGTTCATTAAGAGAAAAAATATATGATAGGAGGGTAGAAGAAAGTTTAGAATTTTCAAAGCATAAACAGAGAAAATGCAGAAGAGATGTAGCAAGTGATGGTTATAAAGGAGGAGTAGAAAAATAGAAAAAAAAGTAAAGTGTTAGAGAATAAGATAATTTGGCTCTTAGTGGAAGAATAAAGGAGATAAAGAGGAACAAAAAATAAACAAACAGAAATAAAACAAAACAACAATAAACAAAAAATCCTAACCCTCAAAAGATAAGACAAAGAAAAAATAATTATCATTAAAAATGGTAAAAATGAGAAAAAAACCAAACATCTACCTATATCAATATCTGTCTATCTATCTATCTATATTTATTTATTTATTCCCAGAAACAAATCAGTATAGCAAGAACACACACACATAAAAATTCATAGTGAAAAATAAGAGAATTGTCTCCACTGAGGTGGTAAAAAATATCAAAAAGGATGGCTGGTCACTGCCTTTGTCCAACTGTCCTTTTTTTCATTTTTTAAAAATTTTAATTTGTTAAATATGACAGCAGAATGCATTACAATTCATATTACACATATAGAGCACAATTTTTCATACCTCTGGTTGTACACAACATAAAGTCACACCATTCGTGTCTTCATACATGTACTTAGGGTAATGATGTCCATCTCATTCCACCGTCTTTCCTACCCCCATGCTTCCACCCTTCCCCTTCCTCCCCTTTTCCCCTTTGCCCTATCTAGGGTTTATCTAATCCTCCCCCCCATCACCACCACATTATGAATCTGCAGTCTTAAATCAGAGAAAACATTCAGCATTTGGTTTTTGGGGATTGGCTAACTTCACTTAGCATTATATTCTCCAAATCCATCATTTACCTGCAATGATATGATTTCATTCTCTTTTAATGCTGAATAATATTCCATTGTGTGTATATATGTATACACACACACACACACACACACCACTTTTTCTTTATCCATTCATCTACTGAAGGGCAACTAGCTTGGTTCCACACTTTAGGTATTATGAATTATACTGCTATAAACATTGATGTGGCTGTATCCCTGTAGATGCTGTTTTTTTTTTTTTTTTTTTTTTTTAGAGAGAGAGAGAGAGAGGGAGGGAATTTTAATATTTATTTTTCAGTTTTCGGTGGACACAACATCTTTGTATGTGGTGCTGAGGATCAAACCCGGGCTACCTGCATGCCAGGCAAGCGCACTACTGCTTGAGCCACATCCCCAGCCCTGTAGATGCTGTTTTTAAGTCCTTTAGGTATAGACTGAAGAATGGGATAGCTAGGTCAAATGGTGGTTCCATTCCCAGTTTTCCAAGGATTCTCTGTACTGCTTTCCATATTGGCTGCACCAATTTGCAGTCCCACCAGCAGTGTATGAGTGTGTCTTTTCCCCCACATCCTCACCAACACTTATTGTTGTTTATATTAATTTCAAGAATCAACAAATTGGATGAATTCAAACTAAAAAGCTTCTTCTCAGCAAAAGAAACAATCAGTGAGGTAAACAGAGAACCTACAATCTGGGAACAAATTTCTACCACTCCCACATCAGATAGAGCACTAATCTCTAGGATATATAAAGAACTCAAAAATCGTAACACACACACACACACACACAAAATAAACCAAACAACCCAATCAGTAAATGGGCTAAGGAGCCTAACAGACACTTCTCAGAAGAAGATATACAATCTATCAACAAATGTATGAAAAATGTTCAACATCTCTAGCAATTAGAGAAATGCAAATCAAAACTACCAACTGCCCTTCTTTAATTTCTTCTTGGGCTATGTACCAGAGGAAAGCAAGAGCGAGGGCTGGGGGTTGTTAAATTCCTCCTCCTCCTCCTCCTCCTCCTTTTTCTTCTTCTTCTTCTTTTTTGTTGTTGTTGTTGCTCACCAAGCTGCAGCTGGAGTGTCCTAAAACAATGGGACACTTCAGGTTCCCTTCTCACCTATATTAGGTAGGATAGAATGGGAGGAAGTATTGTCTGTTGGAGTTTTGTCTGCACAGACTAGCCAGATCAATGCACTCCCAGGGTGGGGCCTCTACAGAGTTCTATGAGTGGAATTTAGGAAGGAGGGACTTAGGTCTAATTAGGAGTCAGGGCTTTGTTGGGCAGTATCTGTTCTGGGAGAGATTAGATCAACACATCCCTGGGGTCAGGTAGATGCTCTGCTAGGTGCCTGGATCTCAAGAGTCTTGCAAGAATTCTACTTCAGAGGCCAGGGAGCCAATCTCCCACATATTCTGTGGCCCATGAATATGGCCTTCCCTGGCTTAGTCCCTGAGTGTATTCACACCTTTAGTTTCCAGACTCTTGGGCTGATGATGTGAGCCAACAGGCTCAAAGGGAAAGTGAGTTTCCTCCCTTTCATTTTTCTCACTTGAATCCCCCTGGGTACAATCTTCTCTGTGTCTGTTTAACTCCCATTCCACTCACCATGCCCTAGCCCACACAGTAGGTGCTTGCTGGCACAGTATGACAATGTTTGCTATGTATGGTTTACTGGCTCCCAAAGCAGCAGCTGCAGAGTGGCTGTCTCAAGATGACTCAGCCCTTTTCAGTCAGTTCAGCAGCCCAGAGCATTTTCAAACAGCAGTTTTCTGTGCAGCCTCTGGATCACCTAAGTTCAGGCTGCTTTTCTGATCTGCATGCCAAATTTGTCTGTTGCGTTTATCTCTGGGCTATCCCTCCCCTCTGCGGTTAACCAGCCATTGCTGCTGCCACCACTAGCTTGACTCTCATATGCTCTTTCTTCTTCTTTGTTCAATGCACCTGAATTTCTGGGTCTCTAAGAGACTCTGATTTGTCTGATACTGATTTTCAGTGATTTCCTCTTTCACCCACTTCGCTGAGAAGCAATACTTTCACTGCTTGACTGCCAGGCCCTGGAGCAATTGGAAAGGCAGCCTTCCTTTAACCTGACTCCTAAGGAGCTCCTGTCTTTAAATGACAATGTCACAGAAGCTTCTGAGGAGGATTACCTTAATTAATATCGTTTAAATAATTTACCACACAAAAAATGTTTTATTCATCTCCTCCCTGAGCCTTCTCTTTTAAAACATTGTAAACTGCAGATAGCACACGTTTAACTCATCTTGTAAATTAACCTCTTCTACAACAGAGAATACAAAATTCTCTGCTCACCTTTCTCATTGTGGCAACAGCTATAACTCTTAAGATAAGTTGATCCAAAGTCATAAATGAAAAAGAAATGTAATGATCACCTTTCGGGCTAGATACACCATTTGGTTCAGGTGTCATAAAATATATCATTGCTATGGAGTAACACTACAGTATCTTGGGATGTGAGTGATTAATTATTTAAAAGTAAGAAATATGCGGCCAGGGTTGTGGCTCAGCGGCAGGGCGCTTGCCTAGCATGCGTGAAGCACTGGGTTCTTTCTAGGCACCACATAAAAATAAAAACAAATAAAAATAAAGGTTAAAAAAAAAGACTGAGAAATATATTGTTTCCTATGTGGTATTAAGTTTAAAAATTTTAAAAAATGAATCAGTTTACCAATTCTCACAGTAAGGGTTATACTTTACCATTCTGGGTCCCTGAATAAAAAGTCCAGGAAAAGTTGATTTTCATATTTATATTTGTGAGGCAAATAGTTCCCCAGACTCTTTGCCATGTGGCCACTCCTATGAAGAAAGAGAGGAAGAGGACGCACAGCATAGTTCTGGTTGTGTGAGTGTCTCTGTGCTGTTTCTTTCTGTCTCCCCTATACATTCCAGGGCCATACAGGTAAATGTCCATCCAAGATGCATATTTGTAGATAAGCAACTCTTGCAATTCAGGTACGTCAACACAGTTGATGTCTCCATGTTCTCTCAAAGCACTCAGAAAGCGTCTCTTCTTGAATCAGTATGGTTCTCTGGAAGTTCATCTTGGTCATGTTGCCATTGCTATTTCTGATTGGGTCTACTAGGCACTTTCCACTAGGGATCCTCAGCCAAAGTCAGGCTTGAGTAAATTGTTATTTGTCGTTTATTTATTTAAAGAAACTATTAGAGTTGACAATAGCAATATGGGAATAAAGATATTCTTTAGAAGTTATATGTTCTTTTTTTTTAACCTTTATTTTGTTTATTTAGTTTTTTTTTAACGTGGTACTGGGGGTTGAACCTAGTGCCTCGTGAATACTAGGCAAGCACTTTACCTCCAAGCCACAACCCCAGCCCTATATAAGGTTCTTGATGGTAAATTTTGATGAATGTGATAACATATAAATATACATACATATTATGTACACACATATACTCCCTTTGCTTAAAGCTACAATATAATGCCAAAACAGTTAAATAAGACAAATAAGATAAAGTCAGGTAACAAATACGAAAATGTATGAATGTAGTTGTTTTTCATTTATACATGAGAATGTAGAATAGAGATGGCCTTTGCTTAAAGGGAGTATATGTATGTACATAATATGTATGTATATTAATATGTTATGTGTGTATATTAATATGTGTATATGTGTATATTGTATAATATGTATATAATGAATATATCTGTGAGTATGTATATACGTACATACATATACATATACATATTTATATACCACATACATGTATATGTTCATTTCCTCTGTGAACAGTGTTGCATTTTTTTTCTTATAACATTGGAGGAATTGGACATGAAAGTTAATAAAATTTTATATTGAGTTAATAAAATTTTATATTTTATACTATATTTTAGGCATGCTAGGTTGCATTTAACCAGCATACTACCTGTCTAAATATAATTTTTAGAAAGCTAAAAGCATCATTCTCATTCTAATGTAGATCAAACAAATGTTAAAGATTTACCAATTCATTAATGATGGAATTGATAAGAGGATAAAGCTGTTCAAAGAGTATTTTGAAGAACTGAGTGTTTATAGCATTTAAGGGGAATGTTAGAATAAGATTGTTCTATAGGGCAATAAAAAAAAGTAACTTTTCTACCCTAAGGAAATTACTTGTAACTCCGATGGAGCTACCTACAAGTTAACATATAACTCCACAGAATCTAAACTCTTGATTCATGTATAAATTATACATAAAGCTCTGTATAGATCAAACAAAGGAAAAATGTTACCCTGGATAATTAAGAAATCTGTGAGTGGGCTGGTTAAACAATGCCCCAGGATGACATTGAAAGCTCATCCTGAATTCTCTTTGCTTATATCCAAGTATTAGATATCTCTTAGCAAGCCCTATTATGTATTTTATTATCCTCATTAACTTGGTAGAGTTAAGAAAATATATTAGATTAAAATATACTCAACTGCATATATTTAACAAGACAGTAAAAAGACCTGAGTTTGAGCAGGCCATCTCTATTCTACATTCTCATGTATAAATGAAAAACAACTACATTCATACCTTTTCGTATTTGTTACCTGACTTTGTTTAACTGTTTTGGCATTGTATTGTAGCTGTAATTTTTCAAGTTGTGTGTTATGCCAAATTCTTTTGGGAAATAAACAATATTAATGTAGAGTCACACCAATAAATATTTAACTTTGCATGCCTATGTACACCTCTCTCTATATATCTTTCAAACTGTAGATTAATTATTAATCATGTGACTCCTTTCAAGACTCTGAGTCACCTCACTCAGTTGGTTATCTATAAATGAGGTTGCTTATTGTAAGTTGCTTAATGTAAATATGAAAAAACTTTCTAAGGCCATTGCTGGTATCCCTAAGCCAATTGGTTAATTCAAATATGTAGAATTATTATTATTATTGATAAGGAAAGAACAAAATCTTTACATTATATTTTCTAAAGAAAGATGAAATCCACCATCACTCTTAGGAAAACAAGTTCAAATACCTGACTTTATCAGATTCTATGAAGAATAGGGTATGACAAACTAAAAACAGTTACTGACCTTTTTTTAAAAAAAAATTTTTAAAGTTTTTATTCCAATTTGTTATATATGAGGGCAGAATGCATTACAATTCATATTATACATACACAGCGTTTCATATCTCTGGCTGTACACAAAGTAGAGCCACAGCATTTGTATCTTCATATATGTACTTAGGGTAATAATGTCCATCCCATCTCAGTTTACCATACTGACCTTTTTTGATAGCAGATTTCTTATGATCTTTTATATAAGTTTTGACTAATCTATTCTATTATTCCTAACTATTTTAGAGTCCTCTAGATAGTTCAGATTAATGCTAATTGTAAGATTAGTAATAATAATTATTATAGCTTTTACTTGATATTCTAATTTATTATTTATTATACATGAGAATGTAGAATAGAGATGGCCTGCTCAAACTCAGGTCTTTTTACTGTCTTGCTGCAAAACTTATAGGACCAATTTTGTACATTCATCTTTTGTTGTCATTGACGTTGTTTTTGTTGAACATAGAGACAGCAAAACAAAAATTAAAATCCAGGGCCTGGTTACTTGATTTATCATGATTAGAAAGAAATCTAATGGTTAGCCTTTTCTGAATCATAAAGTACTGACACTCAACTCCCAGAATGACATATAAACTTCTAACCCTGCTGATGTGCAAAAGAGCAAATGCGAAGTAGTTGACCTCCAGAGATTTATGTATTTATCAATGTTAATTCTTAGACATCTGGGGGAATACCTGATTCAGATCTATCCATGAATACATTAATTTAGCTCTCCTTAATTACATATATTTTCTTTCTTTCTTTCATTCCTCCCTCCCTCCCTCCCTCCCTCCCTTCTTTTTTTTCTTCACAGGTCACCAGGCTTACTCTTTTAAAACTGTTCTTTGACTTCAAATATGGTGAGAGTCAACATGTCTCCTATATTCCTAAAGACCTTCTAGGGCCTTAAGTTTTCTCGAGTTAGGTTCTGTTGTAATTTCTGATTTAGGATGAGATCTCTTTTCAGTGTTTGTCCAACTGTAGCTCTTCTTGATTGTTAGTCCTAAGACAATCCAGACAGAAAATGGAGTGCCTCTTCTTTAATGTCTCCCACCCACACTAACCACATAAATACAGCCTGCAAGCAAGGCTGGGTTTTCTGAAGGATTGGCATAACACAGAACTGAGTATTACAGCGCCTGTTCTTAGAAGTTAGTGTCTTCCTTGTTTTCCTTTTTCTCCTCAGGCCTCAGCTATCCAGAATTTTCAAGGCTCCTTACATCCTTTTTTTTTTTTAAATCAAATTCTTTACTTCTTACTTTCTTCCCATTCCTGGGCTTTTCCCCTCCTCTCCAAATAATTAACATTTTATTAGGAAAAAAGAGTTGGTTCCCCCTCCCCACTTTTTCCTTGTTCCTTTGTTTCACAGGGGTTTCTTTTGTCAGCTAGGATGGCTTCCAAGATATTCTATTAAATGAGAGTTTTGAGCTGGGTGCAGTGGCATACATCTGTAAGCCAAGCGGCTTGGGAGACTGAGGCAGGAGGATCGTGAGTTCAAAGCCAGCCTTAGCAAAAGCGAGGAGCTAAGCAACTCAGTGAGACCCTGTCTCTAAAGAAAATACGGAGTAGGACTGGGGATGTGGCTCAGTGGTTGAGTGCCCCTGAGTTCAATCTTTGGTACTCCTTCCCAGCAAAACAAAAACAAAAACAAAAACAAAACCCAAGAGTTTTGGGATGGGGGTGAAGTTCAGGAGTAGAGCCCTTGCCTGGCATGTGTAATCCCTGGGTTCAATCTTCAGCACTCCCGATTCCAAAAAAATCTCCTCCCCACAAAAAGAAAGCCACCAGCTGGGTTTTTTTAATCAAAGGAATACCACATGCATAAGATTAAAACATTATTCAATAGTTAGAGAGACAATGTAGAGACAACATGGTTTCTTTTCTCCCCATAGTTAAAAGGCCTCAATTCTTCAGGTCTCTTTTGCTGTATACCTGCTGCTTACCCTCCCAGTTCACTCTCTACCTCTCATCCCTGCACAGAGATCCATTGGGAATACATCCTTAGGTTCCCCACCTCTAGCTTCATGTGGGAAGATACTAGGGGGAGAAGAGAGACGTGGGCCTTGGCTGGCTTCCTGAGTTTCCATTGGTTGCTCTCCCTAACTGCTCCCTTCCCTAACTGCTCCCTCCTTCCAGCTCTGGTAACTTTGCCCATCTTTCACCTTTTTGTGGTCACAGTGTCTCATACTATCAGGCTTCTTCCCCTCCCACCCTCAATTTATAAACAGCTTCTTTATAAAACTCAGTTTATTCAGTTTGAGGGATTGCTTGCAGGGATTCCCAAAGATAAAAATTGAGCACAATTTTCTAGAGCTTAAATGTTAGGCCGTACTAACTCACATGAGATCTACCTTAGGCCTTTACAGGCATAATTTTCAGCTACATTGATATAATTTATTTACCCACTCCTTTATTGGTGAAAATTAGGTTGTTTCCAGTCATCCTGTTTGAACATCACTGCAAATATATATTGTTGTGCATGTATCTTTGCATATACACATAAGCAGGCTGGCAGGACAAATTTTATTTCTACTTATTTTTTTTTTTTATTTTGGTGCTGGGGATTGAACCAGGATATTGGAAATGCTACACACATGCTCTGCCACTGAGTTATACACCCCTAACCCCCAGGAAAATTTTAAAAAGTAGTAACTGCTCTACCAAAGAGTATTTGTATTTAAAATATTAATAAATATTGACAACTACCCTCCTTAAAGTTTGTATTCATTTATATTTCCACTGACATTGTCTTGCCAATATAGTATAGTCTTTGCCAAACCAATAGGTGGAAGATGGTATCTCATTGCCATTTTAATTTGTACATTAAATATTTAAGTTTAACAACTTTCCAATTATTTAAAAATATATTTTCCCTGAGAAGTCCCTTTCCCTATATCTCTTATTGATATGTAAAGTCTTATTCATATTGAGGAAATTAATCCTTTGTCTCTCATATGCATTTCAAATATTTGTTTTCAGATTGTTGTTGTTTTCTAACTTTGATTTTGGAAAACTTCCAAGGAAAAAAATTTAATATTTATCAGTCTCTTCTCTTAATATCATTCTTAGTACCCTTCCCCATTCTAAGACAACTGAAAGATTCACCCTGTTTTTCTTCTAGTATTTTTACAGTTATTACTTTTATATTTTGGAGTTTAAAACAGTAAACTCTCTAGAAATTTTTAGTGCAAAGAATTAAGCAGATCTCATTTCTTTCAGATGCTAACATTGTTCCATCTCCATTTCACTAATCTTACTCTTCTTCCATGACTTGAAAGAATGCCATTTTTACATAAATAATAAATATCCTTATTTATTTGTGTCTAATTCTGAATTTCTGAACTGTTCTACCATTTTACTAGTCTAATTAATTAGTTGTCATAGACTATGTTATGCTATGATAAAAATATTCCTAAAATATCAGTCACTTAATAAAATGAAAGTTCATTTCTTGCTTAGACTCAATTTCTTGCTTAGACTCAATGTACCGGTAGGTACAAATGGGTGTGGGTTTGGTTTTTGCTCTATGTGGAGCATGTAGAGTAGGGGAAAAGCAATATTCAGAGAATTAACAGCTGACAGTTTGCCAGAATTTAAGAAAGATGATACACCATGTCTTTATCAAGGTAAACTAAGAAACACGTAATATTGAAACCACAGAAAATCTGAAAAAAGAGAAAATAGTAATAGCAATAGAAACTATCTACAAAAAAATGACAATTAGACGAATTGCAGCCATAGATACCATAAGACAATGACCATAGTACCTTCAAAGGTATTACCTTCAAAAGTGTACCTGTTAACCTAGAATTTTATACTAAGCTAATAATCACTTGGTGAAGGAAAAATTATACACATTTATACCTACAACGACTGAAAGTTTAATACCCACAGGGCTTTACTGCTAGAGTTATAACTGACAGCCTGTAAGAAGAGAGAAAGTGAGCCTAGATGAAGCAATAGATGCAAGAAGCCATGGTGAGAATAAAAATGGGAAAAAAATCTCAGGCAAATCTGTATATTAGTACTAAAAGCAGCAGCCATAGTAGTTCTCTTTTTAATTTTTTTAAATACCCTCAGCAATTACGTTTTTATTTTATTTTATTTTTCAGGGGGCGGGTACCAGGTATTGAACTCAGGGGCACTCAACCACTAAGCCACCTCCCTAACTCTATTTATTTAGAGACAGGGTCTCACTGAGTTGCTTGAGACCACACTTTTGCTGAGGCTGGCTTTCAACTCATGATCCTCCTGCCTCAGCCTCCTGAGGGGCTGGGATTACAGGCGTGTAACCCCGCTCCCGGCTATATTTACATATTTTTTAGATGACTTTAAAAAATTGTTATTGATTCTTTTTAGTTATACATGACAGTAGAATCTATTTTGATATATTTGTACAAACATGGAATATATCTTATTCTAATTAGGATCTCAGTCTTGAGGATGTACACAATGGTGAGATTCACTATGGTGTATTTTTATATGTTCTTAGGAAAGTTATGTCAGATTCATTCCACTGTCTTTCCTATGTCTATCTCCACCTCTCTTCCCTTTATTAAAAAACAGTTTGATGGGCTTTAAAATAAACTGAAATAAAATAGGCATGGCATGCTGTATGGAATGAAGGCTCATTGGAGAGAAGCTAAATTGTTCTAGAACCTTAATTGTGAAATATTCACTGATAATTTTAGAGCTACTTAAAACAATAAAAATAGCTGTGCACTTTAAAAATGTAAGGACCACCAACAAAATGATAGAATGTAGAAGACAGTTAAGAGAAAAAGTCAATGAAATATAACTTGATTACAAATGATGACATGATGGGAATAAAAGAAGCTACTAGAATCTAGAGGATAGAGGTCCTCTTCCTCTTTAGTTAGTTTAAATATTGGTTTGCCTCTTGGTTATATTTATTCTGTTTTCTTCTTCAGCAAAACTACATGTGCATGTGTCAAAATGCGTTACCTGTCTTTCCCTATTGTTTTATGTGTTCAGTTTTCTGTTGTCTTACGCCTCTAATTGTGTTTTCAGCAATGTCTGTTATTTTTTGTTTGTTTCTGCTCTCCATGTGGCCATGGATTTTGTGGCAATATGATGCTCTTTTATTTTTTTTATTTCCAGTTTTCCAGCTTATTTTGCCTCTGCTTTCTCGAGCACTTCCAATTCTGTCTGTATTCCCAGGGATGGGTGTAGGTGTGCATGCATGTGCGCATGCTTGTGTGTATGAAAAAATTCTTTTGATGTTTAAAACATTGGCTTCGATCTCATTCTCGGTATAATCTTTCTGATAAGTGGTTATCTACCTTTCATACATCATGTTCTTTTTCCTTCAGTTCTCTGGGTGCTTTACCCTGGTTCCTTTGGATAAGTTCAGTTTTGAATGGAGTTATTCCTGGTTTAGTCATGGGTATGGGCCAGGGAGTGCCTGAAGGCACAGCAGGATTGCAAGATGTTGCCTATGAAAGTTTTCTTATTGATATTTTGCCCAATGACATGGTTCTATTCCAGGTTAGGAGAAGTAGCACTGGATTTTCATGAATCTCTGCATGATACAATTTTCTAATAAATATAAAAACGTGGTTACCTTTGACTTAGCTTTCACTACTCTTTAACTTATCAAAATTGGCAGCTGGGGACTGCATATTTTCCAAATTTTGTCTCCCCTTGCCACATTGATAACCTGCTTGTTATGGAAATGCTGTCTGTATATTATTGGTTGAACACCTCTTCTTTCTTGCTCCAGGCAGCCCAGGTGTAGTCTCTCCTTTCAGAAGAGGCTGTTTTCCACTTTGGGATTCCACAACCTCAGAGAGTTCTGCCCTGAAGTTTTGCCCTAAGTGTTCTGAGCAGGAATCTTCTCCTGGGGCTTTTTTTTTTTTTTTTTGATAGTGGGGCAGAATTCCCAGGCCTTCTCATGTATTACTTTTTAGGATTATATGTATTCTCTGGCAATTTTGAAACTGTTTTTATTGATTTCCGTGAGGGTTGGTGTCAGAGCTGTTTTTGTTTCATAAAACTGGAAACCAACTTCTGCCAGTCCAATTTCTTGATAACAGGCTTCCTTCCTCCTACAAATAAGATTTTAGCTCCTTTTTCCTGTAGCAATGGAGGATTTACCAATTTTTTTTTCTTGAAGATAGGAACAAAGTCACCTCTCCCTATTTTAATGACTTAGAGTTCAAGCATTAATATTTCCTCTCTATAGTTGTGTTGGTCAACTTTTTATCCCTGTGACCAAAATACCCAACATGAGCAACTTAGAAGAGAAAAAGTTTATTTTGGCTTGTGGTTCCAGAGGTTCAGTCCGTGGTTGGCTGAGTTCATTTTTCTGGGCCCAAGGTCATGCAGTACATCATTGCAGAAAATAATGTTGGCAGAGCGCTGCTTGGTTCAAGCAGAGAGAGGAAGAGGGGAAGAGACCACAAGGAAGAAGAACCTTCCCAGTGCATGCCTCTAGTGACCCACTTTCTCCAGCCATGCCCCGCCTGCCTTCTCTTAGTACCAGTCTTTTCAAACTAGGATGGACTGATTATGTTATAGCTCTCCCAGTCCAATCATTTTACCTCTGAACATTTCTGCCTTAGCACAGGAACGTCAGGGGGACACTGCAAATCTAAACCATAACAGTGGTATACCATGTTAACAATTGTCATATGTTAAAGGTTCTTAGGAGATTTTAATTTTACAAGTATGGGTCAGGAAGTTGATCAAGAATGTTTAAAATTAAAAATCTATGATTTTTAAAATTAAAAATCACCATGCAATTCCTATTGCTAAAATTATTCCACCATTATAGTTTAGACTTATAGGGTCTGGGGATAACTGGTATGTAAAATGTAGAGGAATAAAATTTATTTCAGTTGTTTTGTATTCTTGATTTTACAGTTATACAAATTACCACCATTCTTCCTTTTTGGGGGGAGGAGTACTAGGGATTGAACCCCAGGGGCACTTAACCACTAAGCCACATCCCTAGCCATTTTTACTTTTTATTTTGAGATAGCATCTCACTAAGTTGCTTAGAACCATGTTAAGTTGTTGAGGCTGGCTTTGAACTTGTGATCCTCCTGCTTTCAGTCTCCTGAACTGCTGGGCTGACAGCCATGTGTCATTGCACCTGACCAGTTATACATGTTGTTGATGTTTCATATTGGTAATGTGATGTTTTAGGTGAGTAGTTTTTGCATTTTTTTTTTCCAGGGCTGGGAATTGAACCCAGGGGCTTATGCAAGCACTCTACCACTGACCTATACTCCTGGCCCTACAGTTCTTATCATAAAGAAAAAATCGGGAAAATTTTTTATTGAAATACATTAATTAAGAAAGCTTATATCAAGACCACAGCCTGAGCTAATTATAACTCAGTAATAATTGACAGTTTGCAAATATCCACATAAACAAAATTTTCTACAGCTGTATTTTATTCTGAGCAGTGGTGAAGATTGTATAGCAAAGGACTCTGTCTGAAATCTCTTTAAGTCCTCTTCTAGGTACATGCCTCTTTTAACCCAGTGCAGAGTTTGGAGAGGCTCAGAGCAGTCATTCTCCATTTAGCACTCCATTGTCCTGAAGAGGCTGGTGTGTTTCAAGAAGTCCATCTTGCTTGGACCACATCTGCCGCTCTGGGTAAAAGGGTTATGCTCCCTACAAGCAATAGTGCTCCAGCTACAAAAAAGACATTTGGTAAATACAAGCTTCTCTATTTTGGATTGTAGCAGACTGTCCTTGAAACTGTTGCTGTTTATATCTCCCTGAAGGAAAGACTTCATTTCTTTAAAAATAGAACAATCTTCTTACTTACTCTAACAATAAACATATTTTTCATGTCTAGTCAGGTGAAGAATACTTGAAGCATAATTGGCAGTTATCATAAATATTGTTGGAATCAATTAGGGACTTATTATCGGTTATGGAGTTGTATCTTGCCTTGGAAGCATGCTTAATGTCTAGTCTTAAACTACCTATTTTAGGGATAAATGATTGTAACTTTCTAGGTTGGTCATCCTCCAATATTCATGATCACATTTAGGGAGAATCCACTTCTTTATAATATTGAATTTTCTATCCTTTCCTGTCTTCTTTTTTGTCTCTACTTTTTGTTGTTGATGTTTTCCCTTCATGGTGGTTTTATTATATATATATATATATATATATATATATATATATATATATATATTTGCTATAGCATTTGAGATGTTGTTGTTGTTTATTATATGATCTCATGGGGTAACATTTGTATGGGGTACGTTGTTAAATTTTATCCATTTTGTAATATAATATATTGTATCTCATTTGTTGTATTTATGATATTTTAAAAATAGAATATGCTATATGCATAATAGGCACTTCTATAATAAGCAGTCTTAATATTAACCTGTTAATGAGATTTTCTCCATGCTCTGAGCACCATGATGTTTAATTTTAATATATTTGGGCACTATACTGCTACCAAATGCAACCAATACCAAAGCATAGTCTAAACAAACCATCCTGAGCCAAGTGGTGTTTCCTCTGTTACAGCCTCTCCTTCCAGATTTTTATTTTGAGTTCCAGTGAATGATTTTGACATGCTCTGACTATGGTGCTCTACCTACTGCAAAAGAACAAGGGCAGAGGATGGGCACTAGATTGGAATCCATCTGCTGACAACTTGTGATGCTTTTAAAGACATACTTGAGACAGCAGAGAAGAAAAATGATTAGAAGATTAATAGCAGTCTTCTGACAGTTTGAAGGGAAACTGAGATGATTGAACACTTGCTTAAGTGAATGCCTAAAATACTTCCCCACAGGAACTACCCCATTTAACTAAATTTAGTCAGAACTCTTAATTTCTAGGAATATAACCCAATGCTAAACTGAGTAAGTTTGCATTTTTGATTAACTATTCAATAATTTTAAATAATGAGTTTTAAATAATGGGATTTTCAGTTAATGCTTTTTCCTCCTGATAATCATATGACCTACCAATAATGATAATTTTAAACACTTTCTTTCCACTATTTTTACCTCTTTTCTCTTTCTTTCTCTTTTTGGTACTGGGCATTGAACCCGGGTGCACTCTATCACTGAGACACATCTCCAGTGCTTCTTTTACTTTTTGTTTTAAGACAGGGAACTACTCAGTTGCCGAGGCTGGTCTTGAACTGGCAAACCTTCTGCCTCTGCTTTTCTGAGTCACTAGGATGACGGGGTGTGATATCATCCTGGCTTATTTTTCCCTCTTAGTTTTCTCATCCAAGTGCATTGGCTAATTCTTGTTGACCTGTATCTTTTTCAAGAGTTAGATGGGGATAATTCTATAGTAATCATGTGGATACACCTTGAGCTAACTCTTTATGAAATATGAACATCTTCTCTTTTCCCTATTTTATGACAAGTTTTAATATCAGAAATTATTAATTGTATAAAATGCTTTCCTGGCCTGTATAAAAGACATTGAATGCCAATAAATATATGAAAAATTGCTCAATCCCATGAAACCTCAGGAAAGTGCAAATTAAATGAGACATCACTGCATTCTACCTGAAATGTTAATAGTAAAAGTGTTGACTGCTGTCAGCATTGATGAGAATGTGAGCAACTTGAACTCTCAAATGATGCAAATGGGAGAATAAATTGGTACCACCACTTTGAGAAAGCTCTTTGCCTTTATCTCTTGAATTTGAATGTTCTATATATCATAAAATCTAGAGTTTCCACTACTAGGTATGACACCAAGGGAACTGCATATATATGTGCACATGTTTATGCTAGTTTTATTCATTGTTAACTGAGATTGAAAAGCAATGTCCATTCACAAATAATAGCATAGGTAAATAAATTGTGGCATATTTACATAAATATCTACCTTTTAAAAAGGTACTGTATTTTTCTTTGGCCTAATGTGTTGGAATATTTTAATAATTTGTCTAATGTTGCCAGGTGTTTGCATTTCTGGGTCATTTCCTTGGTCATGGTGAAGTGGTATTATTCACACTTTTCAGGCTAATAGGATTTGACTTTGTTCTTTTGGATAGCTCTGACATACCTGAAGTTCTTATTTTTCACATGTCTTTTTACACTAACATAGTCCTTCCCGTGACTATGAGCTTGTGGATTTTAGCTTATCCATATGAGGCTATCCATAGTACACAATTCTCTTTTCAGGCACAGAAACACTGAAATCCTTCATTGAGTATATCTGAATCCTATTTCTCACTTCAATATTAACACATTAAACCTCCAAAAGTAGTTTTTTTCCCCCTGAGTGATTTAGTCACTAAAAGACTAGTCTGAGAAAATCCTACGAGCCTATGACATTAAATATGATAATAAATGGATGGAAAATGATTTAGAAATTTTTATTAAGTTACTCTATATTGTAATTAAATTTCTTGGATTGTTTTTGTCAGCTACAATTATAAGATTCTTGATATGCTAGAAGAACACTTTCATAACATATTACCTTTCATCTGTGTATTTTATCTTTTACTTTTATGAAGATGGCTATGATCCTATGAAGATGGGCCTTTGATGACGCGCTCCAGGTGAGGTAAGGTGAACTAAACTTGTACCATTTGTTAAAGTAAACTTAAAGGGCTATGCACAATTATGTAAGAGGTTAAGAGTATATTAATCTGCTCACTCAGTAGTTATTAATCGCTTTGTTTTTGTAATAGTTTCTGAGATCCTACTGTATATCACCAAAATGTGTTCAAGAAATGACTTTTAAAAATTAAGTGAGGGGGCTGGGTTTGTGGCTCAGTGGTGGAATGCTTGCCTAGCATGTGTGAGGCACTGGGCTCAATTCTCAGCACCACATATAAATAAATGAATGAAATAAAGGTCCATCAGCAACTAAAAAATATGTATAGGGGCTGGGGATGTGGCTCAAGAGGTAATGCGCTCACCTGGCATGTGTGGGGCGCTGGGTTCCATCCTCAGCACCACATAAAAATAAAATAAAGATGTTGGGTCCACCGAAAATGGAAAAATAAATATTAAAAAATTCTCTCTCTCTTCTCTCTTTAAAAAAATTAAAAAGAAAATATGTATAAAAAATTAAATGATGGGCTGGGGATGTGGCTCAAGCGGTGGCGTGCTAGCCTGGCATGCATGGGGTGCTGGGTTTGATCCTCAGCACCACCACATAAAAAAATAAAATAAAATAAAGATATTGTGTCCACCAAAAACTAAAAAATAAATATTAAAAAAATTTCTCTCTCTCTCTAAAAAGAAAATTAAATGAGAATGGGATATTTTGGTAGTCTCTTTAGAAATTGTTCCCCCCCTTCTTTTTAACAAGAATATATGTATTAACACTCAGAATTAAGCACTATTTAGAAGCATGTCTCTATCCCTCTCTTCCCTCTCTCTCTCTCTCTCTCTCTCTCTGTGTGTGTGTGTGTGTGTGTGTGTGTGTGTGTGTGTGTGATATATCTTCCTGATATAGTCAATTTTATAAACTTTCTCTGTCCGGTTGAATTGTCCAATTGGTGAGCACAACACCTGAGGTGCCCTGTGCATCTGAGTTACACATGTGCCAAGATTTTAATTGCCTTTGGCCTTCGGGGGACCTCACTGGGCCCAGGCAGCCAAGGTCTCAGTTAAATGAAGGCAGCCTCCTACATCTAATCTGGTGAGTGTTGAAGGCTGTCCCTGTGCATGGAAGGCACTGGACACCGCTTTCTATGTGGCTCTTTGAACCTTCTATCTCTGCTATTCTTTTCCTGTTCTCCTACCTTCTTTTTTTTTTTTTTTAAAGATTTTTAAAAATTTTTTTAGTTGTTGATAGACCTTTATTTTTATTTATTTATATGTGGTGTTGGGAATCGAACCCAGTGCTCACACATGCCAGGCAAGTGCGTTACCGCTGAGCCCCAGCCCCAGCCCCGTTCTCCTACCTTCTAACACCAGTTTTGTGAACAAATTCTCATTTTTCTTGGGCAGGATTCTTTTCCCAGTCAGCCTAGGATTTGCTGGTCTTCAGTCAGGGCCATTCAGTTGCTATTGTCTGGCAGCTCAGATTCTCTTTAAGGCAAAACTGGCTATCTGTTTAATAAACCCAGCAGTAAGCCAAGAAAAAAGAATGAATAAAGATAACACAATCTACTAACTTTCTCATTTTCACTCACCAACTGATTATAAGCAACATCTAGACAGTGAGGACCTAACTTTATGTACTGCAGTGTACTATATGGTGCATTTTTTTTGAGGTGCTGGAGATTGAACCCAGGGTCTCATACATGCTAAAAAGTACTCTACCACTTAGCTGCACTAGCCCCAGTCCTCAGATATCGTACAACTTATGTACTTTCCCGAGACAAATGCCTAAGACAAAATTGGTAAGGAATGATTGAAATAATGAATTGCATAGATTGATTTTTAGAAAATGAAACAAAACAAAACAAAAACAAAAAACAAAAACAAACAAAAAAAACCCCACTAAACATTAACACTGCCCTGATGACAAAGTAAACTGTGTGAAGACAGGAGCTGGTATGGTTTGCAGAAGGGCATGGAACTAGGTTGAAGATATTTTGGCTCTGTTCCCAGCTTGGCTGCCTCATTACCATGTGACCTCAGGCCAGTTATTTTACCTTACTGAGCTCTAGTTTCCTCACCCCAAATGACATAGCAATACTTGCTGTTTCTACCCCAAGGCTCTTCTGAAAATGATATGAAAGTGATATGAATACTTTGAAAAATCCTAGAGGGCATTCTTATGATGTAAAAGAATGATCTTAGGTTTAAGATAAAGGAGGTATGGTACTTTGAGATTAGTATGAAATTGGGTTAAACACTGAAGTAGGGATTCTCACAGTGGTTTTACTTTTGAATTTTAACTATAAAGTATTGTATTACTTCATAGCTATTACATAAGATTAGTAAGATCTGGTTTTAAAGTGATTGTGTCTTCTCTTAAATATAAGACTCAATTATTTAAAAATTTCTTGAGTATAATATAAATATTAATGGAAAAGATATGATTTTTCAGAATGTTGGTGTTGTGATGGGCAAATGGTGCGACTTTTGCAGTGGAGGGAGAGAAGGAATGTCCATGCTTTTTTGCCCTTTTCAATGCTTTATTCATTCAAATAATGCAATACAATTTCACTCTATAGGTTCCTAATCAAGAAAACGACAATCCTTAATGCTAGGCACTGCAATAGACATAATCAATTCACAGCAAACAATTCTAGATTAATTCTAAGCACTGCAAACACACTTAAATCATCAGAGGCTCCTGATAGACATTCCCTCTGCATGCTAAGCTCAAGTGTCAGATCAAAAGTCTCAAGCCCTAGGCTTTAAGTCCAGCAGATGCACACTGACTCAGGCCCCGGTGATCAGATCAGGAACCAAGGCAGTCTTCCCCTGGGGTGGAGCTGATGGCTGGTTAAGGGTCATAGGGAGAAGCTGCAGTTCTCACCAGGGCCAAGATGTGGCTGTAGAGTTTGAGAATGGTGAGGAAGATGCAGAGGATCAGGCAAACAATGAGAAGAGTTGGGATGTCAGTTCCAGGTCCTCATCAGGCTCTCCAGCATGAGGGCATCAGTGTCAGCTGGCTGAATGTCTGTTCATTTGCTCCATCATTTATACTAAATTTGGGGGCTTCTTTCAATCCCTATCAGCTGCCACCAGATTTCTCAGTGATGTCATTTGTCCTGGGGTTAAAGCATCTGAGGACAACATGACAGAGACTTCACTCTGAGCTTGTCAGGGTGGGGAGAAGTGACTTGTTTATGTCAGGGCTATGCCTGATGATCATATGGGAGGGCTCCATAGACATGACAGGTGAGACTACAGGTTGCCAAGTAGAGTTTTTAAAATGGAGTTGCTGAGGTAAGGCCTAAGGCCATCCTTACAGTTGGTCATATTTAAAATGAAAAAAAAATTTAAGAGTAGTTTCTGTACCACATTTTGGAATAAATATATTTCATTTGATGAATCATGCCCATGTTTAACTTTTATACAATCTACATTCCATTATATAAGTAAAAAATTTCAATTGTTTTAAATACAAATCCATCAAAGCAATAATTTTATTTAGCTGAATTTCAGATGTTAAGACCACATGTTAGAAAAGTTTTAATTACTGTATTTATTCAGTGATTTTAATACTGAGGTTTGAATTTTTAACAACCATAAAAATGAGATTTTTCCCCCTTTTTCTGCTATTGGGAGTTGAATCCAGGGCCTTGTACATGCTGAGTAAGTGATCTACCACTGAGTTATATCCCCCATCTTTTAAAAAATTTACTTTGAAACAGGGTTTCACTAAGTTACCCTAGCTGGTCGTGAACTTGCAATCCTCTTGCCTTAGCCTCCCAAGTAGTTGGGATTACAAACAGCATGTGCCACCATTCTCAGGTTTTGTTTCTTTCTTTCAGTGCTGTGGATTGAACTCAGGGCCTTTTTCCATGCTAGGAAAGTGCTCCATCACTGAGTTACATCCCCCATGCCCACCTTAAAAGTGAAATTCTGTATACTATTTCATTGCTTTTACCAAGGTCATGTGCAAATCTAAAACACCAGGTGAATATTGTTCAGTTTCACCCAGATAGCATAAATCATCTAGAGTATTACCTACTTCATTAAACAAGCATGCATTTCTTTTTCATTTTGATTATGGTCTCTGTAATTAATTAATTAAGTTTGGTACTAGGGATTGAACACAGGAACATTTAACCACTGAGGCACATGCCCAGCTCGTTTTTTTTTGGGGTGTGTGTGTGTGTGTGTGTATTTTATTTAGAGACAGGGCTTCCCTAAGTTGCCTAGGGCCTTGCTAAGTTGCTGAGGCTGGCTTTGAACTAGTGATTCTCCTGTCACAGCCTCCAAACCATGGGGATTACAGAGGTGTGCCACTGCTCTCAGCTATAATTTATTTCTTATTCATACAAATAGAAGTCATTAATTATGACAACTTAATGTTTTATCCAAACATTTGAGTGTATGCAGACTCTCTCTAGTGGACCAAAAATAATTAAAAAAATGGATGGTGTAATAAATTTAGAACAAAAGCTATTGAATAAAATTCACTTCTGTCTTATCATCGTAATTTATTCTTACTATTACAGGTTTTAAAGTCTTTTCAATGTCATAAAATATTAAAGTTCTTAAATTTCTGTAGTTATGCCTTTGCTGTGGGGCTTATCAGGCTTCTGAGAAATATCAGTTGATGGAGTGGGTTTGAAAGGTTCAGTTAGCATTTCTTAGGTTTTGAATATTTCCTGTTTTTTTTTTTTTTAAAAAGCTGAGGGCTAGGGGGCAGGTAGCTCAGTGGTAGAGTGCTTGCTAGCATGTGCAAAAGCCTGGGCTTGCTTCCCTTGCCCTGAAAGGAAAAAAAAAAAAAAGAGCTGAGACCTTGAGGCATCCTTCAGAGTATTAGAGAGAGACTTACTAGATGAAAGACTAGGAAATTTGGTGTTTAAACAAAAAGGGACAAGTGAAACATCACTTGTTTCTGCTGAAAGAGACAGAAAGAAGAGCTTTAAAGATTAAATTTAACAAATATTCAAATATTGATTAGCATGCACCAGGCCTTCTAGAGGTATTAACTCATTTAATATAATTCTCACAATGGCTGTATCCTTGATTTTGCTTCCTAGTACAATAGAAGAAGTCCTGCTTTATTTCAGAGGAGAACCAGTTTTAACAAGTCTGCAGTGCCCTGGCTAACAAGACAAATCACAAGGAATGAGGTTGAAATGAGAAGAGATACCAATGGCAGTCATCTATGCAGCCAGGCACATCAGATGTAGCCTTCACATTTCTTACAAGATTAACCCTCAATTTCTATGATATTACCTTCCTCTTAGTTGTAAACTTATCTTAAAAAGCCAACCTTGCCTAGGATCAATGGTCCATTGGTAGGTAAGAAAGGGTATAGAGCCCTATCTAAACTAATGATTTGGTGGAATTAACTTTGTAAACTATCAGTTGAACTGGTGTAAATAAAGAGAGATGAAATGTCAAGGGGAAGTCAATACCACAATTTTTGCTTCCTCATCATTCAAATTTATTTTGCTTAGTTTTTTCCAAGTGTTTTATTTAATATGTTGCTCCACTTTGCATTTCAACTCCCCTTAAATGTAACATCTAAAAATGTTACATTTCACATTAAATATCAAATTAGCTTGAGTAACTGTTAAAGTACTCCAAAAGGAAAAATATTGAAAATGAGTTTGAACTTGATGAGTCCATCCAGGGAACTAATGGGATGTAAGGGAATCTTTTCTGTGCCAGATACTATGCTTAGTATTTTAAGTTATCCCACTTAATCGCACAGCCTTACAAAGTGGGTATTACACCCACTGTTTGAGGACTAAGAGAGTCTCAAGGAGGGTAGAAGCTTACAGTTAATAAAAGGCCAGGCTTTATAAGCCCAGGTGGTTCAGGCTTCAACTTGCATAGCACTGAGACTATCTAAGATAATCTTGGTAAGAAGGTACCAAATTTGCTGGCGATCGAGGGATAATTCAATCTGAGAATACCGAGCAAATAATGGCTGAAGCTTTGTTCTAAATTTGTTACACAATACATTTCTTTTATTATTTTTAGTCCACTAGAGCGAGTCTCCATACTCTTAAATAGCTGGTTAAAACATTAGGTTGTCATAATTAATGGTGTTCTATTTTTATTACTGAGAAAGTAAATTATGCCTGCACACATTTGTTGGAAAAAAAAAAAGTGATACAGCTAAGGACTAAATTATCTAGCAGGAAGGAACATTTGAAGAAGGGTAGCCCATGGCCTAGAAGGTCCATTAAAGCACCGAACAGCTTGTCCATTGAAGCTGGATGGGCGGCTGTGCTCAGGGGCCTACAGAGTGCACAAAGCTACAGGGGGACTACCCCAGTGTCCACCTTTAGAAGTGAAGGCAAGTCCTAACATAAAGCACATACCGCACTCCGACAGTGTTTCTATAGGAAGGACGGGATGGGGGTGAGGGCGGAATTATTAATCCAGGTAGAAAATACATCTTTTTCTCCGAGTATTTGGGGGAGGAAATGACATCCCTTCTCGAGATGCCCTTCCTCGCCAGGTATATCATCCTTCATGATCGATTCCTAAAGTGGAACGCAGGCCAGGAGGCGATGCGTTCCTTAGCCCAGTGCGGCGAGGGGAGCGCAGGGTCCCCAGGCGGCGGGGGCGGCGGTGACGCAGGAGGCGACGGGAGCCCGGGTCCCGCGGCGCGGAGGGGGTAGCACGGCGTTGTGCGGCGCGGGCCAATGAGGACGCGCGGTGTTTCTGGCGAGGGGAGGGCGGGGGCTCCAGGTTTCCTCGGGTCCCGGCGTAGCGCCGCCTGCCGAGTTCGGAGCGAGCGGGCGGAGCCTGCGGGGGTCTCCGGGCGCGCCTGCCAGTCCGGATTTTCCTCCGAGGCGCCCCCGCCTTTCCAGGTCCACCCCCTTCTCCGGCCCAGAAGCGGCTCCGACGGCTTGCGGCCTCCTTCTCTTCGCGCTCCCCACCTCGGCTCGCCACGCGCTTCTCCGGAGCCGATCTTTGCCTGGTGTCCCGGGGGCGGCGCCGGCGGGGGCGCCTCACCCCTGCCGGCGGCGGTAATGCCTCTGCCTTTGCCGCCCTTGCGGCCGGACGGGCAGCTGGCAGCGGCTGGAACCAGAGCCGGAGCGTGCTCGCCGCTGGCCGGGACGCCGCCCTGGCCTGCGCTTGGCTCCCGCGGCGGCCGCAGGGTGCCGGGGTCCGGCGCGGCATGAGGTGGAGGTTGCGCGCCGGCGAGCGCCCAGCTCTTCGGCCCCCAGGGCCCCCGCGGGCCCTAGCGCGTCGCGTGAGCAGGCTGCGGCCCCGGCGCCCACGCTAGCCCGGCGCAGGCAGGAGACGCCGCGGCCCGGAGAAGGAGGCGCAGGCCCGCCGAGCGATCGCGGGCGGCGGGACCCTGAGTTCTGGGCTCGGTCCTGGGCGGATACCTGGAGCCGCGGGCAACCCCGGTGTGCTGCAGTTAACTGCCGCTCTCCGCAGGGCGCCGCGGCGCGCAGCCTGCGCCTCTCCCCACCTGCAGCCCCTCCTCCCGCCGCTGCCTGGCGGAGGGAACGCGCGTCCTCGCCCTTCCTCCGCCTCTCCAGGTTCTCTGGTCTCGGGACCCCCACCCGGACTCTCCTCTTCCTCCACCTTTCCCCTTAGTCCTCCCGCGCCTCTCCTCCCCGGCTCCTCGGCCTCCCATTCATTCCGTGCGCTTCATCCCCTTTTCTCCTTCCCGCTCGGGCCCTATTCCCAGAGCCTCTCTGCACGGAACCGTCGGTATTCTCGGGGTTCATAGCACATTCATGGAAGTTTAGGGCCTGGACGGTGGCCCCGAATCCGGCCTGAGAGCGCAGCCCGAGCTGCAGGCTGGGAAGAGGAAGATGTCTGTGCTCAGGCGAATGATGCGGGTCTCCAATCGCTCCCTCCTCGCCTTCATCTTCTTCTTCTCCCTGTCCTCGTCTTGTCTTTACTTCATCTATGTGGCTCCGGGCATCGGTAAGTACCGAGACACACCCGCACCTCCCACAGTCACAACCGAGAAAATGCCGAACGTTAAGGATGTTACTTGTGGGATTTGGAGGCTGTGTAAACGGGGCCCCCAGAAAGCATTTTATTTGCACTGTTATTTCAGACGTGTCAAACTGCCTGCAGGCATGGCTTTGCTACGTGAATTTTGTTAATGTACGTTTAAATAACTTAAAGCATTGCATTAAATGGACATAGTAGGTGTAGGTGTGATGGCCCAGGATGCTCTGGACGTGTTCTGAAGTATTCATAACCCGCTTTATCCATTTAATATCAAATCCTAAGCTGGATGGTAGTTTTATTCAAACATCCTCAGATATAATAACTGGTTGTAAAATTATAATGGAGAAACCGGCAGCAGGGAATGTGATCGAGGTCAAGAGTGTACCTATTCTAGTGTTCTAGGTCACTTTTTTAGAATGGGGTCAATGAACATTTGTGTTATACTTCAGGAATTTTTAGGGTCTGACTTGTCTTGTAAAAAACAGTGCTCCATTATTTGGTATGCGTGGATCTGCTTTTCAAGGGCAGGTTGCCTCAGCTACCTGTTAGGATGACTTCGAAGATAAAATAGTGATTAAAATAATTATGTAAGGCAATTTGTAGTTTAAAATTTTAAACTTCTGTTTAGCACTTTAGGCCTTTGGTCTGAAATACAGAATTGGCTTCTTTCTTAAATTTCCTAATTCCTCATCCCCACTTTTGTTGGTAAACCACCAACCTGGAATTATTCTAATGAATGAATAATAAGAATTTCACATGGATATGAAAATACATCGTTATTTTCAAAACTTTTCTGAATTTTCCTTGGTTATTGTGTTTTTAATGTTAAACTGTTAGTAACAGTGTGCATCTCCTACCATTTTTCGTTAGACACTAAGTTGGTTAAAAATGTGATACTATTATAGAGTGAAAACACCTGCAGAATTTTGAGATGGGTGTAATAGATATTGTTATGAATTGTTTGGGAGAAGGAAGAAGCAAGCCTCATCCAGACTGTTTGACTTCTTAAAGAAAAATCACTATGTGACTTTTTCTTTATTAAGGTTTTAGATTGAAGTAAGAAATATACACTCAGAACCAGGTGAGGTGGTGCAGGCCTGTAATCCCAGTGACATGGGAGGCCCAGGCTAGGGGATCACAAGTTCCAGGCCAGCCTCAGCAACTTAGCGAGGCCTTAAGCAATTTACTGAGACCCGTCTCAACATAAAAAAACAAAAAACACTGGGGATAGAGCTTAGTGGTAAAGCACCTCTGGGTTAATCCCTAGTACCAAAAAAAAAAAAAAAAAAAAATACACTCAGATGATGATGCTTGAGAAGATAAGTTGCTGACACTTTGATGTATCTCAAAATAGAAGTTTTAGGGTAGAGTTTGTAGAAGCATGGATATTTTAATATTATTTTCCATAGATGCAGTTTCTTTGTACAATAGCAACAGCAAACAACACCCCCTTGAAGCCTATAATACTGACAGTAGTTCATAATTTAGCCTGAATTACATCTTGGAGCCAAACTCTCTTATGGCTGAAATATGTGTGTGTAGGAATACCCTTTATTGGTCCCAAATATTAAGTTTCAAATCTCTTCTATTAAGAAGCCCCTATTCATCTTATCATATTGGCTAGTTTGGTAGATGTCAATCTTTCGTATCACGCAGTTGGCTTGATGTTATCCAACATGTTCAGTAAAGACTTTCCTTAAGGTTTGTTATTTATTTATTTTTGCCATTTTGGAAGTCTATACGTTAATTCCTAATTCGATGGCTTTTTTTTTTTTTTCCTTTTACTTTCTCATGTAACTTCTTAGAATTTGGACATCCCAGTGGGATGTTATTTTACTAGACATTTAACTTTGATTTTGGAGAAGGGTTTTTTTTTTTTTTTTTCCCCTTTTGGTTTGCTCTTAGATAACAATGTTCTTACTTTGTATTTAACTTGTTACTTTGTGTTCAACTTGTTAAAGTCATATTACTCAAAAAGTTAACTAAAGAACTAGGTGTGGTGGCCCATGCCTGTGATCCCCAGGAGGATGAGGCAGGATTTCAAGTTCGAGGCCAGCCTCAGCAATTTGATGAGACTGAGCAACTTAGCAAGACTCTGTCTCAAAATAAAAAGGACTTGAGATGTGGCTCAGTGGTAAAGCACCCTTGGGTTCAGAACGTTCATCAGAGGGGGTGGCGAGTGGGGGAAGAAAAGTTAACCAAAGGAAATCAGAATTCCAACTTTTATTTGATGTCATCCTTTTGTTTTTAATTTTTTGGTTGGTGTGTTAATATACTATCTGCAGATTCTTAAAATTCAATTGATGTGAAATACTAATATATCTTTTATATATGAGTGCTTAATGTTTCCATAGAACAATCATATTAACATCATAAAAATTTGGGCAGTTTTCTTGCAAGCAATTAGGTTGACATAATTTAAATACTGTCTTGAATTTTATTTAAAAAACAACAAAAACCCATTAAAGCTAGTAAGAAAAGTAACTTAACCAAGCTTATAAAATACCATAAATTTGTAAATTGACTCTGGTTCAAAATCCTGTGCCATCTAGCAACAAACAAAAACAAAAAAGCAAAGCAACCCCCTTCCCCCACCAAAACCCATAAAACCTTCCTACTTATCTGTATGTCTTTTAAGTATTGGGAAACAGTTTTGCAAAATTCAGATATTTTGCTTGAATGTTCAACTTCTTATCATTGGCAACAAATGTTGTCTTTTTTTTTAAGTGTCAGGATCCGTTTCTTCATATTTGAGGAAATATAGGTCAGACACGCAAGTCTAACCATGGTGTGTCTGTTGTTCCCACAAGTAAACATGATGTCCCATGAAAAATGTGGCTAGTTGAGTTCACAGTGCGACAATCCATTCTCTGCAGACATGCTTTGGGTTGAGACAGCCATAGTACTTTGTTAGGCAGCAGAAGTGCTTTACCTGTGCTTCCCATTCTGTCCTGGATTTCTTAGCGTTTTCATTAGACCTATAGAAATTTCTTCATGAAATGCATCATATTTTAGCTTGAATTGCCTCTTGGGGGCTAAATTTTCTTAAGACTGAGATATATGTTGAAGGACTCTTTATTGGTTTTAAATAAATGTTTCAAATCTTTTCTGTTAAGCCGTCCTTGTTAATCCTACCACATCAACCTGCTTGGTAGGTGTCAGTTACATTATGTCAACATCTGTGTTTGCCAGGTGCCCTTCTCAGACAGGGCTTTTCATTTTAGTTACTCTTCTTTGATCTCCTTTGCCTGTGTTCCTGTCTCCTCTCTTCTCTCCATTGTGAGCTGATACACTACCTGATTGTAGTGTGCTGGTTGCAGACAGCATACTCTGTTTAGTTTCCACTGATTGTCGATGTTGCTTAGCATTTTCTGGGCTATTTGGGTCTTAATGTACAATGAGTTCTGTAGAACTTGAAGCTCATTGTTTTTTTCCCCTGACATTTCTGATTCATTCAGGAAACACAGGGATAGTCTTTAACTCTAGTGCTAAGGGTAACTTAAGGGAGATACAAGCACCCTCCCCCTGGCCACCCCATAGGAAGTCCATGAACACACTGCCCTAGACTACCCAGGAGAGGTAGGAGCCATGAATTGTTTTTCATCCTATGTTGGCCTTTGTGCCTGATTGCAAAGAGATGAGTACAGTTTCCCTCCAAGGTTTTTACTTGGTGGGATTGAGACTAGCATTTCACTTAATAGGAAGCTATTTCTAGTATAACTTCCAACATAATCCAGTTATTTCCCTGCTGTCATATCAGAGGAGAAGATGAACTAGCTTAAAAAATTCATTCAACAAATACAAATGGAGCACCTGAGAGAAGCTAGACATTGAGGTACCAAAGATAGATGGCAGAAGCAGTCATCAATGAGGATGAGCCTGGGGAAGGAGCTGCAGCAAGTCCTTGGAAAGCATGTGGTGGAGAGTGAGCACTGGTTAAGTATTTCAGCTAGTGGTTGGAGTGGGCCATCACTAGGATTTTTCCAGACTGAGCAAAGGGTTTCTGGTCAGAGTGAACAGCATGAGTAAGCTTCCAGAAAGTGGGAGTACTATATAGTTCCATCTGGCTACAACTCAGGGTGTGGGGTGGTAGATGGGTCAGATTGGGAAAGGTTTCTGGGCTCACACAGCTTTATCTAAGCTGTCTATTATTAAGAAAGAAATCAGTGGGCCTGTAATCAGTGAGGCAGTATCAAGGGGAAGACTGAATAATCTCCCTGGGAGTGGGAATTTCATAGTCCATTTGACTCACTAGCATCCCAGACCTTTCCTAGACTAGTGAGAGGCTGTTTGGTATTTTGGGTAGTGGTGGAATCTAATTGGGCCACTTTGGTCTGAATTCCTGTGGGCCATTTTGAGGAATTACCTGACCAAGTGTTGGGTTATTTGGGCCACCATGGGGTTTGTATCCTACTGGGAGTGGTGGAGTTGGTGGTCTTGGGTGGTAGGGTGCAGGCATATGTATTCTGGGAGAGGTGGCTTAGTCAGGTCCTTGCTCAAAGCCCCCTTGACCTTTTTATTTTTCTTTTCCCCTTTCAGTGCTGGGGATCAAATCCAGGGCCTCTTGCATTGCTGGACAGGTGTTATATGTCAAAAAACTACACCTTCAACCCTCACCTGTCATTTTGATTGAGCTTTTCTTTGGGTTTCTCAGAAAGTTGCTGTTTGCCCTGCATGTTTCTTATCATATCCCTTTAGCCTCCTGGCTCTGGCTAGACTAGCCTGGCTCTCTCTGTTCTTAACCTGTTTTATTATTTTTATTTGTTTTGTTTTGTATAAGACAGTAGGGTATATTTTGACATATTATACATCCATGGAGTATAACTTAGGATCTCATTCTTGTGGTTGTACGTGATGTGGAGTTTCACTGGTTGTGTATTCATCTATGAGCATATATGAGGAAAGTTATGTCCGGTTTGTTCTACTGTCTTTCCTGTTCCCTTCCTCCTCCCTTCCCTTTCATTCTCCTTGTGTAATCCAGTGAACTTCTATTCTTCCCAACGCTCCTCCCCTTATTATGTGTTAGTATCCACATATCAGAGAGAATACTCAGCCTTTGGTTTTTCGGAATTGGCTTATTTCATTTAACATGATAGTTTTCAGTTCCATCCATTTATCAGCAAATGCCATAATTTCATTCTTCTTTATGGGGTGAATAATATTCCATTGTGTATATTTTCTTTATCCATTCATCTGTTGAGGGCACCTAGGTTGGTTTTATTGCTTAGCTATTGCGAATTGAGCTGCTATAAACAATAATGTGGCCGTGTCACTGTAGTATGCTTATTTAAGTTCTTTGGATTTATACTGGGGGTCAAATGGTGGTTCCATTCCAAGTTTTCTGAGGAATCTTCATACTGCTTTCTAGAGTGTTTGCACCAATTTGCAGCTCTACTAGCAGTATATGAGTGAACATTTACCCCCTCATTTATGTGGGGAAACATTTATTGTTAACTTGTATTTTTTTGGGGGGTACTGGGGATTGAACTCAGGGGTACTCGACCACTGAACCACATCCCCAGCCTTATTTTGTATTTTATTTAGAGAGAGGGTCTTACTGACTTGCTAAATTGCTGAGGCTGGCTTTGGACTCTTGATCCTTCTGCCTCAGCCTCCCAATTACATGCGTGTGCCACCTCGCCTGGCTGCTACTTGTATTCTTGATAATTGTCATTCTGACTGGAGTGAGATGGAATCTCAGTGTAGTTTTAATTTTCATTTCTCTAATTGCTAGAGTTGTTGAACATTTTTTTAAAAAAATGTATTTGTGGACTATTTATGTTTCTTCTGTGAGTGCCTGTTCAGTTCCTTTGCCTATATTTATTGATTGAGTTAGTTGTGTTTTTTTTTTTTTTTTGTTGTTGTTGTTGTTTTTTGGTGTTAAGTTTTTTTTAGTTCTTTGTATATCCTGGAGATTAATTTGAGCTATTTTAGTCTGTGTTGCATTGCAAAAGCTCTTTGGGTTTTTCCTCACCAGATGCTCTGACCTGCGTGGCTCTTTCATGGGTTCTTCTGCTTTAGGCCATGGTGTTGGTCTTATTTATTCTCTGGGCCTCCCTACTGGCCTCACATCCCATGCTGGTTTTAAAAAGGGAAATAATGCAATCTCTATTTCAGAGTAATAGTTCTAGTGAAAGATGGGGTATAGAGGACAGAACCAGGAACAGGAACAGCAGATGAGAAGTTATTGCAGTTGGTCAAGCAATAGAAGGTTCGATCTGGATCAGACTTGATAGTTGCACCAGGAGGAACTAAGTATGTGAATAGTGCAGTTGAAGAAAAGGAAGTGTCTTCAAGATAATGCTCAGATTCTAACTTAGACAACCAGGTAACTAGTATGCGGGAGTGTAGAAAGACATGTTTTGATGGGGCTGTTTTGATTTTAGAGAGATTGAGTTGGGGTGCCTGTGGGACATCCAGGAAGGATTGTGTCAGTAGGTAGGCAGATGGAAGTATGGGCGTGGAGCCCAGAAGAGAGATTGGAGTGTCTTTAGTCCATGGGTGGGTGACATTATCTGTTTCTCCCCCAACACACCTGAGTAATAAACTCACTCCTGCAAGTGGAAGTGACTCACTAAGTTACTTACTCTTCAACATGGAATCATAGGCGCTAAATCAGAATATGAAGAAGGCCCAAGTGTAGTATAGAGGTATCCCAGGAGATGCTGCTACCTTTTTTTATTCTCTTGTCTTGTGAGAAAGGAGTCGGGGCTGGGGAGGTAACTCAGTGTTAGAGCCCTTACCTAGCATGTGCAAAGCCCTGGGTTTGATTCCCCAGCACCACAAAAACAAAGGATCCAGTCCACACTCAAGGGGACTGGAGGCCCTTTTAGAGATGGCCTTCCACATTCAGATTACTGTTCTTGAGTAACGCTTGTAACCCAGCTCTGTAGTGTCAGTGTAAATTAATCCAAATCCTATGGTCTTGGGGGAAATTAGGAAAATTTATTGACTCATTGGAATCTGGCACTGCTAAATACCGTTTAGCACCTTAGTCTTTTATGAATAATATGAGATCTAGTAAGCATTGTGGCAGAAAGAAGTAGTAATATGTTTATCTGCAGCAGCGTCTATCATTTCTCCCTTTTCTTGTTTGCTAAAGAGAAGAATAGCCACATCTGTGGATACTTTTAAAAGGGAAACTCCTAACCTAGCTTTGTAGTCTTTGTATATGATAAGTATTCGTGGTAGTCAACTTTTTGTTACTGGGACCAAAATACCCGAGGAGGGAAACCTTATTTTGGTTATGGTTCCAGAAGTTTAGTCTGTGGTTAGCTGAGTTCATTGCATTTTAGCCCAAGATGAGGCAGGATGTTATGGCCAAAAGCCATGGTGAAGAAGTGCTGCTGCGTTCATGGCTGACCAGGAAGCAGAGAGGAAAGCCGGGAAGGGACCACAGGGAAGATGAACCCTTCCCCGGGTATGCCCCAAGTGACCCACCAGCTCCATCAGTGCCCCAGCAGCCTGCAGTTCATTCACCCAATTCATTCAAAATAGGATGGACTGATTAGGTTACAGCTCTCACAGTACAATCATTTCACCTCGGAACATTCCTGTATCAGTGCAGGAACTTTGGAGGGGACACCTCATCTTTACAACATAACAGGATTCCAAACGCCGTTTGGAATTTGGTTGGGAAGAAAATGCATTTATTTTCCTTTTGAGGCAGTGTTATATATGGTGGTTAATTTCCTACCCATCCAAGCCTTATTTGAGGTGGTATGCTTTAATGAGCATCTTTCCCAGGTCCCAGAAATCTTGGTTCTGATTCATTTTTAACATAATCATCCTGGCAGAAGCCTGTTTATCATAGGATGTGCTACAAGGTTTCTCGGGGCACTAGTACTTTTAGGCTTCATGCTCTGGTGGTTCCAGCTGTGACGACTACGTTCCTCATCACAATCCCTGTTTTTGCTTCTCTCTGCAAGGTCCAAGGCCATGAGAATCCTGGACACAGAGGCATTGGTGTTTCTGGTGCCAGAGTTGTAGATAGAGAAGCCCCAGGAGCAAAACCCCACAGGTAGCCAGCGCTTTGTATGGAAAGTGCCATAGCCAGTAGGGCTAGCCTTTGTGTGAAGAAAGAAGAAAAAACAGACTCTCTGGGTACTTGCCCAAAGTCTCACCCAGCTTGGTGGAAGAGCTGAAATGTACACTTTAGTATTCTGGATTCCCCTGTTCCTGAGTTGAAAGAACTGACATATTCTGCTCTGGAAACTTGAACATTTGGAGAAAATATGAACCCCATTTGAAGGGATAACCATACAGATGAAACTTTCCTTACGTGGCCTCAGGAGTATTACTGCTTTTAGGATTATTGTTAAGAAACACGGACATGCACACTAATTACTAACGGACCTGAAATCAGTGTAATAACAGGCCTTATGAGTCCACCTGTCCCTGCATGTTTTCAAGTGAGGGTAAGTGACCACCCGTTAGGGCTGGTGAGGATGCTTTGCTTGAGACAGGACAGATCACCAACATGGCTTCATCTCTGTGCTGTGTTGACCATGTGCCCTTCACTCCATGCACCCGTGGCCTCCCAGACACCTGTCCTTTCTCCACCCACACGGGCCTTCTTGGACTCCTCTTTCCTTTCAAGCCTGCATTTCCTGTTTGTGTTGGGCCAAAACTGTGGAGGTGGGTGGGAAGTCCAAGGGCAGAGTCCTAGGAGACTCCTTGGCTCCTAGGTTGCATCTGGGTGTTCCTCAGGCTCTGAGTGTTTACAGTTTTGTCCTGGCGCCTTGGACCAGCCTGGCTTTTGTCACCAGTGCCTGAGCTGGCAGTTGGCCCATTCGAGCAGAGCAGTCTGTCCTGTGGATTCCTTCCTCTCTTTTCCTTTCTCTGCTTGCCCCCTCCTGTTATTTTTAAATTGTGGACAGTGCTGTGATTTAATATTTAAAAGACCCTTTCCTTCCATTTCTGACCTTTGTCAGGATAATAAAGAGAATAATTTTTCAAGTAATAAATGTGATTTAAATTGGAGATCAGGTCAGTTGAAGGTTGAAAGCAGACGTTTCTGAAGGTACTTACAATGCTATTAACATGCCTTTCGAAAACTAAGCATTTCCTCTACTTGTAACTGGGTATTTTTACCTAATTTCTTGTCTCACTAGGGAGTGAAAGGGAGCATCCCAGTTTTACTCTTTTCTAGATATAAATTGTACTTTTGGGACCACTCAGTGTGTTATATTTCATGGTCACATTCCCGTGGGCATACATGCTTTTGGTCATAGAAAAAAGTTGTCAGAGTTTGGTGTAAGCTACAACAAAACCCTGGTTAGTTGAAATGGGAGTTCGCTTGTCAGTAGTCATGTTTTTTGGCTTTGTGGCCCAGTAAAATATTTAGGAAGGTAAACTTAGTAATGTTAAATTTTAAATTTATTAATTCACCTTTTTTTCCCCCTTTCTCTGGGAGTGTAACAAATAGGACCTTTTGCTGGGATCTTTGTTTTGTAGGTTAATTAGTTGAGTTAGTAAAAGTTTTTGTCTTCAACAAATCCTTGTTGTTGTATGTTGATTAAGAATGCAGATGGACTCTCCAGGGTCTGAATGAATTGTGCATGCCTCAGAAAGCTGTGCAAAGGAGGATGCATAAGTTTAACTAATATGGAAGGAAAAATTCCTGTTTGGCTTATTACAAATGTTATTAATCATGTTTAGAGAATTACTATGAACAGTGGTTTTTCAAATATTAATGTGCTTAAGCCATAGTTAGGGTGGTCTGCTTTAATAACCTTATTTCCCAGGAATTCCACCAGAGATTCTGAGTGCAATTCTGATTTACTTTTGAATGTGTCTCAGGTAATTCTTCAGTCTTGGAACTATGTTTCTGAAAAACACCCCAAATGGTGGTGGTGGTGGGGAAATTAAGTGCTAGCTAGGTTTACTTTTCTCAATTGATCATCATAATGCCCTTTGGTCTTTTATAGAGTGAATCTTACATTTTGAAAACCAGGCTAAGTTGTTCTAAGATAGGAGTAGCTATAAATCATGGTGAGGATTTTTTTTCTTCCAGAAGAGAAATGGACAGATAAATTGCTTAAGATAGCTAGAATCTTGTACTCCTTTATGAGACTACAGTGAGTAGGGGTTTGTTATAGGTTGATTCTAAATGTGTTATCTAGTGTTTATAATTATTAGAAAGATAGGTTGTAATTCATTTGAAACGATTAATAAAGTTCTCAAAGTGTACAGCATTACAGGTTACCCAGTGGAAGTAATTTCGACATAACATTTCCCAGTATTTGGCTAGAAAATTCTTTTTATAGTATCTTTATGAGAGTTTTTGCTATATAACTGTATCAAGTTTGTTACTATAACATATCATGATTAAAGTAGTCTGTCTTGTTTTTAAACCTTTTTATGTATTTGAGGTTTGCTAATGTTAGTGTGAGTTTACTGAAATCATGTTACATATATGGTCTTTTGATAATTATTAAGTCAATCTGGTGGTGGGGCATACTTATAGTCCCAGCTGCTTGGGAGGCTGAACCAGGAGGATCTCTTCAGTCCAGGCCACTCCAGGCTGGGACAGCATAGTGAGACTGGGTCTCAAGAAAGGAAAAAAAAAAAAAAAAACCAAAAAAAAAAAAAAAGAAAAAAGAAAATTACAATTTCTAATTAGAATGCAGTTTCAAGTTTGAGTCACAGAAGAGAAATTGGACTTTTCTTTTGAATCTGGAGACTGAGGTAGAGTCTTACAAGGCACCTTGTTTACTGACTCAAAAATGGGCTCTGGATTTGGAAATCTTTGAAGTTAATTTCCTGTCCAGCATCCCCTTCTCTGCTTCTTGTTTTTCTTTCGTGACTAAGTAGGGTGAAATTCTAAAAGGCGTTTTATAATCATGAAAACACCAGGAGATTGGGGATAGTTGTAAAACATAATTGAAATAGTTCTCACTTTATTTTTTTTCTATTTTCTTATATCAATAGAATTCCCAAGTGGGTAGGGAGATTTGTTTCACATTCATCTTCTATACTCTGAAACTACTGATTTTGAATAATTTTATAATGTTTCCTAGGCATGTTTACTTATGGTTTGTTTTTTTCGGTCTGTAATGTGGTTGGGTTTCCTGATTAGATCTTTAAAATCTGTTTAATTGCCTACACGTTTCCTTCTCTGATTCCCTCATTTCCTCCTGATTGTGTTTTTTTTTTCCCAACGTGGTTCATTAACTCTCTTGGGCTCCCATAAAACTTTAAAGAAGCCGCACATTATTTTATATGAGTACCACAGTGAATCAACAGAAGGACTCATAGGTATCTTGAGTGTTTTCAAACCACTGGATTCTGGGTCTACTTTTTGAATTATCAACTATGTACAGAGTAGGCCGAACTCATGATCTGTTGCAAAGGAACTTCTGATGTTTTAGGCAGTATGTGCCTCTTAGGATCTTGGCTGTTTCGGCAGGAATCCACAGGACCCCTTACTTCCTATCTCTTCTTGGTAAATAGTAGACATTCAATAACTATCTATTGGGTAAACACCTCTCCAGCCTCAGCATCTGTAATGTAAGGCCATTGGCACAATCCATTTTTATATGAGAATATTTAACCATGATCAGTATTTAAGCGCAGATAATCTTCAGACAATTTAAGACTGTCAACTGCAAAATGAAGGGATAGAGACCTGTTGTCTAATTTTTAGTGTCTACAGCAGCAAAGTTTGAGCTGTTGGCTAAGATTTGAAATAGATCTGTATTGTTTGTGATCATCATTATTATCTGCCTGATATAATAGAACTCTGAACACAGCTCATGACTTCTTTGCAAGGTGGAGAGGAGGACAGTATAGGCTGGTAATTGTACAACAGATGATCTTGAGTCAAAACCTGACTTGTATTGGAATGACAATGGTCAGATAGTCTCTGTTTAAATAGTACTTTGACATAAAAGGAGTTGATTGTTTAATAGCCTGGAACAATGTCAAAGTTTTTTTTTTTTTTTTTTTAATCTAAGCAATACCTTAGTCCTAGGCAAAGTATAAACAGCATTTCATATTTAGTCTGGTCTAATCCTGGGGCTTATACCACTATCAGTAGAGGTAATATCTTCTCCTTTACCAACATGGATGAGTAATGTCTGGGGATTTATTGAACATGCCCCTGAATGTAGAAAGAAGATAACTTTTCAGCATATGAACCATATGAAGAAGATTGTTGATGTCTGTAGGAAATAGTAAGGGGTAAAGACACAAGGTATTTTGCTTTTTTAAATGTTACTTATTTATATGTTCAGTAGTTAAACTGGCAACTCTGTTTCTCTCCTATAACTTTTTAAAAAAAATATTTATTTAGTTTTAGGTGAACACAATAACTTTATTTTTTATTTTTATGTGGTGCTGAGGATCGAACCCAGTGCCTCATGCATGCTAGACATGCACTCTACCGCTGAGCCACATCCCCTGCCCTCGCCTATAACTTTTAAATGTCTCTTCTGGCTTTCTCCTGCTCATGTTAATTGAAGTCTGATTTATTCCTCATATTTTCACTTCCCTCATGACTTTTTACATTACAGGTTTCTCTTTCTCCTTGTCTTTCCATGTCCTTTGTGACTTTGAACCTTTGCTTCTTCTAGCTCACTCCCTCCCCTCCCCCCATTCAGATCTGTGCTTAAATCCTGAGTTTCTGATTCTACTTGTGTAACTTATTTTTGAGTTTTTTCTTTTCATCATATCTATCAAAGGATGGTATATCAGTTTCCCAGGACTGCTAAGCTCCTTGCCACACGGAGAGTGGCTTAAAACAGTCCAAGTTTACTTTCTCACAGTTGTGGAGGCTGGAAGTCTGAAATGAAGGCTGGTAGGACGTTTACTCAGGCAGCTCTTGGAGTGAACTGTCTTGCCTTTTCTAGGGTCACATGCTGGTCTGCTTGCATGGGTGTGGCCACATCGCAGTGTTCTACTCTGTCTTAACTTTGCTTTCATGTGCATGTGCCTTTCTTTGTGTGTGAAAAATCCTCTTCTCCCTTTCTCTTGTAAGAGCAATTGCCTCGGATTTAGGGCTCACCCAGATAATCCAGAATGATCTCTTCATCTCAAAATCCTTAACTGGAATACATCTGCTAGGACTTTTATCCAAATGTGGTAACATTCGCAGGTTCTGGGAATTAGGATGTGGACTATCCTTTTGGAGACTCCCATTCACCCTGCTACAGGCAGTTACAAGAACTAAATGAAATATAATTATGTGTATATTTACATATATTTAGTTACAGTCTTTAGCTCAAGTCCTGACCAAAGTTGGTACTCAGTAAATGCAAATTCATTTCCTTCTCTTTAGAATCCTATGCCCTCCATTGTCCCGCATCCGCGTGACATGTCCGCAGTTTGTCCTCCATTCAGGGTGTTTCTGCTTTTGTACCCCCCACTGCCCCCCCTGTTGGACCAACAGGGAATCTTCTACCTTTACTCCATTCTGCTGTGCCCTGGTTGTCCGCATAGCTGTGGCCTGACCTCCCTGCACCTCTCCAGCTGTATAATGTTGTAAAATTATGTTTACAAGACACACAGTAATGCACAGATGTTCTCAGTAGCATTCCTTGCTTAGGCCAGTATCGTTTCTGGAAGTTTGTTTTTTCATCCTTGGCTCAGTTCTGCTACTCTGTGGTGGCCTTTGTATGGTTTGATGTAGGACAGATATAAGGTATTTATATCACTGGTAACAAATGTCATATGCAGTTTTGAGTAAAAAAAAAAAAATTCAGGGTTGGGGATGCCTCACGTGCACAAGGCCTTGGGTTCAATCCCTAGCACCACACACATACAAAAAAAAAAAAAAGTCCAGGTGCTGTCAACCAATTGTTGTTCATGATCTGTTTGATCCCCTTCCCCACCTCGTTCAGTTGAACTTTTAGATCCTGGTTTAGGTAGAATTATTAATGTTAGTTTGATTTTTTTTAATCGAAAGTTTTTGTACATTTTTGAATGGTTGTTATTTTAGTTTTCTTATTTCTCTTTCTCTTTTTTTTTGATGTCCATTCAAGTGGAAAAATATCATAAAATTTTGTGATATTTATAGCCTAGTATAATAAAATCAACTCTAAACAAGTGAAATCTGATTATAGGACTGCTTTCTAGTAAGTGGGTAGATGTACTCTTAAAAAATGATTGCGGTAAAGCTTATGTAAAACCTGGATGTTTCTACTTATCCTTTATGGGTTGTAGGTGAAAGAAAAAAATCACTCTGCTTCTCTGCTCATTTTATTTCACGCGGTGTTGCTGTGTTGTTTGTAGTTGGACAAGTTCACATTTACATAAAAATGGGAAGAGAGGTAGTAAATGTCATGTTTTTCTCATCTCCCTGCCACCTGGAGAGAGTAGAGCAGAGCCCAGAAAGTTAGTTGAGCTTCTTAGCTTTTTCATTCAGCATTCATTTTCTGAAGAGTGTCATTACTGTGCTCAGTGACAACTTCTCTTAACATTGGAAGAATCGCTAAGTGACCCTTGTTAAGTCTTGATTTTGCCCAGAGATGAGCTTCTGCCTCTTGTCTTGAGTGGAGTTCTGACTCCCTGGCTTTGTGACTCCAGAATTGAGAGTGGAAGAGGCTTTGGAGGGCACCTGGTGCAGGGCTGCGTCTGTAAAGTGAGGAAACTGGGCTCCAGTGAGTGTCCCAGGCAGGTACTAAAGTAGCAGAATGTGGACCAGCAGAGGATCTGGGTTTATTGTTCCCTGGGTTTATAGTTACCCATTTCTCCCCAGGAGGAAACTAAGGGCCTGTTTTTAAAGCACTTTTTACAAAGAACTAAGGTTACAAATCATAAAAAATGTACATTATTTTTTTTAATCTCATCATTTTCACGATCGTGGTAGGTATATTTGTGATGGAAAGGGAAGTAATTAACTCTTGGACAGAAATTACCAAAATAGATATTGAGTCTAGAACAGCCTTCTCTCCCAAACGCATGAAAAATATACAGGATCCATTGCAAGATCTTCATGTATACTGAATGTTATGATTTGTGGTATATTCATCATTAAGTAAAGAATCCTTATATTTGTTGAATTTTTGGTTTGAGGGAATTAATGTAGAATTAGAAAAAGAAAGTTTTATGACTTGGTTTGGGAATTTAAAACAAGGTAACATTTTGAAATAACTTTGTACATTTAATAGTAGAAAATAATTTTGATAAAGAGTTTGTTGTGGTATTTCAGTTTGTTCATTTAGTCTATTTGGTAGATGGATATTGCCGTTTAATTTTTTCATTTTTAATAAATCTGTTTTTGTACCTTTAAAAAGTAGACAACAGTCATTTTACATTTCTTTTTCCCTTTGGGCATGATAATGGAGTCAATCTTTGTTTATTGGCTAATTCTGAATATTATTAAATAAGCTTATCATATTAATGACATCCCCCCTCCTTTTTTTATTGTAGCCAACACATACCTCTTTATGGTACAAGCTCGAGGTATAATGTTGAGAGAAAATGTGAAAACAATAGGACATATGATCAGGCTGTACACAAATAAAAACGCCACCCTCAATGGCACAGGTAAGACAACTTCCTCTCAGCTTTGCTTGGCTTCTGCTTCTTACCCTTATAGGCATAGAGCATTTGACCAGATCTTTGAAACTCTAATTTTGCCTCCCAGTGACTCCCTGTTAGAGATGAAGACTTCTCCTACTAAGTGCACTGGTAGGTTAATTTATTGTGCAAATGAGGTCTGTTCCATATTTTAGGATATATAAAGCTGTGGTTTCAAGGGTGATGAGATTTGGTGTAAAGATACTTAAAAGTTCACTCCTGCAAACATAAACTATACAGAACAGCTTCTGCTTTTTCAGTTCATCTATTGTATTTAAATTAACCACAAAGAATAATTTATTCATCTCAATGAGCCTTGCTACTGTTTATACCTATTCTTATTTCTAAAATGTTTTTCCAACTACTTTGGCCCCATACTTAGTTGTTTTACATTATAGGATATTCTTAATTTTATGACCTTTTCCAGGGGCTAGAAGAGAAGTTTTATAAAATTGGAAATCAGTAGTTGCTCTTTTCAAAATGTTATCTGGAAGTAGAATCTGCATTAGAGTCACAAAAAGTTAAGATTTAATAGGCTAAACTAATAATGATTTGGTGCTGTGAATATGAATGTGGTGTGAATGGGTTTTCTACTGTGGAAGAGGTCTTCCCACAGTGTCTCACAAGTATTGTAGGTTCTGCTTTAAAGGGATCCATGGGATTGATTGTCAGTTGTTGTATGCTCTACAACATTTTAAATGGTTGAAAATAAAGATTTAATTAATGTGTGTCAATGGTTGCGGGTCACTATAGACCTACAATTACTGTTCTACTGTCTCTGTTTCCTCCTCTCAATAGAATGTCTACCTCCCAGCCATAAATGTTGTTTCTTAAAAGTACATTAAGGCATATAGTAGTTTTAGATCCTGCTAAAAAATGCAAGACTACCAATTGCATACCAGTTTGCAATTTAACATCACACATACTTTTACAAAATCCATTCTAGTCATTTGCCTAATTTGTTTTTGACGCTACTAATCAAAACACTCTTTGTTTTCCTTTAATTTTTTAGCCTTCATTTCTTTTAGCAAGACTCTCAACATGTGGACATTTTAATAGTACAGTACAGTAAAAATCTCATTAACGGTTTTCTGCATTGATGCAGTAGGCCTACTGAATAGTAGGTCAATTTTAGGAGATATTTAAAAGATGTTTGTTTTTTATTTTGATACCAGGAATTGAACCCAAGGGTACTTAACCACTGAGCCACATCCCCAGCCCTTTTTTTATTTTTTATTTTGAGATAGGGTTTGATTAAGTTGTTTAGGGCCTCGGCTTCCTGAGTCACTGGGATTATAGGCATGTGCCACTGCACCTAGTGTGAAAGTGTTTGCTACAAGTCTGTTAAACTGAAAAGAAATATTAAGTTAAGGTTACTGTATTTGTATGAATATTAAAAGTGTGTATATTATAGTTTTTTCCTGAGATATGAATAAGTTATGTGTGGACGTTGAGTTCAATTAGGAGAAATAATTACCTGAGCAAGGCAAATTTTCCTTTAGCAGTACTCGAGAAAGAAAAAAAAAAAAGAAATCCATTCTTCCTCTCACTTACAGTTTCAATAATGACAAAACAACCAGTGCATACTTTGATTGACGTTTGCTTAGTTTTATGAACCTTTGAAAACCTTTCATATGGTTTTTTTTTACTAATGGGAAAACTGTCCTTAGGAGACAGGAATGGATTTGGTTCTAACAGATGCCTGGAGGTGATGGCTTAGCTACAAAGCCTTTTTGTTCTCATGTAGAAGTCTGGAAGTTGGTCATCTGTGGCTGTTATGGAGATTTCTTCATAAGTCATCACATGCTTTTCGTCTTCTGCTCTGCCACATAGCATCGCAGTGAACTCCCAGCCTGCGGTGGCTGCTGGGGCTCCCTTCTTTGTATTTGTACTTGACTCAATAGGAAGGAGGAATGAAAGGAAGAAGAACAAATTGGGTACCCCCTTTTAAGGAGCCTTCCCAGAAGTCCCACACAGTATTTCTTCATACATTTCTCCGGCCAGAACTTAATCGCATGGGCACATATAAGTACACTGGGAAATGAAGTCATGGAGCTGGGAACACTGGTGCTAGAATGAAATCAGGGTTTTACCTAAGGAGAGAGGAGTTAAAGTAGTCAGTCCTGAGGCCCTGCCAGGTTCATTGGCTAGCATTTATCGAACAGTTAGTATAGTTTGTATACTCAACTCGATGTGGAAGACACAGATTAGGAAAAACATTCTCCCTTTACACACAGCTTTCTCTAGGCTTGGAGATATGAAAATATAGTTATTTACAATGCAGTTATTATTTCTGCACAGACAAATACATATAAAATTTTGCAAAAAGGAGATAATGGCCGATAAGGTGTACAAAGGGCTTAATTGAGCCCTAGAGGAGAATTGACTAATAATACATGGTGGCTCATTTAAATTTTAATAATAAAGGGTACATAGCTTGTTACATTTATGAGTACATTCGATTTCAAAAAGAAGTTTTAAACACCCTACGTGACTTTATGTGGCATCAGATGTAAATAGGTATGTATTTTTGTGCAGAAATCATGTCATACTTTAATGATGCCTGCAGAGCCAGTCAAATTAAGAAAACAAGATTTACTCATTGAATAATTACTGAAGTAGGTGATGGGGTCATGCTGTGTCATGGTTGGTGGGTTGGTTAGAGGTAACCTTGTATGCTTTCTTAGTGGATATATGCGTGGAGACCCTCGGGCATGTCCTGCCTGATAGGGTAAGTTGGTGATGAACAGAAGAGAACTCAAGGGGTTTCTGCCACCCTTTTAAGGTGGGCTTTTTAGAAGAAATAAAGCCATTTAGGAGGTGTCCTTTGGTCCCGTTCTTCTTTTCTGTTAAGTGATAAGGTCCAGTGAGAGTGGAGTAGGGGACCTGTCCAGAGGTTTTCATTTTGTTTCCTTTTTCTTTGGGTGTGGTTCTGGATGGGAAGAAAGAGGAAATGTCTGCCTCTTAACAGCATTGTGGTGGACCTCAAGTGCTTCTGGCATGCATAACCTTTTAAAACTGTCACCTATTTTGAAAGCAGTGGTTATATTTGATGGACATGGCTCACCTAACCACTTGTGTAGGAATCATGATTTTTATGGGTTTATTACAGTATAATCTCCAAGAGCTTAAATCATCATTGGCTTTATTATCAGTTATAAAGGGTTTATTTGCAGCATGTTCCTGTTGTGCCCTACAACTTTATTGGATGGTAGAAATCAAAGACAATTGAATTTCAATTAAAAGAGGTATACAGACAAAGGACCCGGGTAGTGGATAGAGTTATATATTATCATACATTGGAATGAGGTAAATACCACTGGACAGAGTGCTCAGGATTGTGGAGACATATCTGTAAGTGTTACAGCCCTTATGATCATTTATAATGATGTGGCTAAATAACATGTTTAGCTCTAGTACTGTATTGAAAGCAAATGAAGATAATGTTGCATGTCTTTTTTAAAAAAAAAATTATTTATGAATGTATTCTTTTATGAAGATTCAGTTATTCTAGCATTAGAATAAACTAAGTGAAACAATTCTCTCTGGTTTTCTTGTCACCACACTCCCCAGAGGGAGTGACTTTAACAGTTTGTTTTGTGGAAATGTCTAGAGAGCTTGAAATTTCATTGAGTTGGATGTAGGCCTATGGAATTATAGTATGTGGATAAGAAGAGGGGCCCCAGTATTAATGACAAAAATTAGTAAATTATGCAGAGTAAGTATTCTGATTTAAAGTTCGTATACAACATTAATAAATCATTTGAGGATACAGGAGAATGTTAATACTTTTCTGCCTTAGCATTATAAGAAAATGAGTTTTTGAAATAGAAAAAGGCAGTGACCCTAGGGACAACATTATTTAACCTCCATTTCCAGCTGCTATAAATGTGTATTATATACTAGGTGCTTAAGAAAAATTGACTGAAAAGATTAAGGAAAAGCATCATATTTATGTAGCTAGTCCATCTGTTCTGGTGGCATATACAAAAATAAAATCTGTAAATGAACTTTGTGTCTGAGTATAAGAGAGCTTGTGAGTGCGAGAGCTATGTAACTTGTGCAGAGGAACTTTCTGTTCTGTAGTTATTGTTTTAACCATTCATGTATTCATATTGAAAAGCAAATTATATAAATCACTTAAATTTTAAGTAGTACACACACATATATTTTATTTTTTGGTACTGTTTGTCATTGAGCTACATCCCCAGCCCTTTTTAATTTTTAATTTTGAGACAGGGATTCACTAACTGGCTGAGGCTGGCCTTGAACTTGGGATGCTCCTGCTTCGGCCTACCAAATTGCTGGGATTATAGATTACCCAGTCAGGATCAAACAGAAACAGCAGTCTCCTGTCACACTCTTCCTGAGTCCTAATCCTCCAAGAGAGCGACTTTTGATTTTTAACAACTTACTCTGTGCATATCTTCCTTCTGTTCTGCTGTTCCTCCCTCCCTCCTAGATTGAACCCCCTGCTCTGAGCATGTTAAACATGCATACCCTCTACATTGGGCTACACTCCCACCCTTATTTTGCTGTTTCTTTATTATCAATTGTGACTGTTTCTGTTATGGAAGTAAGACATATGTATGTAATTAAAGGTAGTTTGTTTTCTTAAGTGAAGTAGTAGACATGCTTTTGTGGATCTTTTTATTTTTACTAATGATACTTGTCCCCCCGCCTCCACCCCCATTTGCTATCTATGCATCTCTTACTGGTTTTTTTTTTTTTTTTTCCTGAGCAGTTTAGGAACATGAATTGACCACACTTAAGAGGATTTCATATTCCCATGTCATTGTTTTCTCTGATCACAGTTACTAGATGTAGATGAGTTTTTTTCTTTCTGCAGACTTGTAGGATTTTTTTTTTTTTTCCTGATCATGAAATTTTACAAGGAACATCTTGGAGCTTTGTTTTTCTTCTCTCTCTGGGTACGATGGGCCTATCAGTATGGAACCTCTCGTCCTTTGATTCTACAGAATATTCCTCTATTATTTCTTTGATTATTTGCCTTCCTGTTCCCCACCCCGCCTTCTTTTTGGAACTATTTGGATTTGTGGCTTCTGAAAGAATCATCTAAGTTTATCATCTTTTATTTTTTGGTTTTTTTTTTTTTTTCTTTCTAGATTTTGGGGGATTACTTTGACTTTATTATAATCCTTTGATTTAATTTTTCAAATTTTGACAAACTTGTAATTTTTAAGAATGCTATTTGTATGTGATTTTTTTCTTCCTGTGTACCTGAAATAGGAATGCAAAATAAAGTTTAAGTTACAAGCAGTAAAATCTATTTGTTGATTGGAGATATAAATAACTCTTAGGTATGAATCAAGGAGTTTGACCAAAAGGTACTGCAAAACTCAACAGTAATAATCTTAGCTATTTTTTGTTGAGGTGACAGAAATCTAACTTATGCTTACCACTAGAAAAATAAGAGTCCTCGTAGAGGTGAAACCATTTTTAAAATACGAAAAACTGTGCTGTGTATGGATAATTTGAAGGTAATGCACTCCACTATTGTCATGTATGTAAGATATAAATAAAAAAAATAGGACTTGAAATTGATATACCTACATTTTTTAAAAGCACCTTAAGGAAAGAATCAGAACCTTGTAAGACTGCCTTACACTTGTTTTATGTTTGTCCAGTATCTCTAAGTCTTATAGATAAATGTTGGTGGGATGCATAATGTGGGCCCCAGGAGGAGTTTCTATGACCCCGCTTTGTCCCTGGGCACACAAAACCATGCCCATTGAATCTCTCCTGCCCCTAGAACCTGCAGGATCTTCCTTGTCAGATGCTTTCCAGGACTTCTGGAGAGGGCTGGGGGAATTCTCTTACTGGGGTTTTCCTACTCCCTGGTGGAATTGTCCTTAGCAACTGTACCAGCATCGTTCTCTATCGTGTTTGCTTTTTCTGGCAATACAGTTAATGCCTTATTGATGACCTGTCAAGTTAATAACGGAGCTTTCCATGCAGCTTTTGAAATTGGACCTTCTCCTCTGGCTTCTGTCTCTTCCTTAGTAGAGAGGTCTGGAGCCTTTGTCCATCAACCTCCATGTGGCAACCTTGGCAGGGCCCTGTTTCATAGATGGACCTGGAGATGGGGTGTATTTCTGTCCTGAAATGTTATTCTGGCTCTCAGCTGTAGCCTCATCAACTCAGTTTTGATAATGAATGAATATTTATACAGGGGACACATTTAGTTTGCTCTGACTCTATTCACATACCTCATAAGCATACTTCTGCCATTTTCCCATGGGTCCGAGGGTCTGGCTTTTACCTCTTTCATTGGAGCTGATCATTGAAGATTGAAAGAATATCTTCCCATTTTCCTAAAGTGTTTGTTAGAGCTTCATTTTCTGTGGTATCTGGTTGGATCCAGGAGACAGTTTTTTTTTTTTTTTTTTTAGTTGTAGTTAGACACAATACCTTTATTTTATTTATTTTTTATGTGGTGCTGAGCATCGAACCCAGTGCCTCTCACATGCTAGGGGAGCACTCTACCACTGAGCCACAACCCCAGCCCTAACAGACAGTAGTTTAGTCAATGGCTTCCATCTTTTATCTCGTATGCACTGTATTCTCTTAATCTTCATAGCAGGAAACGGACAAGTTGTGGTTCTTAGATTTGCATTTCAGAATTTTGTTCCAAAGAGGGATTGAAACGTGATCCACATTTAAGAATCCTAAGGTTCTGATTGTCTCACGCTGGGTCAGGTGCTCATGTCTAAACCAGTCACTCATAGCAGTGACTATTGGGTATTTTTATAGGCCCAGAAGTATTCTGAGCTCTTTATGTACTGCAGTTTATCAGAAATCTGAAAATGACAATAGCAGGCAGGCAGAGATGAGAAACTGAATAGTGTCCTACCCTGAAAGCTAGTACATGTTAGAGCAAGAGTTTGAACACAAGGATTTGAACTTGGTGCTCGGAACCACTGCCCTATGTGCAGCATAACTTGCTGACTCTGGGGAGAATGGACCAAACTGTAATAATAGCCTCAGGGCTCCCTAGGAGCTGATGTGGGAAGGCTGAGAATGACTTAAAGGTGTAGAGTAGGCTGTGTTAGAGAAGTAAGTTGAGTGGGTGAATCTTTCTTTCTTACTGTGAGGTGTTAAGAAAACATTAGTCCCACCCCTCTGTTCTTTGGATGCTAGTAGCAGTGTGCTGTGTTGAGTGTGGCTGTGAGATAGTGGACAGAATTCCCTGGTGCATCTCTGTACTCCCTTTAGATCTGGTCCAGCCAATGGGTTGCAAATGGTACTGCTGTTGGTGTGAAAGGATGGGGCCGAGCTGCTTTCTAGGCGTCTCTTGGGAAATCTTGCTGAGTGTCTGTTCCATCAGCAATTTGCTTTTCTCTAGTTCTTTCTAGATAATTGCTTTAAAGTACTTCTGTGGATTACCTATTGTAGTCATCCCATTGACAGTGACATTTTATACTAGAAGCAAAGCAGAAGGCAATTTTTTTTGGTTATAACTTTCTTCTCTCTCTCCAAGATTATCCTGAAGGCAATAATTCAAGTGACTATCTTGTTCAAACAACAACGTATCTCCCGGAAAACTTCACATATTCACCATTTCTTCCGTGCCCAGAAAAACTGCCTTACATGCGTAAGTGTGAGCTAATTTTGACTTATCTGTTTACTTGTGTTATTACAAAAAGAAAAAAGCCACATGATTTGAGCACATTACAACTGTGGGTGATAATGTTCATATTATGCAGCATGTAATTTTGTTTTTGTTTTTGTTTTTTTTGCAAGGGAGAGCAACTTTTTGGATGGTAGTGATTGAAAAATGGAAGAAAAATAACAAAAGAGAAAATGACGAATACCCATATTCCTACCATCCATATTTAAAAACTATAATTTGGCTTGCTTACTTCTAAAAGCTTTTGTGAGAGTAATGTGCAGTCTCAGTTTCCTATTGGATATATTAGAACATTACAGATTAAGCTAAAGTCTTTTTGGATCACCATTCTGATGCTGTTTTTCCATCTTCTCCCTCAGAAGGCACCTCACTTCTTTTGTGTGTATTCCTGTAGGCTCTTCAAAAATTTTTAAAACTTAGGTAGATGCTAGATACATGAAAAATATTCAGTTTCTAAAGTTTTAATAATTTATAAAAATGGTCTTATAAATTATATTTGACTCTGACTTGCTTTTTTTAGTTACTTTTTTTGAGAACTATCCATGTTGTTACATATAGATCTAATGTATTTCTCTTAATTGCTTAACTGTTGAAGAGTATGTTTTTGTATAAATGTACCATATTTAATTTATCTGTTTACCAGCTAATACACATTTAGGTTGTTTTCATGTTTTTGGTATTACAAAATAGTATAATAATAATGAATAAAATATAGATCTGTGCGTGGTTCCGATTTTCCTGTGCATATATATATATATGCATTCGTGCTTGAGGTGGAATTACTGGCTCTGCTGGCTCGATTTTTCCATATTTTTTCAAATTATTCTAAGCAGCTATACCATATTTCCATAAATGTACCAATTTGATATTGATGGACTTTTTAATTTTTGCTAACCTGATAGATTAACAAATGTCTTAGTTTTTACTTTCATTATTACTAGTAGGCTTAAGTAAATTTTTATATTTGTTTTTTAATTTTTCTCCCATGTGACTTGCTTGGGCTTTATTGGTTCCTTGTTGGTTATTAGGTATTTGTATTGATTTGGAGGATTCTTTATATTCCTGCCGTGATCTGTTGTCTTCTCTGTGTGTTGAAGTATCTTTTTTTTTTTTTTTTTTCAGACCTGGACTTGTCTTTTCTTTTTGTTAATGGAGCCTTTTATTTTACAAATGTTTAAAATTATGATTTTCAAGTGTGTCAGTCACTGCAATGTTTTTGGCTTTTTCTTATTCCAAGGCTATACAAATACCTTTATCCCCTCCTAATAATTTTAATATTTTGTTGTTAACTTCTGCATATAATATGTGGTAGTGACCCAGATATTGTATACTTTAAAATTATATTTTTTCAAAATTAAGAGGAAAGTGATTGGATGTGGTGGCACACTCCTGCAATCCCAGTGCCATAGGAGGCCAAAGCAGGAGGATCATAAGTTCAAGGCCAGCCTAAAAAAAAAAGATTTAAAAAAAAAAAAAGATTTACCTTTCTATGTCATCTAAGACCATGATTTTCCAACTGGAGGTTATCTCAGAATCACCTTAATGATCTTGTAAAAGTGCCAGATTGAATTTCAGTTTCAGTAGGTCCAAGGTGGTGCTGAGAATTTTCATTCTAACATATTTAATGCTGATGATCTCTGAGCCACACTTTGACTGCCCTGCCACCACCTCATCTAAGGTAGTGACTCTCATTTCTGGCTACCTGATAGAATTGCCTGGGGAGCTTTTACTATTCGTGGGCCCAACCTGTAAATTCCTGATTTTGTTGATCTAACCTGAGGCCTAGGCACTTGTTGAAAAGAACAAATTCTTGAGTGATTCTGACCTTGCTGTCTCTGCTGACAAGAGATTTTTGTGGCCATATGTTTTTCATAACTTTGTTATTACAGCCTTGTTTTCCTAAAAAAAATGAGTGTTTCTGTCTGCAGTACTGAAACCACTGGGTAATGTTCTGTTGAAATATTGATTACAGTAATTTCTTCTTCATAATATGCATATTCAGGGATTTATGGTTTTAGGAAATCTTTCTGTCTTTGGTTTAGTTACCATTTTCTTAATTAGTGCTTTATGAGTACTAATTAAACAGCTGTAAAGTGTCTGCCTGCCAGCCCCCTGGTGCTAGCATTCCACTCTTCCAGTCCTGCAGCTTACTGTAAGTACCTCTGCCCTGGAGCTCCAGGGATTGCTTCATGGCTGCTGTGGCTGCCTTTCTGCCCACTTGGTGCTGTAACTGCTTTCTTCTGCCGTCCTTAACGTCTTGCATTCTTTCACAAGGAAGATCACACTGGTTTGGCAGCCACTTTTTCAAGGCAGGCTTTCTTTCAGGCTACTAGCTTTGGGTCCAACACCAATCAATCTCATGTCCAGGTAGTAGTGGCCAGGGGACTGGGTTATTTGGTAGAAAATAAGTCGATACATAGGTAACACTTGAGAAAAGGGACCATGGGTACAACCAGCATAGTGAGGATTCTGCCAAAAATTTTTTGCATAAGCCACCTAGCAGAGAGAGCCCCTTCAATGGTCATGTGACCTGTGCAAAGGGGAGCCTCTGTTTTTACCTATCTGTAAAGTCTGAGATTATAATGCCATCTTTAGAGTGTTTGGATAAAGTGAAGCACAGTACCTGAAGCTTGGGTGACATTCATTTAATAATCCCTTTTCCTTCTTCTTTGAATGATGGACCTAGATTTTACGATGAAAGGAATTGGAAACCAAGGAGAAATGTGTGGAGTTGTTTTACAGTTAACTGAGCATCCTTAGTATTTTCCTTAATTAACAGGATATTTCCCATTGATAATAGAAAACATAACAAAAGACCTAATGTAAAATGTTGTATCACACACAATAACTGAATGTAATACCTTCTCAAATAGGAGAGGGAATTTATGTAAAGAATGAGATCCAGTTGGATGAAAACCATTCAAGTATGAGTGATATTTAATTTACATATAATTACCAAAAGGGAAGTTAACTTAAAGTGCTTGAGGATCTAGCTGTCAATCCTTCATGATTTTTCTGTGTAGCATTGGGACTACCAGCACTGGTTTTCCATTCAGTTTGAGTTTTTCAAATTGAAATTAAGAATAAAAGCTTTTCATGGATTTCAGCCGTTTGATATTTAGTATTAGTTACACTGTGAAATCTATTTTAATGCGTATTACTTATATGAAGAGTATGAGTGAATACTTCATTAACTATTATCATTTGCAGATTCTCTAGAGGGAAAATCCACTTTCAGCTTTATTGACTGTATGTAAGACTGTTCCAACCAAGTAAAATAGAAATTTCATCCTATTTAGAGCAAAAAACATTAAGTGCTTTGCAAGGAAGTTTGAGTTTGATTTGTCTGGGTAAGGTAGAAATAGATGGTGTTAGCTGTATGCTCTGCATTAAAATATATAGACTTACCTTATGTTTTCCTATCTTCTAATTCTTATTCAAACAAATTACATTTGCAGTGACATTTATATATGCTGTTCCTGCTGTTTGTGCAATAGTTGCCTTTATGGTTTAACCTGATAGTTCCTGTAGTTGCTTAGCTTCTGTATATAACAAAAGGTACAAGGGCTTTTTAAGGTGAATTTAAATAATTCAAATGCAAATCATCAAAGAGGGGGAAAATGGGCAAACTTCAGAAAATTCAACTACTGCTTCATATGACAAGCCATCATGCGTATGCTTATTGTAAAAAGACAGATGTGAGCCATTTTAGAGTAAAGAAACGATGGCTGAACAGCAGCTGCCCAGCCGTTCTGGGTATTCACAGGGGCAGGCAGAGGAGAAACAAAGCTGGGTAGGATCCTCAGGGTGCTGGCTAGAAACAGGCAACACACTGAGAAGGGCAGCTGCCACTAGGAAGGTAATAGATGAGGCTCAGGGAAGACAGCAGTAAGAGAAGGACTCTGGAGGTGGTCTTCAAGATAGCTCAGTGGGTAGCTGTGAAGGCCATCAGCACCTGAGGGGGCTATGTGTGTTGCTGCCACAGAGCATGCTGCAGCTGGAGGGGGGCGTGTAAGTGGGGTGTGCAGGAGGCCACACTGCTCAGGGAAGTGCAATGCCCTGTGCAAAGCACTGTGTAAAGGCATCCCTCGGTGTCTGTGAGTTGGGCTTCAGGGGGAGCAGATCCCTGAGCTGGTATACAGGGTTGATTTATGAGCCTGTGAGCATTTCTCTCAGATGAGAGCACACAGTTTTCAAAGGGTCTGGGGCAAAAAGGGTGGAACAAAACTCAAAGCAAAAACACTGTTGTAGGGGAATGGAAAACCATCAAAGGCTTTAGGCACATGAAGATGGACTAGGAATGTGCTTCAGAAAGATGATTCAGATGAGAGCTGAACAGTGGATGAGTGTGGGGAAATTCTGGAATCAGGGACACCAGTGAGGAACTTCCTGCAGAGGTTAGAGAGAAAAGGACAAGGGCGTGAGCTAAGGCTGTGGTGTTGGAGAGGAAGAGGCACAAGAAAGGAGCTTCAGGGTGCCCAGGGCTAGATGTCAACACTGACTGGGGGACTGGGGTTGATTTCTGCTTCCTGACTTGGTGATGGTTAACTGAAAGAAGCAGCCCAGGGTAAACATCACAGGAATAGAATGAGGAAGTTAATGAGTTTGGTTGGGCATGTTTTGTTTGAAGTTCAGGAAAATTAACTTGGGGTCTGAATTTCATGGGCGAGATCTGGACTGCAGACAAGAGGAAGTGCAACTGGAAGAAGGCAAAGAGCGGGGCCCTAGGAGGAACAGCACTCCTGGGGCCGAGTCGTGTTCAGAAGAGGAAACCATCAAGACAGAGGGAAGGCAGAGGACAGTGTCCCAGGAGCCACTGAGAAAAGCATTTCAAGGAGAGATTGTTTCTTCTTCAAAGAAGCAGGTAGAATGAGCAACTGTGGAAAGGCAAGTAGGAAGTTAACGCAAGCAATTTTGTTTAGTCCACTGGGGTAAAAAGTCAAGTATATAGTCCTGAAAAATGATCAGATGTATGTAACAACTAGTTGAAAAAAAAGTTTGGTAGGAAAGGGAATGAGGGTAAGGAACCTGGGAGGTGGGGCTCAGGGAAGGTCTCTTTCAGGAAGAGGTAGAGGAGCTTGGGTTGTAGGCTTTATGTAGAGAAAGGATTGGGAGAAGAGGGTTGAGAAGGATAAGGGAGAATGGCAGATGGGGAGTCCCTAGAGAATGTGAAAGGAAAACAGAAGCTCCCTGAGGGTGAAGCTTTCACTATGGGAGGAGGTGGGAGCCCCCCCCCCCCAGGCCACATGACAGTGCAGTGGAGGAGGTGTTGCTTCCCTGTCTGAGGAAGCGGGCCCACTGCGCATATGCAGAAGCAGCCAAGGATTTTTGCACTGTGCAGCTCAGGAGGGAGGAACAAATATTGAGAAAGTTTTGATAGAAAAGAAAAGGGGAGTCAGAAAGCCCCCATGGAGGACCAAAGGCACACATTGTGTGACACTTGTTTTTGTTGAACATTTGCTATGTGTGTGGCCATCTATGAAGTATTCTCACTCTAATGGTGGGATTAAAATTGTGCTTATGTGGTTTTCCTCAGTGTTGTTTTTTAGGTAGAGAATATGAGAATGGAAAGTAAATGCTCCAGGGTAGGATTGCAGCCCCTGTGTGGCAGGTCTGGAAGAGAGGGGGTTTAGGGTGATGGTGAGTGTGTGGGTGCTATGATAGGGTGAAGGCCATTTGTTTCTTGGAGGGTGGTTCAGGGATGACCTGTACCCAGATCAGCTGGGATGCTTGTTAAAAATTCTGGCTTCTAAACTGGGCACAGTGGTGCATACCTGTAATCCCAGCGGCTTGGGAGGCTAAGGCAGGAGGATGGCAAGTTCAAAGCCAGCCTCAGCAAAAGTGAGGTGCTAAGCAACTCAGTGGGAGACCCTGTCTCTAAAATACAAAATAGGGCTGGAGATGTGGCTCAGTGCTCGTGCCCCTGAGTTCAATCCCGCTACCTGCCTCTCTTCCCCTACCCCCGCCCCCAACAAAAAAAAAAAAGCAGGCTTCTAACAGCCAAACCCTACATCTATGGCAAAAGTCTTAGTTCTTGGTTGCACACCATGGAAGGTGTGATTTATGAATATAAGGAATCTATTGAAAAACTGTCTGGAGAGTTAGGCTCAGAATTTGAGCAGCTGAAACAAGGCCAAGGCCACCTTGTGAAGTGTCTCTTCTGTCCCTTGGCGGAACTCATGGCTCCCACCAGCAGTGTTCAGGTCTGGAGAGAGAAGTGCCACCATCTGGTGCCCCTAAAGGCACATGCTTCTGCCTCTACTTCTCCTGAAAGATAGGGTTGCAAACTGCCCCTTTCCTCATGCTATTTCCTGCTCCATAGTCCCATTGGGTATGCATGGCCTCATGAGTTCCTGCCAGAGGGGCTTAGAGAATGGGTTATGGTGTCTTCGTCTGGCAGGCAGGACTTGCATCAGCAGTTCAAGTAGCTGAAATGTACCCAGATCAAACTGATGGCCACAAACATGACCCTGGGCATCTACTGACACAGGTGCTGATGAGGCTGGGGATCTACATTTTAAACAAGCATACCCCCCACTCCCAAATAAGCAAACCACTTTATTTGGAGAATAGGTAGAGAGAAAAAGATGGAGATAAAGCAGAGAGGCCTCTATCTCCATAAGGCTGCAGAAGGAATCTCATGGGAGGCAAGTGGTGGGCAAGTGAAAGGTTTATGAGAGGGTGTAGTGGTGGCAGAGTTGACAAGCAGTTGGTGCCAGGTAACGGTGATTGTTACTATGTAGAAGCAGAGATGCTGCTCAGGGGTGATGCAAAGGCCTAGAAGGTTACCTGTCAGGAAACGCCTGTATGGGAAAGGTGGTGTGACTACAGGCACAAACTTTAAAAGAGGGTGAATTTATGGAGGAAGGAAATAAATGATGATTTGTAAAGTGCAGGTATGAGTCTGTGTATACATTCTTTTGTGGCAGCCTTCAAAATTATAGACCTGGGAATGGGAGCACCTTTCACTTAGCACACATTAAAAGGGAAGAATATGGTATCCTTAAGATGAAGAACTTGAGAGGGCATTCTAGAAGGAACGTTGAGGGACAACATATGGAAATTTCTTGGCAATTAAATGGTTCAAAAACACATTTGGAAAGGCAGTAGGAGTCGATGATAAACTGTGTTTTCTTGAAAGACATGTTATTAATTTTATAATAGCTATTTGGGAACAAGAACGAAGCAGTACATTTCATGCACACATTACAGGGTATGTCCCTGTGTTAGCATGCTAAAACATGAACGGGTGTGTCTCGGAGATCAGAGAGGGTAGAAGTCTGGATTGTGTCTTTGAAGGAGATTGTCAGTTTTATTATAGAGAGTAGGAAAACAATTTGAATAAGTTTAATGAAGGGTTTGAGGCCTCTAGGAGTGGACCAAGGGCTCATTGGTTAGATTGTGAGGCGGACAGAGAGCAAAGACCGTTGACTCCAAGGAACAGTTAGTCATTCAGAGTAAATCAAGGAGAACCACAAGCAAGGGAGGAAAACAGGTGTTAGGAACTGTGGGCTGTCGTCAGGTTAGGAGACAAGAGCCTGGGCAGTTTGGGGCTGTTATTTTGGGTCACCTACACATAGAACACCTTTTGCACAAGTGCCTTAAAAGACATATTTTAGCAACTGATACAAGGAATAGAAATGTAGGGAGGAGGGTAGAATTTGGAAAGGAATAGACATGGCCAGCTTTGCTGTTTCCACTTACCCTGTGCCCAGGCCTGTACTTGGCACAGCCTGTGTTACTAAAGCCGTCACTGTCTCATGTTTAGAATGCTTGGAGGTTGGTCATTTAAAGAATAGTTGAGTAAGAAATCATTTGTTAAGCAGAAGTTTAAAATTCTAGAAATGGGGAAGCGTAAATAAAGCATTTGAAATAGATAGTTGCTAATGTTGGCTTCAAAGGGTACAGTAGGTGACCAATGGCAGGATGACTCATAACTATTCAGCCTCAGAGCTCTACCCAGGAGGTAGCGTAGAGATGGGGGAGGGAACATGACATCTTATCATAAAAATTCAGCTCTGACTTTGGAGAGGAATTCATCTGAAGGGACATTTCTGGGGGATATTCAGGTCTTTCACGCTGTCACCAGAGCTTTGGGCTGTGCACATTTAAAACCCTGAGGACAAAACAGTGACAGAGGCCAAGGAATTAGGCTTTTGATAACAAAAAATACAGGCCTTAGATTGAGTGAAGAAGCCATTTAAAACTGCTGATTTATAGAAAAAAGAACTCTTTGCCTACATGTTATGTGCCTTAAATTTTACTTGAAATGGTACAAAGTATAGGCAATTTGTGTGTATTGAGTATTTGTTATTTTAAGAATTGTATTTTAATAGAAAAATCCTGAATCATGTCATGTGACACATTTTAATCCACACCTCAGTAAGCCTGCCACTTGGGCCCATGTATACCTAACAGGCCCAGGGCCATTTTCATTCCATGTCTTGCAAATTCAGCATTAGGAAATTATAATAATAAATGTTCCCACATAACCAGTAGCATAGCACATTATTTGCTCATGGAACAGCAGTAAAGCAGGTTGGCTTGGCTACCTGACTAACAGGTTGCCTAACCTTGTGTGGGAATCCCTGTTCTTCACCTTTACCCTCCAGATAGGCTGCAGCTCCCCAACTCTCCAGACTCTCAGTTCTCGTGCTATTTCCTTTCTGACCCCAGCACCACCTTCCAAAGAGTGAAATTTATTCCAGTAAATTATATTATTTACAGATTGGTCACACTACCAGGTAAAACAGCTTTCAGTCAATATATTTATTTATTTTTGAACTTTAAATCTCCAAAGGAAGGAAGAAAGCACTTCTTCCTGGTTGAAGCTGTCAGATTTAACACAGGTGGACTGTGAAGATGGGAGAGAAGGGAGTCCTATGGAGCCCATCGGATCCTCCCTCTTTAGTTGCCCTTGAAACCTCAGCTAGTAAAATCAGGGGGCTGGCTAGGCAAGTGGCTTTCTTTCCAAGTACCTTGAAGAAGGATGTATGTTCTCCTGCTTCATTCACAGCAGTTGCTTTCAAATGCTTTCTTCAAGCACTGACACACTTAAACCCGAGGGGATATCCAATCTGTAAGAGAGGCGAAAGTGGCCTTGGTGGGGGACCTAAGTCCCCCGAGCCTCACAGACTTCCCAGGAGAGATTTTTTTCCTACTGAAGGCAGTTTGGGGATAGCACATAACCACTAGCTTATCTGCTGGGTGCTGCTTCTTGGCCCCCTCTTTAGCATACCCTCTTCCCTTCCCTGGCCATGCACAGGATCTCCTCTTTGAGTTGTTGCTGCTGATACCGAAGGCCAACTGTATTTCATGTATGGATATAACCACCATGGGAGACAGGCATCACAGCTCTCGGACAGTAGAGGAAGCCAAGACAGAGAAAGATTAAGTAATTGTCCCAGTAGAAGTTGGGATTCAGCTTCCAGACAATCTGACTGCTTATTTAACCCTTGAGTTAAATACCTAGTGGTGGCTGTGCTTGTCCTGGGAAGACTGTTTTCTTCCCCCACTTCCTCCCCAGCGTAGTGATGTTGCTGTTACCACTGGAAGGACCACCCCAGTGCCGCTGGGTCATTGTTGGTGTTCACCCAGCAGGATGTGAGGACTCAGAGCAAGGAGCAACAAGCCCATAGACACTGCTGTCAGACTCTGAGGGGTATGGATGGGGAGGCAGTCACAGGGAAGGTGAACTTACGCACCTCAGGCATCAGGAATCGTGAGGGACACAGGAAGCCCTCTCCATCGAGGAGAAAGATAAAAGGCCCCTCAATTTGGCAGTGCCTGTGCATTGAAGATGGTAATTAAACTGCAGATGATGCTGGAGAAAACTGCTGACAATGATGATTACAGCTGTTGAAGCAATAAAGCTGGAAAAAAGAAAAAAAAATTTGGATTAACAGTGCATAAAGATTGCCAGCTTCAGTTACTTACATGAACTGCTTATTATTTAGCCTAATCACTATCATTTTAGCAATCATGCATACTATTAAATGCATCAGATTTATTTGCGTGAATTTTATTTGATTACAGTGCTAGATTCTGTTTTTGTCAGCTGAGTCATGGTAGTCTGTATTTGTGTTGACTGATCACTCTTATATTTAACTTTCCCTTTCTTTCCAAGTTCATAGGTCTCATTCCATTACGTAAATTCGACCTTTCCAAGATTAGCTAGTTTGTATATATCTTGTTACACTCAAGGGTGGTATTTCATATAGGATTGTAAATTTGTCAGCAGAACAGGCAAACATTAGCAGATTGCAGTTATTTTTTTTCCGAGCTTACTCTTGGAATCATAGGCATTTGCAACTAAAATCACTTCTCTCTGGCATGCCTCCGTGCTACTGATGGTCCTGCCTAATCAGAAGGAAACGGAACGGGAAGAGAGGCCATTATAAAAACATTGTAGAATGTACGGTAGCAGGAGGGAAGGGGCTCTCTGGAGAGGAACTGAGTGTTTTTTATGTGAAATCATGGCCACAAGAGGCTCAGAAGACTTGACGTGGGAAACCTCAACATTGGTTGGTTTGTATTTTATGAGATGAGGAACTTGGACGGAAGAATTTGGCCCAGAGGGAATTCTAGGGCAATTTGTACCTATGTGGGCATTAAGAGTCTGGCTGTAAAAAGACTACTGTGGTTTTATCCTACTAGCCTTCATTGGAAACACCATGGACAGTATTGCTTTGAAGGGGCATAGTGATCATGCAGCTGTTTTAATGCTCAGGCAAAGATACAGAGCTTCCTGTATCAGTTTTTGACTGAGTTGAAAGAAAAAATTTTTCCATCATCAAGATTCATTCCTGTTTTAAAGGGGTACATTAGAACACTATTAGTGAAGAGCATCTCCAGTAATATATACTTGTTAATTTGGTGAGTGAGCACTAGTTAGACCAGGAACATCTAGAAGTCTCTGGTTTTTCAGTTTTGTGGACCAAGAGGACTGATACTCAAAATAAGTGGGTTGAATTGTATTTGCAAATATCCTCTCTTAAGAAATGTCAGTAGCAGGGGTATACCTCAGTAGTAGAGCATATGTTTAGCATGCAAGAGTCCCTGAATTAAATCCCCAGCACCAAAAAAATAAAAAATAAAAGAAATGTCAGTAGATAATGGTGACAGTTGCTAACATTTATTGATTTTTACCTGGCACTGTACTTGATCTCACAGATCACAGTCCTCGCTCAGTATCTAAGGGGAGTGGTTTCAGGACCATCCCTACCCACAATATGAAAATCCTTCTATAGAATGGTGTAGTATTTGCTTGTAACGTACACCCATCCTCTTTACATATACCAAAACAAGATTACGTACAATACCAAAAATAATGGAAATGCTCTGTAAATGGTTGTCATGCTGTATTGTTTAGGGAATAATGACAAGGAAAAAAAGTCTGTGCATGATCAGTGCAGATGCAATTTTTTTTTTCCCCCTAGAATGTTTAAAAATTTAAGATTGTTGAATCTGTGGCTGTGGAACCTGGCTGATACAGAGGGCCAGCTGTATTTAACGTAGTGGATATAACCACAATGGGAGATAGGCATCCCTGCACTCCCTGACAGAGGAAGAAGCCCAGGCAGAAACATTAAGTTATTATCCCAGTAGAAGCTGGGATTCAGCTCCCAATCTGACTGCTTATTTAACTCTCAAGTACTGTTTCATTTGTGTCCCCTATGCTGAAAAGGCTAAACCTAAAAATAATTCTAAAACACTTGAATGGTTGTTAAATTGCAACAATATGCTATAACAACATGAAAACATTAAAAAAAATATTAAATATCCAGTATATTACTTAAAAGCAAAAGGTTAGATAAAGAACTTGACTTTCTTTGGGGTGGCCATATGAATTGTCAGCTGAAAGTGAAAGGTGCTACTAATAATTATGTGGTGAAAACAGTAGTAGACCTTACTATGCTGTTAACTAGATTATGCCATCACCCTACTGATCATTGTTTTTCCTTTGTGCATCTTAGAGGCAAAAAAAAAAAAAAAATTAAAATCATTTTTCATGTTTTTGACTTCTAGGGGGATTCCTCAGTGTCAATGTAAGTGAAGTCAGTTTTGATGAAGTTCACCAGTTGTTCTCTAAGGATTTGGATATTGAGCCAGGAGGTCACTGGAGGCCAAAGGACTGTAAACCCAGATGGAAGGTGAGTTTTTTTTTTTTTTTTTTTAATAATGTGATTATTACTGTGTATTTGAAAAAAATTTGCACTTGGTTCAAAATATATAGTAGAATATCATTAATTGTTGATAAATTCAGTGTTTAATGCATAGGCATTTACGGTTCCACTGTGATATACCAGTGTTACTTGTGAAGACTGTAAATGTTCCTGTGCACACATAAAACATACACTTGTGTGTTCAGTCCCTGGGAGTCCACAGTAAAAAAAACACATCACTTGAATTTGACTTGGAAGACAGATTTTTTTCCTCCTTTTTGGTTGGTTCTTTTTTTTCTTTCTGTTTGGAAGGGAGGCTGAGTTCTCTGCCTCCTGCAGGTGCCCCCAATAACTACAGACCTGCAGGCATAGCCCCACCAATTCCTGGATCTATGAGAACTCACTGAGAGGATATTAATATCCTGATTTTCAGTTGTGTCCAGCATTGTCAAGCTGTTTCTCGGAGTCATTAATCCCAAAGAGGCCACTCATAGGTCACTGCAGTACTTGAAAGGGAGGACTTTGGGCTCTTCACTTGTTTCAGAAGATAGAGAACAAGCATTTGGTTTTTTGATATGTCAGAATTCTATTTAATGTTTTGTTTGAAAATCTGTAAGGGGATAGGTCAGCCTCTTCTGCTCTTAAAACTTTTGAAAACCCTGATTTAGAGTTTCTCTGAATAGCGTGAAATTGTTGTCATGTTTCAGTAGGAAATGGCATTTGTGTAATTCATATGAGAACTACAGGCGATTAAATCAAATTTATCCTAAAAGAATGTGCTATAACCTTAGTCTGGGAATAGTTTTCAGCTTCTCTTTTAAAATATTAATAGAATTCTAATTTTTTTTTCAGAAAGCAGGTTTGATTTATTTATCCCTCCCCAACATCCTTGACAACATTTATTGTTATTCGTATTCTTTTTTTTTTTGCATTACAATTCTTATTACACATATACAGCACAATTTTTCATATATCTGGTTGTATATTAGAATTCTAACATTTGAATGTTAGTCCCTACTCCCCACCCCTGCCCCAAAAATGTCACTGGTATTGATAGAATTATTTGTTGTTAGACTCATGAAAAAGATCTTCTGACTTCATTGACCTTGAACTCTTTGTGTCTAGGAATGCATAAAATTTATATCTGCATCCCTAATGCAGACCATATTGTTTTGTACAAGGTAGAAGAGAAACAATTTTATTGCATTGACTTCATGAGACTAATAACTGCCTCTCTGGCTTTGCTACAAGTGATTAAATAAATGCTCACCTTTCTCATTGCCTCAAACAAGTTGTGAATCTGCTTAAATGGATTTCAGTACAATTTTTTTGCAAAGTATTCTATTTTTATTATTGCCTTATGCCATTTTCCAAGATCAGATTCATTGACTGTATGAAATATGGCCTAATTTACATACATTCCACTTTTTTAAAATGTTCTAGGCAAAAAAAAAAAAAATGTTTTTATTACTTTGAGTCATGAGTGTATATATTGAATGCTAATGGAATAAAAAACACCCAATTATCAAGGACATGGAATGGCATGAGGGTTGATGCTGAGACGTGAATAAGATTTATAATGTACCCTTCTGGTGGGCACTGTATATCATATTAGTGGGATAATTTGGGATTGGAAAACTTGAGATTTATTGTCCTTTTGCCTGTGGTCCATACCAGATAGATTTTAAATTTTATAACACTTATAGGCATAAAGAACCAGATAACTGTATGGTGCTGCTACCTATACAGAGACCAGGAATATAACTTTTAGTCCAAGGTCCCTTAAGGATGGTTCCAAGCCATCTATTTCAGAACTCCCTAAGGCATTAGTAAAAATGCAGGTTCTTGAACTTAGTCCTGAGATACTCTGACTCTAGTAGTGGCAAGAACCTGCATTTTAAAATCAAGTGCCACCAGTTTGGGAACTGTTCCTGTAGGTATTAGAAACAAGGAGGAAGAGGCAGGCAGAACTGAAAATACCACAGGGGAATGAGGGTAGCCCTTTCTCTAGTCTAACTCAGTGGCGAATAGCTAGATGTGCCCTAAACTAACCTCATCTAAAACCACGTCGTTTAAGGGCACATAGCTGGTCATGTTCTTTAAGTTTTGAAAGTGGGACAAAAACTTGGTGGAAGAAATTTATGTGGTAGACACCTTTCTTACCTCTTCATAGCATGTTTGGGAGAAAATAAGAAAGGATAAAATCAGTGCATAAATTCAGTAAGATTAGTGGTTTGAAGGTGGAAACAAACTGAATGCTTGAACAAGAGGTGGTGAGGAAAGATTTGGGAAGATGAAATGATGTTCTTACAAAAGACAGTGACCAGATGTTCTCTACCTCCGCTGGGGTTGTATCAACAGAATGGCTCACACAGCAAATTAGGGCACAGAGAAGGATGAATGTCCTGAAAGGAAGGCTATTAAACCTTAAAATAAATGATCCCAGAACACTGAGGTCTTTTTCTAGATAATGAATTTGTAAACTATTGAGAATGTCATTGCACAGCTACAAGGGGCATGCCAAATGAATTTTTAAGATGCTATCTGGCTTTATTTTAATAACAAAAAATCTTAGCTTTAGGCATATTGTTTATAATCTTTGGCATCTCATTACAATTTGGACATTTATTTGCTATTAAATATCAATTTAGCTTATTTGAATTTGCCAAGACATTTGTAATTTCTTTCTCTATCTCAGTAAACTTCTAAGATTTAAAAAAAAAAAGTTTTTGGTACTTTAAGTGCTTCATTGAGGAATTTACTGTATTAAGGATTACAACTTTTCCTTTGTTGATCCTTATGTTCAACTTACCAGTTAGCCTAATTGTATTTAATTAATGTAGACTGTGGCCATTTGGTAGCTTCCTTTCAATAGTTATAATTTGCTTAAGCACTTTTATAGCCCGTTCCACTTTATGCCATAGGCAGCCAACTTGTGGCCAAGAACAAAATCAGGAAGGGCAAGCTCTTCCCTTATTTCACTAATCATTTCCTGTATTAAGAGTGGCCTCTGAACTGATTTAATAGCCATATGTGATTTAGGAATCCCTTGAATAGTCCAACTACACTTAAGCACATTAGCAAGTCCAGGCAGCCATATGGAGGGGACAGAGCGGGTGTCTTGGATATTGGGCCAGTATTGCTGTGGCAGTCTCTCAAGGTCCATAGGCTCCTGAGCTAAGATATACATAATAGGATAAATAATAGGAGTGGGAACCACAATAGTGCTGGTAGGGACATATATTAGAATCTTTTTAGTTCCTACCACCTACCCAATAAAAAATCATATAAACAAGAGAACATTAGTGTCCAAGCAGCCCTGATCCCTTTTTTTTTTTTTTAGAATTTTGTCCCATTTATGATTCTGGTAATACAGAATGATGGGTAAATATCACTGTTTTTCTTTTTTCCTTTTTGGTGCTGGGGATTGAACCCTGAGCCTTGTAGTACATGCTAAGAATGTACTCTCTCTACCTTGAGCTATATACCTCCAGCCTCAATGTTTCTATTTTTGGTTGATGATATCTAATGTTGCCCTGATTTTATAAGTAGGGTTCAGTAAACTTAGGAATTCTCAATTATTTTCATGTGTTCATTCATTAGTAAAATTTAATTAGTTATGGGAAAATTTTAATCAATTCTAGAGTTAATGTTCTTATATAATTTTCCAGTATAATCAGTTTAGATTGTATTAAAAAATCCAGAATATAGAGTGATACTGTGGTATCTTAGTTACATATAATTTACTGTTGGGTTCTTTGAAAAGCTAATAGTTTCAGAATTTATAATCTGTAGAAAATTTGTTTTAATTCCAAATTTTATTAGAAAATTCACAGATTATAATAAAACCAACCTAGCTCAGAAATTGCTAAGGAAAGTAACTTAGAAAACATTTTAGCTTTTTTTCAAGGGGCAATCTGAATTGTAAAAAAACTTATTAACTTGTATGACAAAGCTTGGGTCCAAGAGAGAGGATTTGAGTAAGTGATGTTTGATAATTTTTAACTTACTCTCATGTAGTAGTTAACACCTTTTATGTAGGTGACATTTTTTATGGATTCCAAGTAATTTACTTTATTTTTAATTTTTTTTTTTGGCAGTCCTGGGGCTCCAGCCCAGAGCCTTGCTCATGATATGCAGGCATTCAACCACTAAGCTAAATCTCCAGCTCATTTTTTTTTTTCATATTAAAGGAAAGATTGATGTACTTAGAAACCATTTGTGTTTTCATATGCATTTTTTTTCTTCTACTTTTTGGGTGAGCACAAATTTCTTTGGTTTATACAGGACAGACTTCTTTCTTTTTTGTACACGGTGTCTGATCCTTTTTGTCAAGCTTAACATTTTATCATAATTTTGTTGCCAATTGCATTTTAAACTGTTTATGCTACCACTAAAATAAACTTACAAATATATCAAAAGCTTAATTTGTGCCTTTTGATTAAGTGAAAAATAGTAATTGTCAAACTCAATGTATATTTTGTGGTCCTATTAGATATGGTTGAGTTCTATAGTACACTGTACATATTTATGGGGTCAGGTGTGAAGATTCAATATGTATGCAATACATAAGATCAAATCCGGATAATTAGCATTTCTATATCCTTATACGTTTGTGGTTTCTAAGTATTTACAGACTAGAAACTCCTTTTTCCCAGCTCATCATAAAATACATGATTGATTGTTTCAAACTATAGTCTGCTGCGCTCTAGAACACTAAATCTCCTTCCTCTTATCTAAGTGTACTTGGTACCCATTTTCTAACCTCTCTCTATCCCTCCCCCCAAGCACTTCCTAACTTTTAGTAACCACTGTTCTTTCTTCTGTGAGATCAACATTTTCAGGCTCCACATATGAGAGTATGAGATATTTTTCTTCTGTGCCTGGCATTTTTCACTTCACATAATCTCCTTCACAAGATTTTTTTGTTTGTGAACTTGAAAACCTCAAAGTCATTCTTGCCACATCCCCGTTCCTTCACTCCTCATGTGCAACATAACTGAATCCTCTTAATTTATCTCTTAAATGTTTTGAGAACTCACGTACCTCTCCTCTCCTCCTCCCTCACCTTAGTTCAAGCTGCCATTCCCTCTTGCCTCAACTTTTGCATTCATTTCTTATCCGGCTCCCTGGGTCCAGCTTTGGTTTTCTCCAGTCTGCTCCTTATACTGCCACTACATGAGTCTTGGTGACGACAAAATTGAATTTTTCACTCTCTTAAAATCTTTCAGTAATTTTCTGTGGTGTTGTAGGACAGAGACCACAATTCTTACATGGCTTTAGAGCCCATCTGTACCTCCCAGCTTCCTAAAACCATAAGTAGCATGAGGTGAGTGTGTGTGCTCACTCTTCTGTCTGGTGAGAACATTCACGAGGCTATGAGTCTGAAGCCATCAGAATTTTTTTTTTAAGTATTTAGTTTTTAGTTGTAGTCAGACACAATACCTTTATTTTATTTTATTTTTTTTGTGGGGCTGAGGATCGAACCTAGGGCCTCGCATGTGCTAGGTGAGTGCTCTACCATTGAGCCACAACCCCAGCCCAGCCATCAGAAAATTTTAAGGATCTGTTTTATGTTTACCTCCAGGATTTGCTGCTGTATTTATTTACAAATGTGACTCTTTTGTTTTAAAGGTGGCAGTTCTCATTCCTTTCCGTAATCGACATGAACATCTTCCAATTTTTTTCTTACACCTGATTCCAATGCTTCAGAAACAGCGCCTGGAATTTGCCTTTTATGTCATTGAACAGGTGAGAATATTTTTCAAAATAGCCAAAATGTTAATATTTTTCAAAACTTAAACTCTTAGATATGGCTTGATTAAAAATGTTTAGCTATGATTAATGAGGTAATGCAAATATTTGGTCTTATAGTTGAATAAAATTATATTTTGGATTTTTTCCCCTTGTAATTATTATAATTTTCTTGTAATAATTTTAACATGATCAGATGAATTGACAAGCAGTTATGTTTGACTTTAGTATGATAGCTATGGTGTATTTTAATGACATTCTTAATACTGGATTGTCAAACCATGATTTTCAAATAACTGTATAGCTGATTTTTGTAGGATTAATATTCCTTTGACTCGTACTATTGTCCAGTTTTATGTGTTCATTAGGTTTATGATTTTTGTTTATTCCTGAAAACTTTGTGGAGTTTCACATAATTGAGAAATGGCTTATTTTTTAATTCAGACTGTTCATGAGTGCTTAACTTGTGTATTGCCTTCTAGACTCAGTGGGTGCACACTGTAGTGTAACTCAAAGTCCTGTTCCACATTGTACTGAGGCTCTCTAGGATCACCTGAGATGCATTCATAGTATTTAATTTTGAAAGAGCATTTCAGTTTTCTGAATTTAAATACAGAAAATGAAGAATAAGGTCTTTTATTGTGATTTTTAATAGCAAAACATAGGTAATTCTTGATGAGGGTGTCTTCATACTGTGGGGTAGTTGTTGGCTAGCCCTGAAATTTAATAATGAATCAATTTTATTAGGTAATCAAGGACACCTCAATGAGAGTCAGGTACTAATCCTTAAAAAAAAAAAGTGGTATGCATTGAACATTTGCTGTCCTGTTTTTGTAGTGTTCGAAAGATATCTTTCCTGGTAGAGGAATTTGGTCTGTCTCTGTTGGAGCCATACATATTTAATTTGCTAACCTTGCTTAGCCTGGCGTTAGCAGCGGAGCACTAGCCTTTCCAGTGGATAGACACATCTCAATAGCTGACAAGTAAATAGGCATCCAGTGAACTGACAGGTCAAAAAGCCACACATTGCATAGAGGTCCAAACCATGTGATGCCCAGGATTACTTCCAATTCAGAGATTCCATGATTCTTTTAGAAATAGAAATAACCAGAAGAGAGTGGATTTAGCAAATAATGGCAAAACCAAAAAAGTTTATTCCAAATGTTTTGAATAGATATTGTTAAAGCTAAGTAAATAATATTCCCTTAACATGGTTTACATGGAATTGAAATGACCCTGACCTAATTTTATAGTCTGTGTCTTTGTTTAAAGGCTGTGAATTATAAGCATAATGAAAGAATTTAGTTAATCTGTGTTCTTCTTAAATGTGCATAAAATCATGTTTCAAAAACCTAAAAAAAGGTGTGATAACACTTGAAGACCAGGTCTCTTTGCCAGCTTATACCACTTTTATCATTGTTACCTTGTCTGTGTGTGATGCATCAGAATTTATATTCATGTACACTGACCTTTTGAATTGCTCTATGTCATTGCCAGCACCTGGCACTTTAGAGTACCTGTAGTAGTAACTTATTAAAGTTTTAATTAGTGTTTCCCCCATGACTCATGATGCCGATCACCTTTTCATATACTTATTTGTTATCTGGGTATATTACTTGGAAAGTTTCTTTTTAAATCTTTGCTTATTTTAAAATTGGATTGTCCTCTGATTGAGTTTGTAAGAACTCCTTGTGTTTTCAACTATAAGTCTTTTGTAAGACATAAGTTTTGCAATTATTTATCTTTAGTCTGTGGCTTGGCCTTTTATTTTCTTGACAGTGTCTTGTGAAAAGTAAAAGGTTTTAATGTTGATGAAGTCCAGTTCATTTTTTTTTATAACTTACGCTTTTTGTTTTATATTTGTGAAATTGTGCTCTAAGATTTTCTGTGTCTTCTTCCTGAAGTTTATAGTTGTAGCTCTTCGAATTAGACTACTCCATTTTGAGTTAATCTTTATATATGGTATATATGGTAATACATTTTTTAATAATTATTTTTCAGTTTTAGGTGGAAACAATATCTTTATTTTTATTTTATGTGGTGCTGAGAATCAAACCCAATGCCTCATGCATGCTAGACGAGCGCGCTACCACTTGAGCCACATCCCCAGCCCCCATTTTTTTAAATCTATGGCTATTTAGTTATTTTATCACTGTTTATGAGAAAAAATTAGCTTTTTCTCATTGGCACCATTGTTGAAAATGAGTTAACATACTTGTATCGTCTGTGAGATCTATTTTCTGATTTCTCTGTTCTGTTCTGTTGAATCTGCTTGTCAGAGGGACCTGCTAGGATTTATTTTCCTGTTTTTCTATAGGTAAATAATAGAATAATAGACAAAGTATTTTAGAGATATTGCTATTTTTTTTTCTTTTTGGTAGCAGATACTCAAATTTTTACTCCTAAGTTAGTTTTTCCTCCTTTGTGTTTTATTGGTTGATTCTAGACCTGCTTCCCCTGACTTCCCCAGCTTTTTTCCTCCTCTTTTCTTCCCTGGAGTAGTTGGTATTTAGTGTAACATGCTTTTGCGTATGGAAATCATCCTTTAAGTTTTCTTCCGTTTGTGTATAATGTTGTATATCGTGTCTGGCTTTCTTTATTTTTAAACATATTTTTTTAGTTATTGGTAGAACTTTATTTGTTTAGTTTTTATTTATTTATATGTGGTGCTGAGAAATGAAGCCAGTGACTCTCACATGCTAGGCAAGCACTCTATCACTGAGCTACAGCCCTAGCCCCCTGGGTACTTTTTAATGTAACAACCCATCTATGAAAATTTACCTTCTTATTATGCTAAGTGAAGTTAGCCAGTCCTCAAAAAAAAAAAAATACCAAATGCCGAATGTTTTCTCTGATATAAGTGGGATGACTCAAAGTGGGGTAGGGAAGGAGAGCATGGGAGGAAGATTATTTCTAGATAGGGAAGAGGGGGGAGGGGATTAGCAAGAATTGGGGAATGTGATGGTCATCATTATACAAAATATATGTATGAAGATCTGAAAAAAAAAGAACCTATAGAGTGAAATTGTATTGAATGATTTGAATGAGTAAAGCATTGAAAAGGGCAAAAAAAATTTACTTTCTTGATTAAAAAGTCATAATTTTCTGCTACTTTTTTGTCAGCCTTAGTTGTGGGTAGATTTCTAGATCAGTATTACCAATGTTAGTTTCCTTTTTCTTTTTCTTTTTTTAAACTGTATTCCCCATCATGTACTGGGACAGAACATAGATGTCTTTGTGTTTTTGAAGGCATATTCTCCTGAGAGCTCAGTATCATAATTATTTGATGTGTTTTGTGTATGCAAGGAAAACATCTTTGCAAAACAACAAAGATCTATACTTTCACTTTCAAAGCTAAACCTGAATCTCAGCCTTGATCAATATTAATTCAGGACCACTTATTTGATAAAGTGTGGTTCTGACTAGAAATATCTTTACATATCTATGTATGAAGTAGAAGAATAATGTGTTTGGGTTTTTTTTTTTTTTTTTTGATGGATGGGTGGCCAGGAGAGGTGCTAAGAAATTGAAGAGCAGCTCAGAAACTTGAGTTAAATAAGGAGGATTGTGAATGGGTTTACCTCTTCTCCTTTCCAGACTCCAAAAATGGAAGTGAAAGAAAAAAAATCTTTTAAACCACAGGGGCAGAGAGATGGGAATAAGTGATGGAACTGACCGCTTCCCCAGAAGCAGGGAATGTTGAGAACCAGGTTCTTATAGAGGGCGATTGTGACCAGAATGGAGTCAAACTTCTGCTCTTGAGAAATAGGCTGGAAGTCCTGGGCTGTGGCGAGGAGATGGTTTAGAAGTCTGATTACAAAACAGTGAGAATCCCTAGTTTCTTGGCTTTGCTTTCAGTGCTAGGTGTTTACTCTCTTGTATTCTATACAAAACGAGGAGTTTATCCTCTGGAGAAACTATGAGCAGCTCCTGACTGTTGACACAGCTGTGTTGTGGGGCCTAAACACAGTGGTAAGTCAGTCTGCAGGCTGATGCCAGGGACCCTCAGGTCTTTCCCCTGTCTTAACTCTTTGAGGCCAGCTGTCGGGTAGGAATTCCTCTACCCTTCAACTGGGGCAGGCCATGAGTGGTGGTGACTTCATCAGAGAAATAGATTAGGCCCAGGAAGAAGATTCCAGATCTAATATTTGGAGGTCTCCAAAGGAACAGCAGCCCATTCTCCTTCATTCAATAAAGAGGGTACTGCAGTGCTCACAACAGATAAGGTCCCATTCTGTTGGTGAGGAAAGAGTAGATAATTTTGTGTCAGATGGATGGAGGGCACAGGAGAGTAGGGAGAAGTGTGTCCTTATCTAGAGAGTTTTGAGGAAAGCCGCTTTGAGGAGGTGAGCTCAGAGCATCCTGAATAATACAACGTAAAGGAACAGGTAAGGGCTGGAGGAAGCTTGGCATATGGATTGCTCTGGGAGGTCATTGTCACCATAGCATCCAATGAAGAATGCTCAAAGTCAGAAAAGTGGGTGAAAAGCTCTTATGGAAGGGCTTAATTATCAGGTCAGGGTGAGGACTTTAATTCTGTGTGAGGTAAAAGATGCCCGTGGGCTATGAGTGAAGAAATGACATGATTGAACTAGTGTTTTTAAATAATGACACTAGGTGTTGTGTAGAGAATAAGCTACAAATGGGACAGGGCAGAAACAAGGAGAGGAGTTAGAAAACTTGGGTAGTCATCCAAGTAGGAGAGATGATGATGACTTGGGCTATTGTGGTAGTGGTGAGCAGCAGTCAGGTTTGGGCTGTGTTGGTTTAAAAGTGTTATTATTTGCTGATAAGTTAGACATGAAGTGTGAGTGATGGACAGTCAGACATGATGCCAAGGTTTTATCTTGCCCAGGGAAGGACATTGCTGTTTGCTGAGCAGCAGACATGAAGGATGCTAGAGGAAGGGCAGTGGAGATTAATTGTTTTAGTTTGGTTTAAGGGTGATGTGGTGTGGGTCAAGTGGGGTTTCAAACAATTCTTGGGTACATAAGTGGAGATTCTGTTAGCTTTGCAGTGCCTTAGTTTCCAACATGATTAGGCAGCTAAGGGTCCCAGTTTTTGAAGAAGTCTTCCACTATAGAGACAAAACCAACCAATAAAAGGGAGCATGAAAAATAGAGATAATCAGAGAACCTTAAGGTGGTGGTATGGTCAACAGAACTCATAGTTAGAATCTACAGAGACCAAAGGAAAGATAATGAAAAATAATCTCTGAATCAAAAACAGGACATCATAAAGAACAATCAGAGTAAGAATATTTTTGAAGATAAAGATGTGATTAAAAAAATTTGAACAAACAGCTGGAAGATAAAATAATGCTTAAGATAAGTAAGAAAAGAGGAGGATCTAAGAGTACTGGTATATTTTGGGGATAACCATCCTCTAAGAGGGTCTGGGAGTAAGAGTGAATTGCTTGAGGAACCAAATTCTGTGGAAGTGGGTTTTGGGAGGAGGTCATAAAAGACAGCACTGCTTGTGTCTTGCTGTCTTGGATCACTTGCTCTTGGAGAAGCCAGCTGTTATGTCATGAGGGTGCTCAGATAATCTGAGGAAGAAATGACCTGCCTGCAACCTTGTGCCAGCCATGTGAGTGAGCCGCCTCAGAAGTGGATCCTCTTGCCTGAGTCAAGTTTTCCCACTGAATCCCTGAGCACTTGGGTGTAGAGATGCAGCTCTCTTCTCTGTTCCCAGAATTCTCTCTCTAGAGAAGCAGTCAGCATAATAAATGACTGTGGCTCCTGACCCTGTGCTGGAGGGATGGACCCAGGGCCTCATGCATGTTAGGCAAGCATTCTACCACTTAGCTCTAGCCACAGCCTCTGGCATTTTTAAGCCCCTAAGTTTTGCTGTGATTTGTAATATATCAAGATAATTATGCACTCACTAATAAGAATTCTGGAAAAACTATAGCAGAAAGAAAATTTTTGGTAGTAGAAGGAAGTGACCAAAGAAAAAAATATAAGAAATTTTTCCTGACGTGAAAGCTAGATTTCAGAGACCCCACACGTACTTATGAATGAAGTGTAGATCTATTATGAAACATGTTATTTTGAAATTTTAGAATAAAAATGAAAAGGAAGATATTTAAAAGGTTCTATAGTAAAAATGACAAATCAATCAGAAACGTAGGAATTTTCTTTTTTTTTAATTCATTTTTAGTTATAGGTGGACACAATATCTTTATTTTATTTTTTTGTGTGGTGCTTAGGATTGAACCCAGTACCTCATGCATGCTAGGTGAACAGACTGCCACTGATCCACAACTAGCAATGCTGACAGCTAAAAGATATGGAGCTATGCTTTTTAAATTCTAGGGCAAAGTAATTTTTGACCTAATTTCTTTCTTTTTATTTTTTTTTGGGGGGGGGTGGTGATATTGGGGGTTAAGCCCAGGACCTTGCACATGCTGTCAACCTAGAAGTTTTTACCCAAAATGCCAACTCAGGTGTGAGGGTAGACAGTGTCATTTTCAATCACTCTTTGGCTAGACACACACACACACACACACACACACACACATATTTACCCCCTGCCCAAGCTCTCTTACTTAGGAAGCTACTATACATTGTGCCTCAGCAAATTAAGCAAACTGTGTAAAAGATGTATATGATCTAGGGCATGAAGGAGAAGCCCCAGATGATAGTCACACATGGTCCTAGTCCAACTTCCAGCAAGAAATGATGGTAATAGAGTTGAGCTTGGGAGAGAGAGAGGAGCTGAGAGATAATCTGATGTGTTCCTGTGATTGCATCACTTATTAATAGGTGTAGGGCATATCTATGGGGCCTTTTATACAGAAAATAATAGTTAATCTTAGCTTAACAAAGAAAACAACATACTCATTACCAAAGAAATATTTACATAGTTCTAATAAAGTAAACTCTTTTTTTTATCTTACAATTTTTTAAATTTGTTTTAATTAGTAGTAAACTCTTGATTTAACAAAAAATTGTGCTATAACTGTAGTGGGACACTGGAGGGAGGGACAGCAGTTGTGGTGTTTACCTCCTCTACCTCCATGGTAAGAAGGCAAGAAATAGCCACATTTCTCATTACCTCAGAATATGGACATGAATACCAGAATAAACAGCTACAAGAACTGAAATGTATTACTCTTGGCTGATGAAGATGGGTTAAACATGGAACTTATTTTTATTATAAGCTTTTTAAAGTATTATGCCAACATTTAATAAAAACAAAGTTTTAAATCTTAAAGGAAAATAGTGTATCAAAGCCAATTTTGAGGTACCAGTACCAGTAATGTTATATTTGCCTCCCTTTTATTTTCTCCATTTCACTATGAAAAAAAGGCTTCAGAAAGTAAAGTGATTTCTTTTTCTTTTCTTTTTTTTTGGTAACAAGGATTGAACCCAGGGGTGCTTAACCACTGAGCCATATCCTAGCCCATTTTTATATCTTGTTTAGAGACAGCATCTCACTGAGTTGCTTAGGGCCTTGCTTAGTTGCTGAGGCTGCCTTTGAACTGTTGATCCTTCTGTCTCAGACTCCAAAGCCAGGATTATAGGTATGCACCACTGCACCTAGGGCCCAATACAGTGATTTCTGTGACCTCAAGTTGGTGCAAGAACCAGGTCTAAAAATGAGTAATTTCCCAGTCTCAAGTCAGTGCAATAGTGTGTGTCATTAAGATCAATTCTTTCTTTATTTTCCTTTTTATTTGGTACATTATAATTACATATAACAGCGGAATTTGTTGTTACATATTTGCACATGCACACAATTTAACAGTTTAATTTGATCAGTGTCTGTTCGTCAGCACCTCCCCTTTACAACCTTCCTTCCTCTCTCCACCCAGTTTCCTTCACTTACTCTGCTGATCTCCTTTCTGTTTTCATGTCTCATTCACTTCTGTCGTAACCCTCTCTTTATATTTTGGAAAATTGAGAAATGTTAAGACATTAATAAATGCACCCTAGTTTTCTTTAGATGCTGATAGCATCTTTTTTATTGCCAGTACATTTCAATATATTTTCACTACTAAGTGAAGGAAAATGGTCATAATATACGAAGTTGGGTTTTGTGTAATAAATCTCTATATTTTATCCATTAAAATGCTCTTGTTTTTTTATATAAGTAAGAATAATAAAAAATAAACTCTTGCCTATGTACTTTATTATTTTTTCTAATAAAGGAAAATGTTTGTAATAAAGGAAGCTGGGTTTATGTATTACATTATGATGTTTTTGTCTCTAAAATGATCTTGGTTCTATTGTAAGCATTAGTAATGCAGAGTTTGACCTTACTGGCTTTTGATATAGGGAGAAGAGAAAGGTTACTGCCTTTTGAGTTGCTTTCACTTTCCTGCCTTAGTGTTGATGGCATATGGAAAGTGTCACTAAAAAATAAAACATAATTTTTTTGGTCATAATCTGTGGTCCAATATGTTTGGTGTAAAGCAGAAATGTAAATTATATTATAAATATGACATTGAACCAGTAGGCTAGATAATAACAGTTATTTAAGTATTGTTACCAAAGTATAATATTGTAAGTCATATACTATGTAGTGCTGTTTCAGTCAGCAGCAGGTCACAGGGATGGTCCCTAAGGTTACATGCCTGGTAACATCATAGCTGGCTTGGTTCCTGTGTGTACACTGCAATATTCATACAACAATGAAATCATCTAATGATACATTTCTCAGAATGTATCTCCATTGTAACATGACTCTTGGCTTTGTTTAAAAATCCTGACGTATGGTCGTGACTTATCTATTTGATTGGGGCGTGATTACTATTGTTATTTGCCTACGAGTCAACAAATTAGAAAATTATAGGAAAAAGATGACAAAGCCTTAGTACATTTCTGCTTTTCTCTCTGCTCTTTCAAGACTGGCACACAACCTTTTAATCGTGCAATGCTTTTCAACGTGGGTTTCAAGGAGGCCATGAAAGATAACGTCTGGGACTGCGTGATCTTCCATGATGTGGATCATCTACCTGAAAATGACCGAAACTATTATGGATGTGGTGAAATGCCTCGTCACTTTGCAGCAAAGCTGGATAAATACATGTATATGTAAGTAGTGTGCATTCTTCCTCATATCATACAGTGTCCTTGGTCAGTCGTTGCATTGAAATGGTAGCAGCATCAGGCACCTAAATCAGAGAGCTTGAGAATAACATCTTTAACTCCAGCCTGTCCTTTTAGGGAACCAGGATGTAGAGTAGTTTGTCATCTATCCGGGCACCTCCCTTATGTAGAAGTTTGAATGCTGTGTGAGGGAAAGGAGAGCCTGGAAGTCAGGCATGTGTAGATTTAAATTTAGGTTCTCACACTTGCAGGACTTGGTTAGTTACCTGGACCTCTGAAGATTGGTTACCCTTTCATTAGAACAGTGTCTGTAGGGCTGTTCTGTGGAATCACACATGCCCAGAGCCTGCCACATTTAGGTTTGGAATGCTGGCTTCTGCTTCGCCTCCCTCTTGTGACAGTTCAGAGACACAAAGACCTTTCTTCTGCAGTGTATCTTCTTCCTAAATCATGGATTCTTGACTTGTTTTTTAATTATAAGAAACAAATCTTTTCATTTTCTGATTGGAGATACCTTAAAATGTGAAGTTATTTTTTTAGAGCTGTGAGAGTAACTTAAATTGACATCAAAGAAACCAGGTCTAATCTGGGAAAGAGATCATAATATTCACTGGCTAATGAAAATGGAGAAAATAGAAGTCTGTTGCCTGGAGCAGGGAAGATATTGCCTGCATCGTAGCTTTGGCTGGTGTCCAACCTACAGAATAAAGAGAGGCACAAAATCTCAATGACACAAGCCCATGGATTGGCATCAGAACAGAAATATTTCCCTCTCTCCCTCCCACTGTCATTAGAAACACCTTTTCCTTTTTAGTGCTATATCTGAAATTCAGGTTCTGGGTAACCTTGGGAGAGGCCATCAGAGTTGATGATCTGGTTCTTGGCTCTTCTGGAAACTTGACTTTGGTTAGCCTGCTAGACTCAGATGGGTTCCAGGATAACTGTTTTCACTATAAAATACCATAAAGGTCATATAAGCTAAAAATTCAAAATTATTTTTTAATACTTGAAAATATCAATTGCTGATAAACAAAATATTCCTATCCCTTGGAAAATAGCTTAGGGAAGGTGGTGGCAGGTCCAGGCCTGGGCTGGACATGTATAGACTGCAGTCATTGTAGAGAAGCCTGAGGCAGCATCCCTGCCCACAGTGCTGATCACACTCTGGTCCTACTGAACTGAAAACTTAGGTCCTCCATATTTAGAACCTCTCCTACTTTGGATAGTTTAAGATAAATACTACAAAAATTCCGCTCCATTTTCTGCCTTTAGTTTTTCTATTTTACCCTCATTTTCTCGAATCTTTACCCATTGTGTATGTAATGCAATTGCGTATTTCCACTCCAGCAGAACAGCTAATAGAATTGATACGCTTGTTGATTTATACATGTCAGTAAGCATACACATATTAGATTCAATGATTTTGTCTTTCTCCAAACCACTAGCTGGGCAAGAACAGTCCAAGTGGTATGGAGAAGACAGCACTGCTTGGACATTGGCTCTGTGGAACTCCCACCAGCATTATTTCAAGACACCCTGAACTCTTGTGTGGGTCTTCTGAGGTGGTGTCTTTAGGGTTAGTGTTGTTCTTACTGTCTTGGGGTATCTCTGGAAGAGTTTTTTTCAGTTTATATTTATGCTGTTCTATATGATAAATTATTTACTTATAATGTATTTTTAATAAATTCAGCTAACTTTTAAAGTGTTACTAGTTTAGAAAGATGTAACATTGCCTTGACAGTTATGAATGTATTTAATCAAGTTTGCTTTTGTGAAAATATCATACATTTTTTGAACACAGTTTTGAATCATATAAAGTAATGATACTAAATGTTGAATTTCAGTTGTCACAAATGTTTTATTTGGTGTTTAACATAACACATGTTCTTATTTCATTAGTTTACATTTTCCAGAATACAATTTCATCTGCCTATTTGTTTATTTGGAAGATACAGGTACATTTTGTGAAACACATGAAAGACTGAAAATTTGATCTCATGTGGTAAACTCTTATGATTTCATTTATAGAATGCTGTGTCCTGTTTTCTTTTTTAGTCTGCCATATAAAGAGTTTTTTGGTGGTGTAAGTGGACTGACAGTGGAACAGTTTAGAAAGATCAATGGTTTTCCTAATGCCTTCTGGGGATGGGGAGGAGAAGATGATGACCTTTGGAACAGGTATGTTGAGGTACAAATTCCTTGATAATAGAATTTCTAAATTTCATTTTTATTAGGTAAGTCATATTTGTTTGCTTCAAGAAAGAATTTTTGGGGATGGAAAAATTTTGAAGTTCTTAAATCATATTTTGCATTTCTTCCCTTATTCCATTAAGAGTACCTTCTGAAATTATGGTAGTGTACACATTACAGCATATTTTTTATTTTGAAATTGAACTCACAAAATGTATTTTTATGCATTTTTATATTGTACTATAGAGTTCATTATGCTGGATATAATGTAACCAGACCAGAGGGAGACCTAGGAAAATACAAGTCTATTCCTCATCACCATCGAGGGGAAGTCCAGTTTTTAGGACGGTAAGTTAACTGTCATCTTTGGATATCAACATTTTAAAGGTATTTAATGTATGAAGTTAACATTAACATTTGGCAGGTTAAAAATTTGCCAAAGAGAATATTCTCTATGGAAGGAAAGCACTTTTTGTGCTTGTTTTGAAAAGAAATTACACACACACACATATTTTTACATTATATTAAAGAACCCAGATATATGTTATATTTAGGAATTAAGTTAACTATTTGTTTTTAAAATGTTTCCATTTCATAAAACAACACATTTTATTTCAGGGATGTCTAAGTTGTAAGAGTGCAAAATAATTTTTTTAGGTGGCTTTTTTTGGTCCAGTAAAAATACTAATTTAGAATAATGTTTTAGAGATTTTTAATTATTCATGAAAACTTGAAATTATAAAGAGCTTTAATTGTAAGTTAATCTAGAATTATATTTTACATCAGCTTTCCATTTTTGAACATATTTCTGTTATTTCTTTTTCTCCTTTCACACTGTAGGTATAAATTACTAAGGTATTCTAAGGAGCGTCAATACATCGATGGGTTGAACAATTTATTATACATGCCAAAAATACTGGTTGATAGGTTGTATACAAATATATCTGTGAACCTCATGCCAGAGTTAGCTCCAATCGAAGACTATTAAAAGAAGTAGCTGTCATGGCAGGGTAGACCACAGTACTGGATCATAAACTTGGAGTGCACTCTTAGTGGAGGTCAGCAATTGGATGTCTCAGTGCCCTGATCTCTGAGAAGAGCCAGCAGTCCTCAATGTTTACAGTGTGGGATTACATACATTCATCCTTCTTACACCCCTCCTCTCTACTTCAAGACACACCCCATGGCAAGCACTGCAGAAACCAGAGCCGTTGCTTGAGATTGGAAGTTGAGAGAGCTCCCCACAAAGAGAAAGTTTTTTTTTTTATACTGAAATCTATAATTTAATTCAAGAGAATGCTTTTATTTCCGTTTAAACATACTTTGTACATATGTGATGTAAATTAATGTGTTCAAATTGTTGAGAAATAAGATGTGTTACAGTTTTGCATGTAATTGGTTATGCTTTCCTTGGACTTTTATAGACATTTTTTATTTGCATGGAAAAAAAAATAAAACACTGTAAATTGATGTCACTAAACAAAGGTTAACCCTTGTGTGAAATGAAGGAACTGTCAATAATTGACAGTAAATTAATACAGTAAACTGTTATACTAGTTTTCAGCTTTAGATCTCCAGCCTCTCATATGGAAGAAGTCACAGCTTTTGTAGGGCTTTAAAGGGAAAGAAGAAAGGACTTAAACAGCTTTTCTTCCTGCCAGGATTACCTGTTTTTTTCCTTGCTTGCAATCTCATCAGATTTTGCTAAATCACAACCATATTGTTTATGCATATTGCATGAGTATTACCAAGAAAATCTTAAAAGTTGTGATGTGACATGATATAAAGGACCTCTTTGTTAAATGTCTTTCATGTACCTCTGGTGTGTCAGGGATTTTGTGCCTCAAAAAATGTTTCCAAGGTTGTTTATACACTGTTTTTTTTTTAATTCATAATGAATAGCAGTTTTATTATTTCTAGTTCAGAAGAGCCAAAAAAAACCCAGTATCTTCATTTTTAAAAAATTAGTTTTCTTTTTCAAGAATGAGCTACGGAAAACCCAGTAGTACTTATATAAATGAGTTATACTATTAGATAAGAAATTAAATGTTCTATTTTTATGAAGATAAATGCTTACTAGATAAAAAACAAATTTTAATTCTCAGACTTGTAGAATTTCACTTTTGAAAAGGACCCTTTTAATGTCAGCTGGTTTCATTCAAACTGGTTTTTTTTCATTTTCAAAAAATTGAGTGTTAATTACTAAAATTTTCTTGTTAAAAGTAAAAGTTAATAGAGTTATCTTAAAATGCATTATCAGTTATTTGTAATATGACACTTCTGAAGACAGCTCCAACTACCTGATACCAAGTATATTTATCTTAAAATTGGGCAGAGTTTTCCATGGCAAAAAACAAACAATATTTTTACTTCGAAACTTATCAGTTATGTAGATTCTTTAAAATATCCTACAATATTTGGGGGGTTACTGGATTAAACCCAGTCAAACTTTACCACTGGACTGTATCCCCTGTCCTTTTTATTTTTTGATTTTTGAGACAGGATCTCACTAAGTTGCTGAGGGTCTCACTAAATTGCTGAGGCTGGCCTCAAACTTTGGTTCCTTCTGTCTCTGCCCTCCAGAGTTCCCCGGATTAGAGACACGTGCCACCAGGCCTGCGTATTTTCACAAATTTAAGACAAAAAGTTGTGTACCTATTATAAAGTGAATCTTCAATAACAATGAAGAATGATAGAATTCTACACTTGAGAAATGTTTGGGTCATATTAGTTTTGTGGGTTGTTCACCTAAAACAGAAATACGATTGTTTATCTTGGGTTGCAAGTTAATTTTCAAATGTCATTTTCTGTGGCAGTTTTGGTAATACAAATGATCACAAGCCAAATCATAAAATAATAAGAATTGTTATACTTTGAGAAAACTGATAGCCTAGTATGATACCAAACAGATTTCCCATATTGATTTCTTAGAAATATTTTCAAGATATTTATCTTTTAGTTTTTTGTGGTGCTCAAAATAGTGAAAATCAAACGTTCTGCAAATTAAGATATTTGTATTTAATTTGTGTATCTGGTCATTTTGCTTCCCACAAGCCAACATAATTTTTTAAATTGGATGAAATGAAAGCAGAATGGTAATGATAACAAATGTTTGCTGACCACTAACAAGATAGTAGGGATATAGGAGCATAAATAACCCAGTAATACTCAAATATTTTAAAGGTGGGCAAAATCAAGATAATTTCTGAGTCTTATTAGGGAAACATTTTTCTCATTTTAATGTGACTGTCCAAAAACATCTTTTCATTTTGATGCCTATTTTACAGTTTTTAGAGAACTCAGTTCTATACTATCTGCCTTATTTTCTTTTAACATTAATATTGGTTTAGGAGTGGGATGTAAATATTAAGTACAGACCTAAAATTATTTTTGGCTATAAACAGTGACCTTTATATGTTTTCCATATAAATGAAAAAAATGAAAGAGATTTGCCCAGTTGTCTTCATTGTATGACAATGAATTTATTTCCTAAAGATTAACAAATAATTGTGAATGCAAACACTCTTCTATATGGTATGTTTGGCAGACTTATTAATGAATATGTATTGATTGCCTATTCTGTATCGGGTGCAATGCTAGGTATGTCTGTTTGAAAGTATTATGTCATTTCTAAACAAATCAAGTCAAGCAAATTGAAACATTTCTGAAATTATGAAGACGTCATCTGATAACTTATCTGTTATATTTCCTTTATCTGTGGACATAGACATATTAAGAGTTCCCATGGCACTACTGTATAACTATATAGTGTCTTTTACTAGAGGAGGAATCATAATTAATGGACTTGTCAGTAGAAGAGAAAAGGGAAAAGTGTACACAGTGGTGATGTTATGTCTAATTCACAGTGAAGATAGTTATTTAATTCTTTGCCCAAACTAGGGTATGATAAGTATTTTTTAAAGTCTAAATTTAAATGTTTGTTTATATTTTGTGAAAGATGTTCTCTCAGAAAACTTTACTAACAATATTATATAAGTACAAAATTTGTGTGTTAAAAACTTATACTTGTGTCCAAGCCAAAATATTGATATCCACTTTAAAACAAAATGGAAAAGTATCCAATGCAATATACTCCTTTTGGAGGATCCCTACAAGTGAAAGCAGATTTAATGTCATATTATTTGGCCTTTGCTTGTCTCTGTTATATTCCTGTATGTACTTTTCAAATAAATAGTATTCTAGAGAATTATTGCCTTGGATTTGCAAGTATGCCAACTAAGAGAACAAGTGACCGTGGTATTTATCAGAAAGAGGAAGTGTACTTAAAATTATTTTATTTATTAAGATATAAAAGGCTTCTACATAAATGCACTGAAATAAATGCTATTAATTTCTTGTACTCTTTTTTTTGCTTCTCATGGAAATGTTTGTACTTTTTTATTATTGTCTTTTATGAAATATAATGTTCTACAGACTTTGTGTGATGATGTAATTATTTTCTCTCAGGAACTCCCCCTTCCCCCGGCTTAGCTGGTGATTTTTGTTTGTTTTCCTGAATATCCAGTGAGTTATTGATGACAGTCTTGGTTGACTTTAGGGTTGCAACATGAGTATAAAGCAGCCATAGTTAAATACACTTAGCGATCACATCATAGCTTGTACTTCAAAAAAGACTAATATTTTCATTAGTACGGTAGGTAATCTGTTATATCAAGGCAAATATTTAAGAATTCACTTTAAACATAAATTTTCTTCTCCCTGCAAAATTTCAGAAAACTAAGCTGACATTAACTATGGACAGTTCATTTTTCAGCTATCAGTAGTCAAGAAGATCTTTAAGGCAAATCTTGAAAATACTTAAGAGACTAGATTTAAGAGACGAGTACTTGGGCTAGATTGTGAGATCATGACTTTTATCAACTTACTATTTCTAAATACTATTAATTTTTTTGCATAGCATGATCTATAAGGATATGACCACTACATATCACACATAAAGCCAGTTGTTAAATTATAATAGTTCAGTCACTTAATCATTTAAAATCATAAAATTCAATTAGGTTAGTCTGCCCTGGATTCCTGTATATGGTACTAATATGTCCTCTGATGGAACAGGCTAACTCAATATAATAACCATGTATACACACACACACACACACACACTTCCATATATTCTTTAAACACATGTATTAAAGTTTGTGAGCATATTCTAGACAAAAATGTGTTTTGGAGAAAGCTCTTAAGGACCATAGCTATTCTTCTTGATGTAAGTGACGTCAGAAAAAAAAGTGATCACTCATCTGTTATGCAATTAAAAGAAAAATATATGGTTTGAAAAATAAAACTTGAATCTTTCTTAACAGATTCCTGTAACATTTTGATAGACTTGAAATCCATTGCTAATTTAATCTTCCCAGTTTCATCAATGAGATTCTGTGCTTTGGAGGATCTTAAGCAGTATCAAACACTCCTATCTACAGGTATATACTTTGTTTGTTCAGAACCTATGGAGTGGAAACTGCATGCCATCTAATGAGGTGCTGGTTTGTGTCCCATATAAAACATAGGTTTTGTATTTCACTAATGCAGTGTTTATTGAACAGCTTTTCTCCAGGCATGTAATATTTCTCAGCTATAACTGTATAGCTGAAGGGTATATGTTTCAGAAAAGTAGTTGAAATGTTCTTTGGCAATGGGCCTTAACAACTCGCGGTAAACTTTGAGGAGGACCGTGGAAGGTGAGGTTGGAATAGTAAGTTAAGACTTAGGGGCTGGGGATGTGGCTCAAGCGGTAGCGTGCTCGCCTGGCATGCGTGCGGCCCGGGTTCGATCCTCAGCACCACATACAAACAAAGATGTTGTGTCTGCCGAAAACTAAAATAAATAAATATTTAAAAAAAAAAAAAAGACTTAGGAGTTGGACTGATCTGAATTGAATTCGGGGATTCCCATGTCATTATCTGTGAGAAATTAGTAAAAATTGAAAGCTTTATAGTTCTGTTTCCTGCTGTCTCAGTCTAGGTTGATAGGAACAACTGGAAGATCATTGAAATTATTCAACAAGGTAACCCTAATCGAACACTTAGCACAGTGCCTCACATTGAACAAAAACATGGTTCATATTAAGTCAGTTTCCACCTTTAGTTTCCACCTTTTCTTTTGTGCAAATTGTTCTGGATAATATTTAAAGAATGACACTGCATTCTCGAATTCTAGGAAATTGAGTCAGTGATGATGATATGAAATTATGTAAACAATTAATAAATCTGGCAAAGGTACACAGTTAAAATTTGTCAGTAATGAGAAAAAATGTGGCAAATATTAATCAGAGTCTTTTGTTTCTTTTTTAATGATATTACATATATATGTATATATATGTGTGTGTGTATATATATATATATCATACATATATGTATATGCATATATACATATGCTCTCAAGTTCCATCCATTTTTATATAAATAACATAATTTTGGTTTTCTTTATGGCTGAATAAAACTCTATTGTGCATATATACCACATTTTCTTTTTTTTCTTTTTTTTTTTTTAATTTTTTATTGTTGGTTGTTCAAAACATTACAAATTTCTTGATATATCATATTTCACACTTTGATTCCAGTGGGTTATGAACTCCCATTTTTACCCCATATACAGATTGCAGAATTACATCAGTTACACATCCATCGATTTACATATTGCCATACTAGTGTCTGTTGTGTTCTGCTGCCTTTCCTATCCTCTACTATCCCCCCTCCCCTCCCCTCCCTTCCCCTCTTCTCTCTCTACCCCCTCTACTGTCATTCATTTCTCCCCCTTGTATTATTTTTCCCTTTCCCCTCACTTCCTCTTGTATGTACTTTTGTATAACCCTGAGGGTCTCCTTCCATTTCCATGCAATTTCCCCTTCTCTCTCCCTTTCCCTCCCACCTCTCATCCCTGTTTAATGTTAATCTTCTTCTCCTGCTCTTCGTCCCTACTCTGTTCTTAGTTACTCTCCTTATATCAAAGAAGACATTTGGCATTTGTTTTTTAGGGATTGGCTAGCTTCACTTAGCATAATCTGCTCTAATGCCATCCATTTCCCTGTAAATTCTATGATTTTGTCATTTTTTAATGCAGAGTAATACTCCATTGTGTATAAATGCCACATTTTTTTTATCCATTCGTCTATTGAAGGGCATCTAGGTTGGTTCCACAGTCTTGCTATTGTGAATTGTGCTGCTATGAACATCGATGTAGCAGTGTCCCTGTAGCATGCCCTTTTTAGGTCTTTAGGGAATAGACCGAGAAGGGGAATAGCTGGGTCAAATGGTGGCTCCATTCCCAGCTTTCCAAGAAATCTCCATACTGCTTTCCAAATTGGCTGCACCAATTTGCAGTCCCACCAGCAATGTACAAGTGTACCCTTTTCCCCACATCCTCGCCAGCACTTGTTGTTGTTTGACTTCATAATGGCTGCCAATCTTACTGGAGTGAGATGGTATCTTAGGGTGGTTTTGATTTGCATTTCTCTGACAGCTAGAGATGGTAAGCATTTTTTCATGTACTTGTTGATTGACTGTATGTCCTCCTCTGAGAAGTGTCTGTTCAGGTCCTTGGCCCATTTGTTGATTGGGTTGTTTGTTTTCTTATTGTCTAATTTTTTGAGTTCTTTGTATACTCTGGATATTAGGGCTCTATGTGAAGTGTGAGGAGTAAAGATTTGTTCCCAGGGTATAGGCTCCCTATTTACCTCTCTTATTGTTTCTTTGGCTGAGAAGAAACTTTTTAGTTTGAGTAAGTCCCATTTGTTGATTCTAGTTATTAACTTTTGTGCTATGGGTGTCCTATTGAGGAATTTGGAGCCCGACCCCACCAAATGTAGATCGTAGCCAACTTTTTCTTCTATCAGACGGTGTGTCTCTGATTTGATATCAAGCTCCTTGATCCATTTTGAGTTAACTTTGGTGCATGGCGAGAGAAAGGGATTCAGTTTCATTTTGTTGCATATGGATTTCCAGTTTTCCCAGCACCATTTGTTGAAGATGCTATCCTTCCTCCATTGCATGCTTTTAGCCCCTTTATCAAATATAAGATAGTTGTAGTTTTGTGGATTGGTTTCTGTGTCCTGTATTCTGTACCATTGGTCCACCCGCCTGTTTTGGTACCAGTACCATGCTGTTTTTGTTACTATTGCTCTGTAGTATAGTTTGAAGTCTGGTATCGCTATACCGCCTGATTCACACTTCCTTCTTAGCATTGTTTTTGCTATTCTGGGTCTTTTATTTTTCCATATGAATTTCATGATTGCTTTCTCTATTTCTACAAGAAATGCCGTTGGGATTTTGATTGGCATTGCATTAAACCTATAGAGAACTTTTGGTACTATCGCCATTTTGATGATGTTAGTTCTGCCTATCCATGAACAGGGTATATTTTTCCATCTTCTAAGATCTTCTTCTATTTCTCTCTTTAGGGTTCTGTAGTTTTCATTGTATAAGTCTTTCACCTCTTTTGTTAGGTTGATTCCCAAGTATTTTATTTTTTTTGAAGATATTGTGAATGGAGTGGTTGTCCTCATTTCCAGTTCAGAGGATTTGTCGCTGATATACAGGAATGCCTTTGATTTATGCGTGTTGATTTTATATCCTGCCACTTTGCTGAATTCATTTATGAGCTCTAATAGTTTCTTTGTAGACCCTTTTGGGTCTGCTAGGTATAGAATCATGTCATCTGCAAATAGTGATAATTTAAGTTCTTCTTTTCCTATTTTGATGCCTTTAATTTCTTTCGTCTGTCTAATTGCTCTGGCCAGTGTTTCGAGAACTATGTTGAACAGAAGTGGAGAGAGAGGGCATCCCTGTCTTGTTCCAGATTTTAGAGGGAATGCCTTCAATTTTTCTCCATTCAGAATGATGCTAGCCTGAGGCTTAGCATAAATTAGCTGAATAAAACTCTATTGTGCATATATACCACATTTTCTTTATCCATTCATTTGTTGATAGACATCTGGATAGGTTCCATAATTTGGCTATTGTGAATTGTATTGCTGTAAGTATGAATATACAAGTGTCACTACAGTGATACTTTAATTTTATGTATATAAACACACACACATACACACACACATATATTCTTAATATTTTTTAGTTGTCAATGGACCTTTATTTTTATTTATTTATATGCTTTGCTGAGAATTGAACCCAGTGCCTCACATATGTTAGGCAAGTGCTCTACCACTGAGCCACCACCCCAGCCCCTGATGTAATACATTTTTATATATATTTATTTATTTATATGTGGTGCTGAGAATTGAACCCAGTGTCTCACACATGCCCGGCAAGTGCTGTACCACCGAGCTACAACCCTAGCCCTCTTTATATTTTCACCTGTTAAGTTTTATTGTGTGACTTGCAAATACATTTGTAATCCCAAAGTTGACATTATTGCCCACATTGTTTTATTGGTGTGTTATAGTTGTACATAAGAATGATTTGTTGTTGTACATTTGTATATGCACACAAGATAACAATATAATTTGGCCAATATCACTCCCCAGAACTTCTCCCTCCTTTTTTTTTAAAGCAATTTTTTTTTTTTTTTTTTTTTTTAGAGAGAGAGAGAGAGAGAGAATTTTTAAAAAAAATATTTATTTAGTTTTTTTTTCAGCGGACACAACGTCTTTGTTTGTATGTGGTGCTGAGGATTGAACCCGGGCTGCACGCATGCCAGGCGAGCACGCTACCGCTTGAGCACTTCCCCAGCGCAGAACTTCCCCCTCCTTCTAAACCTCCCACCTCTGGTCTCTTTCCTCTACTGATCTTCCCTTGATTTTCATGAGGACCCCTCCATACACACATTTTTCTTTTTCTCTTTATTCTCCAGCTTTTGTGTATGAGAGTAAACGATGACCCTTGACCCTCTGAGTTAGACTTATTTTGGTTAACATAATACTCTCAAGTTCCATCCATTTTTACATAAATAAGATGATTTTGTTTTTCTTTATGGCTGAGTAAAACTCTATTGTGCATATATACCACATTTTCTTTATCCATTCATTTGTTGATAGATGTCTGGGTTGGTTCCATAGTTTTGCTATTGTGAATCCTGTTGCTGTAAGTATGAATATGCATAACTAATTCTTTAGGATAAGTACCCAGGAGTGGTATTGGGGTGGGGGTGTCATATGGTGGTTCCATGCCTACTCTTTTGAGGAGCCTCTGTACTGATTTCTTTAGTGGTTTTACAAATTTACAATCTCACCAACTTTGTGAAAGGGTTCCTTTTTCTCCACATCCTCTTCAGCTTTTATTGTTTGTATTCTTGATGACTGCTCTTCTGGCTGGTGTAAGATGAAATTTCACTATAGTTTTGATTTGTATTTCGATTTGTATTTCTCTAATTTCCAATGATATTGAACATTTTTCATGCATTTGTTGTCCATTTGTTGAGAAGTGTCTGCTTAGTTCATTTGTTCATTTATTAACTTGGTGGTTTGGTGTTTTGACTTCTTTATATATTAATCCTGTGTCAGAAGAGTACCTAGCAAAGATTTTTCCCCATTCTGTGGGTTGTTTCTTCGCATTCCTAATTGTATCTCTTGTTGTGCAGAAGCTTTTTTTTTTTTTTTTAAAGAAAGAGAGAGAGAGAGAATTTTTTAATATTTATTTTTTAGTTTTTCGGCGGACACAACATCTTTGTTTGTATGTGGTGCTGAGGATCGAACCCGGGCTGCACGCATGCCAGGCGAGTGTGCTACCGCTTGAGCCACATCCCCAGCCCAAGAAGCTTTTTAATTTTATGCCATTCCATTGAATAATAACTCTTTGGCATTATTTCCTAAGCTTTAGGGATTCTGTTGAGAAAGTCATTGTTTGTGCCTCTATGCTAGACTGTTCCCTCTACATTTTCTTCTAGGAATTGCATAGTTTCTGGTGTAATTTCTAGATCTTTGATCCATTTAGAGTTGATTCTTGTGCAGGGTAAGAGATAAGAGTCTAATCTCATTCTTTTACATAAGAATAACCAGTTTTCCTAGCACCATTTGTTTAAAAGGTTGTTATTTCTCCAGTGTATGTTTTTGGCACCTTTTCACATAGATGACTCTTGGTGGGTTTATCTCTGTGTCTTCTATTCTGTGCCATTGATCTACATGTCAGTTTTTACGCCAATACCATGAAGATTTTGTTTCTATAGCTCTGTAGCATAGTTTGAAGTCAGCGTTGCTGCTGCTGCTGCTGCTGCTGCTGCTGCTTTTTTTCTTTTTTTAAATTAGAATTGACTTGGCTACTCTGGGCCTTTTATTTTTCCAAATGAATTTTAGGACTGTGAGAATGTCATTGGTATTTTGATGGGGATGGCATTGAGTCTGTATATTACTATTAGTAGTTTAGCTATTTTAACAATATAATTCTGCCTATCCACAGGAAGTCTTTCTGTATTCTGAGTCTCCTTCAATTTCTTTCTTCAGTGTCTATAGTTTTCATTGTAGGGGTCTTTCACCTCCTTGGTTAGATTTATTCTTAGGTAATTTTTTTTAAAGGCTATTGTGAATGCAATTGTTTTCCTCATTTCTTCCTTGGCAGATTCATTGTTGGTATATAGGAAAGCTATTGATTTTTGTATGTTGATTTTGTAACCACCTGCTTTGCCAAATTTGTTTATTAGCTCTGACAGCCTTTTAATGGAGTTTTTTTGGATCTTCTAGGTATAGGATCATATCATCTACAAATAGTTATGATTTTACTTCTTCCTTTCCTATTTTTTTAATTCTAATTTGTTATATATGACAGCAGAATGCATTTCAATTCATATTACACATATAGAGCACAATTTTTCATATCTCTGGTTGTACATAATGTAGAGTCACACCATTCTTGTCTTCATACGTGTACTTAGGGTAATGATGTTCATCTCATTCCACTGTCTTTCCTACCCCCATGCCCCCTCCCTTACCTTTCCTTCTCTTTGCCTTATCTGGAGTTCGTCTATTCCACCCATGCTCCCCCAGCCCCATTCCCATTATGAATCAACATCCTTACATCAGAGAAAATTGGAAATTTGTTTTTTGGGGGGGGATTGACTTACTTCACTTAGCATAATATTATCCATCTCCATCTCTTTACCTGCAAATGCCGTGATTTTTACTCTCTTTTAATGCTGAGTAATATTCCATTGTGTATATATACCACATTTTCTTTATCTGTTCATCTACTGAAGAGCATCTACGTTGGATTCACAAGTTAGCTATTGTGAATTATGCTCCTATAAACATTGATGTGGCTGAATCACTATAGTATGCTGTTTTTAAGTCCTTTGGGACTTAAACCGAGGAGTGGGATAGCTGGGTTCCATTCCAGGTTTTCTAAGGAATCTTCATGCTGCTTTCCATATTGGTTGCACCGATTTGCAGTTCCACCAGCAATGTGTGAGTGTGACTTTCTCCCCAACACTTACTGTTGTTTGTATTCTTAATAGCTGCCATTCTGACTGGAGTGAGATGAAATCTTACTTCCAATTCTCGGGTCACTAGAGATGTTGAACATTTTTTCATATATTTGTTGATTGATTGTATATCATCTTCTGAGAAGTATCTGTTCAGTTTATTGACCCACTTATTGATTGGGTTATTTGGTTTTTTGATGTTAAGATTTTTGAGTTCTTTATATATCCTAGAGATTAGTGCTCTACCTGATGTATGTGTGGTAAAAATTTGCTCCCATTGTGTAGGCTCTCTATTCACTTTACTGATGGTTTCTTTTGCTGAGAAGAATCTTTTGAGTTTGAATCTATCCCATTTATTGATTCTTGATTTTAATTCTTAGGAGTCTTTTTAAGCAATTTGGGGCCTAATATGACACGATGGAGATTTGAGCCTTTTTTCCTTCTATTAGGCTCAGGGTCTCTGGTTTAATTTCTAGGTCCTTGATCCACTTTGGGTTGAGTTTTGTGCATGGTGTGAGATAGGGGTTTAATTTCATTTTGTTGCATATGGATTTCCAGTTTTCCCAGCAGCACCATTTGTTGAAGAGGCTATCCTTTCTCCAATGTATGTTTTTGGTGCCTTTGTCTAATATAACTGTAATTATGTGGGTTTGTCTCTGTGTCCTCTATTCTGTACAATTGGTCTACAAGTCTGTTTTGGTGCCAATATCATGCCGTTTTTGTTACTGTTGCTCTGTAGTATAGTTTAAGGCCTGGTATAGTGATGCCACCTGCTTCACTCTTGCTAAGGATTGCTTTAGCTATTCTGAGTCTCTTATTTTTCCAGATGAATTTCATGACTGCTTTTTCTATTTCTATGAGGAATGTCATTGGGATTTTGATTGGAATTGCATTAAATCTGTGTAGTGCTTTTGGTAGTATGGTCATTTTGACAATATTAATTCTGCCTATCCAAGAACAAGGGAGATCTTTCCCATCTTCTAAGGTCTTCTTTAATTTCTATCTTTAGCATTCTATAGTTTTCATTGTAGAAGTTTTTCACCTATTTTGTTAAGTTGATTCCCAAATATTTTTTTTTTGAGGCTATTATAAATGGGGTAGTTTTCCTTATTTCCCTTTCAGAGGATTTGTCACTGATATACAGAAGTGCTTTTGATTTATGGGTGTTGATTTTATGTCCTATTACTTTGCTGAATTCATTTATTAGTTCTAGAAGTTTTCTGGTGAAATTTTTTGGTGTCTTCTCTGTATAGAATCATATCATCAGTAAATAGTGCTAATTTGAGTTCTTCTTTTCCTATCTGTATCTCTTTAAATTATTTCATCTGTCTAATTGCTCTAGCCAGTGTTTCAAGAACTTTGTTAAATAGAAGTGGTGAAAGAAGGCATTCCTGTCTTGTTCCAGTATTTAGAGGGAATGCTTTCAATTTGATTCCATTTAGAATGATGTTGGCCTAAGGCTTAGCATAGATAGCTTTTACAATGTTGAGATAAGTATCTGTTATCCCTAGTTTTCTAGTGTTTTGAACATGAAGGGGGTGCTATATTGTGTTGAATGCTTTTTCTATATCTATTGAGATGATCATATGATTCTTATCTTTAAGTCTATTGATGTGATGAATTACATCAACCTTGCATCCCTGGGATAAACTCCACTTGATTGGGGTGCACTATCTCTTTGATATGTTTTTGTATTTGACTTGCCAGAATTTTATTGAGAATTTTTGTATCTATGTTCATTAGAGATATATATATATATATATTTTTTGGTCTGAAGTTTTCTTTCTTTGATGTGTCTTTACCTGGTTTTGGAATCAGGGTGATATTGGCCTCATAGAATGAGTTTGGAAGTGCTCCCATTTTTTCTATTTCACAAAGTAATTAGAATAGAATTGGTATTAGTTCTTTATAGGTCTTATAGAACTTGGCTGTGTATCCATCAGGTCCTGGGCTTTTCTTGGTTGGTAGGCTTCTGATAGCATCTTCAATTTCATTGCTTGAAATTGATATGTTTAAATTGTGTATATCATCTCGATTCAATTTGGACAAATCATAAGACTCTAGAAATTTGTCAATGCCTTCGATATTTTCTATTTTATTGAAGTATAAATTTTCAAAATAATTTCTAATTATCTTCTTATTTCTGTCATGATATTTCCTTTTCCATCACAGATGTTAATGATTTGAGTTTCTCTCTCCTTCTTTTCATTAGCTTGGCTAAAGTTTTGTCAATTTTTTTTTTCCAAAGAACCAACTTTTTGTTTTGTCACTTTTTTCAGTTGTTTCTTTTGTTTCAATTTCATTGATATCAGCTCTGATTTTAATTATTTCCTCTCTTCTACTGCTTTTGGTGTTGATTTGTTCTTCTTTGCCTAGGGCTTTGAGATGTAGTGTTAGGTCATTTATTTGTTGACTTTTTCTTCTTTCAAGGAATGAACTCCATGCAGTGAATTTTCCGTTTAGTACTGCCTTAATCATGTCCCAGAGATTTAGATGTGCTGTATCAGTGTTCTCATTTACCTCTAAGAATTTTTAACCTCCTCTTTGATGTCTTTTGCAACCCATTGTTCATTCAATAGCATATTATTTAGTCTGCAGATGTTGGCGTAGCTTTTATTTTTCATTTTATCATTGATTTCTAATTTCATTCCATTATGATCTGATAGAATGCAGGGTAGTATCTGTACTTTTTTGTATTTGCTAAGAGTTTCTTTATGGCATAATATGTGGTCTGTCTTAGAGAAGGATCCATGTGCTGCTGAGAAGAAAGTGTGTTTGCACATTGATGGGTGAAATATTCTATATGTCAGTTAAGTCCAAGTTATAGATTGTATTATCGAATTATATAGTTTTCTTTGTTCAGCTTTTGTTTGGAAGCTCTATCCAGTGGTGAAAGAGATGTGTAAAAGTCACCCAGAATCATTGTGTTGTGGTCTGTTTGACTCTTGAACTTGAGAAGAGTTTGTTTGATGAATGTAGATGCTCCATTGTTTGGGCATATATATTTATAATCATTATGTCTTGTTGGTGTATGATTCCCTTAGGCAGTATGAAATGTCCTTTATCCCTTTTGATTAACTTTAGCTTGAAGTCTACTTTATTTGATATGAGTATGAGTATGGAAACCCCTGCTTGTTTCTGCAGTCCATGTGAGTGGTATGATTTTTCCCAACCTTTCACCTTGTCTGTGGATGTCTTTTCTGTGAGATCAGTCTCTTAGAGGCAGCATATTCTTGGGTCTGTTTTTTAAATCCAATCTGTCTATGTCTTTTGAATGGTGAGTTTAGGCCATTAATATTCAGGGTTGTTATTGAGACATGATTTGTGTTCTTAGCCATTTTTGTTATTTAACTTAACTTTGTTTCTCCTTTGATTCCTTTTTTCTTTAGTATAATCCCTCCCTCTGCTGATTTTCATTGTTGTTTTTCATTCCTCCTCATGGAATATTTTGCCAAGGATATTTTGTAGTACAGGTTTTCTAGTTGTAAATTCTTTTAACTTTTGTTTATCAAAAAAGTTTGTTTTATAATATATGGTCTATCTTAGTGAAGGATCCATGTGCTACTGAGAAGAAAGTGTATTTGCTCATTGATGGATGAAATATTCTAAATCTAAAGCTTAATTCTGCTGGATATAAGATTCTTGGTTGACATCCATTTTCTTTCAGAGCTTCATATATGTTGTTCCAGGATCTTCTGGCTTTCAGGGTATGGGAAAAATCTGCAGAGATCCTAATTGGTTTCTCCCTATATGTAATCCCATTCCTTCTCTTGTGGCTTTTAAAATTCTTTCCTTATTCTGTATGCTAGGCATTTTCATTATAATGTGTCTTGGTGTGGATCTGTTGTGATTTTGTACATTTGGCATCCTGTAAGCCTCTTGTATTTGGTTTTCAAATTTATTCTTCATGTTTGGAAATTTTTCTAATATTATTTCATTGAATAGATTGTTCATTCCTTTGGTTTAGAACTCTATGCCTTCCTCTATCCCAATAACCGTTAAATTTGGTCTTTTTATGGTATCCCATATTTCTTGAATGTTCTGTTCATGGTTTCTTACCATCTTCACTGTGTGGTCTACATTCTTTTCAAGATTGTATATTTTGTCTTCATTTTCTGAGGTCCTGTCTTCCAAATGGTCTCATCTGTTGGTGATGCTTTCTGTCGTTTATTAATTTGGTTTATTGTTTCTTCCATTTCAAAGATTTCTGTTTGGTATGTTTTCAAAACCACTATTTCCCTATCAAAGTATTCTTTTGTTGCTTGTATTTTCTTTTTAAAAAAACATTTATTTTTTAGTTGTGGGTGGACACAATATCCTTATTTTATTTTTACGCGGTGCTGAGAATCAAACCCAGTGCCTCACACATGCTAGGCACAACCCCAGCCCTGTATTTTCTCTCTTATATTATTCTTTAGTTCACAGAACACTTTAATTATGTATATCCTGAATTCCTCTGTCATTTCTTCTGTTGTGCTGGTCAGTATTCTAATAATGTAGTATCTTGCTTTGTTTGGGGCACTTTCTTCCCTTGTTTTTTCATGTTGTTCGTGTGTCTTCCCTTCTAGCACTGCATTACTGTTTTTACCCTATAGGCTTATAGTGCCCCTGCAGGGTTCCAATACCTCTTCTTTGGGGGAAGAACTATGTTAACAGATCCCAATGCAAACAATATACAACCTTAAACCAAATAGTTGCTATTAAGATATTTACAGTTTGGTCACGATATATAGAAATGATGAGTTCAATTATTATCTACAATCTAAACAGTAGGTTTGCAAAAGGGTTTACCTTTTCTGATGATGGACAAAGAACCAGGGGTGAGGTGTAGGATGAGATGCTGAGGGGGTAAGAGGGGAGGATATAGAGTTATTATATCTTAGGAAGTGTGAAAGAGGAATCTAAAGATGATGGTGAGTAGCAGGAAAAGGAAATGATTTGGGGTAGACAAGTAAGTGGGAAGACAGTAGAATACTTAAAACAAACACACATAAATATTAAGAAAAATTTAAAAATGTAAAAATAGGGAAAAAAGAATATACAACTGTAATATACTATTCAGACATCCCAGTCCTCAGTATCCTAATTCATGCAAAGTACTTGGTTTCACATATGTTGGGGATATAAGGGAGCAAGCATAGAGAGAGAGAAAAGAAAAAAAAATCTTGAAGGAAGAAACAAGGATTGTTTGGGTTGGAGATCAGTATCTTTCCTGCTTTCCTTCTTATCCAGTGTGTGGGGTTGTCTGCTGTTAACTGTATCTCCACCCTCAGGATGGTGATTATTACCAGGGTTGGAGGATTGGTATTGGGTGGAGGGCACCTGGAAGTGGGGTATGATGCCCGCTGGTCCCCAATGGGAGACTGTACCCCAAGGATCTCCTTTGGGGCCCACTTGTTTGATGTGGGCACAGATTATATTGCCTGTAGACCTCACAGTTCATGGTTTCTAAATTAGTCTCTAGACTGTATCTCACTCACCCTCTCCCTTTCTACCTCCTAATTAGGAACCTTTCTCTTCCAAGGTCTTGTGGGTTGTACTCTGGGGACTTCACACCTAACTTGGAGAGCTGTTTGTATTGGGCAGTCACTGTGCTGGGTTAGCGACTGCAGGGGTGGGGAGGTGGCGGGGAGTTGGGAACTATGGTACCTGCCAGCTGGTGTTCCAAACTGGGAGATGCCCTACCTAAAGATGTTGACGAAGTTGACCTAAGATGGAGGCGGCTGATTTCATCGATGGGGTGTCGGGTGGGGTAGGGGGACCGCACGATGGCACTGGGCAGTGTATTCAGAGATGCAGCTCTGTGGCGTGCAGTATTGTGGCTGTAAGCTGTCTTCAGAGCCTGTGCGATGGCCCCAGGTACAGGCAGGCTACCATGCATAGGGGACTATGGCAGTGGCTGCAGGGTCCCAAGATGGCGGTGAATGGGATAGGGGACACATTGGGAGATGGGGGTCTACACGGGAGTGGCAACCAGAGTTCCTAAGCATGGGTAGTGGCTGGGTGTCCTGTATGGGATCCATGTCTGGGATTCCTGCTCAGGTGGATGGCCAGGAGTCCTGCACAGGTGCTGATGCCAGTGGTCCCACTTGGGCACTCAGGAGTCCTGTGTGAGCAGTCAGGGTAGTCAGGGTGCTGCTCTGATACTGAGGCCTGGATCCTTCACAGGCATGGCAGCCTGTGATTCCTGCATGGGAGCAGATGTGGGGGAGTCCTCTATCTCTCAGAAAAGCAATATTCCTGCTACTTGAATCCAGGTCATGGAACAACACAGAATGCTGCCTCCCTCTGGTCTGCCATCTTGGATCCCCCTCCTTTTCTATTTTCATCCCTTTTATTTTCTTCTCTTGCTAAATTGCTATGGCTAGAATTTCTAGCACCATATTATGTAGGAGTGGTGAGAATGGACATTCTTGTCCAAGATTTTAAAAGAAACGCTTCTGTTTTTCCCTATTTACTATGATGTTGGCTTTGGGTTTTTCACATATAGTTTTTATATGTTGAGGTTGGTTCCTTCTGTCTCTAATTTCTTCAGTGTTTTTATGATGGATGGGTGTTCACTTTTGTCACTTCTCTGAATCTTTTGAGATGATGAAGTGGTTTTTAATTCTATTTATGTGATGAATTAGACATTTGTTGTTTTGCTTATGGTAAACCATTTTTGCATCTCTGGAATAAAACCAAGTTGGTTGGGGTATACAGTTTTCTCAATATGTTGTTTAACACAATTTGCTAATATTTTTATTAAGTATTTTTTTGCACGTACGTTCATCAAGGATGTTGGTTTATAGTTTTCTTTCCTTGATATGTCTTTATCTGAGTTTGGTATGAATGTGATACTGGCTTCCAGACTCTGTGTTTTTTTTTTTTTTTCAGAGATTGGTGGAATTAAGGGCAACATGGGAAACACCTATTTTGGTATGTAGCACCTGGGAGGCATCCAATAACTTGAAGTTTCTCTCAGCTCAAAACTGAAGAAGTTAAATGTCCCTGTGCATCTGAGCACCTGCTTTCTCCTTCCTATCTTGGTTTTGGGGTTTTTTTTTTTTTTTTTCATTTCTCCTGAGTTTTCCTGGAAAACTATGGCTAGAATTTCCTCCAAAGTGGTGGGAATAGTTTATCTCTGGTGTACATAATTGCCATCAAGGAAGTTCTTCCATTCTTCCCACTGCCTCTGTTGATCAATACTCACTTTCTAACAGTGTCCAGTAGAATGTTCTCTGATGATGAAAATTCAACATCTGTGCTGTCTGATGGAATGTTCACTGGCCACACGTGGTTCTTAAGTGTTTGAAATGTAAGTAGCAGGACTGAAGATTGGATTTAGGATCTTGTTGAATTTTAACTAAATTAAAAGAGCAAAATGCAGCAGGTGATTTCTTGTACTTCCAAAGCATTAACTTCATGGACTCCCTACCAAGGAAACTCCCAAGTCCAGATTCCCAGCTCATAGTTCCTATCTCTTGTCTCATACTATCCATCTATTGTTCATTCCCATCTATTGATAGAAAACCAAAAACTCACTTTGATGAAGCTGAATCTATCAGATTCTCCTTCAAAATCCAGTCTGTTTCTGTTTTCCCCTCAATTTAGTAAATCAAGAGACAAACCCATGAGTCATCTGTTTTTTTCCCTCTGTAGTCATAACTAACCCCACCTCACTTCTGTATACATCTGGTCCTTTGTTTCCTCAACAACTGTCTGGAATTCCCCCTCTTCTTACCAGAAGGCTTTGTCTCCTTTGAATCCATCTCCCAGATGCTACAGAAATTGGCCTTTCAAAGCACTCACTGGCTTGCTTAAAACCTTTCAGTGGCTCCTGTAGCGTACAGATAAGGTACAGGTATTTCTGCTTCTCACATCAGGCCTTAATGACACAACCTCTGGCTGCCTTTCTAGGGACTGCCACCTTGTTTCTACATCCTCTCAACACCTGCCAGCTGCCCTGAGGAGCCAGTGTCCTGGGCTTGCCTTTGCACGCCATCTTTCATACCCCATCTGTTATCATTGGGGTGTGCACTTGAGGTCCAGGTCTTTCATGTCCCAAATGAAGAATTGAGTAAGACACACAGAAGCAACAGGCAAAGTGCAGAGTTATTGAAGGTGAAGGTGGATGTAACTAACACTCTGTAAGGTAAAGCAGAGTGGGCCAAGTGATAAAGAGGCTCAAGGACCCAGTGTCTGGAAATTTGTGTCTTACATGCTGAGCTGTGAGGTGTTCCCTGTCCTATAAGGACCAATTGAAGATCTTAGCCCATTCGCTCCTAATGGTTTACTTTAAAAAAAAAAAAAAACAAATTAGAACACTGCCCACTTTACCCCCAATTAATCATTTAAAATACTGAACTCGTGGCGGGAGTTGTCATGGCGATAATCTACCATGGTGGGAGTTGTCATGGTAATGAAATTTACCAATAAACAGGGACGTGACTCATCTCCCTGTCTTATCCTCCAGTGGCATCTTTCTTATACCCTGCCTCCACCATCTTGGTGTCCCTGAACTTCTACCTAACATTTTCCCCTGAGAGAAGTGATCTCCAAGTTCTTTTTGGGTGACTGAGGAGCTCCCGGAGGTCTCCTCTGATAGCTGCTGCAGGATGACAATGGACTGTTGTCCCTGCTTATTTGGGATTCACAGACTTCTTGCCCTATCCAATCAAAATGAGACAGCAGAGTACCTGGGTCCATTTGCAGGATCTATTTGTAGCCATGCTGCAGTATCAGCTGGAGTTTGAGGGCTTCTGAATGAGAAGAAATAAACCCTGTTAGTAGGTTTAGCAGGCAGGGTCCAAACAACAAAACCAGAAGGAGTATGGAAAGGGATGCTGTCAGGGGTAGTAACCAATAGTAACATCCAATTTCACAATTTTGACCATGATCCCCATGACTCTGACAATGGCTGTCAGAATCTGGAGGCACGGACTATTAAATTTTTTTTTTGTTCCATCCATAACAACTCCAAATTGGTTTGCATAACAGCAGCATTTCTCCTTCAAGAAGAGACATAATCCCCCCTTTTCAGCGGTTAAAGTCCCCTCCTATTTTGTAGAGTGCTGCTAATGAGTCTATCTGATTTTGGAGGGTGGTTATGCTTTTTGCTGTTTCCTCTAGGCTATCAGAGAGATCTTTAGACAAATCCTGGAAATAGGAGAGGGAAATGGTTAGCCCCCCTGCCCCTGTGCCAACTCTTGCAGCTATTACCAAACCTACTAGGAAGGGAATTGTTGCCGAAAGCTTGGTCCTTGTCCCCAATGCCAATCAGGTAACCAGGACACAGTTTTTGAGGGGGGAAAAAGAAAAAGGCAAAAGAAAGTTTATTGCTTTGCTAGCAAAGGAGAAACATGGGGAACTCCTGTTCCAAAGCCTGTGATTCTTCTTATGAGCTGGAACAGAGGGCTTTTAAAGAGGTGACTCAAAGACTATATTCCATGGGTTCTCTGTTGGAGTTGTAATTCACTTTTTAATTTGGGAGATGGTCATTTCTGAGATCTTCTGGCACCAGCCCCAAAGTCTGGATTACTTCATTCCTATGGTGGGGGTGTACTCAGAGACAGATAATCCATCTAGGATGGGGAAGAAAAGGTAATCCTATTTCCCTTGAGATTAGGGAGGGGGAGATATTAGGGAGGAGCTGGGAGAGAGGAAGAAAAAGAAACATGTCCATTTTAAAAATAAGTGGCGGAGCAGCAAGAGTTATATTCAAAGCATAAAATTACAGAATCCATTGGATAGCTCTTTTGGCTCTAGTAGATGTCATTAAAAGTGTGATTAGAGATTGATTGTTAGGGGCTGTATCTATGTTTGTGGCTAGGTATATCAGCGTACATGTCCCCGTTCAGTTGGCTGGTACACACAAGTAACCCAATTTGTTCCACACAAGAAAAAGATTTCTGGTGTCTCCATTGGTCCTTGTCCCCAATGCCAATCTGGTAACCAGGACACAGTTTTTGAGGGGAAAAAAAAAAGGCAAAAGAAAGTTTATTGCTTTGCTAGCAAAGGAGAAACATAGGGAACTCCTGTTCCAAAGCCTGTGTTTCTGCCCATGCACCTGGCCTGTGGGGTAATTTTTAAGGTAGGGTTGAAAAGGTGGCTTTCTAATGTTTCCAAGTACTACCCAGAATCTTATACCCTTGATACAGGACACCTGGAACTTGAGCCTTGTTTGGGTTGTAATAGGTCCCGATATTGGCAGATAAAATGAAGTGTTAGTCATATTATTTTGATAGGACTGGAGGAGCTCAAGTGCCCTTCCAGTCCTTGTGTTTTGGTCATGTCTGTAATTTGGAAGTTGTAAAAATCATCTAAAGTCATTAGCTGGAATGCAGGACTACCTTCATGTTTAGGATGGTGAGTCCTTTTGCTGGGATGACAGTGTTTTCTTTAGAGGTCGGAGACAGGCATATCCAACAGTCTAGTTTAGCCAACTCCGTATTTGATTGGCTTAGTGGATGGTTGGTAAGGTTTAAAGTTTTGAACAGATACATTGGATCCAAGAGTCTTCCTAGATGTTGACTTGAGCCAATTACTGGTCATAGGGTGAGGGTTAGTCCCAGAGTCAGGGAGGGAAATGGGGAAAAGCAGAATGAGGCTTTTAAATATGGTAGCAGTCCTCTGGAATAGTAACCCCATGTTAATGAGACAGTAAAGGTCTTATTGTTGACAATACAATCTTAGGAACAGCAGGATTCCACACACAATAAACCCATGGAGAATGATAAGTCCCCAAATTCGAGTCCCACCTCAGGTGGGGTAAAGAATCAGGAGACATTCACTTATCTTTTGGTGGTTGCTTCTTGAAAAGGTGTAAGGTCCTTGCTTAGCATCTGGACGGCCATCTTAAGTGACAGCCTCTATTTTAAGAAAATTTCACTCTCCTGCCCAAGGGCGTTCCTGAGAAAGGCTCACCCGTCCCTCATAACAACACAACCCTTTACCACCCGTATTAGGACCCACCTGGCTCTAATCCCTGAGCCTACCCCATAAAAGTCCCAAACCCCAAGCCTGTTTTGCCTCTCTTCATCTATGGAGAGATGTACCTTTATTTGTCAGCTCTGACAAATAAACTCTTGTGTGTATCTCTGCCTGGTCTCAGTCTTTCAATTCTCACTTATCCATCTCTCATTCCTTACTTTCCCTTCAAAAGGAACTTGAGGTATTCAACTGGATGACTGGTCCAAGTTTCCTCAAGTGGGGTGTGACGGCCGGGGCATTGCTCACTTCACCCTTGATAGACTTTAATAGCTGTGGAGTAGCCAGAATTACCTGATACGGACCTTTCCATCTTGACCCCAGTTGATCCTCTGGGGATCCTTCCTTCCGGGTTTTTATGAACACCTGTTGTCTGGGTTTTACTCATAGGGCCCCTCTCTCTTTAGGAGTTGGAAGGACTTGGTTTCCTATGGTTTGAATAGCCAGATGGAATTTGCCCAAATTGTTTAAATATTTAATGAGTTCAGTAGCTTCTGGATCTGCCATAAGTTCTTTTGACAGAAAAGGTCCCTCATAAAGCATTTCATAAGGGCTATATTTAGCTGGGTCCTAGGAACATTTTGAGTTCTTATGAGAGCGATAGTCTCCTGTGTTTCAGAAGTCTCTGGACAGAGTTTAGCTAGGGCCCGTTTTAGGGTCTGGTTGGTTCTTTCCTCTTTTCCTGATGACTAGGGTCTCCAAGCTGAAGTTAGGTGGTATTTCATTCCCAGGGCTTTGGCAACCCTTTGTGTGACTGAAAGGGACATGAAAGAAGGTCCACTGTCACTCTGTAAGCTTTGGGGAAGCCCAAATCTAGGAACGACTTCTTTTAATAGGGCTTTTGCTACTTCTGTGGCCTTTTCTGTCCTTGTAGGGTAGGCTTCACCCACCCAGTAAAAAAGTCCACTAGGAAAAGTAAATATTTAAATCCCTGGATTTGCCGGTCTCCTCCTGGGTGTGTTCCCTTGTGTTGTGTTGGTTCAACCAGTTGGGGGAGCCTGGGCCTGGGGTTGTTATGAGAGCAAAGAGAGCAAGCCCTGTAGATGTCTCTCACTGTTTTGTTTAGACCATCACCCAGAAAAATTTGGGTAGCCATTAAGGGTGGCTCCTCACCCTAGGTGGAAAGAGTCATGTAAGGTTTTAATGGTCTTCCATTGAGTTGACATGAGTAAATAAAGTGGTCCATCCCTTTCCCACTATTTCCCTTGAGTGGCTCCTGCCCTGAGAGTAGCCTGTTCCTCCCCTGAAGTACAGATTAGGTGCACTTTGGAAGGGGAGCAAAGCCGTAGCCAGAGTTGGACTTATTCTCATGGCTGCCTCCTTGGGTATTTGATCAGCTCTTTCGTTGCCTCAGGATGCTTTTGACACATGCTTTTGATGTTCCCAGCAGTGCATGACAGCTACCCTTTGGGGGAGAGTCACAGCTTCCAAGAGCTGCAAGATTTGTTTCTTATGTTTAATGGGGGGACTGTTGACTTGTCAGGGGGCCTCTTTGAGCATTTTGGTGTAACACCAAACACATACTTGGAGACTGTATATATATATATATATACAGTCTCCAAGTATGAACACTTTACCCTATCCTTTTATTAAGGCTCTAATTAGGGCAATTGGCTCAGTCTATTGAGCTGAAATCCCAGGGGGCAAGGAGAAGCATCTATTATTTTTTTCTAGGCTAACTGCTGCATATCCAGCCTTCCTCTGACCATCTGTGAACCACTCCTCCTTGGGATTAGGCAGGGGTTGGTCAGGTAGGTCTGGCATAGGTCTGGAGGGTTACTTCCTCACATGAATGTTCAGCTGGGAGGTCAGTTGGCATTAGAGAGGCTGGATTGAGAGTATTACATGTACTGATACTGAAATCAGGATTACCCAAGAAAACTGCCTCATATTTTGTGAATTTCTCTCCTGTCATCTGTAAATGCCCTTTTATTTCCAAAATGGCTTTAATCTGGTGTGGGATGAGGACCTCAAGAGATTGTCCTAAAGTAACCTTAGAGGCCTCTGTTACCAGGAGGACTAAAGCTGCCACCATTTGCAAACATCCTGGCCACCCTGTGGTTACTCCATCTAGCTTCTTGGAGAAATAAGCCACTGGCCTGTGTTGGCCCCCCAGGTGTAGGGTCAAGACCCCTGTGGCTATCCCTTTTCTTTCTGCCACACTAAGTATGAGTGGCTTAGGTAGGTAGGTATTCCTAGGGCTTTGGCCTGGCTAAGGGCCTGCTTTATTGTCCCAAAGGCCACTTCTTTTTCTTCACTCCACTCTAGAGGCTCTGAGTCTGGCTGTTTTGGGGTTTTGTGATAAGGCTCAAGTTTGGGATCTGGATTCGACAGAAACCTGCCATTCCTAAAATGGAGTGGAGCTGTTGCTTATTAATGATGGACCCAAATCACAATGGCCCCTATCCTGTCCAGGGAGATTTGTACTCTCTGTTGGCATATCTGAACCTTCTTTCTAGATACGTTGTACCGTCTTTCTGCCAAGAGTGTTTGCATGATGTTCTGGTTGGAGACCTCCTTGGTTGGGCTACATATTAGCAGGTCATCCTCATATTGAAGGATGCCTCCTGCTTGAGCCTGAGATCCTTGCCAGGGTCTTGGCAAAGAAATGAGGGCTAAGCCTAAACTCCTGAGGGAGGACTAACTGCGGACATTATTGTCTTTCCTTATTAAAAGGATTTTCCCATTCAAAATCAAGAAGATATTGGGATGATGGGTGCAGTGGGATTGAAAAGAATACATCCTTGAGATCCAGCACCTTAAACCAAGTAGTCATCTGGTATTTGCGAGAGCAGGGTATAGGGTCTGCAACTAAGGGGTGTACAGCCTCATTAATAAGTTTCAGATTTTGGAGATGGGTACCAGGGATTGAACTCAGGAGCACTCAACCACTGAGCCACATCCCCATCCCTATTTTGTATTTAGAGACAGGGTCTCATGGAGTTGCTTAGCACCTTACTTTTGCTGAGGCTGGCTTTGAACTTTCAATTCTCCTGCCTCAGCCTCCCAATCCACTAGGATTACAGGCGTGTGCCACTGCATCCAGCTAAGTTTCAGATCTTGTAGCCAGTATTCCCTGCCAGGTTTTAGGACAGGCAAAATTAGGGGATTACAGGGAAACTGGCAAGATTTAAGAAGTCCATATTGAACTAGCTCATAGATAATAGGTTGTAATCCCCATTTTTGCCTCTTCCTTTAAAGGATGTTGTTTTTTATGTGAGTAATGGCCAGGGTCCTTTAGGGTTATATGTACTGGGGGAGCATAAAAAGGTTTCCCTGGGCTTCCTGTTTACCAAGCCAAAAGATTTACTTGAGAATCAATCTCCTCAGGTACAGGGTCACTAATGACCCCAAAGAGTGTTTGGGGTTTGTATCCCAGTTGAAGAATGCCCCTAGTTTTGCCATTATGTCTCATCCTAGCAGTGGAAGAGGAGAGCTGGGGATAAGAAATTCATGAGTAAAAAGATCATCAAGTGGGCAAGGTATGGGAAGGGTGAAGTATCTTTTTTTGTTTATCCCTTCAAGGCCTATCACAAAAATGGACCTGGAAGAAGGCTTTTCAGCATAAGTGGTCAAGCAGAGCAAGTAGTCCCCATATCAACAATGAATTGGATCTGCTTACCCATAACCTCCAAGGTTACCTGAGATTCCTCAAGACAGATGGTGATATCACATGGGGGCTTCAGTGGCCACCTTGGGCATCCTCAATCAGCTTTCTCTCCATCCAGGAGGGCCTGTTCCACTTGAATCTTGACTGACTTAGTCCCATCTGAAGTTTTTGTAATTTTCTCCTAATGCCTGAGGCTTATTGGCTAATGAAACGTTGGCCTAATAGGGCCATGCCTTCTAAAGAGGAGGGGTTTATATTGGTATATTTTCGGAAGGCCTCTTCTAACTTGTCACAGAATGGTGCAGGGTTTTCATCTTTCCTTGGGTAATACTTTTTTTTTTAAATACTTTTTAGTTGTAAATGGATCTTTTATTTATTTACTTACATGCTGTGCTGAGGATCAAACCCAGGGCCTCACACATGTCAGACAAGTGCTGTACCACTGAGCCACAACTCCAGCTCCAATACTTCTTAATTGGTCATAATTTATTGGGTTTTGTATGCCTTTCTCCATCCATGTCATCTGGATTCTCCTTGTCATTCCTGCGGGAGTATTATAATCCTAATTGGGGTATTTTGTTGGAACTCTCTCTGCCCTGGGTGGGGTTTTCCCTCCTGGGCAAAAATTTCATCAGTTTCCCTTGAGGCTGCCCGTTCCTTCTCCAGTGGGTTGCAGTGTACTGTCAAGATAAATTAAATGTCTTTCCAGAACAAATCAAAAGCCATGGTTAGGATTTGAAACCCGTTGGCAAATCTGGGTCTTCTGAGTATTTCCCTAGTCTTTCCTTACCCTGTTGGATGTTGGTAACATCCAAGGGGACTTTCACCCTCACAGTCACCTCTGCTCCAGCCACCTCCCTGAGTGGTAACATGAGGGTAGCAGGTCACTTCCTTTGAATTCCTATGACTAGGACCATGAGCTCCCTGTCTACCACTTCTGGTATGTTGAGGGCTTAAAAGCTTTGGAGAAGGGATGGCCTGTAGGGTTCCTCCCTAGAAGGATTGTATGGAGGTGGTTGCCATAGTTGCTTCCCCTGAGAGACAGGAGAGCAGTTTAACAATGGATCATCTAGGGCATCAGGATTTGGGGCAGTTTCCTTAGGGGTCCCTTGCGGGATCTTGTCATCACATAGAAGTGGATTTGGGGGGCCATGAAGGCTTAGACATAGGGGACTTCTGACCACTTGCTTTGTCTCCTGCAAAAGAGGTCTAGTTGCAGGATGGTATAATAATTTTGGCTTCTATTCAGAGGCCATTGCTCTGAATCCCTTAGCTCACATTTTGTCCAACAATTATTAGAAAAAAAATGTCTTTTTTGAAATTTTTTTTTTCAAATTATCAGGGCCAAAGCATTTCCAATGACAGAGAATACATCTGAGCAGGAAGTCCTATGGAATGGAGGTGATCCCTCCCATGTTGTCTATGCTGGAAGAGAGAAGAGTTTTTAGTTCCTGTAACTACAGCCATGAATTCCACCCAGTCATCCCTCTGAGGAATTAAGGCCTTCAGGTTGAGTGTTTCACAGGAGTCCCCGTAGAATTCCCACAATAATATTTGTAGTCAGATATCTCTGGCCCCCATGTTGGGTGTGCACCACTTCCTTTGAGTTTCTGTGACCAGGACCATGAGCCCCCTGTCTACCAATTTTTGGACACAATTTTCTTCACTCCTTTTTTTTTTTTGATACTAGGGATTGAACCCAGAGTTTCTTAATCACTGAGCCACATCCCCAGCCCTTTCTTAATTTCTTTGACACAGGGTCTTGCTAAGTTGCTTGGGGCCTTGTTAAGTTGCTGAGGCTGGCTTTGAACATGTCATCCTCCCGCCTCAGCCTCCTGAGCCACTGGGATTACAGAAGTGCACCACTGAGTCCTGCATTTTTCATTTCCTTTTGAATATAGACTTTGTTTGGTTTGGCCCCATTCAGGGGGCCACCATGTAACTCCATGATGTTTTCTTTTCTTTTCTTTTTTTTAACAGTGGTGTTTAGTCTCACTATTCTTAGGACCAAAAAGGACCCATATAGTCCTATGTGAAATGGCATACCAATTGTCCCTATCCTACCTTTTATAGTCTTATTAAGCCCAGAAAAAGAGGGGAAAAACCAATTTTATCTTGGCCTATTTAATTTTGATTGGTGGTTAAAGAGATAGGTAGCCATCATAGCTAATAGTCCCCATCCCTCAGAGGGAATTTCAGGTAAACAATTAAGAAAAGACAATAGGTGTTTTGGAGGCGGTAACCCCCACAAGAGAAATAAGTGATTGACTGAGAAGGAGTGAAAGTCCATAGGAGGTGGGAGAAGGCAGGGAACAGAGCAGAGGTGGAGACAGCACCATGTTGAGCTCTGATTCAGCTAATTTCCTTTTGGAGTTGGGGTAGTTGGATGATTGTACAATGTGCCTGCATTGGTGAGCTTTGTCTTGAATCTGGCACAGACTAAGTCTAACTGTGGTTCACAGGAGTCTTCCTGACTTTTAGCTGCCTGACCTGTGCCTGTGAGAGTGTGGAAAAAAGACCAAGAGCTCTAAAATGACATTATAAGCAAGCAAAGCAGTTGCGAGCACATAGACTCACCAGGAAATTAAACCTACAAACAAACAGTGAAACCAAAATGTCAACAAGCCAGGTCAAGCACATGGCAGGGAGGCTGAGTAGTACCATAGAGTTTGATAAAGTCTCAGGGCCTCCACTCTTCCAGGCTGTAGAGTTCCCAGTGTTCTGAGCACAGGTGCCTTCTGATCGCCTCAGGATGTGATTAGTTGCTCCTCAGTCTGCATATGGTACTCACAGAGAGCCTGATAAAAAAGACAAGTAGACTTAGGTGGGCTTACCTACTGGCTGGCTTGCCAATAAGTTATCATTTGAGTGTCCAGTGGGGGGGTCCAGGTCCTTGGTGTCTCAAACAAAGAATTGAGCAAGACACACATAAGTGACAGGAAAAGTACAGATTTATTGAAAATGGAGGTAAGGATAGCACTCTGTAAGGAAAACTGGAGTGGGCCTAGAAAGAAAGACTTAAGACCCCAATGTCTGAAAATTAGTGTCTTATATGCTTAACTGTGAGGTGTTCTTTTTCATATACAGACAGGACTGAAGACCTTACCCCATTTGCTCTCATTGGTTACCTTATGATACCTGATTAGAATATTGTCCAATTTTTCCCCATTAGTTACTTTAGAAAACTGAATTAGAATACTGCCCACTTTACTCCCATTGGTCATTTTAAAATACTGAATCTGTGGTGGGAATTGTCATGATAATGGAACTTACTGTAAGCAGGGACATGACTCATATCCCTGTCTCATATCCTCCAGTGGCATCTGTCTTATACCCTGCCTTCACCATCTTGGTGTCCTTGAACTCCCATCTAACACATGCACCAGAGGACCTACCACACCGTTCCCAAGACTCACGTAAGCTCCTCCTCTAGGACTTATTTTCCTATAATCAAAGGAAAAATTTCCACTCATTACCTGTATCCTTGCCCTACAGTACATAAACCTCATTAAGGCATGGCTTACACCATTGCATTTATTTGATTACAGGGATTTCTTTTCTCCTGAGAGTTCACTCTGAGAGTAGCAGTTCTGTCTTCCTCATTTTTATACTCAAGCATCTAGCATAGTGCTCAGCGAAGGAATTATTCCACCAAGGGAGCTCTATTTGCCAGCAGGAAAGAAGTCCACTGCATTCTAAATTACTTTTCCATTAATACGTTTACTTCATAATTACTGGATTTTATTGAGTAGGATCAGTGCCTGTATTTTGACTATTAAGGGCCATCTTAAAAATCTGTGATTCACCTACAAATGTATCTGAATAGAGATCCAAGCTCTCTTTAATTCAGTGTATTTTTAAAAGTTTAAAAATATTTACTGTTAAACATAGATTGTAGTATTTACAGGAAAGCAAAGATTTCACTATCATAGTTTTTATTAAATTAAAAAATAATCAAACAATTTTTAAAGCCACCCTTCTCACAAGAGTATTACATGACACTAATTTTTTATAAGCTTTTAAGAAATTGGTGACACAAATATTTTGATAAAAGCTTGAGAGCAGGTGCTAAAAATGCCTGTTTGGCTTCTCGAAGAGAAGGTGTTCATTTACCTCTGGAATATAATTGCTGTCTGAGGTAGTTTTTAAAATGTATCCAATTTCTGATGATTCTAACATTTTTTTTTTGACGTGTTTTCCCTCCTCCTAAGCTTCTCCTTCACCTGTCCTTTTCTTCCGTCTTCTACCACCATCTTTGTTAGCATCAGGAAAAATGCTGGCTATAATTTTCCTGCAGTCTTCATAAAATACTGGGACTCTTTCGTTCAGACAAAAGAGGGTCACTTTATTGTGCCCTTCCTCTTGACCTTGGTATAAATGTCATTTTACATAGGCTGGTCATACAGTCTTTCAGCCTGTTTAGTAACTTCTGACCACCTGATTTCTAGTCTTTCCAATCTCAATACTTCAGGCATTTATTAAGCACCTATTGTGCTCAATGCTGGGGAGGATGAATGAGATCAAGTTCTTTCCCCAAGTAGCCCACAACCAAGTAAGGGAGATGCTTGCCAAGAGCTTCTCATCAGGGCCAACCCCCTTCTTGAAATGCTTTAAATCAACTTGGAAACTTTAAAAAAAAATAATGAGAGTCTTCATCAGGTGACATGAAAAGAAGGGAAGTTCCATGGACTATTGCCAGGGAGGGGCATCACCTGGTTCCTGCTAGGGAATGAGGGTTGGAAAATGTGCATCCCCCACCCAGCACTGTCTGTTGGGAGCAAGGGAACTGTCCTGCATCTTAGCTGTGTCAATGTCAGTGTTGTGGCTGTGACATTATACTGTTACACTGCAAGATGTTATGGGGAAGAGGACTAGGTAAAGTATACATGAGATCTCTCTGTATTTTTGGTTTGTTTCTCATGCTAGGAATTGAACCCAGGGCCTCACACATGCTAGGCAAGTGCTCTACCACTGAGCTGCACTGTAGTGCTCTCTATTGTTTTTTTACAACTGCATGTGAATCTATCATCATCTAAAAAAAAAGTCAAAGAGAGCAAATGGTGCTATAGGAAAGATGACCAACTCCACTCACAATAAGAGTTCAGATTAAAATTACCCTGAAATACCAATTCTGACTTGTTGGATTGCTAAAAATGCAAGTGTTTCACAAATGCTATTGATGAGGCCATGGAGAACTAGGCACTCTGAGGCATCGCTGTCAATTGCAAAACATCACTGCCTCTGCAGGGGGTAGAATGTAGCAATGTCCCAGAAATCTTTTAGGCTTGTGTCCTAAAGACATGTCTCTACAAATATGAAACCACGTGTTCAAGGTTATTCATGGAGGCATTATTTAGAGCAGCAAAAGATGAGAAGCACTTGAATGTCTCTCCAGAAGGGACTGGTTGAATAAGTTCCACACAATGGAACACTCTGCAGCCACACAAAGGAGGAGGGGTGAATTCTATGCTCTCATGAGGCGTATTAGTTTCCAGGTTAAATCCACATGAGAACATAGAATTCAGGAGGTGGTGTGGGGAGGAATAAGGCTTAGGCACTTTATATAAATGCTGTTTTGTGAATGAAAGAAGGAGAAATAAAAATATGCATGTGTATTTGTTGCTTTTTACAACAGAGAGACTGGCAGGATAAACCAGAAACTAATAACCATGATAGTCTATTGGGGTGGATGGCAGTGGGGGCAGGGCGTAAAGATAGGAGACTGCTTTCAGTATCTTTCATATAGTCGTGAGTTGGAACCAGGTAAGTGATTTTGCTTATCAAATATTAAATTTAAAAAGCAAACCCAAATTGATTTTAAACAAATTTTAGAAAGTATTTGGACAAAACAAATATTTAATGAGTTTGCCATTAATGATTAACCTTAGCAAGTGTAAAGAAAACTTTCATTTGATAATTGTTTTTGCTGCATTATATAGATGTCACTAATACCATTTTTTGTATTGTGTATGGTTTTTATTTTTCTTCCTATTATAATTTTGCATTTTTCTTTCATACAGTTTATTTGGTAGTTAATGTGAAAAAGGTAGCATCTATCCTTTGGTGGCCCTATTAGTGGGTTAGCAGACCCTCCACCCCCGCCGGAGTCCTTTCCTGGACAATCAACCTTAACCACCTCAAAAGTGGAGTTCCACATGCCTTGTAGTTCTCCCTGGCTAAAGCTCGCTGGATAAGGGATAGAGCCTAGCCCAGAGAGAGCACCACAACTCACAGAAAAGCCAAGCTACTCCGACTTCTCAGGAATTTGAAGAGACAGAGACCGTAGACAGCTAATTGTTGAGGATGGGGGTGTATGTCAGGAAATATTTGGGGCTTAGCTTAAATTTCCTTCTGTGATTAAGTGAGCAGATAAACTGCTCTACAGAGACAGAATGGAGAAAGCTCATACTGGAAATCATGCAGCCTCAGAGACAAAACACCCAGTCCCTGATGGGCCCCAAGGTGTTCTCAGTCTGTGTTCTGTGAGATACACATGGGTCCTTAATCCACTGTCATTCAATTAGCTGGACTGGATTTGTTTCTTAAATGAAATGATCCTTAGTTGATGCATTGATATATCTTTTGGAAAAGTTTTGGCCTCAATAAAATCAATTTTGACTATTATCAATCAAAGAGAAAAGCTATAATCAGGTATGTTCAAATCTACGTGAAAATAGCCATACTGGAATGAGACATCTTGGAAGACCAGAATCATTTCTTTTTCATTTTTACATGGTCCTCTTAATAGGGGTTTAATACGTATTTAGTAAAGGAAATTTTTCATTTTTTGGTTGTTGCCCTTTCAATATGGATTCAGGTTTTGTTTGTTTGTTTCAGTTGCTTTTCTCTAGAATATAGAATCTCAAGGACACAGCTTCAGTTTCAGATGGACTTGAGGATCTATGCATATTCTGGAACAGTTATTCAGGGATCTGGTTCATTCTGTGACTAGGAAGTCCAGGGAAGCTGATTTAGATGCTATCCAGGTTTGGGGAACTCTTTAAACGGATAATAGTTTAGGCTAGTGGTTTCAGCAGTGATTCACATTAGAATAACTGGGGGATCTTTTAAAACTACAGTAGTGTCCTTTTACCAATAGTTTTTCACAGTTTCTGTTACTCATGTTCAGTCATGGTTATAAAGCATTAAATGGAAAATTCAAGAAGTAAACAATTTGTAAGCTTTGAATGATATGCCTTTCTGGTGATTTCTTGAACACAGGCTTTGCAATTCCATGACAGTTGATCTGCAAACTAAGTCACTGAGTAACTAACGTGTGTGTAGTGGATACAGTGTGGATACACTGAACAAAGGGATGGTTCATGTTCTAGGCAGGATGGAGCAGGAAGACATGAGATTTCATCACACCATCCAGGATGGCTTCCTGGGATAGATGGAGAAGGTCAATAGTAGCCTAACTCAATGCCTATAATATTTGTCTCACTTCATCTCATCATGTAGGCATTGTGTCATTTCACATCATCTCAAGAAGGATGATTACAGTACAATAAAATATTTTAAAATGATCACGTTCACATAATTTTTATTACAAATGTGCTGGAGATTTAAAATATACCATTTCTAATACTTATCCTGATCAGTTAACCATTCTGAATATTTGTAGAATGGTATGGCCAGTTTATACATTGTTTCACAAAGATAATAATTCATTATATTACATGCCTGCAACTGGCCAGGCACTCTTTAAGCTCTTTCCTTTTAATACCTTAATTCATCCTCACAACTACTCAGAAGGAATGAAAGCAAAGATCACTTTAGAAGCTATAGGAGATTGGTTCCTTAGCAGAAGAGAAAACAGTCAAATGTTAGGCACTGCAGCATGTCCAAGATAAACCAGAAAATGGAAAGTGGTTGCTAGGCAGGGTAGTACACACCTGTAATCCCATTGATTCAGGAGGCCGAGGCAGGAAGATCAGAAGTTTGAGGCCAGCCTCAGCAACTTAGTGTGAGACCCTGTCTCAAAATAAAAAATAAGAAGAGCTGGGGCTGTAACTCAGTGGCAAAGCACTCCTAGGCTCAATAACCAATAAGAAAGAAAGAAAGAAAATGGAAAATGGTTAAAGAAATTTTGAAGATCTATGCAAGTAGAACAAGGAGGAACAGATAAGAAATTTTGTACATCCCAGAAATTTACTGCCTTATAGAAACCTTGTGTGTGTGTGTGTGTGTGTGTGTGTGTGTGTGTAGCATTGAGGATTGAACCCAGGGCCTCATACATGCTAGGCAAGCACTCTACCACCGAGCTATAGCCCTTATATAAACTTTTTTAGAAACGAATTCCTGACTCTACACTTTAATTCCAAAGAAATCCAGTACACACTGATTGTTCTTAGTCTGAAGGGTTTTGTTGCTTCTATGAAAAAAAAATTGGCATTACTTTTATAGTGTGCTTTTATAAGGACATAAAGCTACACAAAGACATGTTAGACTACGCTGGAGGAAATAATCAAGTAATTTTTCAATAATGATGTTTTAGTAGCTACTTACCTAAAAACCTCCTTTAAAAGTCATTGCCTGAGAGATGTAATTTCACTCTAGGCACAGAAGCTAAAGTACCATAATTACTAATCCCATTGGAGGAACAAATTGAATAGGAATCATGAAATCACAGAATTTTAGATCAGGGAGGAAACTTTAAAGTTATCCAGAGCATTTTCTTTACTTCTTATTAGCTATCCATTAAAACAAAAGGAAACACAGATGGAATCTTCTACCCCTCTGGGTGGTGGTACCAGCCTTTCAATTCACCACATTCAAACTGTCCCAGGCACGGGACTGGACTTCTGAAAAAGCTGGGTGACCCTTCTCACCTTCCCTGGCTTCCCCAGCTTCTTTAATCTCTTAACTAAGCTCTTCTGTCTCTCAGGAGGAAATGTTTGAACCTCTAGCTAGGCCAAAATCACTTGCCTTTCTTTCAATATTGACATTTTCAGCCTCAAATTTTTGTCCCTTGGCTATTTCATCTTTTCAGGAATAGCATTTTTTTTTAACTTATTTGCCTGGTGCCTCCTACATATGCTTCTAAGAACCAGCACACTTCTGTCCCTTCTGTGAGTTCCTCTGTTTCCCAGGAATCAGAACACATTTTTCTATTATACTACCATAGCGGGTTTTCTTTTTTTTTTTTGTACTGGGGATTAATTAAACCCAGGGGCACTACTTAACCACTGGGCCACCATCCCCAGCCTTTTTTTTTTTGAGACAGGGTCTCCCTAAGTTGCTCAGAGCTTTGCTAAGTTGCTAAAGCTAGCTTTGAACTTAAGATCCTCCTGCCTCAGCCTCCCGAGCTGCTGGGATTATAGGCAGGCACCACCACACCAGGCTACCACAGCATTTTGCATACTCATATGGCAATGTTGACCAGTTGGCTGTCTAGCCTGCGTGCCTTCTTCCCTTCCTCCCTTTTTTACACTTTAGCTTGCTTGCTTTCTTCTTTCTCTCTCCCTTCCTTCCTTCCCTCCATCTCTTCTTTGTTTCTTTCTCTCTCTTTTTTCCTCCTCTCCTCTGGGTCCTCTCCTTTTCTTTCACCAGTAACATGTTCCTGACAGACCCTGTATCTTCATGCATCTTTATAGTTCCAGCACCTGGTTCAGAGTAGGTGCTTGATAACTGTGGTGAATGGATGAAGACATACATGCTGTCATAGGCTGAATAATGCTCCCACAAAGGCTGAATCTCAGAATCTGTGAAGTGTCACCTCACAGGGTAAAGGACTTGGCCGGTATGATTTTAAGTTAAGGAATTTGAGTTGGGAGATCTTCCTGGAATACTTGGGGGACCTCATGTACTCACATGCTTCCTTATAAGAAGGAGCAATGAACCAAGGAGTACAAGTGACCTCTAGAAGCTGAAAAAGACAAGAAAGCAATTCCCTCTGAAGCACCCTGACAACCATAAGTTCTGGACTTGTGTCCTCCAGAAATGTAGGATAATAATTCTGTGTTGATTTAAGCTGCTGAATTCGGTCATTTGTTATAGTAGCAATAGGAAACTAATATATATGCCCATGTGAATTAAGTCGCATATCCTATCAATGTATTAGACATACTTCATAAAATTATTTATTGAAACCTGCAGACAAGACACATAAGAAATAAATATATAGAGAAATGTTCACCTTCACTAATTAAAAAATTAACACAATCCCAAGATAGAATGGTATGTCTATTGAAGTGGCCACACGTTGTTAATAGGCAGAACTAGTAAGGTTGCAGTGCCGTAGAATGTATTATATAATGTATTCAGACACTAATAGTACCCCAGAAGCTACAGTTCTTGGGAACTCAGTATGTGCTATGCGTTGTTGTGAGATCCTTTACATGTATTATGAAAACTGCTTTCAAAACAACCCTCTGGAGTAGATGCTATGATTATTCTCATTTTACAAATAAAAAGAAGAAATCCAGATGCGGTGGTGCACACCTGTAATCCCAACTGCTCAGGAGACTGAGGCAGGAGGATCACAAGTTTGAGGCCAGCCTTGGCAACTAAGCAAGACCCTGTCTCAAAACTTCAATAGGTTTGGGGATGTAGCTTAGTGGGGTTCCATATCCAATATGGAAAAAAAGGGGTCGGAGAGGGACAGAGGAACAAAGAGAAAGGGGATTCACTTTCCACCTTCCTGAATTGGCTCCTTCCTGAGGATCACTCTCCTCATCACAGAGGGTGGCTGCCAGACAGCCAGGTGGTATTATTCCAGGGAAGCGTCTCATTTTTTTCTATCTATAAAAGAGAAGTCCTGAGTGCCCCTTTGATTTGGTCATTTTAGTTCTCCTGCCCATCCCTAAATTAAATATCACAGCAAATGAGATTTCACTGGTTGATTTAGACCAACTTCTAAAATCAGCCTCTTATTCTCACTCCCCGACCCCAGGAGCTCAGGGCTAAGATGATTTCCATTGCTGTTCAGTGGAAGGAGATGGAATAGGAGTAAGTGATGTAGCTGTAACATCCATTAAGGAGCATTTGTGAATTTTCCTGTGTGTTTGTCTACTTTAGTGGAGCCCCAGGCAAAGACTCCGCCTCTCTGAGCAGAACTACAGCTTCCCATGAGGGCCTGGACTCCCTATGCACCCCGAATCCCCCCACAGGGCTGTGCCCACAACAGTGCCAAATTCAGTCAGGCTCCCATCTCATGCTGCTTCTCTGCCAGGAGGCCTGGAACAGAGAGGGTCTCTGCCTTCAAGACCCTGGTCCAAACCCTCTCAGTAGTCTTTAGCTGTCATTCTTTTGGTCCTGGGTCTACTCAGAAGCACATTTTAAATAGACTCATTCTATTTTTTAATATTCTGAATGGCTAAGCTCTTGAAACCAGTCCAAGTATGCAGAACCTGGAGTTTGTCATTTGAATTAGGTTTACCTGAAGGAGCTGGTAGTTTTCTAGTGTTTCCCAATAAACTGCTCAATCTCTTGTATTTGATGGGTTCTGGTTCTATTTCTCACATGTCTGTGTGACAGGAGGAAAAAAAAATCCAAAACCAAAACAAAACACCCTGGAAAGCCCAGTGATCTGTAACGACACAGATATGAACACTTTGCCCACCTGGGGCAAAACCTTTTTCATTCCTTCCTTCCACATATTGGAAAGGACTCCTATTCCATGGGCTCAAACGTTTATTAATCACCTACTATGTGCTAGGCACTACTCTCCAGAATGTGTCTGATATATTTTCCAAGTGTTACCTTCATGAAGAAGCCTGGGAGAGAATTGAACAACAGCAGATGGGATAGAGAGGGAAGATGGGAGGGGAGGGGAGTGGGGATAGTAGGGGATAGGAAAGGTAGCAGAATACAACAGTCACTAATGTGGCATTATGTAAAAATGTGGATGTGTAACCGATGTGATTCTGCAATTTGTATTTGGGGTAAAAATGGGAGTTCATAACCCACTTGAATCAAATGTATGAAAGATGATATGTCATGAGCTTTGTAATGTTTTGAACAACCAATAAAAAAAAAAGAAGAAGCCTGGGGTGTGATATTCATTCAGCTCAGTACACAGTGGCTGCCCAGGGCTCTTGCACTGGCCTCAGTATTCTCTGAGTTTCCCACAAGCCTCTTACCCAGTTCCATAACCTCCAGCCTCCTAGGGAGTGACATTAGCTGCAGCAACAGCAGGTGGGTGACTGCTGAGCCCAAGGGCAGCTCCACATCTCCAGGGTTTATTTAAGAAAACCTCTGCTAACAGTGGTTCTGGAACAGATCTTCGGCATTTGCATAGATTGCTGAAGATGAATTACCATCTGCCTTGGCTTTAAATTAACTGGGGGCAGTTCTAACCCAGAGAGAATGGGGAGCCAGGAAAATGGAGTTGATTTTGAGCTTATTTCCATTTTGAAAGGCATTTAGAAGAAGTAAGGGGGTTATGGGAGGGGTGTGTTCTGTGAACCATGAAGTAAAAGGAAGGAATTGACTGTAAAACTGAGGGTTTGGTGAGAAATTATTCTTCGGAAGTGCTGCCTCTGCTGTCACTCTTGGTAGAAAAGTGCAATTGGAGGCATAAGTGCCCTACATTTCCTTGTTTGACAGGGACTATCAAAATGTTTCAGGAAGTGTTTTCATATTCATGATTTTTATTTTCAAGAGATATCTTAATTTTCTTTTCTGTGTGTGCACACAATGTCAACTTCAAAGTTATGAGATTAAAAGCAGGCCTGACTACTTCAAGTTCAAGTTGGTTAAAACTGAACTTCATGTTCAAATGACTACAAATCTGTGCTTCTGCCTATATTCCTGAGCTCAATCACTTGCTCATCCGATTCAACCTGCTTGCCAGGAAAGATGCCCGAGACTCCTCTAATTCTCTCACAGCCTACGGCAAAGCTATTACTGATCTTGCTGTTGATTTTCTATTTCAAATAGACATTGAGCAAAAGAGGGAAATGTAAAAAACAGCTCCTGACACCCAGGGCTGGCCTCGATGTTATTAGGAGCTAATCTAACTCTAACAGCTGGCCGTGTTGTCTCCTTGGATACAACAATCTCACAGAACATCAGCATCTAACAAGGTCATTGAGACCCTGACAAAGTAACACAAAGACAAAATTACTGTGAAACCTATAAAATACCACACACTTACATCTCCCTGAGGTGAGTAACTACTGCTGTTTGACCAATTACCAGCTTTCTTATCTTGGCTCTGGTTTGCCCTCCCCATAGGTAGGCCATGGAGATACCCAGCTGTAGAATTGCACCCACTTTCTGACAGCATCCAACTTAGAGTGCACCCCCACTTCCTTAGTCTCTCCTCGAAGTCACACTTCCAAAGTCCAGATTTTCTGACAGTTCCTCTCTGACACCTTGTTAGTGAGCCGCCTTCTGGATCTCCTGGTATGTTTTTCTTCTTGTTGAAAAGAATAATAAGCACACTGATTGACCTGAATTGATGTGCTCTGGTGGACTTGGGCTGTGGAGAATTGACGCCATTCTCTCCTTGCTAAAATTGAATTTTGTCCTTCATCCTCACTAGCCTATGATTTTGCAACAACAATGTCGTGTATATTCTAGGTTCTTCCTCTCCCATTCTTCTTTCATGCTGTCTTGTGATTATCTCCTCTGCCCCCACCAGTGAATTGCATAAGGCTTTATTTATCAAACATGGGGCACAGAATACAATATATTGACAATATCAACTCCTAGCCAGGCATGGTGCAGTGCATACGTAAACCCAGCAAATTATGAGTTCAAGGCCAACCTAGGCAACTTAGGGAGACTCTGTCTCAACAATTTAAAAGGCTGGGGATGTAGCAAGTGATAGAATGTCTCTGGGTTCAATCCCCTGTACTGCAACAAACAAACAAAAACAGACAATATAAACTCCTAGATATATAAGGTGTCTTGACTGATGTGTTTTTTTTACAACTACAAATATTCCTCTACATATTACATCTACTTTAAAAACACAATTCATATTATCTTTCATATACACAAAATTCTTATAATCAGGATTAGATAAATAGTTCCTCGTATTATGTGGCTGACTGAGTGTTTGCCATGAAATTCACAGATGTTTAAATGCCCAATAAACACAAGACAATATATTCAACATTACTAAGCAAAGTGAATAAATAAATAAAAAGTTGAAATAAACATTAGATGTAGTAAATGTATTTTTTTTTTACTTTTCAGGTGGCAAAGGTTTCAATGAATACAAACCCAGAATAAAATTTGAAGGAACCCCCTAGGAGGCTATATGGCTATATTAGTTTCTAGGGTTACAGAAACAGTGCCACAAACAGTGTGGCTTAAAACAACAGAAATGTATTGTCTCAGTTCTAGAGGATGGGTGTCTGAAATCAAGGCATCTGCAGGACCATCCTCCCTCCAAAAACCGTGCAGGAAGGGTTGATCCTTTCTTGCTCTCTCCTAGCTCTGTTGATGGCTGTCCATCTTTGGTGTTCCCACTCTGAAGCTCCATCACTCCATTCTCAGCCTGTGTCCTCACATGGAGCTCTCCCTGTGTCTCCTTTAAAGTTTTCCTCTTAGAAAAAGAATAATGATAATGTACAAAAATGGCAATTTGATATGGATTAATCTAACATAGGTGGGACAAAGATTTGCTAACAACATTGAACAGAATCAGAGACATCAGTTGGCCACATATTTTAGAAAATCTCAATATACATTATAAAGTCCAGCCGGGCATGGTGGCTGTAATCCCAGTGACTTAGGAGGCTGAGGCAGGAGGATTGTAAGTTCAAAGCCAGCCTTAGCAATTTAGCAAGGCCTTAAGCAACTTAGTGAGACCCTGTCTCAAAAAAATAAAATAAAATAAAAGGGGCTGAGAATGTGAATCAATGGTTAAGCACCCCAGAGTTCAATCCCCAGTACCCCCCCCCCAAAAAAAAGTCCAAATTTACATTTCATTCTTTCCAAATTTCTTGCTTTCTCTCTATGCAGCCAGATAGATGGTATCAAGATATTAGATTTGAAATTGTAGGACAATGGAAAGACTTCATGGGATGTTTAGGTCTAAGCTGTGTGTCTGGCTCAGGTTCACTGAAGGATTCTGGTTGGAGACTCTATGCAAGCAATAACTCTCCTTGCTCTAGCCACAGAGGGTGACTTATAACAAGGTTTCCTTCAATAGATTCCTGTTGCCTTTAAGATAAAGTTTCCAGCTCTAGTGGGTGACAGGTAAAGCTGGGTTTCACTGGGACCTCATTTCCCACCACCTCAACTCTACTATGGCAGAGAGAGACAGTGTTGACCAACTCAGATTCACCCTGTTCTTCCAGAATGTAGAGTTGTCCTGGGGAAAGACTCTGGCCAGGAACCCTATTTCTCAGTGCCTCTAGATGGGACCATGGACTAGGGTTTGAATGTGTCCCATGAAAGTTCACATGTTGGAAACTTAATTCCTGAATGAGGCCATGGTGGGAGGTGGAGCCTAGTGGGAGGTGTTGGGGTCATGAGGGCGGATCCTTTATGAATGGATTCATGCCTTTCTGAGTGGGATAATGCTCACAATAAGTCAGTTCCTCCTCTGCAGGGACTGTATTATTTACACGAGAGTGGTTTGTTATAAAGCAAGGCTGTCTCATGGTTTGGCTCTTTCAGATGTGCCCACTTGCTCTCTGGATTTCTGCCATGAGTTGCAGCAGCCTGAGGCCCTCACCAGAAGCTGAGCAGATACTGGGGCCATACTCTTGGACTTCCTGGCCTCCGGTACCATGAACCGAAATAAACCTCTGTTCTTTATAAATCATCCTGTCTGTGCCAGGTATTCTATTTCAGCAACAGAAAACAGATTATGACACCAAGTAACTAGCTCTGACCAGTAAAACGCCAGTTTGATCTTGTGTCAGCACACAGGGGCCTAATACCACACGCTTTCTCTTCCCTCTGTCGGCTGGCTAGATGTGACCAGAGTGACCCTTGAAGTCACAGACTAAATTAAGCTGCATCTCAGAGTCACCATTTACAAGAAAAAGGTCCTGAAGAATTGCCAGAGCAAGAACTTCTGCATTGGACCTGGCATGAACGAGACACCGCTGAGAATTGGGGTGGTTTGTTATAACTGCACAGCCTCAACCCACCTTAACACAATTACATTATGAATCAAGCTGTTTCCTCTTTTTATCAAGTTGTTTTCCTTGACCTGGTCTTGCAGTCTTTATTCTCTCTACCTAGAATCCCTTCTCCCTTTTCCACTTAACTACAAAACTCAGATTGAGTGAAGGCTATTCCGAGATCATCTCAGACTTCTTCGGGCTGTTGGCTTCTGCCTCCTTCCTACTCTCTCTGTGCTTTGTACCATAGCCCCTTGTCAAAGCAGGATGGATGATATAATTATCTTCTTAAAAGGTTGTGGGCACTTTACTAAATGCAGGCATCCGGTCTTATTCTTGATGCTTCGAGCACCTGCAATAGTGCCTGGCCCCCCGTGAGAGTCCTCCATACATAGATTTTGGATTCATCAAAGCGTTTTGGGTGTGTGAGTGTCTCTGTGGTTTTGTCCCTTACTCAGCTGATTGTGCCAGATGGATCAGAGGGGCTGAGTTGCTGCAGATATATCCAGCTGGCTCGGCACTACTCTTAAAAATCAGTAAAGCACTTAAAAGAAATGCCTGGAGTAAAGAAATGGGCCCTTACCATTCATCTTTTGCTATTCAGCGAAGGTTACAGAAAAATGAAATGTTCTCATTTGCAGAATCTGTGTTTTTAACAGCTGCAGATCATGTTTAATGTGTGCTTTGCTTGCAAGACATTGGAAATTTGGATCTCTCCCAGAGTTCTGGCTAGAAAATTGCCAGCAATTTTTTTTTTTTTTTTGCTTTTGTGTAAAATTTGAATTTTTTTTCCAACAGGAGAAAGGAACAACAAGTGGATAAAAAAAAAATCAGTTCTCACGAAATGGGAGGTGCTTTCATGGGAATGTTTTATTGTCTCTTCCCGAGTTTCTAACATAGCTTATAGAGTAGGAACACTGCTTTTGTACAAAGGGAATACTGTCAGTTGTGTGGGATCCTGTCACTCCGTAAGCTCCTCATGCTTTGGGGTTGCTGACTACTGCGGTGGTGGAGTAAGAGTAGGGGCTGAGCAGAGCAGCGATGGTGTAGTGGCGGTGGCCAGAGTCATTCGCTGTGAACACCACCTAGGGGAGAGGACAGACAGAGCTGTTTGTAACAGAGCCCAGAAGTGTGAGGCACAGTCAGAGAGATCACTGGAAATCCAGTGCAAAATTAATTATTTTTATTTTATTATCTCATTTTGGGGGAACAATTAGAACAAAAAGCAAAAATTCAAATACCCTGGCAGATTAAGCCTCTGGAGTCTTGTGCAGTTCTCAGAAATGCCCTTCAATAGGTGAATGGATAAAGAAACTGTGGTATATATACACAATGGAATATTACTCAGCATTAGAAGAGAATAAAATCATGGCATTTGCAGGTAAATGGATGGAGTTGGAGAATATCATGCTAAGTGAAGTAAGCCAATCCCAAAAAACCAAAGGCCGAATGTTCTCTCTGGTAAGTGGATGCTGATCCATAATGGGGATAGGAGGGGAAGCATGAAAGGAATGGAGGAACTTGAAATAGGGCAAAAGGGAGGGGAAGGGAGGGAACATGGGGGTAGAAAAGACCGTGAAATGAGATGGACATCATTACCCAAGGTACACTTATGAAGACATGAATGGTGTGACTCTACTTTGCGTACAACCAGAGAAGTGAAAAATTGTGCTCCATATGTGTGCTATGAATTGAAAGGCATTCTGCTGTCATGTATAACAAATCAGAAGAAAGTAAGTTTTCTACTGCCTGCATGATGAGTCTCTTGTTTTGCAATTCACCCCATAGTCTGGATGGCTCTCGCCTGACTGAGTGGAGTCACAGCCTAACATCCATTTTCTTGGCTTCAGAAAAAAGGTGAGGAGAAGGTGAACACCGGCATCCAGAGACTGGAGACCGGCTAAGAAGGTTGACCAAAGTCCTACTTTGAGAACTAGAAATTTGGATCGGGAGGAACTGTTTTTCCTGTTTTACAGATAAGCAAACCAGACTTCTGAATTAGTTTACCCAAGTTCATAAAATGACAGAGCCCCACCAGGAAGGCAAGTCTCATGTCTCCAAGCCCAGAGATTTTCTTTGTATTTAGCTTAGAAATTTAGATTCTCCCCCGCCCAGGGAAAAGGAACAAGTATATGTATATACCAAGGAATGGAATATGAACTAAAAGAATTCTACTTATAATAGAATTATAGAATTATAGAATTCTACTTATAATACAAAGAGATTGTGGAAAAGCCTATTGGAATTCTGAAATGTGTATGAATGCTTTTGAGCTTTCTGACTGGGCCAACTAGATCAAAGTGCTGTTGTAATTCATTAGTCACACTTCTCAAAGTCACTGGAGTATCTGAGACTCAGGGGCTGGGTGGCCTAGGCGACAGGAGGGAGGGAAGTGGGGGTTGATTTGATTGAGGAGAAATCTGGAGGGCAGTAATGGGGTATTTAGTTTTACTTATTTTTGTATGCAGGCCCTGGGTTGAGTGTTTAATAGACTTTTTGTTCCAATCAAAGAAGACTGGAAGACTTGGGACAGGAGGAAAAAAATATCTGAGTGAACCATACCAAACATAAAAAGAACATTCAGGCAAAGGGAGGTGAGACTCTCCTAAGAATCTTCTTCTGAAGAAGAGAGGGACTCCTTCAGGTTCACCCTGGAAGCAACTAGGAAAAATTTCCTAACTTTTTTGGTGACAATAGCCTCTGGCTCTGTCTCCCTTAAAATTGTAAAAGGCATAGTCTTGTAATCAAAAATCCATGAAGTGAAGAGGCATATTAGTTCCATAGGAAATTTTCTAATTCTCCTCAGTAAGTCTAATATGGCTACCTGGGTCACTGGCCAGGAGGCGAAGACCAGCTCTGAAGGGCGGTGAGTCTCTGGGAGGTGCTTATCTGCAGGAATGGAGCTCATGGCTGAAGCCACTGTGCACTGTCCCTGGAGTGAGGTGTGAGGGACACATGCTTCACTACTCTCTTTCCCTCTTGCTCCCCTTTTTCTTTCAGGCTCCAAACTAGGCTTATGACTCTTCCTACTATGTCTAATATTATCCACTTCCCTTCCATTCCAAGAGCAGGGGGTGTGTTTTCATTTCTAAATCTCTGGTATCTTTGAGTGCTCAACACATACAGGATTTTATTTTTCAAATATTTGTTGAATGATCATTAAAGAGTGAATAGTAGCTGATATCTATTGAATAGGAGCAGCCCCTTCGTGGGCTGTATAGTGGTAAACCTTTTCAGATGGTCCCCTCAGGCTGTGACCCAGGGTGGAAGGGGCCCAGGGAGGCTAATCCAGTGCTGAAGGGTAGGGCTGAGAGCCTTCTGTGCTGTGCCCAAGCTGATCCCTGCACTCCCCTGTTCAAAAGTCTTGTCTTTCTGCCTGGCTGAGGAGTAGCCAGAGACATACTTCCTGGTAGAGGGGACTCCCTTGGTGACTTGTGGGCCCCAGAAGTCAAACAGTCACCTACAGTTTCCTTGGTAACACTGTCTGCTAAAAGAACTGTTCTGTGCTAATTGAAATTCTCAACCATGACTAAGCCAGAGAGAATGGTTGCCTTTCATGCTGAGCTATTTTCGATGGAATTACTTGATCTTTAACTCTGACCAACAAATCTGGATTCTATTTCCATGACAGCCATCTGTTTTAAATGACTTATGGAGTTCAGTCCAGGAGGTGGCAGGGAGACTGGGCCCATGTATAACTGCTGGTGGATCCTTACCTCATAAGGAAAAGAAGAGAATGAACCAAAGTTTACAAATATGGCTGCTTCTTCTTCTTCTTCTTCTTCTTCTTTTTTTTTTTTTAACTTGGCTTCTCACAAGAAAAAGGGTTCCTAAGGCAGTGTGAGGACATCAGAAGTGAGGCCAAACCCAGCCTGGCCCCTGCTGGTAAACAGGCCTGCTCCTCCACTTACTAGCCATGTGACTTTTGATGAGTCATGTAACCTTCCATGCTTCGCTTTTATCTGTGATGTGAGGATAATTGGACTGACCTTAGTGGGTTGGTCATGAGGTTGAGCTAGGTTAGTAGAAAACACTTACCATGGCACCTGACATGTGATGTACACTTAGTGATTTTATCTATTGTGTTGCCATTATTAGTTTGAATTTATTGTCTTTCTATGCATTGCCAAGAATGGCTTATTCAAACCTCTGGGGAGCCAGATGTGTTTTGAATACAGCATTTCCCAGCTTTTAAGAGAAATAAAATGGTGCATCCTTTCTTCTGTTTACCTAACACCTTAAGTGAGGACGGGAGGGCTGCCTCATAATGAAACATTAATAATTTTTCAGCAAATAAACAAATACTCACATGAGATGGGATGAATAGACCATCATAGTGTTACAGAAGTTTATGTTGCCAAATGAGTTTTCACCAGACTCAGAACAGGGTTGGCTTCTCAGAGTGTGGATTTATGATGGTAACATGGGAAAGGGAACCTGTGGTCATTCAGAACTTTCCTTATGACACTTAAGGAAAGTATACTTACTTCCATGGTATGATAAGTGCAAACTGTGCATATCCTGGAGCTTAAAAAAAAAAAATCCCAAACAACTCCAGGGTCTGTGTACTCACCTCTGCATATTCATGGAACGGAGAAATGCCAAGTGCCTTCCAGTAGGATTTGGTGTCTAATTCCACCCTGTAGAGCCCTTCTACAAACTTTTCGTCTGTTGTGAGCCCATGTAGCTCTCCGTTTTCACCGGTCTTCCTATAAGGTACATAAGTCTAGGTTAAGTTAGGCATGAAGGGAGTAAATGGCCCAGCAAAGTGGTACCACACACATATGTGTGTGTATGTATGTATTTGTGTGTGATATATACACATATGTATGTGTGATATTATATATATATATATATTTTTTTTTTTTTTCCCTTTCAACCAAACTAGTAACTCTCTGAAATCAAGTGGCAAGAAAATTTTTGAAACTTTCCAATTATCTCATTGTACATTTTTGTTCTTATAAGAACAAAATACAGGTATAATGTTAATTTAAAAAGTCTTAGGTCTGGGGAAGTAGTTCAGTGGTAGAGCACTAGCCTACCATGTGTGAGGCTCTGATTCTATCCTCAGAGCAACAACAACAATAACAATAATAAAATCTTGGGATTCACGGTTGGTGATTGGATGAAAATTCAGGACACACCCTGGAAGTGGCCATAAGGTACTCTAAGTGGCCATAAGGAACTCTCCTGTTCCCCAGGACCACAGGATATCACTTTTGTCCCCACTGGCATGTGGCTGCCTTTCAGAGAGTACTATTTGTTCACACTGTGGGAAATCTAAAATACAAAGCAGAGCCTATATTGACTCTTGTTCCTTTTATATGATTGATCTCTTTGGTATTTCTTTGCCAAAACAAAATACTAGGGAAATTCTATTTCTATTTAGGTACCCGCTCAATTGTTGAAATGTTAGAAATGGCTCCCAATTAGACTACAAACCCAAGACGGATAAAAATGGAAGTTGTCTTTAGTGATTTTGATCATGACTGCCCCTGTTTTTTCTTTTCAGTTCCTTTTTTATGTGTTGTGCATGTGTGTCTTGGTATAGGAACATCTGAATACTTTTGGTGTCCAGTCTATCTCCCACGTAGAATATCTCCCATGTTGGGCTTGGCATTTTACATAAACATGAGTGAGTTAAAAAATAAAATCTCAATTAAAACTGCATGAGGGAAATGATCTTCCTAATGATGGGTGAAGAAGATTCATAAAGTAGTTCTTGGGATTCAATTAAAACCCAACAGAAATTCTTCTCCAGGAGATGAAATACTTCAGAGCTTCTTTTCTGCTTGATGATGAGGGTTTCTTAGTGATGCTTCCTTTGGTTAGTTTGTTTAGGTTTACTAATATGGATTTTGTTTGAAATTCTTGCTAGTGGAGGTAGAAAAGCTCTATGAAAATGGTAAAGTGGTTAATAAAAGGTGAGAAGTCATTTTTCCACACTGATGGGTGATGGAGAGATTAGTCTGTGGCTAGAATTTGCCTTACATGTCCTTCTCCTAGATGTTTTTTTTTTTTTAATTAAGCTTGACAATAGCCAGTTTTGTACATAGTAGGTACAAAAGCCCTGGATTCTATATAAACTCCTCCTAGGTGTCCCCTCAATGTTCTTTCTCAATTCCTTTCTTTTTATTAATAAATTAACACACATTGTCCATCATGCTTAAAATTTTAAGAATTTTTCCAGCATGGATGTCACCTTAGGGAACTTTAGATTCACCTTAGGAATCTGTGAAAATCCTGAAATTCTATATATATTTCTGTATAGTGTGTTTATTGTGCATTTTTCTGGGAATGGCGTCTATAGTTTTCTCTCTTTCTTCAAGTAGTCTGCGACCTGAAAAGTTTGACTCCTGTTAGAGTAGAGCAGCTAGACACTCCATCTTTTTCTTTTTCTTATCATCAGCCCTAAATGATGCTCTGGTCACTTCCAGCTAAGCAAAGCAAGAGGACATCCTTCTCAGGCCATATTTGTCTACATTTTCAATCTATTCATAGGAGTTTTTTTTTTGTGGGGGGTGGGTACCAGGGATTGAACCCAGGAACGTTTAACCATTGAGCCACATCCCCAACCCTTTTTAATGTTTTATTTTGAGACAGTCTCTTGCTCAATTGCTTAGGCCTTGCTAAGTTGCCAAGGCTGGTTTGAACTCACGATCCTCCTTCCTTCGCCTCCAAGCCACTGGGTACTTGTAGGTTCTTTAGCTGGTGATGGAAAAAGTGGAAAGGGTGAATGGAAGGATAGAACCAAATCCCATGGCAGGGTTCTCTGGCAGCTTACCCAGAGGCAAATGGCTCCCAGGTGCCATCAGCCGCCTTTTTGAACACTTTCACAGACACCTCCACAGCAGGACTCCCTCGCACTGCATCTAGGACTTTGACCATCAGAGGACAGTTGGTTTTACCAGTGCCCTGAGAGACATGTGAGAAGTCAACAAAATTAACCAGAATGAAAGGACTTATTCTTTATGGTGTTGGAAATCCACAACAAAGCCGGAAATACATGCTGATCCAATTACCAGTAACATAAGTGTTGACAATTAATGAGCTTTCCCACTCAGTATATTACAGGCATAATTGTTTCCAAAGCAAGATTGGTTTCTGCCTCCAGACACACTGCTATTGACCAGGGACGTGCATAATGAATTTTCAAGGATAAAATGAGCCCTCTGAGAACGGTTGCTTTGTTCAGCCTCTCCATTTGAGTGAAATACTGAAAAGATGCAATGTGTCATAGGACTGAATAGTTTTTCCTGAGGTCGTTTTAATAAGTGGTTGCTATAGTAATTCCCTCTTACTATCTGTTGTCAAATAATGTCAGAGTACTTCCTGGCCCCTTTGGTAGTATTAGTTAATTCTTCCAGAGGATTTAAGAGTCAGATATCTGACTGGAATATTGTTCACCAAACAAACATTAATCAATCCATAAACACATTCAGATTAGCCAAAGGGCCAGAGTATAATCTCTGTAGTTTTTGCCCTAACTATATTTATAAAGGGATGCTTTCAGGAAAATTCAATATTATCAGCTTCATTAAGATGATATCTTTATTTCTATCATGTGTCTGAGGACACTGGTGTGCTAGGCACTGAGACTTAATGCACTAAAGCAACAGAGTAAAGAACACAACAGAGAAAAAAGCCCTAAGCTGTTTTTGAAGTTCAAATCAATGATATTAAATGTAGGTGCTAAGTACCCTTGCCCTAGTAACACAAGCTGGTTGTTAAAGCTGGAAGAAGTCACTTATATTTAATCTAATGTACATCTGCAATGTCCAAAAGGGACTTGACAGAATTAACACTCACCACGGGGTCAGCTTCGGACACAAATACCAGTCCAGCGAGGCAGAGGAGGAGTAGATGGTGAGAAGCCATCCTGTCAGGACCCAGTGGACTTCTGTGATGGCTACTCTTGGTTTGGGGCTTTTATACCCTCTTTTTCCAATCCAGGCTGCTGATCCCTGCCAATCTGACTCTAAACCTGCTGATTCTGATTATTGACTTAGTCAACAAAGGGAGAATAAGTAACCCACACAAATATGAACCTTGTCTACAGAGATTAGAGCATCGGAACATTAGCTCTGTGGAATATTCTTAACTGGTCATTTGACTAGTTGGATCACTAAAACCCAACCTAAACAGAGCAAAATTAGCCTCTCCCTGCTTGACTAATGGAAGCAGCATTCTTGGGATCTTCCACCCTGCTTTATTTCTGTTCATGTTTCCCATTTGCTATTCATTTTTGTCTTTCATTTTAGATGACAGATGTAATTTGTGATTTTTCTTTTTTTTTTTTTTTTTTTGGTGTGTATGTGTTGAATGATATTAGGTTACACTGGCTTAAATAATAGTACATTGGAAAACATCATGGCACTATATATATGTCCATGAGCCAACAAGAAAAACCCTCAGCAGTGCTTCATTCTCAAAAGCATGTTTTAACCAAACAGTCATTTAGTCACTCGGAAGCCCTGCTTAGTGATTTCTCTACATTGAGTGTATATGTGAGGATGTATTCTTCCCAGATAAGGTTCACCTCAACCCAGGGAATAATAGCATATTTCAATTTGGCATTGATGAGCCTGAAATACAGAGAACCAAATCTTTACTGTGTCTCCTCACTGAACATGCAAGAATAAGGATACCCAGCTGGCTTCTGTCAGAGTTAAAATATCTGGAAGGAGGTAGAGATGATTGTTAGAAATAGAAACTAGAGTTGACAACACTCTTCCTCCTGGATGACCTACAAGTCTAGGAATTATAATAATTTGATGATTTATTGATAAGTACCAACTCTAGTATGTATGTGCATGTCTGTGTGCCTTTGTTCATGCATAAATTAAGACAGGTCTTTGTCCTTATAAAGACAAATATATCAGAGATAGAAGACAAACATTTTGGATAAACGCATCTCAAGGATGAGTCCAGTTTGGAGCACTAGAATTGGGGGAACATTCCCACAGCTGACAGAGTCTGGTTGGAAGTTTAATAAGAAATTATGAAAGATAAGAGCTTTCAGGATGTGGGGGAAGGGACAGGAGGTATTCGAGGAATATGGATGGGTGTAGGAGACTCCAGGAGAGTGGGTTAACTGTAGCAAAGGAATAATGAGCAAATCCAGTGGAGAACATTAACTAGGGCTGGAATCCTGTAGCCTCAGAGTCTGAAGACGAAGTAGCAGTGGAAAGAGTTTTGAATTTGGAGTTAGAGGCCATGAGTCATCAGACTCTAGTTCTGCTACTCAGTTTCCTGGACACTTCAGTGAGTTACTTAGTATCTTAGACATTCAGTTTACTCATTTGTAAAATAGAAACACCTACTTTTCTACTTCAAAGGACTGATCTAGTAACTTTTATATGATGATACAAAAGCGTTTTATACACTGGAAACCATGATTCTGCTGCAAAATCACAATTGTAACATGATTTGGTTCAGCATCTAGGCCTAAGGAGAAAATCCTTTAATATCATATGTTGTCATCCATTATCCTCTTGATTATTTCCTGTTGCTCAGAACCTAGATAGAGTCTGTTCCCTGACTGCAAATCCTAAATCTTCAAAAGTTCTTTCACAACCCAGAAATCTTCCACCCATACGTTTTAGTACTACACCCTGTAGAAACTAAGAATTGCCTCCTATAGACCTTGTGAACTGGCAACGCTGGGCTGCCACCGGCCCAGAGACACCAGTGTTTCTTGAAACGGTTTGAAATAAGTTGCTAAAGTTGAAATTGAGACATGTTGCATAAAAATCTGGATTTTTATCTCGTCTTAAGAAATCAGAAAAGATGGCAGCAGTTGGCCATCTTTGTTGGCCAGGACAGCAACCAGCAGCATCTCATTCACATGCCTTCCTTCATGTCAGAGGCCAGGTGATATTTCCAGTGGCACTGTCATACTTGAGGTTCTTTTAATGCATGTCCTGTTTTCCTTGTCTATGTGCCTGCCCAGCCTCTTGAAAATTAGTGTTTGTGATTTGGGATCTTTCAGTAGCAAGTTAAGTAGTGAAATGACAGCTTATTTTCTTTTTGCCAAATAGATATCCCTATTTATTTGAATGCTTTCTCTTCTGATGCCTGGAATCTTCACCAGAACTTTGTCCTTCGGCATTTTCCCATTAGTCAATGTTCCTCTTCAAATGTGATGCACTAAACTGGATACATCATCCAAAAAAAATCAGATCAACTCACAGGACTATGGCAAAATGTGCACCCTTAGGGCATTTCAATTGTAGTTGCTATGACTCACCTCTTCATTATAACACTACCCATTGTGACCCTACGGGCGACAAAGATCTAAAATAACCATAGAGTTTCCATTGTCCTGTGCTTTGCTCATTTTTCCAGTTTAACCTAAATGTGGAAGCTCAAGTTTATCTTGGATTTATCTCATCCAGTTAGTTTCAACTTACCACCTCATCCTATTGACATTATTTAATAGTTGATTCTGTCAGTCACTGAGTTAGAGCACCCTCCAAGCCACATGCCCTAGGACACTTCAACTTGCTTGCCTTCTCCACTGCATTGATCTGGAAATCATTAATAAAATTTGAATTTGAACCAGACAAAGAGGTGGAGAGCAAGTGAGGCAATTCAGAGTACAGGAGGATCCCGAGTCTGATTGGAAAATCATTGATAAAACATATAGAGATAGAGATTATTTTAATATCAAAAGAAGAGAAAATTTGTGCAGAGGATTGAAGACAAATACAGGTAGGCTGCAGTCAGAGCCAGACAGTTTCTAGAGAGGAAGCATGCATGCTTTAGGTGAGAGAACAAGGCTGAGGCAGGAAGGAAAATTGAAAAGGAGAGAAGAAGAGCATTCTTTGTCAAAGGGCTGCTTGTGTGAAATAAATAGCAATGACACATACAAGAGAAGTCCACTGCTTCTTGCCTGAGAGGCAGTCTGTGGATGAGAGAGGGTCATGTGGATAAACACAGTTCCCCAAAAGAGAAGAGAATCTGCCTTTTCCGTGTTTATTTGAATTTCTGAAAGCTCTTCTCAGAGGATGGTGACGTGGGATCTGTTGAGACAGATGAGTTGAGGTCAAGGGTCACCACATTCCTGGAGTTTTAAGTGGTTGCTGTAGATGCTGTGTGAGCTGTGGCGACACTATAGGTAACCAGGATCCGGGGCTGGGAAACCAGAGGAGAATTAGAGCAACATTGAAGCTACAAGTTTAAGTCTTCTCCTCCCCATGTACTGTGTTTCTTCACATTTTGGCCTTGTGGCTACCATCTAGATGTTTAATAGAGGTGAAGAAGACTGATTTGTTAACAACATTCTTCCTCCTCCTTCAGAATATGTGGTGGTTAATGAGCAACTCGGGCCTCTCTTGGTTTAAGATTCTTCTCCCTCTTAATGTACAGCCTCATTTATTATATAATATATTATTATATTTATATTTATTTATATTATAATATTTATATTTATATTATCATTTTTCGTATCACAGATAAACCATTTCTCCTTAACGTGGTTTCTGAGGGTGCATGTCAAACGGCAAGTCAGGGGTCTGTCCACACCGAGTGTTCTCTAACATGACTGTGAATAAGCTGATTAGCCACATGGCTGGTCAAGTACTTGGACTGGGCCTCCCCAGGTGTGGGGAGAGGGGGGGAGGGCAGTGACAGTGTGGGGGCCCTGGATTTTTGTAGGTTAAAGAATTCAATTTTGTCAGCTCCCCTTAAGGTGGATAAGTCCTAAGGGTTTGATTAATGATAAGCAAATCATAAAAGACTCATTTAAAAACCATAATGCCAATTTAATTAATGGTTAGATGGTTGCTAGGGAAGCGAGGAATTGGAGGAAAAGGACCTGGCTGATTTTGTGAAAAGATTTCCTCCAGGCTGTGGGAGAGCCAGAGAAATTTCCTTACCTTGCTGCAGAGAACACGGTTCCCAGGCTGGCAAGGCTGTGTGTGCCTAATCTCACGTGCCTTTCTTCCACGGAGAGTTACATAAACACTGAAAACATCTTTTCCTTTATGTCCCCTGCCTTCCTTGTTTGCCTACCTATGCAAGTTACAGCAAATATTATTTAGTAATTAGTAAGTTAGACCTCTTTTTATTTTTTGGTAATTATGGTTTCACTCCCGTGGTTCAATTTTAGAAGTCATCCTAGTTGAACAGCAATTGAGAACTCCCTGGGATGAGAATCTTCCACAACTGATATCTTGCATGCTGCCAGATCTCATATTCAGGGGCCATATTATCAAGAGCAGTGATCTTAGCCCCACTGCTAGTTTGAGAACCTACCCTGTCTCTATCCGGGACACCCTAATTTGTCTTATTAGCTCAGATGATACCCAATCAAGTCACCCATGCTTTAGTCTACATTTTCAACTGTCTTGGTGATCTTATGTATTTTAAGGACTTTATCCACAAATAGGCATTAGATGCAGTTGGAGTTTTGGATTCTAGAGTCCCTCAAAGCTCACCCACCTACACTGAGGGGGAGATATGCAGACAGAAAAGGAAGTTCAAGACTATTCTGTCTAGTTGGCCCACTTTCCTTGGGCTTCTTTTTGTCCGGCCCTGCATCTCTCAAGCAGCTAGTGTGGCAGGGCAGGCTTGAGGGGGTGTGGCACTTAGATGGGCCAATCTGGCTGTGATCTGTGAAGGATAAGTCTGAACCACCATGATGGAGAAATGGCAGTGAACATGGGGCTGGGGATGTGGCTCAAGCGGTAGCACGCTCGCCTGGCATGCGTGTGGCCCGGGTTCGATCCTCAGCACCACATACGAAAAACAAAGATGTTGTGTCTGCCGAAAACTAAAAAATAAATATAATAAAAAATAAAATTCTCTCTCTCTCAAAAAAAAAAAAGAAATGGCAGTGAACAGACAACTTTCCAATCACATCCTTGGGATGCTTTGTAGCTTAGTACTATTTACAAGAAGTCTGCACTGGGGTTTGGATAAAAACACCAACTAGAATGAAAGAAGATTTGACTGATCTTATCTCCATATCCACTGCTTCCTTAAAATAAGCTGTACTGATTCTGTGGCCATAAGTCAGAGTCCAAGATTCCAGAGTTAGCTTTTGGGCACTTCTAGTATCTTTTGACTTTGGAAGTATGATTAATAAAGAGATAAGCTAAGTTCAACTAATAAAAAGAAGCAACCAGTGAGCACCTTCTGGATATAAGTCAATGTGTTAGCCACTATGGTGGGAGTTATTGAGAGACATACACCTTAGAGTTGCTTGTAACTTAATCATTAAGAAAATACATTTATCCCATTAAAATGGAAAGCAGTAGATGAGGTGGGCAATAATCCACACTAGGAGGAAATGACTTTGGGATCATGGAAATCTTACGTGAAGAGATGAGATTTAAGCTTGATTATCAAGGATAAATATAATCTGCCTAGCAGAAGAGGAGTTATAGTATGTGTAACTCCTTTCCCAGACAAGTGGGGATGCATTTGAGATCCTCAAGTTGATCTGAGTGGAAGGGGAAATTAGTGGCCCAAGTACCTGGAAAACCCCAAACCTAGGATCAGATACTAAGTATAGAATCTGTCAAAAGCATCAGTTTTAAAGGGTGAGACAGATTTAAAGTAGGCAGGAGGTAATGGAATGGTAAGGAGACAAAAGATCAAGCAGGTTAAAAATATGATCAATTTTGAAGCCTGGGATCTGATGAACTCTGGCTTGAGAGGCTTCTGGATACTGTGATTTCCACACACATAAGAATAATTAGACACTTATCTCTCTCTCTCTCTTACACACACACACACACACACACACACACACACACACTCACACTACAGCCCTTTTGCATAGATGGAAGAGATTGTTTCACTTGGAGGTGATGAGCCCAGGGAATTCAGCCATCCAAAGTCCCTCCTAGCAATTCCAAGAACAGAAGGCACCGTCCCTATGTAATGGATTAGAATCTGTCCATACCACACCGAGGTCTTAAGGGGTTCTGTGCATGATAGTTGTTGTTGCTGTTGTTGGCTTTATTGGGCTCTAGAGCCTCTTCAAAGAAGGAATTGCTCTGGGTTGAGCTCATAGGACAGGCAACCTCTCCTAACAAGACATGAAATCAGGAGGAGCAAAGGTACAGACGTGGAAAAAGTGTACCAGGCATGGCCAGAGAACAAGGAGCACAGCGATGCCTCTGTGTGGGTTTTACAGTCCTCGCAGGCTGAGCCAGAAAGAGCTTGGAGCAGATTGTGGAGCCTGTGTAACTTTCCTGAGAAGCTAGTGTTTTTCCTATAAGAAAGAACATGAACCTTTCTGGTAATTTCAGGCTATTTCCCATTACTCTGTTGTGGGGTGAGGAATCCCTTTGGGTACCCTTGTAGGAGCTCCTTGACCATGAATCAAGTGTACTGGGTTTAGGGATCCACAATGGTTAGAGTTGGGAATACATGACCTGCAAAGTCCCTTCCAATAACAAGTCTTTAAGGGGTTTATTGAGATCCTTGAGTGGTAGAATGACCAGTATGAAGAATAGGAAGACGAGCCAGAAGAAAGAGGGAGGCTGGAGGAGGAAATTCTAGAGGCTGAATGGCCACTTAGACGTCTATTGAATCAGCAGGAACTGTTTTAGTCAGCTTTTTTGCCACTGTGACTAAAAGACCCAACAAGAAGAATTTTAGAGGAAGGAAAGTTTACTTTGAGGCTCATGGTTTCAGAGGTCTCAGTCCATAGACAATCGGCTCCATTCCTTGGGACTCAACGTAAGAAAGTATGGCAGAGGGAAGTAGCCCACATGATAATCATCAAGCAGAGACAAACTCCACTCACGAGCTACACACTATATACCCCAAAAGCATGCCCCAATTTTTACCTCCTCCAACCACACCCTACCAGCCTTCAGTTACCGCTCAGTTAATCCCTACCACTAATAGAGTTAAGGCTCTCATAACCCAATCATTTCACCTTGGAATGCTCTTGCATTGTCTCACATGTGAGATTTTTGGGGACACCTAATATCTAAACCATAACAGGATACAACCTGTGGGTCAAATCTACTGGCACTCTTGTCCTTCTGGGGTTGTGGATCTTGATTCTATCTTCACATGCATTTTTTCTATCAATGGATATTAAAAGAACAATTTCTATTAGGTGAAGGCCTGCATATATTTTCTCATACTTTTAAAAGATATATTGCATCATAATATGCACACAATAAAATTCTCCTTTTTAAAGAATACAGTTGAATTTTGACAAAATTCATATATGGACTTATGAAACTAGAACGAAGAGTTAGAATATTTTCCTCTAATAAGTTCCCTTTTGTAGTGAATTTGATTCCCCAACTTAGCCCCTAGCAATCTCTGATTTGCATTCTGTCCCTTTGATTTTTTCTGTTGCACATGCCACATAAATGGAATCAACTATCCCACCCTTGTGAATCTGGCTTCTTTCAGTTAGTATAATTCTTTTAAACATTCATCCATGTAATTCCATGTTTTAGTAACTTTTAATTTGTGAATAGTATTCAAGTGAATGGATATACACAATTTACTCATCCATTCCCACTCAATGGATACTTCAATTGTTTCCATTTTTTGGTGATTATTTCATACTTTTTCAAATGCAAATTGAACATTCTTGAAAAGATGAAGAACATATCTGACAACTGTAGGTTATATATATGAAATGAAATGAGTTGCCCAAGAACTTAGAAATTAAGATGTGGGGGGAAAAAAAAAAACACTACAAAATCATCATGCAATGAGAAAAGAAAAAAAATGAAAAAAAAAAAAAAAAAAAGAGAGAGAGAGAGCCATGCTTAATCACCTTAATCACCTGGAGGTCCACAAATTGTTGGTGTCTGTGGGCAGAAATTAGAAAATATTCAATTTGGATGGAAAAAACACCGCCTCTTTATTTTTATAAATCTGATTAAAATCCAGCATTTCCTTAAAGTATGAATGAAGAAAAAAATAAGAGTCATAATTAGCAGTACCTGTGAATTTATTACCAGTAGATATTATAGATATTTTCATATTACATCTAGTTGAGAGACATATTTGGAAATATCCTTTATGCTCATCACTGCTTTGAAATTATAGATCTGGTGCTGAGTTTTATAATTAATATAGATACATAACATTGCTATATCACAATTTGAAAAAAAATTAAATCGTAGTTTTAGGTAATTAATTTCCTTTGTAATTGCCTATATTTAATTTTATGCAAACAAGTTTAAGGACCCCAAGAGAGAGAAAAATAGTGTCCAAGTCAGCAAGGCTTAACTGCAATCTAATGGACTCTACCAGCATGTGTAAAGAAAATGGCAGTCATCTCTGGTTGACAGTGGAAGGGAAATAAAAAGGAAGTTGTGACATCGGCTTTTTGGATTGAAGATTTAGTTTCATTAGCAGAACTTTCCTTGGAATAAGAAAGATTGCTGCTAAGACTTCCTGTGGAGATATGTCACAAAGAGAACCTCCTAGTCATTCTGATCTGTGTTGACACTTTTCTTCCAACCCTCCCCTTTCCCTTCCTCCATTTCCCTCCTCCTCCCTCCCTCCCTCCCTCCCCCTCCCTCCCCTCCTCTCTTTCTTTCTTCCTTCCTTCCTCCCTCCCCTCCTCTCTTCCTTCCTTTCTATCTTCCTTCCTTCCTTCCTTCCTTCCTTCCTTCCTTCCTTTCTTTCTTTCTTTTCCATTGCTGGGGATTTAATCCACAGGTGCTCTACCACTGAGCTACATTCCCAATCTTGCTAAATTGCTGAGGTGGCATTTGAACCTGCAATCCTCCCACCTTACATTCCCAGTTTGCTGGGATTACACCACTATGCCTGGCTGACTGCTGGATTTTTTAATGGAATATTGCTACCTTAGAGTTCTAAGATACTTCAGTGTTTGTAAACTTGGTCACTGAGAATCCATCTCTGAGATTTCTGATGCAACTATGGTTCTGAGCCTCCACAGTTGACTTTGGACATTGATCAGCCCAGTGAATTAGCAAACTTGCCCAGGTAACGCCCCCCAAAGGGAGAGGGCCAGCTGGGCTTTACCTGGAGACACTCTGACCTTAGTGAGCACCACTCTTGCAAAGTCAACAATAGTAATCTGGGCTGATGGAGAGCCACTGATCATAGACTAAAGGAGTGTGTGCAATAGATAATGTAAATAAGGAGCAGTGCCTGGAGGACAGGGTGTTGAGAAAGATGGAGGGGTTGAAATGTTTCTTCAGGTTAGAACCTCAGAGGATTAGAGAAGGACTCTCTGACAGAAAGACGAAGGCAGTGAATCAAAATAGCAATTGAATAAGTGGAAGATTTCATTTATGAAAAGGGTAGTAACTGAATATTTAAATGCAGAGGCTAAGGAGGCAATGCACATATAACTCAAGTTAGATGTCCCTGCAAAAATTATATGCTTTCTCCAAACATGGTTTTGACCTGGAAGAGATTATCCCGGACAAATGGACCATAAAAATAAACAATGAGGACATTCTTAGGGTGATTTGCTTCACTAGTTGGAGATGGAGAAGGATGACTGGTTTTTCCAGTTGACAGGGTTCTAAGACCTACTAAGTGAACAAAAGAGATTGACAAAGAAACCAGGTGTATACTCCTTTATCCATACAGACACAAACTCCTCCCTCTAATTTCCAAACTTTCTTCACTTGTGCTTATAACCACTTAGATCACTCTCCACCCATTCCTTCCACTGAGTTCCAGATAACTTTAATGCCACTGTGTACCAACTCCCCTTACCCTCAGCCAGTGCCCTGGTGTCCTGTCTACTTCTCCATCGTAATTGGAATGTGGTCTCTCCCAGTAACTGCACTTCTTTTGAGTTTTCTTCAGTGGTACTAGTTCCCTGATCTGACCAAGACACCTTGGAACCCTCGATATTCCTGTTGGGGATTAGCTTGCCTTCCCTCCCAGCCAGTGACCTTCCAGCACAGTCTTCCAGTCAGTCCTTCCAGCACATCTCGCACCAGGCACTCTCAATGCTATATGTCTTGTCTTCTGCCACTTCCCTATCCTCAGTGTCTGATTGCACCATCTGATTGCAGAGTTTCTCTGGAAGGAGGCAATGTGCTAAGTTTGCTTAAGGGAAAAGTGACAAAATGATCTTAATCCTGCCCTAATAAATGCATTTAATTCTTGGGTAGCCCTCTTTGCAGGCTTGGCAATTTTATATCTACACTCATACTTTACTGACTCCTTCTAGCATTTCCTACTTATCTTTTTAGACTTGGGTTAAAGCTGGATGTGGTGGTGTCTTCCTGTAATCCCAGTGACTTTGGAGCCTGAAGCAGGAAGATCACGAGTTCAAGACCAGCCTGGGCAACCTAGTGAGACGCCCATTTCCAAAAACAAGAAGAGTTGAGTTAAACACTTAAACTTCATTTCTTTTGTGAACGTTTCCCTGACTCTCCTGATTCTGTCCCTTGATTCAGAAGAGAGTACATTATTTCTTCTCGGCTACCCCCTATCTTCTATCCTTCTAGACTACTTTGACCTTAATCTTTGTCCTCTTCCAAAATCATCTGTGATCTACTCTTCATTATATTTCTACCCTCCTTCTTCTTATCTCGTCCTATCCTCTATGCTGAAAACAAATTCATGTCACTTCAAGGCAACACCTCCCTCTCCACCTTTCTGCAGCCTTTGACTATTATGCCACCTCTCTTGTTCCTATCCCTGCCACAGGCTGGCCTAGGTCCCTTCTTCTCCTGTGCCATCATGCACAGCTGTACCAGCAGTCTCGGCCCCTTCCTCTTCAAGAATTTTTGAACTTCAAGATATTATTATCATCATCAATTCCAAAAGTGTTCTGTGTCTCCAACCTTGGTCATTAATTCCCAGAGCTGCTCTGTCACCTCTGGGTAGGGGCATCTACCTCTTCTTTCTGGCCCCACCTTATCTTCTGAATCTCCCAGTGCTCTTGCCATCCCAACAGGGCCTCTAGTTGAACATGTCTAAATCTTAGTTCCCAAAGCCTTCTCCCCTTACCCCATCACCCCTTCTCCAAGTGGAATCACTCACTGTTCCCCTGGTTAGTCAGGGCTAGAACCTCAAGAGTTATGCTTTTAATCACTCTTCTTCCTAGCACCAGACTTTAAAAAGTCACATCAATTTGATTTCTCAAGTATTTCTTCTATTTCTTTCTGTTTCCATAGCTGCCAGTCGAGTTCCAACTTTCATTGCTAATCATATAGCCTTTTGCCATTAGGTCCCAGCTGATCTCCTTAATGCTAATCTGTTTTCCATATAATCTTTTCTATAAGCTACTGCCAAATTAATCTTCTTAATGCATACCTCTGATTACATCACATCTCTCTTCAGAAACTTTTTCCCCACTCCCTGTGGTTAGCCAAATAAGTCCAATTGTCCTTTGTCTGACATTCAGAGAGGGCTATGACTTGGTTCTGCTCCATCTTGGTTTATTGCAATGTTCCTTCAAATACCAGCTGAACTGTGGGCAAAGTCCTGTATCAGGCCAGTCCTGTGCCCTCATCCCTTTCCTCATCCATTCTTCCTCACACTGCCAACTGCCCGAAGGAGCACACACCAGGAAAGTGTTGATGAGGGCAGTGTTCATACAAAAGGCCCCATGAGAGGCAGTCACAGAGGTAGAAATCAGAGGCTCTGGAGACATCAGACATGGAAAGTGAGTGAAAGGAAGAGCCAAGGATGACTTGGGTGCTTTCTTTAGCTTTGGAGCATATTTAAGTAGGAAAACTGTAGTTTCTCTAGTTAGAAATATGAAAGAAAATGAATCTAGTCTTGGACGACAGGTGGAGGGTGAGGGGTGGAAATGCAGGCATTTATTTCCAGATGGCAACTCAAAAGGAGAGCCTGGGAGATGGAACTTGGAAGAAAGTGTGAGGTAGAGTCCAGCATTTGAAGGTCACCAACAGACTTTAACAGTAAAAAGTCAATGATAGAATTCTAGGGTAAACCAGCATTCATGGTAAAAGTAAGAGAAGCCTGAAACAGGTTTTCCCAGGCAGAGTTCACTCTCCTGTGAATGCTTTGCAACCCCCACCCCCTGCCATTTTTTTTTTTTTTTTTTTGGCACTGGGGATTGAACCTAGGGGTCTTTTTTCCACTGAACCACTTCTCCAGACCTTTTTATTTTTTATTTTGACACAGGGTCTTGCTAAGTTGCTTTGGGCCTCGCTAAGTCCTGAAGCTGGCTTTGAACTTGCAATCCTCCTGTTTCAGCCTCCTGAGTCACTGGGATTCCAAGAGTGTGCCACCGTGCCCAGCAGCACCCCTCTTAAAACAGTTATGCATCAGAGTTGTTTGTGTTCACAATTTCTCTTTCTTGGAGGCAAGTGTTAGGCCTTCTGCATTCTTGCATCCCCAGCTCCTAGTTCATGGCATGATCTGCCCTATAAATGCTTACTGAATGATTCAATAAATGAATGGAGTTACTCGTGTTCAGCTAGACTGTACTTTTTCCCTCAGAGCACTGAAACTTCCATTGCCCTTTATGTCTCATACCTGAAGTTTCTGACCATAGGTCAACAATTGCCCTGGCGTTTCCTGGGTTCTCCACTGCAAGAGCCAGTCTGACTCCGAATCCCAAAGCTCCTCATTCCACTCTTGATGGTGCCTTCACTTTTCTATCTGCTGGTCTGCACTCACCTCCCGTGGTCGCCCAAGTCACCTGTGGGCTTCTGTATCTGCTTGAGGATTCATTTCCTTATTTTTGAGTCTAATTCAAAGTTCCTTTATTGTGGTTCAGCAGGATGGGCAAAAGGAACCTCTAAAATATGCATTCTAGAAGATAAATTCACCTAACTTACTTAGCCCAGGACAGATTTGAAAACTGGAATTAACTTCTTTATTCTGAATTTGAGTATGAATCTTCTGTTTGGGGGATCAAATGGGCAACAGGGTCAGTTGGATAAATATTGATTTAAAAACTCAACTGCAACTCCTGTGTGAAAGGGGTAGTTTGCATTTTTTGGTAACACCCCCCCCCCCTTTTTTTAAAGCCTTCTAAGCACCTTCCCACTTTCTTACACTAGGATCATAATCAAACTTCTTCCTACCCACACATTTGACATTAGTGGTTCTCCAAGTGTGAGCCTGAGACCAAGAGAATCAGTATTCTCTAGGAACTTGATAGAAACCTAAAGTATGAACACACTGAATTTGGTGCTCTGGGGGTGGACCCTGACAGTCTTAAAGAAGCCCTCCAGGTGATTTTGATGTTAAAGTTTGAAAACCGGTGTCTTAGATGCAACTAGTGCTCAGGAGTAAGATTGGGCCAGGGAATCCGACCTTTTTTTTTTTTTTTTTTTTCTTCCTAGCTGAGTAATCTTGGGGTAATTGCTTAACCACTCTGAACCTTAAATTTTTTCTTTAGAAGATAATATTTGAGTCAGTTATCTTAACAGTTCTGTGGCTCTGTGAACACCTCTAAAGACAATGATGGAAAATTCCCAAGTTAATAGCAAAGGGCTTCAGGGTATTGAAGAGAGGCTGACTGGTGGCCAGGTACATGGCTATCTTTCTACCTTCAACCTTTCTCAGAAAGAAGTCCATTTGGCTAGGTGTCTGAAAGCAAATAGGGATCTCCTTGCCTCCATTAATCAGGTGCCAAAGTTCCAAGTTGAAAGAGGCAAAGCTAATCATTCATGACACATGGGTTCTTTTGTGCCACAGTCTCGAACCTGCAGAGAAAGAACTATTTGCAGATATTAGTAGCTCAGGAAGGCCAGTGCACAAAGATCAACCCAGATTTCAACAGCCAAAGGAATATCCAAACAGTGGCTTAGTGTGACCGTGTTTTAGTTACTTGTAAATTCAATAGAGCGGCTTGTTCATTGTGCTCTCAGTCTGGAGAGTTCAAACTACAAGGTCACTCTGAAAATGAGTGCTGATTCTTGCAGAGAAGAAAACCATGGCATTAGCTGCTTGTGTAGTCAATAAGACTCCTTTGGAACACAAATCAACTTCTATTCTTTTAATGCATATTCATGCCAACACTGTAATTCTTCCATTGGGACAAATGTTTGCATTAAAAAAGAAAAACAATATCAATTTCTCCATAGCTTTATTCGAGTCATGTGTGGCCACATTTGGCTTTTTCCCCATTGCCTAGTTTTTAAGAGGTGCTCCAAAGTCATCATGAAGGTCGGTGCTGATTTGGGCTAATTTGGATTAGTGTTTTCCTAATAGCACAGTTGCAGTCCGCCACCGCATCTGCAACCTCTTGTCCCCAGACATGTGGGTATTGTGGGGCTGGAGCCAGCTTCTGAGAGGTAAGCTGCCCTATCTAGCATCATGTCCCTCCCCTGGAGTCCTTCACTGACTTAGCCTCCATCTGGCCTCAAGGGTGATAGATGCCACATATTAATGCATCTGAACTTGGAGCTCCACATGGTGACTCATGGTGCATTGTTTAAGAAGATCACCTATATGAGTAAGTGGAACATGTCTGTGCATATTTGATTAAAAAAAAACAGGGTCATTTGGATAAATATTGATTTAAAAACTCAGCTGTGACTCGTGTATGAAAGGGGTAGTTTGCATTTTTTGGTGCCATCCCCCTCCCCCTTTTTAAAGCCTTCTAAGCACCTTCCCACTTTCTTACACTAAGATCATACTCAAATCTGTGTACACGCACCAGGCAAAGAAATAATATTTCACTTGAGAGGCAACGTAGTATAGTGGAAAATGCACAAACTTTGTATTTTCAGAAAATCTTGGTTTGACTCCAAGTTTATCACATCCCAGCTGCTTTACCTGGGATTTCTTACACAATCTGAGGCTTAGTGCCCTTCCCTGTTAAACAGTGACAAGAATTGCATATGCCCATTAGGGAGGATTGAATGCAATAATGGATAAGAAGCATAGCACAGTTTATGGCCCATAGAAATTTATAAATATTAATCCAGTCAGGTAGAGGTATATTGGGAAGTTAGCAAATCTACCTTCATTTTCATTATGCAATTTAATCTTCGGCTCTGTTTCTTATAGATACTATTCAGAGAAGTTGCTATCCCATGGCTGTCTGGTTCCAAGTCCCAGCTTTTTGGATAGCAATCATTTTATCATGACACCCTTTAAGACCCATTTTATTTTTTGACCTGTGTGCCAATACCATCAAAAAAGAACATGTAAGTGCATTGGAATTTGAATATATTAGTTGACTTGGTAGTCACCTCTTGGTTTTCGAAGCATGTGGAGATGCAAAGAATTATTATGGCATTGAAGTGATGCTCCTTTTTATTTCAGTGGGTCTCCCCGTGCTGGATGGCAATCACATGTGGCACTTTGTTAAAATAAAGGTAGTGAATTGGGTCAAAGAGGGAGAGGATCTGTGTGGTGTCTGTTGATGCTGTGAGAGGTGATGAGTCTTATTCTCACCTCTTCCTGGCCATGGAAGGGTGGGACTCTGAAAAGGACTGGAGCTAGGCCTTGCTATATACTGTAAGCTAAAATAGAATTGTTTAAATCATATTTTTACATTTTGATTGTAGCTTCCAGCAAATTGGTCGAGGGTGACAGTTGCATCAGTAGCGTTTAAACTTTGCCCTCAGCATTGAACTTCTGTGAATTCAGAAGCTCATTTTTGGAAGACTCAGTGACTCTGTTTCTAAATGGCGGAGCCTGCACTCTGGGCAGCAGTTCCCAGCCCGCCTCCCGCCTACCTGAGTCGGGAGGAGACGAGCATTTGCATGAGCGATTCCAACCTGCTCTAGTACGATCTGGAAATTCTTTTTAAGGTCAAATAAATGCTGAAAACTGAATTTCTATTATTCACCCCTGTAAAAGCAAATCTATGACCAGAAGTTAATAAAAAGTCAGCAATGTCTTGAAAGGACTGATTTTTATACATTAATTTCGTGTGTGTGTTTGAAAAAAAAAGGCAATCTTTTTCTAAATGAATATTACCTCACATGCTTAGGTAAAGGACTGGCCCTTTGCCATACCTGTGTGTCCCCTCTGCCTCAGAGGACCCAGAGATGGTAAAGAAGAGCATGGTGTCCTGGAGGGGAAGCCCTCTACAGTTCCCCTGATGATGCTTGCATTCAGGAGTGCATGCTCGGGGAAGAGTTCAATTAGTGAGTCAAGGCCCATCTGGAGGGTGAAGAGCAATTCTAGAACTTGGCAGTGAAGGAAGTTTCTAGGATAACTTTGTCCTTGAGCAACTGAAACCACCTATTGAGATATGGTGTCAGGAACTGGGTTGATATGCTTCCAACTAGAGGCATGCAATAAAGCGCTTGGTTGGTGGTTCAGAATAAAACTGCTCAGCACACTTGAGAAATAGAGAGGGCAGCAGGACATGGTGGTGGCCTACAATCCCAGCAACTTGGGACACTGAGGCAGGAGGATTGCAAGTTCCAGGCCAGCCTCTGCTACGTCACAAGGCCCTCAGCCCCTTAGTGAGAGTTTGTCTTAAAATAAAAAATAAAAAGGGCTGGTGACTGACCCCTGGGTTTAATCCTCAGTATTGGGGTGGAGAAGGGGAAATTGAGATGTCAGTGTTGGTTAAGGCATCGAAGATTTGTGGAGGAGAGCTTTTCATGACAACAGAGTACACTATTGGAACCAGAGACCCAGAAGTGAAGAAGGAATGGGAAGAGGTGGGTTCTGCCACTGAATGTGCTTGACTCCTGGCCTATGGAGAGCCTGTCTTCATTTTCCATTATCCGTCCTCCTCTCCTCCCTCTCCTCCTTCTCCTTCACATCTTCCACTGGTGCACCCTGCTAGCTTGTTGTCTCTCTTCCGTGGCTTCCTTGTATCTCTACCAGAGAATGCACAGAGCAGGTAGCTCTTCCACAGATGAGCCCAGAGGCAATGTTACCCTTCTTCAGCTGGGTCTGTACTTTTTTCCTCTTTCTTTTTAGTACTGAGGATTGAACCCAGGGGCACTTTACCACTAAGCTACATCCCCTGCCCTTTTTTATTTTGAGACAGGGTCGTACTAAGTTGCTGACTTGGTGAGGTTGGCCTTGAACTTGCCATCCTGCTCCCTCAGCCTCCCAAATCACAGGAGCCTTCCAAGCCACCACGCACAGCTTCAGACCTTTATTCTTTGATTACATAATTATAGAAATTTATTTAGAATGCCTGGCCTGGAAGGTAGGTTAGGGATCACCAAGTACAATCTCCCCAGTTTCCAGATTAGAAACTGAGGTTGGGAGAATTGCAGCATCTTGTAAAGGGTGGACCCAGCAAGCTCAGGGCTTGCTAAGTGTTCAACGCTGCACATTAATTCCTCACAAAAGCCCTATGAAACGGTTACTCTTCTTGTCTCATTTGTAAAAATATTACAAATGAGAAACGCAGTCACCCGATTTAAGCAATTAACCTATGCTCTACCATTAAAGGCCATGCAGATTGTCAGTGAGAAAACTGGAAACACACCAAGTTCATCCTTTTTCTGCTCAGGGTTACTTTTCCCACACCATGAAGAGATCAGTCCACCTCAAGGTCTCTATACTTTCTTTGAGGTCAAGAACTGTCCTTAACTAAAACCATGAAAGCATCATCTACAGAGAAACATCTAGAATTTAAAACAATTGGTGGATGGCACATGCATGTAATTCCAGAGATTTAGGAGACTGAGAAAAGAAGATTGCACATTTGAGGCCAGCCTTAGCAGGGGTGTTGGTGCACGTCTGTGATCCCAGCAGCTTGGGTGGCTGAGGCAGGAGGATTGTTAGTTCAAAGCCAACCTCAGTAAAAGCAAGGCACTAAGCAACTCAGCGAGACCCTGGTTCTGAATAAAATACAAAATAGGGCTGGGGGTGTGGCTCTGGGGGTGTGGTTGAGTGTCCCCGAGTTCAACCCTCAGTAGCTAGGGCAGGGGAAGGTTGGGGATGTGGCTCAGTGACTAAGCACCCTTGGGTTCAATTCCTGGTACCAAAAATAAAGAAAAAAGTAAACAAAAAAAGCTCAGTGGCAGTGATATCCTTGGTTAAATTCCCAGGACTAAAAAATAGATAAAAATTAAACAACAAAATAAATTGGAAGACTTAGAGTTGTTTTAGCTTCACCGAAAAATGAATGGGAGGTACAGAGATAAGATGGAGGAAACCGGATGTGGAAAATATTTGTTTAAAAGAGCCAATTCTCAGTTTGTCCTGCCCTTTCTACACATGAATGGATTATTGTGAAACCTGTTCTCAGTGTCTTAACTTCTTTCAACCAGGCCCTGTTCTTTACCTCCTGTATAACATTTGTTCTATATAACTCACATATGGGCTCAATTCCCCACCCCACAGCTTCCCCTATTATTAACACCTAGTATTAGCATGGTTACATTTTTTTTCCCCCTGAGCCCAGGGGCCCATGCATGCTGGGTGTGTGTTCTATCACTTGAACTGCATCCCCAGTCCTACATTTGTTGTACTTGGTGAGCCCATATTGATAATTATTAATGGAAGATCATTTTTTTTACGTTAGGTTTTGCCAAGGTTGATGGCATGTATTTGCCAGTACAATATCATTCAGAGCAGTTGCTCTGTATTCCATCTCTTCCTCCCTCCCTCCCTCCCTCCCTCTCTTCCTCTAATTCCTGGCCACCTCTGCTTTTCTTGCTTTACTGTCTCCATAGTTGTACCATTTCCAGACACTCTATAGTTGGAATCACATAGTAGACCTTTTGGGTTGCCTTCTTTCATTTAGCAATGTGCTTTTAATGTTCCTACATGTCTTTTCACAGCTTGACATCTCATTTCTTTTAACCACTGAATAGCATTCCATCATGTAGATGCATCACCATTTGTCTATCCATTCACCTATTGAAGGACATCTTCATTTTACTCAAGTTTTGGCATCCGCTACGCCAAAATGTGACTAAAGCTGCTATCGATGTTCATGTGCAGATTTTTGTGTGGTAGAAATATCTTTGTTCGGTAGGTAGAATAACTGGCCCAGCTTTAAGAATAACCTCAGCTTCTCCAATTACATGGATTTGTTTTTATCTGATTTGCTTCACCTAACACACACAGGGATTCCTTTGTAAAGCCAGATTCGTGGGACCCCAATAGACCTCTGATGCAATCACACAAGAGTCTTTATTGCAAGCTCAAGCCTGGACTCACAACCGTTTCCAACGGGTGAGATTTTATAGGTTTTTGGGGATACTCTATGTGTCACAACATCACACAGCAAATAATTTCAAACCACAGGAAAGTCAAACAACAACTCTTAACATTGATTAGCACATTCACTGGCAGGAACAAGTTGGGTAGGGGTGATTGGTCAGTACAAGAGGGGATTCGTTTGAACTGATTGGTTTAAGCCATGAGGGGTGTACGTGCTAAACTACATGGTTTCCCAACATGTTATCAACCACCATAAACTACTGGGGGGTCATCTGCATCCCCGGTATTTTCCCTGTCTCATGCTGATTGGTGGTTGCTAGGGGGTTGCTACAGGTCCTCACCTAGCCTGACTGAGTCAGGGACACCTGGCGCCACAGATCTCTCCTGTTATTTGCAGACAAACAACTCAGCAGGGTAGGTATATGCTTAGGACAAGGGTCATGCCCCCTTCCTTGGACAGGCTTTGCTCTGAGGTAGAGGCTGGTTTCTCAAAAATGGAGTCACATCATTTTCTCATCTTCCTTCCTGGAACATGTATTTCTTCATTTAAAGAGGAATATCCAATTCATTAATATCCAATGAATTGCAGAATTTTGGGATCCTAAGAGGCCCAGATCCACATAATGGCCCCATGGTCCCCAGGTTTAATTAAATTTAGGAGAACTCATCACTCTTAGAGCAGTCAGCTACCGCAGGGGCTTTAACCCAGAGAAAGCTTTCATGTGGAAGATTCTGGAACATTGCAGGCCATTCATAGCACTTTGGCCATAAGCAAGCTTCTTATGAACTTTCAATCCCACTGTTCCTTCTATAGCTGGCTCAGGAAAGGGCTGCTTCTCCCTTGTGACTGTTCTCCAGGGCACAGCTCAGGTTTGGAAGAGCAACTGTGAGAATTGTTAAGAAAGACTTTTAAAAGCTGGGTGTGGTGGCGCTTGCCTGCAATCTCAGTGGCTGAGACAGAATGATTGCAATTTAGCAAGACCCTGTTTCCAAATTAAAAAAAAAAAAACGAAAGAAAAGAGGTGGGGCTGTAGCTCAGTGGCAGAGGGTACCTGGGTTCAATCTTCAGTACTACAAAACAAACAAACATACAAACAAATAAATAAATAAAATTAAGGGTGGGGGCATGGCACAGGGACTCAAGCCACTCTTAACCAAAAGGGAAACTCCTGGATGGTTAGTGTTTCTCCCCTTCCCTGTGGCCATAGGCAGTAGGGCTGTGGGAAATGTCACCAAGTCACAATCACTCTGCTGGCTCAGTTCTGCGATTCTTTCACCTGAGGGCTGAGACTGAAGAGTCTCATTTTCTATTTGCTTCTATTTTCACACAGCCTTTCTTCTCTCGCCTGAGATTTGGTTTTTATTTGCCTCAATAAAAAAGAGCCCTACGAGAAAGCACTCCCCTGGATAGCCATCTTAGTGATGGCAATGCATTTCGTTCTGAGTCATTAGGTTTCTCCTCTTATGATTATTATTATTTTCCATTGTTTTCAATAACCTTTGTTAACGTTAAATGAAAATAAAAATACTCTCCTGAGGCCATTTGAGAATGATTTTCTTGGGTGATCGAATCAAACTTTCCCTTTCTTCAGCTGGTAATATTGGAAATAAAAGGTAGAATTGAAGTGAGTGGAAGAAAACAAAATGGGGCATGTTCTTTTTCCTTGTGATGTGGATAAAGGAGCCAAGTGACACAATATTCTAAAAACCCATGTGTAAAAAGGCATCATCTGTGTGTCTACAATTATAAGCCTGAATTTCTTGGTGCAGTCCAACACTTGGAAACACTGTCATGAAGGGACCTCATCAAAGACTGGGTTGTAGGTGGGCTCAGGGTGGTCTTAGGGATGTTAATTCCTGGGGCAGAGATGCAGGACTGAAGGCCTGCCGGGCAGACCTACCTGCAGAGGCCACAGCTCTAATGTAGGGACAGGCAGGTGACAGGCCAATGCTTGATGGCTGGGCCCTGTCCTCCTCAGTCTAGACAAGGCTGCTGGAATGATCTGTGCCAGGTACAATCAATGTCAGAGCTGTACCCCGATGGAGGTCCCCAACCCTAAAGGATGATTAACAAAATTGATGTGCCAAGGTCCTGCTTACTTTTTATTGTGAAACACAGTTATGCACAGAGTTAAGAGCAATTGGATGCCTTAAACTCATAAATATTCTTTAAAATAATGGTTAAGTCTTTGGATTTTATTTGCAAAGTATATGATGCTGAAATTTTCACTTATGCCTACTGTAGAAATTTAGTTGTATTCCCTGTACTGATAATGACAGCATCTAGCATGTCATATGATGAAAATGACTCATCAAATACAAAATCCATGGATAGGCATCAGTGCTGTTGCCTTAATTACTGCAGATGACTTTCGATTAAATAATACCTGACTAGAGCTGCCACAGAATAATTTAGGATACTAACAGACTTGATATTGTCCTTCTCTGGCATTGATATTGTCCTTCTCTTGATATTTTATCTGCGTTTCAAACTTCCTCCCTTTTGGAATACATTCACATGCTGTGTTCCAGTCAACAGCAGACCACAGATATGTCTGTGGTCTCATCAGAACATAAAGGAGCTGAAAATTCTATTGTCGAGTGACCTCATAGCTGTCGTGACATCATAGCTATCATAACATCAGAGCCCGGGGCATCACTCATGAGTTTGAGGAGTTGCTGGTGTAAATAAACCTACTGAGCTGTTTGCTGCATGAAAGTCGAACCCATATATGAACAGCACATAAGACTTGATCATAAATGACCTTGCTTGGTTTATGTATTTACTATATCATATGTTTTATCCTGTTTCTCTGTTACCCTCTGCTTTCCCAAAGTCCCCAAGACGGCCACCACAACTGTCCCTATTGTGTTTTCAGCGGCAGCTTGAGACAGAGGAAGCATGTTTCTTTTTATCAGGGAGAAATTCCTTTTGACTTTTCCTCTGGTGTGTGAGCCCGGATGAAGCCACAAGGCAGGTCCCTACTGCAAGTGTGGATAGGAAAGCCAGTATCTGACATTTACAGCTTGTATCCACCAGAAAGGAAGAAGGTTCAGGGCAATAGCAATTAGGACACCACCTGTCATGGCGTTTGAGTGCTCTGGAGACTTTAAGGTCTTGTTTAGAAAATGTAAAGCTCAAACCACACTGTGGTCTCACACCACAGCCAACCTGATCTTCAGCCGCTCCTATCCTGGTTGAAGAACAGGTTTTGACGCACCAGAACTATTCTTGAAAACTCGAAATAGGAGACAAACAGGAAGCTGGCACTTCCTTTCTTACTGTGTCCTGTATCCTGCAGCCATTTGTGAAGTAATGGGAGATGGCAGGAACTGGTTGAGAGCTCACTGATAAGGAATGAGAACTCTGTTAAGAAGAGTGAAAGTTATAGGGAAAATGTTGGTAGCAGTAACTGAAGGATACAGAAAATCACATCCCAGGGAAGTACAATGGGCCCTGAGCACACACAATTTCCCTTATCTATAATCGTTCCTCCAGTTGCTCAGGGCCTTTCTCCCTGCTGCAGCTGAAATTTCTCCTGCTATGACTCAGCTAAAATTCACCTGCCTTCCAAAAGCCCGCCAAAAGTAGCTATCTCCTCCCATGAGGTGGCTCTGATCTTTGCTGCGGACTCCTTCCACATTTTCTCTCCACAAAATGCACCCCTCAATGCCTGATTGACTTCACTGCTTAATAAAAGGCATTGCTGATCCACAGAGGTCTGCTCTCCTTTCAGTCATTTTTGCTTATGGTAACATGTTTAAGTCATGAATTGTATTGCTTATCCGAGAATCTGTCCTATGCTAGCTACCGTCGGACAAATGTTTCAATCTATGAATTTTGGATAGAAAATATATCAGGGCCCCTCTTCCTATGACTTCTCATGGCTTTTACTGAATTCAACCCATGCTTTTTAGCCCTGCTATGTGTGGTTGTGTCTAATGACATGAAAGTTATTCTATAGCAGGATTGAAATGTACACACCATGTGCTGGTTGGTTCCACAGTCAGTTTCTGGTGTGTTAGGAATGGTGTTTTACAGAATCCCCCTTCCTCTATGATCCACACTTCAACTCAGATGTACATAAAGTTGACCTTTGTTTATTGCATTTCTGGGGACTAGATGCAGGGCCTCCCACATGTTAAGCAAGTCCTCCACCACTGAGCCACATCCGAAACCCTTTCTAATTTATTTTTGAGATAGGGTCTTGCTCAGTTTCTCAGGCTGCACTTGAACTTGTAATCCTCCTGCCTCAGCCTCCCCAGTAGCTGGGATTACAGGAATGTGTCTCCATACCCATGTTCATTTATTTTCTACAGCTGACTTTTGGAGGCCTTATTCCTATTAGTGAATACGAATAAGGGAATTAGGCCAGGAGTTGGGGACTACTAAACTTGTTGAAGGAAACTTGCAAGAAAACTCTGTCTCTGATGGTTAAAGCAGTCACTTCTGGGTTGTGTTACACTGTTTTGTACCTGCCTCCTTTTTCCCTAAAATGTTCCCCAGTGCAGGGGGAACCTACCCACCCTCTTGTTGGGACAGGCCTCTCCCAGCATGCTGTTCCTGTGAACCTGTGCTACTCTCCTTGGAGAAGTGGCTAATTTCACAAGATCAATGAACTGGGACCTGCTGCTGAATCGCAAGGCCTCTGATACTGCCTCCATTGAGGATTTGGCCACCCTGCTCTCATCTCCTGACCTCATATATATGCTGGTCCTCCTGTCCTTTTGGTACCTCCACACCCCCATCTGGGACCTGTGACTTCCTAAGTTCCATGCTAAGGTGTGAAGGAATCAGGGAGCTGCAGGGGATCTTCGACAGGTTTTTGGAGAATTAACAAGCAGGAGGGAAAATGTCTCTAGAAGTCACTAGAAGGTTGAATAGCAGAAGTGGTGGGCATGAGACAGACCTTGGGGAAACGGAGGACTGACACAGGAGCCTGAGCTGGAAGAGTCCGAAGCTAGAACACTTCCAGTCATTGAGTGGGACTCAAGGGTGGGGAGTAGGAATGGGATACAGGGAAAGCTGAATACTGAGAGCCATCTCACTGTGTCAGTGTGCTTCGGAAGCCCGAGGGCTTGGGGGAAAAGCAGAAGGAAACTCAGGAGAGCAGAACACCTGTGGACCTTCAAAGTCAAATTCTTGAGTTTAAACCCTGGATCCAAGGTCAAAAGTAACTCCATTCTTGAACCTCGCGTTTCCCAGGTGTTAAACAGGAAAATGACATCCTTTCTGCAGCACAATTGTGGAGTGCTCAGAGCAGGAACTTGTGATCACCAGTGTCAGCCCCACTCACCTCCCCGCATTAGCTGCCAAGTGCTGGAGAGAAAAGCAGTTAAAAATGAACCTCCATATTTCCTTGAAGTGCCCCCACACTTTCCTTTGGGTTTTGAAAATCCAGATGATGCATGCATTTCTCACACCTGTTCTCGTTTTTGACCTTTTTTGTTCTTGTATTAAACCAATGGTGTATTTTACAGTTTCTGGCACCTTGAGTTCAGGAAAGGCACGATTTGCTTCTACTCCCAGGTGGGTGCAAGGGTGAAGCATGGTTTGGTGTTCTTGTTGTCTCATTTTTGCCACTAGGTGGCACATCCCTTCTGTGACTGCAGCCCTGCCCTCCCCATCAGTGGACTTAAGAAATAATTGAACTTTACTGATAAAAATAAATTTGAAATTTTTATAAAATAAAATTGAAATTTTGAAATGGAAAAAAAATTTAAGATTTTGAATTGACAGATCATCAAAATAAGAAGTTTCAAAAACAGAATCCTTGAACTTCACACAGTGCACCTGTGCCACTACTTTTTAAAATAACTAATTCCCCTCTCGAGAACACAGGATCATATCATAGATCTTTCTATGTCCCAGACTTAGCCTAATGCCAAGACCAGCAGAGGTCTTTCCAAAAAGTGATTTAAAAATTGAATGTGGAGAAGGAAAAGGTCTATGTGCCTTCATTTCACATGTAAAGTACACAAAAAAAACTATGCAAAATCTTAAGATTGATGCCTCTTTCTATGAAGAGGATGAGAAGGAATTAGCTTGAAATAGCAGCAAGGGGAATTTCAGTGAGACTTTAAGAAGAATTTCAGAGCATAGAAGCTGTGAATTTTGGGAGTGGATATCCAAGGATGATAAGTGGCTCCCTCTTCCACTTTCTCTGGTGAGGAGGTGCTTCCCAATGACATGATGGAGCTAGTTGACCTTCTAAGCTTGTTTCATCTCTCTTTGAGAATATAAATATGTTTTTCTCGCTTATTGCAAATTATTGCTATCATTGCTGTTATTTTCTCCACTGGTGAAAGCACTGACATTTTTTTTTTTTTTTTTTGGTAGACTTGAAAGCATTTTGTAGACGTTTTTCATTATTATGGGTTGGTGTGGATTTCTGTATAGGTAGAAAACCAAACAGCTAGAGAGTCTGAGAAAAGGGTTCAATGGTCTCCCAGTGATTCAGAGACCGAGCTAGTGGGGACTGGCCCAAAGAGCAGACTGTTTTCTTTCAGAGATCATAGGAGTTTTATTATTATGTTTTTATTTGTGAACTTTTATGAGTTTTATAAACTGAAGGAACAAAGAAAACGTATTTTGCTCTGAAACAAAAGAAAGAAGAAAAGAAAAAAAAAGAAAAACCTTCCAACCAACAGAGACTTGGCCTGACCTTTACGGCCCCTGCCAGCCTCAGCGCTGGGGGCTGTACCTTGTAATAACTCTGATCTTCCTGCAGAAGAGGAATGCTAATCAGCCCTTAGCCCTCCTCCATTTGTTACCGGTTGCTAAGCAATAGCTAAAGATTAGCGGATCATAGGTGAATGGATATTTCTACTCTGTGCTTTTGTTTGTAGTGATGAAAAATAGCTCAGGGTATTTGGGGAAAGAAATCCTCTTCGATGTCGTTGGCACTTGGATTGTTATAAAGAGCCCCTCTCTAGCTCAACAAATCCAGAGATTGGAACTGTCAATAAACAAATGGCTTCCTGAGGTCCTAAAGTCTCTCATTCTTAGCTTTTTTTCTTGTTCCTGTCATTATTTCTTTCTCCAGGGCTTAATGTTCAATGATGCAGAAAAACAGGAAGCTTCGCATATTGTGCTACTTCATTAACCCTCAGCTCACTCATCCATAGATGGGGTGAAAATAGGATTCAGCACTGGGATCGCTGTGAGGATAAAATCAGATATTGGGATGAGAAGCACTTAGCATGGGGCCTGTTCAGAGGAAGTAGCCAGGATGCACTGCACACTGTCATTAGTAACACCGTCGCTGTTGTCATGTGTTAGGTTCTCTCTGTGTTTCAGAGGATCATTAATTCCAGAAGGGAGTGCATGCTTATTTTCCTTTTTTTTAGAAGACTGCTCTATGACAGGTTTGTTTGTTTTGTTTTTTGATACTAGGGATTGAAACTAGGGGTGCTTAACTGAGCCACATACCCGGCCCCCTTTTAAAATATTTTATTTAGAGACATGATCTTGTTGAGCTTCTTAGGACCTCGCTAAGTTGCTGAGGCTGGCTTTGCACTCCAATCCTCCTGCCTCAGCCTCTGGAGCTGCTGGGATTATAGGTGTGTGCCACCGTGCCCAGCACTATGACAGCTTTTGACAAAGATGAGAACTACGAAGCAATGAAGGCCACTGAGTCTGAAAGCTTTCTGTAGCAGAGTGTGCAGGGGTGCTGTACCCTCGTGAGCTTCCCCTTTGATTTGCTTATTGGAAAAGTGGGCCAAGTGCAGTGGCAGGTAGATCTAGTCCCTGGGCCTTGTATCCTTGCACTCACCCAAAAGAATTTGGCAGATCTCTGTCTCCATGCTAGAGCATCACTCAATCCATGTGTTGCATGTTAAAGAGTGGATTTTGAAAGAACTGTGTCAGTAAACTTCTGGTCATACTTTCACCCGATAAACAATGCTGTGATAAACATCCATGTACATATGTGTCAGATTATCTCCCGAAGTAAAATTGTAGAAGCCAAATTGAAAGAATCTGATTAGTATTAAGAAATTTTTTAATTGTCGATGGACTTATTTTTGTCATTTATTTATATGCAGTGCTGAAAAACGAACCCAGTGCCTCACACATGCCAGGCAAGCGCTCTACTGCTGAGCCACAACCCCAGCCCAATCTGATTACTTTTTGATCATTAGAATGATCAGCGCGTACACCCAGGTAAAGGTGTTTGTTCTTCACCCTCCTATACCAGGGCCATGTCAGGATGGAGGGAAAAAGACTTGGAGAATTCATTTCCTTCTATGTTTCTCTGCTTCCTTTTTAGTTTCTTTTGATTTACCTTACTCCTTTTCTAGTCCTCTGGTTGGTACTTATGGCCAAACCTTACTGGAGTATGTATGGGGGTGGGGACAATATATTAGTTCCAATTATTGTTTTTATTTTTATTTCACCCCAGCTTTTGGCTGTTTTTTTTCCTGAGTTTTGAGACTTTAAGTCCTGCACTAGCAATAACAGAGTGGATTCGATTGTCCTTTCTTAGAATGCTCCTGATTATGTGGGAATTTTATTTCCCTTAATTTGCAAAGGAAAATCTTGGATTTTGAAAAAATTCCTTCCTCAGAAAAACATGAGTCCTTGTCTATCTCTTTAATAACCAATTTGGCCATACTCTTAAGGAAATCTGAAGAATGCTCTGTGTGTGTGTGTGTGTATGTGTGTGTGTCCTTATGTGTTTACTTCTAACCAAATGGCTTTTTTCAACAAGTGTTTCCATTTCAAATACTCAAAGGCAGGAATGACTGGGCCAGTTAATCTCTATCCTCCCGCTGTAGGTCTTTGAACCAGACTCTCTATTGGGCTTCTAAACAGCCTGCTCTTGGACTAAGCGCCCTCCCTGTCTAATCAGCTGTTGGCTGAGTATGTATGGATGCCGTTCACTTCTTTGTGCTCTGGAATATTGAGTGAGGGGAATAGCATTCAACAATAGCTCTTACTCAGGGATTTCTTTTAAACTGACAAACGGAACAAGGAAAAAGCATGGCAAGAATTGCCCAACATTTTGCAAAAAAGAGTTTCTGAAAATGTCTAAATATACTTACCATAGGACCCAGATATTTAGGTATTTACCCAAAAGAAATGAAAATATATGGCCATCAAGACTAGAACAAGAAGGTGGGAATAGCTTTTATTTTATTTTGATGAAATTAGAAACAACACAGGTATCCATCAAAATGAGGATACGTAACTCTGACATGACTATATGATACAATGCTACTGCCAACAAAAAGAAATGTATGCAGATATACGACACAGGTGAGTCTCAATAGCACTGTGCTGAGTAAACAAAGGTATACGTATTTGTCAAATATGTAAATGTACACTTTAAATTGGGGCATTTCATGGTAGATGACTTTATCCCAGAAGAAAAAATTGTAAACACATCCTGAACTCTAGCTAATGAAATGCTAGTTGTCAGGAGCTGCCACTTAAGAGTTGAGCGCCCCCTAGCTTTGAGTGATGGAAATGTGGAGACTGGCTTCCCTGATGGGGAAGCAGGTGGATCCCCATCTTTGCTCAGCAGAGGAGCAAAGTTTTTCGAGTGGGCTGCCTTCTTGTTCCTTTGTAATATTACCCCTCACCTTTTTTGGAAAGAACATTCCATGGAACCCCCCTTTGTGTGTCCCCCCTATATAAGAATAAGGAATTCAGGTTGTGCTCTCTCTTTCCAATGGACCCCTAAGGTTGAGAGCCGTCACAGAACCCAAAGAAAAAGGTATTTTCTGTGCGTGCCAACTCCAAATTCACCTGGAGTGATCCTGACTGATTTAGTTGCGTGTCACGGCACACACTGAAGTATATAGGGGAGGTGTATTTATGTCTCTGCTGTAATCTAATTTGAAATCCATCAAGAAAAATAATATGGACTGATGGATGGAGAGAGACCTAGAGAGTTGAACAGGTATGTGATAAAGCAAAAATAGTAAAGTGTTAATGGTGGAATCTTGGTGGTGGGAATGTAAATATTCACTGAAAATTATTTCAAATTTGCTTTGTGTGTGAAAAGTTTCCTAAAAGAATGTTGATGCAAATGTCTACGGATACACCGTTGGCCATTAAATTAATGCCATTTAGTTTAATTTAAGGGCACTTATTCACAAGCCTGTAATCTCAGCAGCCTGGGAGGCTGAGGCAGGAGAATCTCAAGTTCAAGGTCAGTGTGGGTAATTTAGTGAGACCCTGTCTCTAAATAAAATAAAAGACTTGGGGATGTAGCTCAGTGGGAGAGCACTTTCCTAGCATCTGTAATGCTCTGGGTTCTATTCCTTGTTTGTTTGTTTGTTGTAAAGGCACTTTGACAATAACAAAAAATGCTATATAAAGCACTGTGTTATGTGCTGAGGAAACAAGAGGAATAAAACCCAGTTCTCAGCTCAGAGGGTTCATGATTTCATAAAGGAGGCTGAAGCGACACCAAATTGTCATGTGCACATACATAGTCAATGGTTTTCTGAAATAGTCTAATTTCAAGTGCTTTGTTTTTAATATAAAGTATTCATTAAGTAAATGGCCCTGAATTATTTTAATTGCTTAACTTTGTAAGACTTTCATAGAAACAAATACACAAGTCAAGTCAAGTCAAGTGGCGAGGTGGAAATCCCTTTTGTAAAATTCTGTCTTCTAGTTTTGGTTGGGGAGATATTATTGCCAGAACCATATTTTGCTCTCTGTTGGTTCTGTGAACTTGTTGACATAACATTTAATATTTACTTTATGGCAGAGGAAAAAAGGGCACTGAGAATACGTGGAAAAATCAATAAAAGAGAAAAAAAAAGTGGTTAATAGTTAACATTCCTGTTGGTTAGAGTTGTCTACTACTTTCCCCACTCTCCTGTTTCAGAACCTCCCACCTCCAGCCCACCCTACTCTACAGTCTGAGGGTTGTTTCTAAGACCTGATCCTGGGACTGTCTCTACCTGCCTCTTCATCCACACCTTCTGCTTCATCCATCCATGGCCTGATCCCCCTCCCCACCTCTAGCCAACCTCACCTGTGTGAGATGAGCCTCTGATCTGGCTGATCTCTCTGTTTACATGATCTCTAATTTTTATGAAAAGGCCACTTCTTAGAAAACCTTCTACATGTTTCTTCTCGTTTTGTCTTGGAGGGGTTGGGGATGACAAAGAGGGACTAATCAAGAGAGGAACAATCTCTCCAATCAGCTTGATGTCTTCTATTTTTTTTTAAATTAGTTACACATGACAGTACAATGATCTTGACATATCATACATTTGAATCAGATGGGGTATAATTTCTCATTTTTCTGATTGTACAGGTTGCAGACTCACATTGGTCATACAGTCACCTATATACATACAGCAATAATAGTGTCTATTTTATTCTGCTGTCCTTCCTATCCCCCCTTCCCCTCCCCTCTCCTCCCATCACTTCTCTCTACCCGATCTAATGTGACACACTTCTTTTTTTTTTCCCCTTCACATTGTCATACCTGTATTCTGGATAATGATGAGGGTCTCCTTCCATCTTGGTGTCTTCTATTTTTTTTTTTTTTTTTTTTTTTTTAATTTTTTATTGTGGGTTGTTCAAAACATTACAAATTTCTTGACATATCATATTCCACACTTTGATTCTAGTGGGTTATGAACTCCCACCTTCACCCCATACACAGATTGCAGATTCACATCAGTTACACATCCATTGATTTACAAATTGCCATACTAGTGTCTGTTGTGCTCCGCTGCCTTTCCCATCATCCACCCTCCCCCCTCCCCACCTCTCCCCTCCCCTCCCCTCCTCTCTCTCTACCCCCTCCACTGTATAACCCTGAGGGTCTCCTTCCATTACCGTGCAATTTACCTTCTCTCTCCCTTTCCCTCCCACCTCTCATCCCTGTTAAATGTTAATCTTCTTCTCCTGTTCTTCGTCCCTACTCTGTTCTTAGTTACTTTCCTTATATCAAAGAAGACATTTGGCATTTGTTTTTTAGGGATTGGCTAGCTTCACTTAGCATAATCTGCTCTAATGCCATCCATTTCCCTGTAAATTCTATGATTTTGTCATTTTTTAATGCAGAGTAATACTCCATTGTGTATAGATGCCACATTTTTTTTATCCATTCGTCTATTGAAGGGCATCTAGGTTGGTTCCACAGTCTTGCTATTGTGAACTGTGCTGCTATGAACATCGATGTAGCAGTGTCCCTGTAGCATGCTCTTTTTAGGTCTTTAGGGAATAGACCAAGAAGGGGAATAGCTGGGGCAAATGGTGGCTCCATTCCCAGCTTTCCAAGAAATCTCCATACTGCTTTCCAAATTGGCTGCACCAATCTGCAGTCCCACCAGCAATGTACAAGTGTACCCTTTTCCCCACATCCTCGCCAGCACTTGTTGTTGTTTGACTTCCTAATGGCTGCCAATCTTACTGGAGTGAGATGGTATCTTAGGGTGGTTTTGATTTGCATTTCTCTGACAGCTAGAGATGTTGAGCATTTTTTCATGTACTTGTTGATTGACTGTATGTCCTCCTCTGAGAAGTGTCTGTTCAGGTCCTTGGCCCATTTGTTGATTGGGTTGTTTGTTCTCTTATTGTCTAATTTTTTGAGTTCTTTGTATACTCTGGATATTAGGGCTCTATCTGAAGTGTGAGGAATAAAGATTTGTTCCCAGGATGTAGGCTCCCTATTTACCTCTCTTATTGTTTCTTTTGCTGAGAAAAAACTTCTTAGTTTGAGTAAGTCCCATTTGTTGATTCTAGTTATTAACTTTTGTGCTATGGGTGTCCTATTGAGGAATTTGGAGCCCGACCCCACCGACTGTAGATCGTAGCCAACTTTTTCTTCTATCAGACGGCGCGTCTCTGATTTGATATCAAGTTCCTTGATCCATTTTGAATTCACTTTTGTGCATGGCGAGAGAAAGGGATTCAGTTTCATTTTGTTGCATATGGATTTCCAGTTTTCCCAGCACCATTTGTTGAAGATGCTATCCTTCCTCCATTGCATGCTTTTAGCCCCTTTATCAAATATAAGATAGTTGTAGTTTTGTGGATTGGTTTCTGTGTCCTCTATTCTGTACCATTGGTCCACACGCCTGTTTTGGTACCCGTACCATGCTGTTTTTGTTACTATTGCTCTGTAGTATAGTTTGAAGTCTGGTATCGCTATACCGCCTGATTCACACTTCTTGCTTAGCATTGTTTTTGCTATTCTGGGTCTTTTATTTTTCCATATGAATTTCATGATTGCTTTCTCTATTTCTACAAGAAATGCCATTGGGATTTTGATTGGCATTGCATTAAACCTATAGAGAACTTTTGGTAATATCGCCATTTTGATGATGTTAGTTCTGCCTATCCATGAACAGGGTATATTTTTCCATCTTCTAAGATCTTCTTCTATTTCTCTCTTTAGGGTTCTGTAGTTTTCATTGTATAAGTCTTTCACCTCTTTTGTTAGGTTGATTCCCAAGTATTTTATTTTTTTTGAAGATATTTTGAATGGAGTGGTTGTCCTCATTTCCATTTCAGAGGATTTGTCGCTGATATACAGGAATGCCTTTGATTTATGCGTGTTGATTTTAAATCCTGCCACTTTGCTGAATTCATTTATTAGCTCTAATAGTTTCTTTGTAGAGCCTTTTGGGTCTGCTAGATATAGAATCATATCATCTGCAAATAGTGATAATTTAATTTCTTCTTTTCCTATTTTTATGCCTTTAATTTCTTTCGTCTGTCTAATTGCTCTGGCCAGTGTTTCGAGAACTATGTTGAAGAGAAGTGGAGAGAGAGGGCATCCCTGTCTTGTTCCAGATTTTAGAGGGAATGCCTTCAGTTTTTCTCCATTCAGAATAATGCTAGCCTGAGGCTTAGCATAGATTGCTTTTACAATATTGAGGTATGTTCCTGTTATCCCTAGTTTTTCTAGAGTTTTGAACATAAAGGGATGCTGTACTTTGTCAAATGCTTTTTCCGCATCTATCGAGATGATCATATGGTTCTTATTTTTAAGTCTATTGATGTGGTGAATAACATTTATTGATTTCCGTATATTGAACCAGCCTTGCATCCCAGGGATGAATCCTACTTGATCATGGTGTACAATTTTTTTTATATGTTTTTGTATCCGATTCGCCAGAATTTTATTGAGGATTTTTGAATCTAGGTTCATTAGAGATATTGGTCTGTAGTTTTCTTTCTTTGAAGTGTCTTTGTCTGGTTTAGGTATCAGGGTGATATTGGCCTCATAGAATGAATTTGGAAGTTCTCCCTCCTTTTCTATTTCCTGAAGTAGCTTGAAAAGTATTGGTATTAGTTCTTCTTTAAAGGTTTTGTAAAATTCTGCTGTATACCCATCCGGACCTGGGCTTTTCTTAGTTGGTAGTCTTTTGATGGTTTCTTCTATCTCCTCAATTGATATTGGTCTGTTTAGGTTTTCTATATCCTCCTGACTCAATCTGGGCAGATCATATGACTTAAGAAATTTATCTATGCCTTCACTGTCTTCTAATTTATTGGAGTATAAGGATTCAAAATAGTTTTTGATTATCTTCTGTATTTCTGAAGTGTCTGTTGTGATATTGCCTTTTTCATCCCGTATGCTAGTAATTTGAGTTCTCTCTCTTCTTCTCTTCACTAGCATCGCTAAGGGTCTGTCGATTTTGTTTATTTTTTCAAAGAACCAACTTTTAGTTTTGTCAATTTTTTCAATTGTTTCTTTTGTTTCGATTTCATTAATTTCAGCTCTGATTTTAATTATTTCTTGCCTTCTACTTCTTTTGCTGTTGTTTTGCTCTTCTTTTTCAAGGATTTTGAGATGAAGTATGAGATCATTTATTTGTTGGTTTTTTCTTTTTTTAAGGAATGAACTCCAAGCAATGAATTTTCCTCTTAGAACTGCTTTCAATGTGTCCCATAGATTCCGATATGTTGTGTCTGTGTTTTCATTTATCTCTAAGAATTTTTTAATTTCCTCCTTGATGTCTTCTATAACCCATTGATCATTCAGTAACCTATTGTTCATTCTCCAATTGATGTATGCTTTTTCCTTCCTTCTTTTATCGTTGATTTTCAGTTTCATTCCATTATGATCAGATAAGATGCATGGTAATATCTCTACTCCTTTATATTGTCTAAGAGTTGCCCTGTGACATAATATATGATCTATTTTTGAGAAGGATCCATGTGCTGCTGAGAAAAAAGTGTAACTGCTTGATGTTGGGTGGTATACTCTATATATGTCAATTAGGTCTAGGTTATTAATAGTGTTATTGAGTTCTATAGTTTCCTTATTCAACTTTTGTTTGGAAGATCTGTCCAGTGGCGAGAGAGGTGTGTTGAAGTCTCCCATGATTATGGTGTGGTGGTCTATTAGACTCTTGAACTTGAGAAGAGTTTGTTTGACGAACATAGCTGCACCATTGTTTGGGGCATAAATATTTATGATTGTTATGTCTTGTTGGTGTATGGTTCCCTTAAGCAGTATGTAGTGTCCCTCTTTATCTCTTTTGATTAACTTTGGCTTGAAATCTATTTTATTTGATATGAGTATGGACACGCCTGCTTGTTTCCGAAGTCCATATGAGTGATATGATTTTTCCCAACCTTTCACCTTCAGCCTATGTATGTCTTTTCCTATCAAATGCGTCTCCTGTAGGCAGCATATTGTTGGGTCTTGTTTTGTGATCCATTCTACTAGCCTGTGTCTCTTAATTGGTGAGTTTAAGCCATTAACATTTAGGGTTATTATTGAGATATGGGTTGTTCTTCCAGCCATATTTGTTTATTTCTGTTACTAAACATTGTTTGTTTTCCTCTTTGATTGTTTCCCCCCCCCCTTTACTGTCCTACCTCCCACTGTTGGTTTTCATTGTTATTTTCCATTTCCTCTTCCTGTAATACTTTGGCTAGGATGTTTTGGAGAGATGGTTTTCTAGCTGCGAATTCTTTAAACTTTTGTTTATCGTGGAAGGTTTTAATTTCATTCTCCATCCTGAAGCTTAATTTCGCTGGATACACAATTCTTGGTTGGAACCCATTATCTTTCAGTGTTTGAAATATGTTATTCCAGGATCTTCTAGCTTTCAGAGTCTGTGTTGAAAGATCAGCTGTTATCCTGATTGGCTTGCCCCTAAATGTAATCTGCTTCCTTTCTCTTGTAGCTTTTAAAATTCTCTCCTTATTCTGTATGTTGGGCATCTTCATTATAATGTGTCTAGGTGTGGATCTCTTATGATTTTGCACATTCGGCGTCCTGTAGGCTTCTAGGATTTGGGATTCTGTCTCATTCTTCAAGTCTGGGAAGTTTTCTTGTATTATTTCATTGAATAGACTGCTCATTCCTTTGGTTTGGAGCTCTGTACCTTCCTGTATCCCAATGACTCTTAAGTTTGGTCTCTTGATGTTATCCCATATTTCTTGGATGTTCTGCTCATGGTTTCTTAACAGTCTTGCTGAGCTGTCTATGTTCTTTTCCAGTTGAAATACTTTGTCTTCATTGTCTGATGTTCTATCTTCTAAGTGTTCTACTCTGTTGGTAGTATTCTCCATTGAGTTTTTAAGTTGGTTTATTGCTTCCTGCATTTCTAGGATTTCTGATTGCTTGTTTTTTATAACCTCTATCTCCCTGTATAGTTGATCCTTTGCTTCCTGGATTTGTTTGCGTAATTCGTTGTCGAAGTGATCTTTCATTGTCTGATTTTGCTGTTTAATGTCTTCCTTGATACTCCAGATCATCTGAAGCATGTATATCCTGAATTCTTTATCTGACATTCCATCTGCTGCAGCTGTTACCTCTTCTAAAGTTGCGTTGACCTGCATTGCTTGTGGTCCTTTCTTTCCTTGTCTTTTCATACTGCTTGCGTATCTTTCCTGCAGGTGCGGGCGGCGGCTCTGCTCTCTCCTTATTCCAATTGGGGTGTCGTGGCTACCACGCCGGCAGGTCACTGGGCCTGTTCTGGGAGCTGGTGGCGGCTCTGTTCTGCCCCTACTCCAATTGGGGTGACGTGTCTGTCGTACCAGCAGGCCACTGGGCCTGTCCTGCTGGTCGGTCGCAGATCTGCCCACCTTTCGGGCACGAGTGGAGGCTCTGCTTTGCCCCTACTCCAATTGGGGTGTCGTGACTACCCCGCCTGCAGGATGCTGGGTCTGTTCCTGGCAAGGGAGGCGACTCTGCTCTGTCACTACTCCAATTAGGGTGGTGTTTGTACCCCGCCGGCAGGCTCCTGGGCCTGATCCGCCGGTCTGTTGTAGGTCTGCCTACCTTGAAGGCGCGGGCGGCGGATCTGCCCTGCCCCTCCTACCACGCCTGCGGACCCCTGGGCCTGATCTGCAGGTTGATCACTGGTCTGCTCACCCTGCGGGCACGGGTGGCGGTTCCGCTCCACCCCCACTCCAATTGGGGTCACGTGACCACCACACCGGCAGGGCCTGATCCGGGCGTGGGATAAGGATCTGCTCTGCCCCTACTCGAGTTGGGGTGACGTGTGTACCACACTGGCAGGCCACTGGGCCTGACCCGCCAGGCTGTCACAGGTCTGTTTACCTTGCAAGCGCGAAGGGCGGCTCTGCCCTGCCCCTCCTACCACGCCCATGTACTACTGGGTCGTGGGTCTGCCCACCTGGCGGGTGTGGGTGGCGGCTCCGCTCCGCCCCCTCTCCAATTGGGGTCACGCGGTCACCACGCTGGCGAGCCGCTGGGCCTGCTCCGGGGGCTGGCGGCGGCCCGGCTCCTTCCCTCTGGCTCGAGGACAAATTGAGGAGACTCGGGTGACTGAGCCTCACCCCCCTTACCAGGAGACCAACTGCTTATGTCACCGCTGGTATTGATGAAGATCTCTCCTCCACCGCTTTCTGCTGACATCAGATCTCTGCCATGTTGGTATCCTATGCGAATGGCAGCATTTCGTTCCCCTTGCCAGGCAACCCAAGCAATGGGTGAGTCCTGACCTGCCCTCAGCAGGACCCGGACCGAGACACAGTTTCCGCGGGCTCCTAGCCCCGGTCCAGGGAAGTTCCGGGAGCCGGAACTCGGCCGCTCCGTGCTCGGTGTAAGCTCCTATAAGTGTAGGCTCCAAGAAGCAGCCCCCGCGGGCTCAGTTCCGGGAGCCGGAATTCGGCCGCTTAGTGTTTGGTGTATGCTCTGATAGAAGCAGGGTCCAAGAAGCAGCCTCCGCGGGCTCCGCAGCCCTGAGCCAGGGCGGTTCCGGGACGGTTCCGGGAGCCGGAACTCGGCCGCTCTGTGCTCGGTGTAAGCTCCTATAAGTGTAAGCTCCAAGAAGCAGTCCCCGCGGGCTCAGTTCCGGGAGCTGGAATTCGGCTTCTTGGTGTTTCGTGTTTGCTCTGATATTAGCAGGGTCCAAGAAGCAGCCTCCGCAGGCTCCGCAGCCCGGAGCCAGGGCGGTTCCGGGACGGTTCCGGGAGCCGGGACTCGGCCGCCCCGCGCTCCGTGTTCACTCCGATAAGATCAGATTTTAAGAAGCCCCCAGGCGCTGAACCCTAGCAATCTGTCTGCAAGCCGCAGGCGAATTGCAGCCTGAAATTACCTGTTCTATGGCTGAATGAGCTGCGGTCAGTCAAAAACAGGTGTGGTGACGTCAGTTTACCAACATGGTGGCTGCTGGCCTCCTCTGTGGTCTGACCGGTGTGGAGAACCGAGATGGACCCGGTGTCTTCTATTTTTGAAGACTTGTTTCTTGCGGGCTGTCTGGGTTTTCAGAGTAAGCTACTTGTAACTACTACCTCTAAAGTACTGTGAGCCTTGGGAGAGCAAGGGCAGGGTCTTATCTTGAAAAAACTTAAAGCCACTAACCATGGCTTTGCACATGGTGAGAATTCTACAAATATTTAATTGAATCTAATTTTGTAAAAAAAAAAAAACAGTCGTCATCATCTATTCTTAATAATCACCCACACCAGACTGATTATGTTAGTTATCAATCCATTGGATAGATTCAGTTTGGGGGTGGAACCCAGACCTTGGATATATTAGACAAGCTCTCTTCTACTGAGCTACACCCTCAGCCCTAAAGTGCATCATTTTTAATAGAACCAAATGTTCATGACTCACCTTCAGAAAGACCTTTTATATTTTCTCTACTTAAAAGAAAGTGGAACAGGGTTTATTAATTTCTGTAATTGGGGCTTCATTTTCTAGGAAATCCTGGAAAATTTAGCTGGGGAAGGCATAGTTAGTAAAGGAAGGTAATAGCCTTTGTGAGTTTGGATTGCTCATGAACTTAATGAACGAATGAATTTTTTCTTCCTTGCTTGGATATTGATCAAGTTTGCCTGTTTTACTGCATATGTAGTGCCATCTTGTGGCCACATAGCATATAACAGTCATATTTACTTGCTGAGATGATGGTTTTGGGATATTTTTCGGGCTTAGATAATGTGCTTCTGTTATTCCATCTTCCCCGCCCCCCCATGCTCGGGATTGAATCGAGGGTCTCATGCAAGCTAGGCAAGCATTCTACTACTGAGCTACACCTCCCCTCCTTATTTCTATAGTCCAAAGGAGTGCCAAACAAAGAAATGTGAATTACTAGTAGGTGAAGATACACATAGTTTATTGTCAGGCCTATTCATTTGGACCTCATCTATCAAGGATTCATTCAGAAGAATTTATGATGCTTCTATTTTGTGCAAATCTGACTTCTTTTATTGTGGTACTGAAGCTGGGGGACAACAAGCAGTCAATACAGATAATAAATAATTGGGTCTGCTTGGGAAGTTGGAAAGGAAAAAAATGCTGATGTCTCCAAAGCCCTTCACCCTCCTCCTCCAAGCTGTTGCCCCAGGGACTGTTCCTCCCTGCAGGGAGTTGTAAATTCATGCCTCCTGGGCTGCTACCTTCCTGCCTGGATCACTCCATCTTTTGGGTCACTTGTCACATGCACCAGTTGGGGAGAGGAGAGAGGCAAGATAAAGGCAGAAGGAGGACATGAGAACAAGGGAATTCTAAAATGAATAAAAGGGGCAAGACACCCCCATTTCTTTGGATATCCAGCTCTGGGTACCCTTCTCTGCGGATATGTCTATTTCTGTCCTTTAAATAAAACTTGCTTTCTGTGCTTGCCTTGGCATTTCTCGGGTGTTCAATCTTCACAACTGGGGTAATGGAACTTGGCCTGGTGATATCAGTATTTCAAGGTCTGTTTTCTCTCCCCCAACCTAGTGTTGGAGGTGGTCCTTGGGGGGCTGGGAATGGCAAAGTTCAAGATTTCTTCAGAAAGGTTCAACTCAAGAGGGGTTGTAAAAGCAAATTTTCTGGTAGAAGCAGCTGAAAACAGTAGATAGGGGCAGTAGGACATCTGGGTCGCATTTGGGTTGCACCCTAACAAACACCCTAAAGGACAGAACAATAAGCACACCTTAACACAGTATGAGCACCTGTATGAACTCTGACAATCCAAGGAACCAGGATGTAGGAAAAAGCTCTGAAGGAAACAAAAGAGACGATGAATGTATTGTAATTCCTAGAACTATGAAGTCCCTGCAGGAGATCAAGATATCCCACCACAAGTGTATTCCTTTAGTATATTTCAAGTTGGTTTTTGTAAGAAATAAAATGGCTTTGAAAAGCTCTCCTTCATAAACAGAGAATGCAGGGGAAGCTTTTTATCAGATCCCTACCCCTCATTCTGCCTGGGAAAGATCTTTCCACAAGAAGACATTGAGGGTCTGATACCTGACCCAGACAGAGAAGACCACAGGGCTTCATGTAGATGGCGAGTCTTCATCTACATCACGAGATGACCCTTGCTTGCCCTGTACCACCTTCCAGCATTCTGCAGCCTGCCCACAAGCCTAAGCCCATCCTTTCCTTAATTTCCACATGAAGTTCAACCATCTTGTCCCTTCTTGAGCCTTATGCTTGTGTATGGTTTTTGTGCTTATGCACAGTAATAAATTTGTATGTTCTCCCTGTTAATCTGTGTATTGTCAGTTCACTTCATAGACTAAAATTATTGACTTCTTAGGAAGAAAAGAGTGAATCAAAAACCTCTCTAAATCCCCAAAGAATCTTTCCACAATTGTAGAAATGTTCTATATTTGTGCCACCAAATGCTAGCCTCTGGCCACACAGAGCCTAGCCATGGAGTATAAGGCTAAGTTCAAATCAAAAATTGAAAAAAGCTGCATTACCCCTCTGGAATCTCCCTTTATCTCTGTTTTTTTTTTTTTTTCTTAAAAGCTACTTTGCCTCACATTAAAATAACCACACAGCTTTCTTCTCCTTAGTGTTTCTATTGTTTATCTTTTTGATCCTTTTCTGCCTCACCTGCTATCTCTTGGTAAGCAGAGTGCCTTTCTTGTAAACAGTACACGGGGAGGTCTTGCCTTCTTATTCACATTGACAAATTGCTTTTACAAAAAGCACAGGTCTTCCCTTCCCCTCCCAGCTCTCTTGAAGTATTTACTTTAGAAAACTTACAACAGTTAGATCCTCTTTTGTCTCTTGGAGATATCCATCTTTAAAAATCAAAAAAGCCTTCCAGCTTTGTAACTGGGACTGCCTTTGTGAAAGACCTGGGCCACCTCTTTGAAAGATAAATATCCAGGAAAATAGCACCCTTATCTCCCGCTCTCCAAGGGTGCCTGGCTCCAAGTTGCTACTAGCTACCTGTCATAGAGACCAAAGAAGTTTTATTATTTCTTTGAATAAAGCAATTAGCAAAAATAATGGCCACCTCAATCACTGAATTTAAGATGAACTATGGTGAACAAATGGTGCTGTCAAATCCTCTTTCTTGAGGACACATTGCCTTTTATCTTGTGTGTGCTTTGCTTGGCTATTCTTAGGGTAAGACTTCTCCCCTATCTTTACAATTTCTTCATGTACTGCTGCTGATGAGCAACACATCTGCCTTAATGCTTATCTAATAATGCAACTTTTTTTTCTTATTTTTTCTCTTCTACCTTTATGAAAGATTTTCTAGGTTGGCAGGACATTTTGTTTTTATATTTTCCTCCACAAAAGCAGACAATTAAACAATAAACCCAAGGAGGAATGAAAAGGTCAGTAGCCGAGGTCAGTGACACAAAAGAAGGCAAAAGAAGGCCTAACCCTAACCCTAAGTTGCAAAGCAGATGAGACCAAGTTGCAGAAGAAGTTGCAAAGCAGATGAGACCAAGAGAAAACAAATACCAAGATGGAAGGTTTAAACTTACCCTAATGAGTCATTGCTAAAATTCTGCTAAAAGTCAGAGATGTCAAAATGATTAAGAAGGCAAGACCTACCTAGGGCTGTTTACAAGCATTGCATTTGGAGCATAAAGATAGAGCAGGAGGGGCGCAAAAGGATCAAAAAGATAAAGCATGAAAACACTAAGCAGAGAAAGATGGTGGAATTATTTTAATTTTAGACAAAGTAGCTTTCCAGACAGGAAGGTAACCAGAGATAAAAGAAACATTCCGTAGTGACAAAAAGGGTCAGTTCATCAGGAATGCACAATAATCCTAAATGTGTTTGTACCTAAGAGCAACACAGTCTTCGTGTTTCAAAGCACAGAACTATCAAGCTAGAATTAAAGGGGAAATAAGCAAAACCCACAACAGATGGGAGAATTTAACTCTTCTCTCAGCGATTAACAAAGAAGAAAAAAAATATCAGTAAGCACAAAGAAGATTCGAACTACATTAAAATAGTAAAATGAACAGGTTTTGATGTGTTAAAGGAGTAAGATTTGCCAGGTGTGGTGGCGCATGCCTGTAATCCCAGCAGTTTGAGAGGCTGAGGCAGGAGGATTGCAAGTTCAAAGCCAGCTTCAGCAATTTAGGGAGGCCTTAGGCAACTTAGCAAGACCCTATCTTAAAATAAAAAATAAAAAGGGTTGTGGATGTTGCTCAGTGGTTAAGACCCCTGGGTTTAATACCTGGTACCCCACCCCCCAAAAGAAGGAAAATTTAATTACTTGGAAATGGTTACCGGAAGCACCTCATTTCCAGACGATGCTAGGCCATCTCATTGCATACATTTTGATGTAGTGGGGACTGGGATGTGATCTGCAGAGATCATCAAAAAGTTCCCCTCCTGATTCCCTGAGGGTGGGGACACAGATCACAGAAATATAACAGGACAATCTTCATGATTCAAGATGTCTTGATATACCCATGAACTCTTCATTAATGTATTCATTATAGAATTGGCTGTGTAGGAGCCCAGAATGTGCTAACCCCAAATATGCCTTTTTACCATAATGATTATTTGGGTTTGATTATTTTGAGAAGTTGCAGACACCAGAGAAGCTCTGAAGACAGAATATACATTTCCATTTTGTAAAGAAGATGTACATGTATGAAGGCAATGTTCCATGATAAGGGTGTCTCCTGTGCACCAGGAAGAAAAGGTGACTCTAAATCCCAAGAGCTCTTGTTGATGAAGAGATGCTGACTTACATGTGCATATCCACATTTACCCTTTTTACTATTTCTAACAGCCTTCTCATAATTTGGCTCCCTCATCCATAAACTCCAACAACTCTCCCTCCCTCTCCCTCTCCCTCCCTCCCCCCCCCCCCCCCCCCCCCCAAGAGGTTATATTGTTAAATTAAATTTGGCAGGGATGAGGGGTGGAAAACGTGTGCTTCCCTTTCTTGAGCTCCTCCATAAAGAACTGCAACCCTGTTTAGTAGGTAAAGGGAAAACCCAAGTTCAAAGTGTACATTTGTAACAAATAGTTGAGTCTTAGCCAATCACAGCAGCCACGTTTCAATGGATTGCAGGTTATCATCTGATTAGACTCTTGCTTAAAGAAGGCAAATGCTCAGCTGTAACCAATCAAGCTGCATCCTAGCTCAATTCCTTTTCCTGTCTGTAAATAATACCTGTTATATCCACAATTTAGCTATTGTGAATTGTGCTGCTATAAACATTGATGTGGCTGTGTTCCTGTAGTATGCTATTTTAAAGTCCTTTAGGTATAGACTGAGGAGTGGTTCCATTCCCAATTTTCCAAGAAATCTCCATACTACTTTCCATATTGGCTGCACCAATTTGCAGTCCCACCAGCAGTGTATGAGTGTAACTTTTCTCCCACATGTCCTTCAATAGATGAATGGATAAAAAAAATGTGGCATATATACACAATGGACTATTACTCAGCAATAAAAGAGAATAAAATCATGACATTTGCAGGTAAATGGATGGAGTTAGAGAAGATAATGCTAAGTGAAGTTAGCCAATCCCCCAAAAAACTAAATGCTGAATATTTTCTTTGATATAAGGAAGCTGATTCATAGTGGGATAGGGAGAGGGAGCATAGGAGAAATAGATGAACTCTAGATAGAGCAGAGGGGTAGGAGGGGAAGGGAGGGGGCATAGGGTAATTAATGATGGTTGAATGTGATGATCATTATTATCCAAAGTACATGAATGAAGACACGAATTGGTGTGAGTATACTATGTATACACTCAGAGATATAAGAAATTGAGCTCTATATATGTAATAAGAATTGTAATGCATTCCACTGTTATATAAAAAAATTAATTAAAAAAATAATTCCTATTGTAGACTGGCTTCTCTGAACCTCTTCTGGTTCAAAGAATGCTGGATTTCTAAATTGTTCTTTGCTCAATCAAATTGTTTATTTATAGTTTTGCTCTGAAAAACATCAACCCAAGTTTTAATAACTCTTTGAGTTGCTCATCTGTTTCTTCTGAGATATTATACATGTTATCAGACTTTATTTTTCTCTTTAATCTGTGTTTTGTTAGAGTCCTAGCTGAGAACCTAGAAGGTTAGAAGAGTATACACATTTATATATTAAATATATTTATTTATGTATTTCCAAGTAATTAAATTTTCCTTCTTTTTGGGAGATAGGGTACCAGTATTAAATATTTAACCCAGAGGTGCTTAACCACTGAGCCACATCCACAACCATGTACACACACACAGACACACAGACACACACACACACACACACACACAAATTCTTACAGCAGTCACTGATATTTTCCCTTATAAACTATGTAAGCAACTAAGTCAGCCTTTCAAGCATTGTAGATGGATTTTATCTCTGATCAGATGTGTGAGCCTTCTCTGGCCAGACACAATGGTTCATTTGGAGTTACTTTCTGGGCAGAGTGACCTTTAATTCTTTAGGAACAAGGCTGCCAGACTTGGTCAAATAAAAATACAATTGTGGTACCTGGTGAAACTTGAGTTTCCGGTAAACAACATGTGGTCCCGACTTAGGATGTTTCCACTTTATCGTGGTCTGAAAGTTATATGCATTTGTTAGAAACTGTACTGTGATGTTCAATGGGGCTAGGGGTATTAAAGGCATTTTTGACTTATGATATTTTCAAGTAATGATGGGACAGAACTGTATCATAGGTCAAGGAGCATCCGTACTTTTTCTTTTTAATTTGTAATGATTTATTGTCTTACAACATAGCAGTCTTTCATTGATAGAAATGAAAAATCTAAACAGGGTCCTGATAAGTAATTTGAAAAGTACTAAAATTGACAATGAGAAAACAAATACTACTAATGAAAACAAATACAAATGGGAAAAAAACAGAGGCAATTTAACTGCCAGGAATATAGGATAAACTGAAAAGAGTGAAGAAGATTGATAAGAGAGCACATGAGGGCCACGCCTGTAATCCCAGTGGCTCAGGAGGCTGAGGCAGGAGGATTGACCGTTTGAAGCCAGTCTCAGCAATTTAGCAGGGATCCTGTCTCAAAAAAAAAAAAAAAAAGGAGTGCCCCTGGGTTCAATCCCCAGTATCCTCCCCCCGCCCAAAAAAATCAGTTAACATGCAAGAATGTTTTAATATTCATCAGGGAAATAGATTAAAACTACAGGTAGGACACAAACCTGTAGATGAGTAATGTTACAGCTTCACAATACTGAATGTCGCAAGGCCACCATCCAGAGAGGACATGGGACACAGCCCCTTAGAGAGCTTGTGGGCAGCATCAATGGAAAGGAACGCACCCAGGAACACCCATTCCACTCCTTGACTGGGAAACCAGATAGCTCCCACACTCCCTCAAATGACAGGTGGGGACAACAATTAGGTGCGAAAGTAGTCAGGATGAGGACCCATGGGACTTGTGGGATGTGGCAGGCGCAGAATCCACATATATTCAGTGATCTCCTGGACCTGATTTGTCATTGTCCTCAAAATCACCTTCCTCCGGCAGGCAGATGTCCAGGGCTGGGGGCAGGGCAGTGGGGAGATGGAGGCACTGGGGCCCTGAGGATGGGTTGAGGCTGTTTACAGTGGTCCCTTCACCTTCTGAATGTAACCCTCAGTGCTCTAATGTTCATTTTTTTTTTTTAATTTTTTTTTTTTAAATTTTTTATTGTGGGTTGTTCAAAACATTACAAATTTCTTGACATATCATATTCCACACTTTGATTCAAGTGGGTTATGAACTCCCACCTTCACCCCATACACAGATTGCAGATTCACATCAGTTACACATCCATTGATTTACAAATTGCCATACTAGTGTCTGTTGTGCTCCGCTGCCTTTCCCATCATCCACCCTCCCCCCTCCCCTCCTCTCCCCTCCCCTCCCCTCCCCTCCTCTCTCTCTACCCCCTCCACTGTATAACCCTGAGGGTCTCCTTCCATTACCGTGCAATTTCCCTTCTCTCTCCCTTTCCCTCCCACCTCTCATCCCTGTTAAATGTTAATCTTCTTCTCCTGTTCTTCGTCCCTACTCTGTTCTTAGTTACTTTCCTTATATCAAAGAAGACATTTGGCATTTGTTTTTTAGGGATTGGCTAGCTTCACTTAGCATAATCTGCTCTAATGCCATCCATTTCCCTGTAAATTCTATGATTTTGTCATTTTTTAATGCAGAGTAATACTCCATTGTGTATAAATGCCACATTTTTTTTTTATCCATTCGTCTATTGAAGGGCATCTAGGTTGGTTCCACAGTCTTGCTATTGTGAACTGTGCTGCTATGAACATCGATGTAGCAGTGTCCCTGTAGCATGCTCTTTTTAGGTCTTTAGGGATTTCTCTCTTCTCCCTCTCCCCCTCCCTAACAAGATCTGGGAGACAGTGTTATCTTTTCTTCCCCTAGTTAATTGCCCTTTTCTTCCCCACTACAGGAAGGAGATGCCTCTTGAGGATCTGGGAAGTGAATATCTCCTTGATTAACAAGGGAATCCTAACAAGTCCTCAGGGCGCCCTAGGACTCCCTACCAGAGCACACCCGGAATACAACCCTTGAAGGGTTCACAGCCTTTGGGACAGGAGTCTCCTGTGTTTCTCCTTTGCTAGCAAAGCAATAAACCCCCCCCCCCCCTTTTTTTTCTCAATACCATGTCCTCATTATTAAATTGGCATTGGGGACAGGGACCAAGCTTTCGATTACAAGGCTTCTGGGGACGTCCTCCTGGGTGCTGCATGGAGGGTACCCACAGGCCTGGACCTGACTGGAGAAGCCGGGTTTGTCCTCTGGGAAGAAATCCTGAGGACTGGCATTTAAGCTGCCCATTGCCTCTGGTCTGTGCCCAGAGCAGGTACTGGCACTGTCATTCATGCTCCAGGAGTTTGTGGATGTAGAAGTAGAGGCTGATCTGGGTCAGGCTGACTCCATTTGGGCTGGTATGAGACGCAGCTGGGACACTGCTCGCGTTAGGGTAGGAGGCCTGGCGCTTCACAAACCACATCCAGTAAACCATTAGGTTCTTCCATCCTAGCTCCTGCTCTGTTCAGGTGCATCTGAACTTTTTTTTTTTTTTTTTTTTTAACCACTGGACAAACATACAGCAAAAAATTACTCACTATGAATCTGAAATTAAAACTAAATTGCGCCTTCTTGTGTTCTACTCTTTCACCCAGCGGCTGAGGAGGCTGAGGCAGAAGGATCACGAGTTTGAAGCCAGCCTCAGCAAATTATCGAGGCCCTAAGCAATTTAGCTAGACTCTGACTCTAAATAAAATACAAAATAGGGCTAGGGATGTGGCTCAGTGGTCGAGTGCCCCTGAGTTCAATCTCTGGTACCAAAAAAAAAAAAAAAAAAGAGGAAGGAAGAAAGAAAGAAATAATGCTCTTCTAAAGAGGCTTATTGCACTAGTTGCAAGTGGATCTAATTAAATAATTATGACTAAGACACCTGTCTTTAGGGTGTGCTCTCCTCTAAAACCCCTATTTTATAAGCATATAGAAGATGTGGAGAAAAGTCCCTTTAAAGTAGTCTTTTTATTTAAATATTTTATGATAATACACATACAAATATAATCTACCAAGGAACAAATGCAAAAACTAATGCAAAGTACCTTTTTTAGGAACAAAGAAAACCATTTAGAACATGTGATTATGTTATATATACACACACGACAGGTTTGTTTTCCACGCCTGCCCCAGGAGGCCTAAGATCAAGTTTTGTTTGTTTTAGGGACATAGGTCATATCTATATTTTCACACGGCAAGGATACTCCTGCATATTTGGCAAAATACAACTAAGACTACAATAAAAACAAAACAAAACAGAAAAATTACCAACTGGAGAGAAAACAATTCTAGATCATGGAAGAAGAGTGGACTTCATCTTAGCCACAGCTTATGATCTCTAAAATATATGCCCTCACTATATACATTTAGTGGAACACATTGTATATTCCTTTCATAATACAATTCAAGTAAAGAATATTTTAAAAAATGTCTATAAAACATTTCAATTCTGGGGTTGGGGGCATAACTTGACAGTACAGTGTTTGCCTAACATGTGAAGCTTTCGATTTGACCCCCAGTACTACCAAAAGAAAGTTTCATTTTCCTAGCAAAATATCTTAAATGTCCAGAAATTAGTCTAGAAAAGTTAAGAAAATTACTTTGTTATTGGAAATAGATATACAAATTATTACTGACATATAAATGTCAGTATATGTATAAATGTATTTTGAACATTTCTAGGAGCAATACAATACAATTTAGGAGCCAAACAACCCAAATCAGGCCAGTTATTATTATTATTTTCAAATGTAATATTTACTACTCATGTACTAAGTCATGACCAGTCAATAACTTTGGGACATCAGAATTGAATCATAATTTGAAATTATAATTATAGGATCCTAGGGTCTTTTGATGTCTTGGGCAACTGAATATAAAAGAGAATGGTTTGTAAAATTCAATTTAATTCCACAAATATTTATTTGACATCCATGCTAGGCACTGAGGACATAAGGTCATGAACCAGGCACTATTCCTACCATAGTAGCTGGTGAGTTTAGCTGCACTATAAAGTGACTAGTAAGAAGATAATATATCCTGAGTTTTTTTTTTTTTTCAAAGCATTTAATTATTATAATAAGTAAAATTATCTTATATTTATAAATTTTGTCCTAGATTTTAAGCTGAATATGAAGCATTCAAAAATGTCATGACTGCTGAGAGACAAGAAGACACGATGCCATTTTTAAGACCATGATACACATGTGCAGGGTGTCATGTATACAAACTATAATGTGTGTTCTTCCCATGTCAGCAATCTAGAATTTCAACATTTTTACACAATTTAAAGGGTTCCAGTCTTAAAGAAAACCAACAATAAAATTGGTAGCCCAGACTGTTGATGTATTTTTGGAAAAATGAGCTGCTAATAATCTGTAAGGTGCAGTCATGGGCAAGAGAATGGGCAAAGTTCCATGTTATGATGGTAGACAGAGACCCAGACAGTTTCTTGGGTTGCTCTGCTGGACGGCTGATGAACTGGATACTTCATATTAATTTGGTAAATTCTCAGAAGCCACATTTCCTCTGTTTTGTTTTACAAATATTGTTTGTATAGCTCACTAAAAGGCACTTCAGAAACAGCATCATCACTATGTCCTCAGTAAATCACAGGGCAACTCTGAAATATAACCCATGGAAGCAGAGAAAAAATTTAAGCTCAATGCATACATGTCTCTGCATGTCTGAAAGGCTTACAAAAGACCAGGGACAAGGAAACCATAGAGCCAATTCCTGATGGCTAAGCTCTGGGTCAGCCTGTGGCTGGTGGCAGCTTAAGAGTACGAATGTTGCACAGTGCTATGCTTGGTGACCCTGGTGGAAGATGTGGTGATGGTAGAATTAGAATGACCAGTTTCCTCTAAACCAAAATTCGACAGAGGGTCAGAGACCCCTGCACCAGAAACCATCATATTTCTGGCCTTCACAGAGGTTTCAATGGGAATTTGGTGACTGGATTGCAGAGTAGAAGCAGGTGTTAGTACTCTTTCAGTCACTGTCACGTTCTGTCCTACTGCCACATTGGGCACAACCAGAGTGGATTGCACCCCTGAGCTTGGGGCAAGGACTCTCTCTCTCTCCCTCACCATAACATACTGTGCATCCTGCAGATGCTGGGAACCCTCCAGAGGATTAGGGACACCTCCGTTGGGCTGAATTACTCTTTCAGTTACCATGACATTACCCTCATTAGCATAATGCTGATCCACCAAGGTGGAAGCTGGAGCATATACCCTCTCGGTCACAATGAGATTCTGGGGCTGTCTAGGACCCAGGATCACAGTGTTTGGTGGTATAGAGGAGCCCGTGGCATAGGACGTTTCTGTCATTATGATATTACCAGAAGGCAAGGGCTCGGCAAGAGGTGGTGCTACCTTTTGACCCTGCCTGGAAGATACAGATCTTTCGGTGACTATTTCCTGAGTTACTTTTTCTGCATTTGCTTCATGCAGAGATTTTGGAACTTGGAAGCTGCTGCCAGAGGAGTAGGAAGTCTCTGAGTTCACCACAGTTTGGTCATAGAGTGACCGTGGAGCTGTATTCATACTTGTGTCTTTAACAGGTTTTTGCCTCTGCTCTATTTCCATATCCATATCTATCTTTTGACCCAAGCAAACTTCAGCGAGTGTCTTGAATTTAAGTCCCAAGTCATCTAAGAAGCGGTCATCTAGCTCTCCTTCAATAAAACTGCAGCAGCCGACGGAGCCATGTAGAGATTCCGTTTCTTCCTGAGAATAAACCAAAAGGCAGTCCTTGGCCATGTGAACGTCATCTTCCTCAGTGTAGGAAGCCACTTTCTAAAATGGATATAATAATAGAGACAAGTCATCAGCGATGACTATTATTTCTGCTCATAAATGCAAAATCTTAAGTCTGATTATAAAGGAAATATCAAACACAAACATCAGAGTACACAGTTTCAACTTTATACTAACTGCTCCTTTTTTAAAAAAAAATTTCCTTTGTTTACCCATGGGTTATTTGGAAATATGTGACTTACAAGTATTTGGGTATATTTTATACATTACTTTGTTATTATCTTTGGTTTGTGAGTGCCAAAGTACTCTGCCTGATTGCAATTCTATTAAATCTATTAAAACTTATTCTATATCACAGAACAGAACTTATTTTATATAAAAAATTTTATTTTATATCTATGTCAAAAGGGATGTGTATTCTACTTTTGTGTCATTGAGTGTTCTACTGATGTCAAGTAGCTCCAGCCAAAATTTGGCAGAGGGCCAGAGACCCCTGCTCCAGAAACCATGCTATTTCTGGAGCCAGTTGATAATGTTGTTAGGTTTTCTATATCCCAGGGTCTCATGCATACTAGGCCAATGCTTTACCACAAAGCTACATCCTCAGCCCTTCCTTGCTGATTTTGTGGACTTGTTCTTTCAATCACTGATGGGTTAAGTTGAACTCTACAGCTATAATTATGGACTTGTGTGTTTCTGTTTTGGTTTCACAGCATTTCAAATTTTTGTTATTAGGTACTGACCTATTTTAGAGGCATTAGGCCTCCAGATGAACTGATCCATTTTCCATTATGGAATAAATATCTCCAATAGTTTCTAGCAATAGAATATGTTCTGAAATACACTTTGTTTCAAACACTTTTATCTTCTAATTCCTAATTCTAGGCATGAGCTTCTCTGGATGTTGTTCTTTGGGTTTTGGTGGTTCTGGGGATTGAACCCAGGGCTTTGCACATGCTAGGCAAGTACTCTACCAACTGAGCTACATCTCCAGCCCCATGAGCTTCTTTAATGCATTTGATCATCTTTGCTATAACTTTCCTCATCATTTTTTAATGAATTCTCCTAACAGTACAGCAGGTAAAATCTGAGCAGACTTAACAGCTTGTGTTTTTTAGGTCAGGTATTCTCTGGCCCTCCCTCCTGGATTCAGGCCTAGGGTTGTGCTTTCTGACCCACTAACATTTGGTATGACTGTGTGATTTGCTCTGACCAATGAAATGCAAGTGTAAAGAAAGCTGAAGGCTTTATGTTGTCATAACCTGCTTCTGCTATTACTCTTTTCCCTGTGTCACAACGATGGCGGCTTCTCAGATACAATCTGCTATTTTTGCATGCAAATTGAAATGAAGCCAACATGGAGCAGAGCAGAGCTGAGCTGACTGGCCAAGATATGAACATAAGTGAGAAAAAAGTCTTTGGGAGAACTTAGAAGATGTGGGGTCATTTGTTATCACAGCATAGTTGAGCTAATACTGACTAATTCAATGAGTATCATTCCTCTTTTCTCATTGCCTATGAACATGACCTAAAAACAACCAAACAGAAAAACCCCCAAATCCCACTTAGATTCATGGCAATGAGTACCTTAAAACCATATTCCTTTCTTAATTATTTTTTTCCTATACATAAAAACCCATCCTTACCTCAGTGAAATAATTTCTTAAGAACTCCTCATTCACTGCCACAGCACCTGCTCGAGCTCCAGCCATGTTTCCGGAAGCCCCTGTAGCTCTTGTGGTCCTCATGGTTTCAGCACCACCCACCATACCTCCTGTTGTCCCCATAATCTGGGTTGCCCCACTAGAAAGGAGGCTTCTATGTTCTTCCCATCTTCCATCCATCGCCGACAAATTATGCTGCGCTTTGGTAAAGGAAGCAGAGCTACTTCCTTTCATGGTGGCTTCCTTGGCCATTGTACCTCCTACTCCATTTCTTACTGCTGGATTCTCCGCATGATCCACTGCCAGCAGGGTTGGCACCACCTGTGAGCAAATACCGTTGAGGACTGAGTCAGAAGGATGGAGAGTCCATATGGTAGATAGAAGCATCTGAGCTAAGTGGGCATAAGGAGGGATAAGCTATTTCCCCAGAAGCTAATCAGGAAAAATGTTTTGGGCTAAATAACTTCTACTTGAGTCTTTTTTTTTTTTTTTTTTTTTTTTGAGATAGGCATTATCATCCTCATTTTATTCTATTTTTTAAAATCTGAGTCTTATAGATATCTCCATTCTACCTTCTTATATTTCATAAGTGATTACAATCAAAGGAGGAACAAAACCCAAACTTTCCTGTATGGTCTCATCTCACTCATCGACTGGCACCGATGACATTTCAATTTTCCTCTAGGGTTTGATGACTTCTGCTGTAGTTATAGAACACTTAATTTTATTTTTAGTTGGATGGATAAAGACTGTTTCCAAGCCTTGCTGCTACTAGGCATAGCCACCTGAGATCTGGTTGATGTAAGTCAAGCCGAAATGGTGTAGGCAACTTCTGGGAAAAGCACTTACAGAGCGATTCTTCACTCTTCTCCCACATGCTAGTTAGGATGTGAGGACAGTAGCTAGTGTCTGGAACATAAGGAAAGTGTGGGAATGGAACTCATCCATGGAGGGATGAGTTCCAAAAAAGAAGGCACCTGGGGCTACATGCTGTGAGATTATCATGTTAATCCTGACCTGCCCACACATATGTCTAAGGAACCATTATTTGAATTCACTAAACACTGACATTGCTGCTGAATCATATCCTGTTGGAAATGGAGCTCATGGCAGATGCATAGAGACCCAGGGTGAAGATGCAATAGAGAGATCAAAGAGATGGCTACTAAATAATTAGGAAAGGGGACTTCACAGCATTTTACAACTGTCACAGGGGTTGGAGGTTTATCTCTGTGTCAGCTGTATGGAGGGGGATGGAAGCAGAGCAGTTCTTGGTTGAGAAAGACTAACCATTTAATATTGGGACCCCTGCTCTACATTCTCTGGGTCACTGCCTGATGCACGGTCTACATTATTATTAGCATAGGATACATCACAGTGCAGTAAAACCACCTCAACTCTGCCCTGGCAACCAACCCCAAGTATGTTGTCCTTTGAACACTTTGTTTAACAAAGCCAAGTGTGTGAGATCTTTAGTGAAAACCAAACCACTCTTGTACTCTCTCACCACAATGGCCAACACAAACTTCTGTGACCTCAAAAGATATGGAGATTTCTCCCTACTAGCAAACAAGCAATCAATCCTGCAGCAGGCACCAGCTGGGTGGCCTCTAAGTCAATATAATTCTGACACAATCTACCTGGAGATAGTGTCAGATTTCACAGGTTGAGGGCAGTTCCCACTACGACCCAGACTTCACTGCCGCTTCCATATGTCTAGATGCTATCACTTAGGAGATGCCAAGGTTTTTAGGAGTTGTAAACCAGGGAATGGGGATGAACACCAAACATATATTTTACAACATCCCAACCACATTACTCTCATGACCAAAAATGTTAGAAACATTCCCCATCACCCAAGGCCCCTTTAAAATCAGAAAAGATGACAAGGAGTATCAGTATCTGATGAACTGACCTTGTCTTCAGGTGGCGCCCCTTCATTATTCCAAGGGTGCAGCATCTCAATAGTCCCAGGTATGGGCGTAAAGCCTTTGGCGCCCTCTCCACAATGGCACATCAGCAGCAGAAGTGGCACAACTGTGCAGAAGCAAAATAGAGTAGAGATCTTAAATTGCAGATGTGATTTCTAAGCTTAAATGGTACAATTTTGGAATTTGCGTCTCACTTCTAAAAGTTTAGTCTTCACTTATTCATAGCCCTATTTTTCTTTCCTTCACCCTGATTCAATCTCCCCAATCTTGTTTTGGGTAAGTAACATTAACGGTTGAGGCAGAAGGAGAGGGTCACATACTCCAAGCCTGTTCATTACAAAGAGACTTGCAGTGGTTACTGGGGGAAATATTGAGACTGGATGAGACAGTACCCAAAGTTGCAAAACCAATTTAAAGATGAAAAAAATTTAAACCATTGTCCAAATTTTTTTTTTTAGTAAATTTACTGTTCAAAATAGTATGTATTAAAAAAGAGCTTAGGAGTGAAAAAATTTTAGTAGAAAAATATTAAAACACTAAAACTGCTATAATACTTAACAAAGTTTTTTTACACAAACATGATTGTCTGAGGTCTCAATTAACCTCCAAATTACCCTAAGTACTGTTTTCTAAAACGATTCTACATTAAAATGTGCATATATATGTATACAAACACATTTTATCTAGCATTCAATATGATACTTTTTTTTTTGGTGTGGTGCTAGGGATTGAACTCAGGGCTTTGTGAGGCAAGCACTCTACCAACTGAGCTATATCCCCAGTCCTCTTATGCTTTATTCTGCATCTGTGAGGAAACAAAGACCAGCTGGGACTGGCTCTCTGGTCAATGCAGTATAGAATTAACCACATCTGCAAGCAGTGTGGGTTAATTGGTCAATGGGTTTCATTTGATTTTACTGTCATTCCCATTTGGCAGTATGATGAACTGAATACTTCTTAGATTCCTTCTCATATAAAATAACTGACAGCATGGTAACTATAGACTATAGCTACTATGTTTAATATAGAGATGAAAATCAACCAGCAGTGATTCAATAGTTTTAGGACATTCGATAAATATTGAGTATCTGTCATGTGTCAAGTGCCACATTAGGCTCCAGAGAATCTGAGATGAGAGGCAGTGCAAGGAATCCCTACATACAGCATGCAGTCCCAGCTCCAGGACCTACCCACACACTTGGTAAACTGAGACAAGTCACTTATCCTTATGTGTCTGTGTTTGTAATTACCCACAACATGGAGATAATGGAATAAAGGTACACTGTAAACTGTTGAGCTGTGCATTCAACTGGACATCTACTAATGGCTTTCTCAGGCTCCTCCTCTCCTTCTGAGATAGCCTTGGAACTGGTGGTCTGCCTGAGTTCAGAGGTCAAATGGAGTGGGACTCCATGACCTTAGTTGGCAGTCCTTTATTCTTTCATGAAAGGAAACTCAAGGGCTTTGGAGGGTAGACAGAGCGGGCAGGCGTGGTTGAGAACAGCCTGTCATTGTTGGGATGTAATTAAGTGCTTGCAGGTCTGGCTACCATTGGTACTGGTGAAGAAGCAAGCTAAGCAGAGGGGATCACGGGAGGCAGAGCTCTGGCAAGTTAAGTCTGAAGAGAGTCCTGCAATAAGTTTTGGTGAATTTATCAATCACCAGTGGGTCATTTCCCTATTTACCCTGAGAAGTGTTCTAGGGTGGTTGAAGAACACCTGTAGAGACATCAATGACTACTTCAGTAACAAACCACTAGTGGGCACTCAAATTACTAACAGAGCTAGGGAATGGCTTTTAAGGCTTACGTAGCAAGAGTAGAAGGGCCAAAATCATGAGAGCCACTGCTGCGGGTCCCAGGCCCACATAGGAGTCATGCTGGGCTTCCACGCAGCCGCTGCCATGCAGACATTCACAAACGGTGAGCTTAAGGATCTGCTTCTCAGGACAACTCAAGCCTTGACTGTCTGAAATCAGGAACTGAATCTCACTCCTCCCCAGCTTCTGTTCGCTTTGTTGCAGCAGCACACTGGTACCTTCAAGGGTAAGAATAGGGAGAAATAGAAGCAGGTGATTACCAAGGAAAGGGAGAAATTAAATCACCGAAAGAATGTTCTTTATTTAGCTCCACTTAGAAACCTTATTTTTCCTTAACTTCTCATGGAATTCATTCTGTGAGCTCCTTAAAATCTGTTTACAGACCTCCAAAACAGTTTAATAGCAAAGATTTGGACACTTTATTTTTGTGATGATTAATTTTAATAAATGTATGTGGTGTATCAAATATGAGGAACACAGTGATGAACAAGGGAGGAGTTCAACATTTTCACTGACTGACTTTATTTTACTATTTCTTAGGAAAAAAACTGAATGGCAATTTTCCAAATATAGACAATAATAGAAAAGCGTAACTCTCATGGTACCCATTCCCAACTTTAACGATTTTCAACAATGTTTTATGATTCCTTCCTTTTTGCTCTAAATACTGTGTATTTGAAATTTTGAACATTTTAAACCTTCAGAAAAATTGCAAGAATATTCCGATCAATATTGATAATACTGTTATGGCTTGAATATGAAGTATTCTCTGAAAGTTCGTGCATGAGACAAAGAAGGGATGGTCAGAAGCAAAAATGATAAGATTATGAGAGCTGAAACCTAATCAGTTGATTAATCCATTTGATGGATTAATAATCCAAAAGGACTAACTGGGTAGTAACTACAGGCAGGTAGGGTGTGGCTGGAGGAAGTAGGTCATTGGGGACAGGTTCTTGGGGATTTTATTTTGTCCTAGGGTCCTCAATCTTTTTCTCTGCTTTCCAGCTACCATGAGCTGAGCACTTCCCTTCACTATACCCTTCTGCCATGATGTTCTCCCTCATCTCAGGCCCAGAGCATCGGAGTTGGAGACCTCTAAAACTGTGAGCCAAAATAAACCTTTCTCCTCTAAGTTGTTCTCATCAGATATTTTGGTTACAGTGACGAAAAGCTGACCAATACATATACCCTTCACTAACTGTTTACATTTTGCATCAATACTTTCTCTCTATATATACATCCATACTTTTTGCAAAAAATTCTATCAGAACTATTTCAAGGTAAGTTATATATAGCATGACATTCTTCAGCACAAACTTTTTAAGGCCAAGGAATATTAGTGCTCTTAAAAAATTATTACTGATACAATAATACTAAGTAATATATATAACTCATTTGCAAACTTTTCAGTTGTTATAAAAATATCCTTTTATAATATCCTACAGATCTCTGTCCATTTTTCTCTCTCTTTTGATCCTGGGTCCAATCAAGGCTAACACATTGAATTTAGTTATTACTGTAGTCCCTGCTTATTTGGAATTTTCCCACTCTCTCTTTGGCTTTTCAAGACCTTGAAATATTTAATAGGCCACTTATTTCAGAGAATGTTCCAGTTTGAATTTGTCTGGTTGTTTCCTCACGACTGGATTCAGTTTGTGATTTTAGAAGACACTGGAAGTGTTGTGGAATACCTCTTATTTTTTAAGTATATGCCTTGGTGATGATTTAAAATTTTTTTTTTTCACACAAATAAAAATAATGACCAGTTTTCACACGAATTAAAGCCATGATTAATTACAATAGCATAAAACTTTTCTGACATATGTAAATGTTTACTAGAATAATTTACTTATAAGGTATGATAGAGAACACAAAGATACAAATCAAGTGTTTTGGTTTTATCTTTGTTTTTGAAGTAAGAAATATTTTAAGCTCCAAGTTTTATGGAATTTGATCTGTATGGTTAGAAATATACTTTTAAAATCATCACAAAAACTCTGGGGAAATGAGGAACGGATGTAGTCATTGGTTTAAGAAATATGGGCTCAGGGAAACAGGGCCTGGAAAAATACAACTAAATTCATGATGGGCTCTGATGGGCTGTGTGGGAGGGGAGGATGGGATTTCCACTCTATTAGTTATCATTGACAAATGAAAGTTGTGACACAAATACAAAAAAGTGTTGATAGTTTCTTTGGGGTGGTGTCTTGCTATGTTGCTGAGGCTGGCCTCAAACTCACTATCCTCCTACCTCAGTCTCCCAATTAGCAGGGATTATAGGATATACCACTTTATCTGGCTCATTAATATATTTTTCTTTCTACTTATTTATTTTCTTTTTTTCACATTTTTTATTGGTGCATTATAGTTGTACATACCAATGGGAATTGTTGTTACATATTTGCACTTGTACACAATATAACAATGTAATTGGGATTTGGCCAATTCATATCCCAGCACCCTACCCCTGACTCCCTGGTCCCTTTCCTCTATGGATCTCCCTTTGATATTCATGAGATCCTGCTCCTCCACTTTTCTATTCCCCTTTCCTTTCTAGCTTCCACATATGAGACCCTTGACCCCTTCTGAGCATGGCTTATTTTGAGATGCATTTTTCTGCAAATGACGTGATTTCATTATTCTCCACGGCTGAATCAATCATTAATTTCTTTTAATTCTAAGTAGTAAGTATAAGACTATATCATTTAAAATTCTCTAGAATTTTCCATATTTAAAAATTTTCCCAGATAAATAAAAAATAAAAATAGAAAGAAGCTATGTATCATGCTAACTGGTCGATCACCTTATTATTTGATCAGGGAGAAGAAAGCCTGAGTTAAAGAAGTCTCTCTCTAAACTGCATCATTATATAATGAATAATCTCAGTGACTTCCTGTTACAACACTGTTAACACACTTCCTTGAGAGTCTTAGGTTCCTATGACTATTTAAAAAAAAAAAAACATTCAAGGACTCATCAAGCTTAAATATGTTTATTTTTAGACAGAAAAGCCACTTAGAGATTTGGAGAGGCAGCACAGCACCCAGGCAGAGCCAGACTGCCTGGGTTGAATCCGAGCTCCAAGTCTTAACCTAGCTGTGGCCTCAAGAAAGTCAGGAAAACTCACTGTGCCTTTGTTTCCCCACCTGTAATATGCTGACAATTGTAAAACCAAATTTCTAAGGTTGTTAACAGCAGAACGTGCTGAAGACTTTGCCCAGCATATACTAAAGTCCATGTGGTTCTCAGATAAAATAAAGGAGTCTTGGGATTCCAAGTTCAATGGAAAACTCATTTACATATCTTGGTCAAGGAAAGACAAGCTGCAGTCAGGCATTCAGTGTAGGGGTGTCGCAGGCCTCTTAGGGTACAGAACTGGTTACTTAATTCAAGTTTTGATGTCTGTGATGAAACTACCAGAAGAAGCCCCCGGACGCCTGCCAATGCAAGGCCCTCACTGGCTGGGAAGTTGTCACAGAGAACCTCAACTAGCCACAAAGGTGACTCATCCTCAGTGGAAAGGCAACCTGAGCTAACCAAGGGCATGGCTGCTTCAGGTGAGCTCATCGATAGAACTTTTGGAATTAAACAGAGGAAAGTTGAAGCAAGTTAAGGACACTGTTTTAATATTTTTGTATTGTCAGGAATTTATTTATATTGTCTTATGTATTTATGTTATAAAAAATTAACCCTATTAGGATGACAGATTATAACTCTAGAATGTGTAATTGGCATTACTGACTTAGACTTGTGGTTTTAGGCTGAAATGTCACTCGTTTGCTATGAAATTACTGAAGAGAATTCTAGGTGCAATATATTTGTAAATTCAATTTACTGGAACTTAGGGTACAAAATCACAGGGAGGATTTACTTGTTAATTTGGATCACTGAAATGTATAAAAAAGGAAATCAAATATACTTAGTTTATATAAAAAGTTTGAAATGTTGACTTGTAAACTGGTCAAAAAATTAATCAAAACCTCTCAAAATGATTATAAACACTTGCTAGACTTAAAATACCATAACAAACCTACAGATTAAGAAAAACTTGCAGATTGTATTTGAAACTTTTCTGAAATGAACACTGATTGTTTAAAACAAAATAGTTTTCTGGATAGAGTTTTTGGCATGTAAGACCACCCTAAAGAATTTCAAAGCTCACATGAACTCGAGGGCTGTGTCCAAGATGTGGACCCATGGGTGTGTCCATTGGTGTGGGGCAGAGGCACATAAGACAGACTCTTTGTCATGTGATCTCCACCACACACTAGCATTTTAACTATGAATAAGTTACTGAACTCTAGTTAAGCTAAGGTTTTCTCACCTCTAATCAGGGAATAATGTTATGGATTAAGGGTTAAATATGGTAATGTACCTGGCACAGAGTAAGTGCTCAAAAAATGTAATTCCCCACTTCAATATATGTTATTTTAGATGGAATTATCATTAGCATACTTCAAGAGTTATAGAAGGCACTTACTATGATTGTTGTGTCTAGAAAAGCTTATCAGAGAAGAGCTTTTGAGACTTCAAGAGCTATTCAGAGAACACCCCACTAACTCTAGCCATTTTATATAAATTTTCATCTTTCCATAGGCATATAAAAGATACTATGTCTGTAGGTTCAGAACCCCATTTTACAAATGCCCTTAAAAATTTTTATTGGAGATATATATTGTGAGAATAAATACAACCTATAAGGATTTTAAATATCTACCATGCTTAATATTTTGATTTTAAGATAGTCCAACAATTCTGCTTACTTTCTTGTCGTATTATTTTCCATTTTTCTGCCATTCCAGGTGGTTCATCAATGATAGAGAAGCTGAATGGCTCACTGTTCAGGTATCCATCAAGGTCCTCTGCAGTAACGTTCACGTACGGCACATTCTCACAGATGTTTTGCACTGGGTCCACCAATGTGGGGCAGTTGTCATTGATGTCTTCAACTGTGATAAGGACGGTGCCAGTGATGGTTTTTCTAGGATAATCTGAACAATAAGAGAAGGAAAAATTATTTCTATTCTGATCATATTGTTGACCACAGTTTGAATTCTCTTGCCACCTTGGTATAAAGAGTGTACCAACCACTTATGACACTTCCTATCCCAGGTATGTCTCATATTCAAGGCCAAGTACTATCTTTAGTCACTGAATAAGTAAGAATATGAATCTTCATCCTTTAGAGAGATTAGATTTTTACATATATTCAAAATAAAAGTTTCTGATGCTGGAAGATAAAATCTAAATTCACATAATCAAGAAAAATGTCTATTTAATAACTTACCGTCTGATATAGCCATAATCTTTACAGTGTATGTACCATTTTGGACATATCTAGATTCAAAATCAGGAATTTTTACAAGTTTAATTTCTGATGTGACAGGATCCACAGAAACCCAGTTGTCTTTATCTTCCAATTTGGCATATCTGTTATAAAACAAACACCAAATTATTTTTAAAATTCTGGACAAATTGGGAATCTCTACAACTCTTTAAAAATTAATTTTCATCTCACATATGTTCTTGTTACAGAAATTTGTTTGGATGTCTTTAATTTCTTGAAACCTGCTTAAACATCTACTAATCCATGAGGTTGTCAGTTACTCTGTAGCCTGTCCTGTAGCTGTTGATCTAATCTCTCCTAAATTTGGGTTAAGCCTTTGGGGAATAACTTAGTAACAGAAAAAGACAGATGGACAAAAGTAGACTTACATTACACTGTTCATTGGGACGTTGTTAATAATTTTCAGGTAGGAATGGTTAAAAGTGGAAACAATGCTGACAAAATGATTTCTGGGTTTCCTTGTTCAAAGCAAAGAGAATAACTGTGAAAAGAGCCAGCTATGGGGAGGCAGGGAAAATGTTCCTACTATATTTTCAGAAATGTGCATAATGAATACCACTTAGTTTAACATATAAAAATACAAATATAAACTAAACATGAGTATCTTGGCTCAACCAATCAAATTGATGATTTGTTTTCTATTAAGTGGTTGTTTAGGCACACAAGAATGGGTGGTTAATTTATGGCAATATTTATGTACTGTGTTTAAAAATTTTTATGTATTATATTTAAAAAAATCCAATCATACATTTGAACTATGCTTTTATGCCTCTTAGTATTTCTATTAGTAGATGATAGTTCATTTGGATTTTCACAAGTACCTCTGAATTTCCTGTGAGAAACTTTAAAACTGGGGTCTACGTGCCATCCACAGTTTCCCTCATTCATACTTAAAAGCAGACTCTTAGTAATAAGTATCACACTTCACGCTGAAATGCCTTCTGTGATCTAACTTTGGAAATGTCCTTATTGCTCTCTGTTGTGAAAATGAGATGCCATTCAGGTAGGAAGGCAGCTCACATGCTGTATCAAATATCCATAAACAACTGCTACAGATGAATAATTATCAGAATAGTATGATAAAGTTAATGATTCTTTTGCTGTCCTCATTAGGATTTCAAAATAAGGGCTGGGGATGAGGATGCAGCTCAGTGGTGAAGTGCTCGCCCAGCATGCACCAGGCTCTAGGTTCAACCCTCAGTAGTGCAAAAAAGAAGAAGCAAAAAGATCTCAAAATAGCAATTACTAATTATTTAGGTGAACACTGGAAGATAATTTAACTTAGCTGTGCCTCCCATTCCTCCTGTAAAATAACAGGTTTGAACTGAACTTTTAAGATTTTTTCTCATTCTAAAGTTCTGTAATTGCAGGTTAAAGAAGCACGGCTCATCATTCTTCCAGGGAGAGCAATAGTTTTTTTGATATATTTATAGCCTTTATTAAAAATAGCAGCCCAAATTTAAAAAAGATTGGTGGGAAACAATTTTCAATAGACAGCCACAAACTATTGGCAGAGAGTTAGAACAATACAATTCTCAGTAGATGGCAGTGAGAATTTTCACAAAGAATGTCACAGAGAATCCTCATTTCTGTAGATTCAGTTAGGGACTGCCTTGTTCAATGCAGAGCAGGGGAAATTAAAACTAGACCACCCAAGTCAGCAGAGGCAGACTGGCTCCTGTGGGGAGGGTAGGCAAAGATGGTCACCAAGACCCTGTATGTAAAAAACAGTGGATGCTATTTCTTAACATTATTTAAAAAAATAATCACTTGGCTGAATTCCATAGGAGATGTGTTCAAAGGAAAGAGATCATTGAAGAACTTTCTCCATTATTTCCAGTTTGGCTACAGTTGGCCATGCTACTAAATACAACGTTGTATGAAGCACTAGCACACAGGGTCATAGGCAGAAGCAGACAAGCTACCAAGCAGCTCTGGCACTTAGGAAGTTGCAAAAGCTGTGTGTCCTAGGCAGCAGGTGGGAATTCTTTAAATCCAACATGAATCCCTGTAATTTTATAAATAATAGCCCCATAGAGAGTTTTCTTTTCTATGGCATGGCTCTCAGAGCTAAGAAGTAAATTTACTTTGAAAAATTTAAAGTATGCAAATCCCAGATGTCACTATAGAGTAGACACAGCCAGGTCCCTTTTAGTACAGGCATGGCACTATGGCTCAGTAAATGTATTCTGAGCAAACGTCATCATCATCAAGACAAACACAAAAAGTCTGCCAATCTCTGAAGCAAAACAGCATAATTCAGGGCAAGATTAATTATTAAGATTTATGTATAAATAAAACTCGATTTTCCTCGTTAAAACATAAGAAGGAAAATTTTTTGAACTAAATTTGTGTAGAATAAATTTTGTGGTAAATTTTATCTGCTACTTTCTCACCTCTCAAGACTCTTCAGAAATAAGAGAGAGTTTAGAACGCATTTTTTTTTTCTGAGTTTTTCCTTTATTGCTTTTTAGGCATCTATAGCCAGAGCTTCTTCTGTGGTGAGCATTCTAGCCTCATCCTCACACACAGGTGGGCAAAGGAAGGGGATTCTGGTGAAAATTCCTCCTCATATCAACTTTGGGAAATTTAATCTATAGCCCTTTGGAGAGTTACAACTCTGGGGTGTAAAGGAATGAAGTACTCAGATTTCATTAAGATATTTGAAAATAGGCACTTAAAGTAACTTAAAATTTGGATTTAAGCTCACAACTATATCTTACTTTACTTGAGCTGGTTGTCCAGTGTCTTCATCAAAAACTTGAAATTTTCCAATCGATAAGCCTTCGCTTGACTTATCCATTCCTTCACTAGCACGGAAAGAAATTGTGCTGCTTCTAAAATGAATGCCTTCTTTCACGTTTTTCACCTTTACTTTGATGGGGATGGATGTGGGCTTATATTTATTCCTAATGGACTTGTGAAAAGCTGCTTTATTGGTGACAATGATACTGAAGTCAAGAGTCTTCATTTGTTCATAATCAACTTCCTAGAAAGGCAAGACCAAAGTTTCTTTTAACAGAGAAAACAACCAGAACATACAGGGTGAGTGTGCGTACACACATTTTAAATGTTAGATATGATCATTTGACATACAGCAAGTACTATTGCATTGAGTATTCCAACTCACATCCATACCAAGTAATTACAAATTCCCTGTCAATCTGGATATTCATAATTGTTAAATATAAGTTTAAGAAGCATTCCCAGTTCATTTTATTAAAGGTCAAGTTTATTTTTAAAAGTATACATTTTTATTTTTAACAATCTAAAGTGATTTTTTTCTGAAATGGAAACATTAATGGACATTCAGTAAAAATTAATATTGCCTAAGAGGTGCTCCATTTTAGTCCAAGGACTATGCATTATATGGTAGTATTACTAGTTCTGTCCCCCAGGTAGACTGACACACACACCAATATCCTAAAAACCCCAGAAGTCCTGAAGTGAAGAAAAAAAAACAAGGCTTTTCAAATTTGTTTAAACAAAGAACCCACTCCCTTCCTTTGTGCACAGTATCTATTAATATCTGCTTTGCTGTTAATTCTATAAAAGATTAGCCTTCTTTCAGATAGTTCTTTGTGAATTATGGCATTTATAATGTCCATTTGATATAATCTCTGTATCACACTCTATCTATATATTTTATGGTCCAATTTTCCCATTTTCATTTTACAAACATTTCTATAGTATATTATTATTTAGATATACTTATTTACCATTCTATTACTAGACATTTTGACCATCTGCAATTTTCGAATATAGTTAATACTTTCTTGAACATTCTTATACAACTTATTTTTCTGAGTGACCTATATAAAAATCACCGAAAGAATTACCTAGTCAAAGTTTATTTAGGCCCTATTCTTTCATTGCTTTTAATTTCTAGTGTTCCCAGATAATTTAGATGCATGTACCATTGCTTGTTTCTTCAAATACATATGTTTACAGGATTCTAGAAAAGCTGTTCACTTCTTTTTTGGGTGATTTATTATGAATTTTGCTTTATTCTATGTAGGGTTTTGTACGGACAATTTATTTTGCCCCCTTTAAAATATGGATCACTATGGTAGGGACAAGGACACAACAACAAATGACTAGAGACAAAACATTCTTTGTGACTTTCAGATCTTTTTGAGAGTTCTTTTATGGTGCTCTTGCACCTGATATGCTGGATTTGATGGCACAATATATGCTAGATGAGACATAGAATCTTCTAGCTGGTTATTATTAGTATTCAAGAGCCAAGACAGTGTAAAAAAGTGAGCTAGGCACTGGGGACATAAAAACACTAGGACACTGTTACATAGTATTTATCATAAATAGCTGTAATGCTCCAAAGAGAATGAAAGAAATTTTCAACATCATGAGCAATGTATGAGGCCAAATGCCTCTATTTTTTACAACTCTATCAACATATTTTGTCATTTCCATTTTTTGCTATTTTCCAATAACATTATGGATTTTAATTTGTTGGTAAAGCTGTGCACATTTTCTCATGTAATGATTTATTATCTCTCTTATATTGTTCATCTCCTCTACCTTTTTTTTCAGTTTTATTCGGGTATAGTTTACAGATAATAAAACTCACCCTAAGTTTACAACTTAGTTTTTTAGTATTTGTTATCATCATTATGATCCAATTTTAAACATTTCCATCATTACAAAAAGTTCCTTTATGCCTCCCTTATATCCCCGGCCCTATGCAATCCCTGATCTGCTTTATCTCGTTTTGCCTTTTCTAGAAATCTCTCATAAATGACATCACAGGATATGATGTCATCATAGAATAGTATTTTGTACCTGGTTTCTGAATAATATAATGTTTTTGAGATTCATCCATGTTGTAGCATGTATCAGTACTTCAGTCCTTTTATTCAATAGTATTCCATTATATGGATATACCACATTTTATTTATCTGCTCATCAGTTGATGGCTATTTGGACTGCTCCCAGATTATTTTGTGGTTAGGAACATTTTGCACAAAAGCCTTTGTATAGACATGTTTTTATTTATCTAGGGTGAATTAATACCTAGGAATAAGATTGCTGGGTCATAGGGTAACTACTGTATGTTTAACTTAAAAAAAAAAAAAAAGACTTACCAAACTGTCATTTTATATTTCCACCAGCAATATATAAAGGTTCTACTTTCTCTATATTCTTCCAATACTTGGTGTTGTCAGACTTTTTGATTGCTGTGGTCTGAATATATGCATACCCATAGAATTTATACACTGAAATCCTATCCCCCAAAGTGATGATATTGAGAGATGGGGATTTTGTGAGGTCTTAGAAACCCTTGTGAATGAGATTAACTCCCTTATAAAAGAGGCCTCTGGGATCTTGCAGGCCTCTTCTGCCACATGAGGATACAGCAGAAAGGTGCCATTATAAGCTAGAAATAGGGCCTTTGCTGGGCACTGTTTATAGGCTACGAAGTTGATGATACTTTGTTATAGCCATCCAAAGACAGTTGATTTTAGCCATTTTAGTAAGTGTATGATGACTATCTCTTATAGATTTTTTTAAAAATATTTTTTCGTTTTAGTTGTAGTTGGACACAATACCTTTATTTATTTATTTATTTTTTAAATACCTTTATTTTTTAATTTATTTTTATGTGGTGCTGAGGATTGAACCCAGCGCCTCGCACGTGTTAGGTGAACACTCTACCACTAAGCCACAACCCCAGCCCTATCTCTTATAGTTTTAACTCACATTTTTCATAATGGTTAATGATATTGGGTACCTTTTCAAATGCGTATTTCTGTGCATCTTCTTTTTTTAACTTTTCTTTTTAGTTGTTAATGGATCTTTATTTTATTCTTTTATTTAGATGCAGTGCTGAGAATCAAACCCAGTGCCTCACACATGCTAGGCAAGCACTCTACCCCTGAGCCACAATCCCAGTCCTCTGTGTATCTTCTTAATCTCATTTCTTTTTGATGGAATCTGATTACTGCCTTTATACTTTGTAAGCAACTATTTAAAAAAAAAATCTTTATTTATTTTTATGTAGTGCTGAGGATCAAACCCAGTGCCTCACATTTGTGAGGCAAGTACTCTACCACCGAGCCATAACCCCAGCCCCTGGAAGCAACTACTTCATATAGCTGAGATAACAAATTTGTAATTCTCTCCAACTGTTGCTTTCATTGTAATGCTGATTTTACTACTTTTCATCCACACTCCCCTTGGAAGAGTGGGTTGAGAATATTTCCAGCACCCCCATCATTCACCAGTATATGATTGCTTCTGTGTATGTTGTTGACTTTATCTCGAACATCAGGCATAGTTGAACCTATAATTGATAACTAAAAATTATGCTATTTTCACATAAGCAGGTGAATTTTTATCTCTGATGATTATTTCTTCCATAATCATAAAATGTGTCTTCCTTTTAAAAACGAGGAAATGTAGTCAATTGTCTTCTGCTTTTAAAGAGCTAGTTTAAATGCATACATTAGTCTACTGATTAGTGAGGCTCATAATTATTACTATGAAACCTCAATTATTTTCTACTCTGATATTGATTGTCCCACTGTTAGATTTTACCTAGATTGTCATATATTGATTTTTATAAAAATTTAGAAACTTCTGGAATCAATTTTTGTCTGCATATAACTTAATGAAATAATATTTTTAAAGCTGCAGTTTTGCATTTCATTTTAAAAATCTGGCAAGGCAATTCTATCATAAACCACTTGCAAGTACATTATTATCGTTCCTTGCTTATTTTGTTTCATCCGTCTTATAATTTTTGTTTAAAAAGTGGGATCTATAAGAACTAAATGTGTAAGACCCTACATACGCTTAATGATTGGATTCAATTTTTCTTCATTGATTCAATGCACAAGAGATTTGTTCCAAAATGTAGCCCCCGAAGTATTAATATTAGAATATACGTAGATTTTTGTTTAAAAGGCAAGATGCTGAGTCCCACCCAGTTAGGCTTTGTGATAATGACACCCAGGAATCATCACTGTTGGCATGTAGCTTTACGAGGTGTTTCTTCGTCACACTTAAGTGTCAAGTTATCATAGCTTCTATTTTTGGATCTTATTAGTGAGGGTTGACTCTACTGTTAGATAAATAGACTGAGAGGTGGTAAGTGAAGGGATACTCAGCAGAGGCACAAGGTCATGGTGTGGGAATGACAGGAAGTGGTCTAGGCAGTGATGACGCTGGTCTCATGCTGTCTGGCTAGGATCAGAGTCCCCTGATCTGAATCTGAACTGTAGTGCAAATACTTGCTGACCACACAACTTGGGCAAGCAGGTATGGCCACTATCTTAAACAAATGTGGTGCTGGCTGTGCATGTAAAGTATTTGTGCTTGGAGCTCAAAATATGCTAGATTCTCTCCTGCAGCAACTTGTTCCACCCTAGTTTTGAACACTCATGACTTACCTTAATAAGGGTCACAATGCCTTCATTGGTCAGGGCATCAGTTTCTATGTGGAAATAACCCCCTTCGTTTCCTGATGCAAATGTAAAATTTGCTAACCAATTATCAGAACCTATTTCATCTGCATCGGTCACTTTTATGCGCATGACTTCTACATTGACTTGATTTTCTTCAATCGTTCCTTCGTACTGCAAAATAAGAACATGTGATTTTTATTCTGATATAATACAAACAAGTTGATATATATATTTTAGTTAGGGCCAAAATATGAATAAATAGGTACATTTATTATAAAAATAAGTTACCATTTCATTTTCCGTTACAGGGATATTGTCATTGACATCCAAAATACGAATCTGAACTTGAGCTTGTTTGACTGGTTTGTCTGTTATTTGTCCATTGCCATCTCTTGCTTCTACTGTCAAAGAGTAGCTGCTGTGTTCCTGCAGAGAAATAAAAGATATGCAACTGGGGTGAAAATGAATTGTTCCCAATCTTCTCTTCTGGTTTTAGTTCACATCACCATTGGGAAACGAACCATAGTATACTTTACTCATAAATAAGTTTCATGATCTGTTGTTTCTATGTTATTTATTTGTAGTCAAGAGCTTTTGAGAAAGGGCAGAAATCCCACCACGTCTTCCAAAGGACTAGCAGAGTTATTGTCAAATTCTTAAATATTGCCATTGGTGGTATTCTCAGAAGACTCTGTTCTTAAACCCATCTATACTAAAGGGGCGCTGTTCAAAATACAGTTCATTCTGCAATGGAAGACGTGGTGGGATTGTATGAAATGTTTTGTTTCCTACCCTATACATCATTCTTAGCTAAAAGGTAACCCAGAAGAACCTAGTCCCAAGAAAAACTTAACCAGTGAGGACAAAACTTGGTGATCTTTATCCTGACTTCCTCAGGAATAGGATTCTTAGAGACTGTGTCCTAGAGAATGACTGTCATTCAAAAAGGAACCTTCTCTTCCGTGTGTGGTCCCCTTACTGTAGCTACATTCTGTGTGGCTGGATTTAAGAAATTTGGCAGCCGCTGCCAGTACACAGAGGTCCTACGTGGGGCAGAACCACTCAGTGAATGAAGGACAGTTGGGGCTCTTGACGAGCCACCTGGCCTCTAATTCTGGCTTTGTCATTTACTAGCTGTGCTGGACACACACTTAATCCCTATGATTCTCAGTTTTCTTATGGGGATAATAACTGGATCTGCCTCAGAGGTTTCCATATGGATTAAATGAGTTAATCCATATAAAGGGCTTAGGATATTACCTGGCCATGGTTAATACCCAATAAATTATGGCTTTTAATCTTGGCTAAACTTTCCACACCTCAGAAACGGTAGCTTATTACAAATCACACCACTAATTCAGAGTAATACTTTTCCTCTCTAGTTTTATGAGAACAGGTGTAGAGCAGAATGTTAGGAGTGATCAGATTCTTAAATTTTACAAAGATCCGGATGGCAAGTTGGCAACAATCCTTCCCATCTGAGCAAAGTTAATTTTCCAAGTACAATACCATACACTTGGATGATGATTTATATTTGAAGACAAAATAGTATTCACTAACATTTTATTCTTATATATTAGGATCTTTGTGCACATAGCATCTGAAAATTCTTTTATTTTCCCCTTTAATTTAAAATTTTGAGTTAGAAATTAAAAGAATGAAAAATTGTTGAGGACAGTCTAGGTAAACTACTCAAATTTCTCTTTAATTTGGGATTTAAAATAATTTTCTCCTTTATAAGGATTTTTATTCCCTAGCCAGGAATCCTGTCTCCAGCCCCTTGCCCTCACCACCTTGATCCCTACAGTTCATTAGAGAACCCGCCAACTGGGAATGCTGTGTCAGGACTCTAGGAAATGGATTTCTAACTAGAGAGGTACTAGAATGGTGTTGTCTTTATGAAATTATCATTTCAACGTAAACTCAAACATTAAAAAATTAAGCTGGTATTTTATATACATATATTTTAATGTGAAGTCCTCCACATCTGGTGCTTTTAAAAAAATATATCTCAATAGGCATACAGCACATCTCAATTTGGATTAGTCACATTTCAAATGCTCAAGAGACTCATATAGCTAATGTCTACCAGAATGGGCAGTGTATCCCTAAAAAAGGATGATTCTTAGTTATCCTATGACTGAGGAATATTGAACGAACTAAGAAAATTCAAAGAAACACAGAGAGGAGCAACTGGAAAGGATAATGAGGAGTTTAAAAGATGAACAACATGAAAGTTTAATTTACCTCTCTGTCCAATGTAATACTGGTTGTATAAATCTCTCCCGTATCTTTATTTAGGTAGAACACTGGAGGATATGCAGGCTCCTGAGACACGATTCTGTAGGAAACCTTAGAATTCATGGTATTGGGCTCATCTGCATCTATTGCGGTGATTTTCATCACAAGTGTATCTAGCATTAGAAATCAAGATGACCAGGGTAAGTCCACTTACGTGTGACATTATATTATTTTTAATTTCAGTTTGTTTCTAAAAGGATTTCAGGTATTTGTCAAAACCACAGTTTAAGCCAGGTGTGATGGTGCATTCCTGTAATCCCAGTGACTGGGAGGTGGAGGTATAAGAATCCCAAGTTCAAAGGGATCTCAGCAACTTAGCGAGGCACTAAGCAACTTAGTGAGAGCCTATCTCTGTCTCTAAAAATGGATGTGGCTGAGTGGTTAAGTGCCTTTGAGTTCAATCCCTGCTCAAAAAAAAAAAAAAAAAAAAAAAAGAAAGCACAGTTTACCACAATCAAAAATTTACTTGAATGAGGAAATAAGCATGAGTAGAATAGAGGAGAAGGAAAACAAGATGAGAGCAAGGCTAAGATTGGGTAATTTCCTGCACAATGCTCTTAGAGGGCCTCATATGTGCTTATTAGCTAATACAGAAAAAGAAGCATGAGCAGCCACTTGATCCTGTTGTTTATCAGGATACAAACATCTCAGGAGAAGTATAATTATTCTTTTTATTTTGATCAAAGAGAAATCTTTCCTTGGAGTTTTCTATAGAGTACTTCATTGAAAAATGTTGTCAAGAAAATTTACAGTAAAAATAATATGTCAGAAGTCAGCAGCTCCATCCAGAGGCCCAAAGCCAGACAGACACCTGTTTTTATATGCAAAGTTTCACTGGAATAGAGCCACCCCCATTTGTTTACATAGTATCTCTGGCTGCTTTCCTTCCAAAGGGCAGACTTGAGTAGTTGCTATGGAGACCTCACCTGTCACATCAGTCTACCATCTTTTCCCAGGGTAAAAAAGATAAGTTTAAAGTCCTTTGAATTTATCATAAGAAAAGCCTTTCGGAACTGAGAGCCACAGGTTCATTTTTATTTGTCCTGTGGGTAAGAACACTCAACTTCTGTTACAGTATGGGATTTAGTGTTTATTTACACAATGGAAATTAAATGGCACTCATGAAAAATAATAGACTCTTACTTGCTGCACTCAACTCTTCAACGGACCCCAGGAAGACTTCCTGTGTGAACACTGGCTCATTGTCATTGATATCAAGAACCTTAATCCGTAGTTCTAAAGGTTTCTCAAGATTGTTTCCTTTTTCATCCAAAGCATAACCCATTAGCTGAAATCATGACATAAATAATAAAATTAACTAACGTAATTGGGTTGCTATAGCATCAAAAATTAAATCATAAGTATTACCAAAAAAAACCCAAAAATACTACCAATAAAATTGTTCTACATACCAGAAAATATGGTGTTTCTTCTCGATCAAGAATGCTAGTAACATTCAGTTCTCCAGTGCTTGGATTAAAGACAAATATACCAAATGGTGGCTCTGTGATCCCTTTTCCAGTGTATTTGTAAGTAATTTTTAGTCCTCTTTCTTCTGCAATATCAGAATGGATCTAACATGAAAATAAGAGATGAGTGTCTCAAGTTAAATTCTTTGTAGTTTACATTGTAAATTAGTGCACAATTTCTGTTTGAAGTTGTCAAGACACTGAAAGGAGGGACATGGCACTAGCATCAGGGAACCTGGGTTCTGATTCTATCTCGGCTGCAGCTGAGTTATGTGACACTGAGTTAGCTACTTAACCTCCCTGTGCCTCAGTTTTCTTATCCTTTAACTGGAAAACATCTGAGTGTTTCCTTTTTTAGGGTGATTGTGAAATTAAGACATAGCTGTGTGCATCTTGCAGGGGGAGGAGATAGATTTTAAATTTGGCACATATGGTAAAAATCGCAGAGTCAAAATCACCCTCATTAATCTATTTGATTATCTGGAAATCATTCCCAAGAGGGATGAAAACCATCAAGTGCTTCCCTACTTAGAATGCCTCAGCACATCATGTTTCTAATCTGCTAGATATTCTGTAGTTACCATCTTGAGATCCTCTACAAGGCAATATCATTTGTATCTTTAAATGCTTCTCTGTGGTCCCCTAATGGTTCCTCATTTTCTCCCTTCACATACCACTAAAGTCATCACCACCATCTGCCTGCCTGGCCAGTTCACTATTATGAAACTTCAGGATTAGTTAGTCTTTCTTCCCTTAGGCTTCCGAACAATGCACTGGGGTTGTTGGGGTTTCAGCTGTGAGAAACCAAAAGATAGCGGATGGGTCCTCCAACCTCCTGCTACAGCAGCTCAGCTCCTGGAGTGCGATGGTAAATCTAGAGCAGTCACATGATCATTTTTCACTGAGCTTCTGCCTGTCCTTTTGCCAAATGCATGCCCATACACAATATACAGATACACTTATGTATGTGCATTTAAATTTACATTATAGTATTTATAAGGATATTCTATGTCTTTGCAGACTACTTGTATGTACTATATAATCCTACCTGGGTTAAAAATAAAACAAAAATCGTGTGGACAGAACTGTTGGTTTGTATACATGTATGTATGCAACTAAGAGTTTATTGCATATATATATATGTACGTGTTATGGTTTATGTATGAGGTTTTCCCCAAAAGCTCATATGTGAGACAATGTAAGAAAATTTAGAGATGAAATGATTGGGTTGTGAAACTTTTTAACCAAATCAGTGCATTAATTCCCTGACAGATATTAACTGGGTGGTAACTATAGGCAGGTAGAATGTGGCCGGAGGAGGCAGGTCACTGGGGGCATGCCTTTGGGGTATATATTTTGTCCTTGTTGAGTGGGGCTCTCTTTTGCTTTCAGGTATGATATTCTGAGTTGCTTTCCTGTACCACACTCTTCTGCCATGATGTTCTTCCTCATTTTAGGAAAATCTACTGAAAGATTGTATGAATTACTGAGAAAAAAAAGCAAGCCAAAATAAAACAAAAAACTAAGTTGCTTGTATGTGTACTGTTATGTTGAGCCATACTTGAAACTCTCCAGATTTTAAGCAAAGCTTGGTGGGTTATGCCTGTAATCCAGTGACTAAGAAGGCTGAGGGGCAGGAGGATAGCAAGTTTGAGGACAGCCTTAGTAAATTAGTGAGATCCTATCTCAAAATAAAAAATTTTAAAAGGACTGGGAAATAATTCAGTGGTACAGTGCCCCTGGGTTCAATCCCCAGTATATTTATATATATATATATATATATATATATATATATATATATATATATAAAGGCGGGGGGCTTTTATATTTAAAAAAATGTTGTTAGCAGACAGGAAACTTTATCTTCTATTTCATAGTCATAGTTTCTCTTGAAAAAGCTCTTCACATATGATCTTTATGAGATTGGAAAGATGAAGGTAAAACCTGGATTTGAACGTATACATTCACATGAATGCTTACTGAGCACCTACTGCACACAGGCGTTGGTCAGGGCACAGGCAGGACTTGGGCGCTCTAAGGACTAAGCCAAGCCTTCGTGGAGCTTACACTGTACTGAAGGAGACAGACGATGAAACAAGCAATGTTGATTCAGCAGTGAAATATGCCATAAGCCAATCTGATACAGGTTAAGAGGACAGAGAAAAAGTGGGTGAGGGCAGAAGGAGGTGACACTGTGTAGAGAATGCCTGATATATGCTAATCTTGCAGATTATCTGTGGGGATCAGATTCCAGGCAGAGTGAACAGCCTTGCAGAGTCGGGGACTGGAATGAGCTTGTGGTTACTTTAAGAGGATGTAGCAGAGTAGGGAATGGGAAGTGATTGGAACTGGGGACAGAGAGGTGGCCTAGGCGAAGCAGTCAATCATATGGGGGCAAGAGGGTTATTTTTTCCATTGCCCTGGGAAATCACTTAAAGGTCTCATCAAGGAGGTGAACATGCTTTGTCTTTTCAAAGGTTTGCTCTGGCCAAATTCTGGAGCATGGGCTGTGTGGAAGGGCTTGGCAAGAGTCAGAGCAGCAAGACAAGATGGGAACACTTTTTGTTACGAGGGATGGAGATAACAAAGCCTCAGACTATGGGAATGGAGTTGAAGAGAAGAGCGCAGAGTTTGGATATACTTTTTGGGTAGAAGTGATAATACTTGCTACATATCAGCCTTTAAAAACTGCATGGAATTATGGTGCCTTTTACATAAATGGGTAGAACTTTAGGAGAGCAGCTTTAGGGGAGCAAAACAACAAGGGTTTAAGTTTGTACAGCTAACTATGAGGTACATTTGTAGGAGGATTATCACATAATTGATTTTAAAAATTGGACCATTTGAGAGTAAAGAGGGAGCTACTACTTATTAAGCTAGGACGACAGGCACGAATCAGGATGTACAGTCACCCTCCCTCTCAGACCTCAGTTCTTTCCACAACTATCATAAACTACTTTTTACCATAATACCCTCTTTGGAGGATTGTAACGCTGTGTTAAGTTACAATTAAATTACTGCCAGATGTCTCAACTCCTAGTTGAATCAAAACTTAAAGTGATAGATATTTTTTGCCAATGATGTTGCATCTTTCAGAAAGAGAAAGAAGATCTCAAAGTTGGTACTTGCTGCTAAAAGTCAGCTCTGCTAATTTTCTCTCTTTTTTTAAGCTCTGCTAATTTTCAAATACATTCTGAATATTAAGAAATTTAGTAATTACATAATCATCCTTAAATTTTAAAGCGGACATAAAAATCCTCTTCCACCACAGTTTTATTCATAGGTGTGTGTTTCATGTTCCTCTTTAGAAGATACCTTGGCAATTGGATTCTTTTTGGACAGATCCTCTCCTTCCCTCAGAGCCACAGGGGCGGTGATCCAGGCCCGCTTTTGCCGTACTAGGTGAGTATGTTTAGGAAGCAGCTGATTTTTGCTTCTGGTGTTTAAGGCCTACAATAATAAAATATTGTCAAAATATTATTACATATCATCGAGCATTTGTGTGAAATTCTATACTTTACTAAAGCTTAAAAGTAGTGCAAATTTTAAGGTATGTTTTACATTTCTTACCAAGCTTCATTTTTTAAAGAGGAATGTACATATTCTAATAATCTCTATAGGTGGTCAAGAGATTATCTCCAAGCCTATAAAGCAGAGAGTTGTGAGGAGGAGGAGGAGGAGGAGGAGGAGGAGGAGGAGGAGGAGAAGGAGAAGGAGGAGGAGGAGGAGGAGGAGGAGGAGGGGGGAGGAGGGGGGGGAGGAGGAGGGGAGGAGGAGGAGGAGGGGGGAGGAGGAGGAGGAGGAGGAGGAGGAGGGAAGAAGATATCCCAGAGTATCCAATTCAAAAGGCCTGAAGAATAAATTAATGGCCTCACCTTACAAATTGACAAGTGAGAATAACAGACCATGTCCAAAAAGTTTTTTCTTATTAGCTAAAAATGAAATTTCACTTTTCCTTGATGGCTTATGAATTAAAAATAAATTACTATCATGCTTTAAGACAAAATGTTTGTAAACTGTTGATATATATGTGAACAAAACTGGTACAACTGCCAGTTAATGAATTTGTTATCAGGAATGTGTAAAGGAATACATCTCCTGTCTCTTGTTTTTATAACTTTAGGTAGAAAACTATTATATAAATTTTCACTAGGGTTTTATAGGTAAGTATGTATTTTATGAAGGAAAAGTTTAATACAGAAGACCTACTATCTTAAGATCAGAAATGATTATTACACTAGGATTATTTTACCATTTACTAAGTTTGTTGCTGTACCTAAACATGTATTTTTTTTTGTTTCAAAATACACTGGTTATCATTGATTTTTATTTGCTTTCATTTGAAAACCTTTTTCTTAATTTAAACAAATATAAATTATATATAAAGAATTATAAATTATGTTAAAACTTTTGATGCATCTATGTTCATTAGAGATATTGGTCTGTCAAAAATTCTCAACAAAATTCTGGCAAGTTGAATACAAAAACATATCAAAAAGATAGTGCACCACAATCAAGTATGATCAAGTTCATGACAGGGATGCAAGGTTGGTTCAACATATGGAAATCAATAAATGTAATTCATCACATCAATAGACTTAATGATAAGAATCATATGATCATCTCAATAGATGCAGAAAAAGCATTCAATAAAATACAGTACCCCTTCATGTCCAAAACACTAGAAAACTAGGGATAATAGGTACTTATCTCAACATTGTAAATGCTATCTATGCTAAGCCCCAGGCCAGCATCATTCTAAATGGAGAAAACCAGAAAGCATTCCCTCTAAAAACTGGAACAAGACAGGGATGTCCTCTTTCACCATTTCTATTTAACATAGTTCTTGAAACTCTAGCCAGAGGAATTAGAAAGACAAAAAGAAATTAAAGGGATACAGATAGGAAAAGAAGAACTCAAATTAGCACTATTTGCCAACGATATGATTCTATACCTAGAAGACCCAAAATATTTCAACAGAAAACTTCTAGAACTAGTGAATGAATTTGGCAAGGTAGCAGGATATAAAATCAAAACCCACAAATCAAAAGGATTTCTGTATATCAGTGATAAAACCTCAGAAAGGGAAACAAGGAAAACTACCCCATTTATAATAGCCTCAAAAAAAAATTGGGGAATCAACTTAATGAAAGAAGTGAAAGACTCTAGAATGAAAACTATAGAACGCTAAAGAAAGAAATTTAAAAAGACCTTAGAAGATGGAAATATCTACCTTGCTGTTGAATAGGCAGAGTTAATATTGTTGCAATGACCATATTACCAAAAGCATTACACAGATTTAATGCAATTCCAATCAAAATCCCAATGACATTCCTCATAGAAATAGAAAAAGCAGTTATGAAATTCATCTGGAAAAATAAGAGACCCAGAATAGCTAAAGCAATCCTTAGCAAGAAGAGTGAAGCAGGTGGCATCACTATACCAGACCTTAAACTATACTATAGAGCAATAGTAACAAAAATCAGCATGGTATTGGCACCAAAATAGACTTGTAGACCAATGGTACAGAATAGAGGACACAGAGACAAACCCCACATAATTACAGTTATCTTATATTAAACACAGGTGCCTAAAACATACTTTGGAGAAAGGATAGCCTCTTCAACAAATGGTGCTGGGAAAACTGGAAATCCATATGCAACAAAATGAAATTAAACCTCTATCTCACACCCTTCACAAAACTCAACTCAAAGTGGATCAAGGATATAGGAATTAAATCAGACACCCTGAACCTAACAGAAGATAAAGTAGGCCCAAATCTCCATTATGTCGGATGAAGCCCTGACTTCCTTAATAAGACTCCTATAGCACAAGAATCAAGAAATGGGATGGATTCTAACTCAAAAGCTTCTCAGCAAAAGAAACAATCAGTGAAGTGAATAGAGAGCCTACAGAATGGGAGCAAATTTTTACCACACGCACATCAGATAGAGCACTAATCTCTAGGATATACAAAGCACTCAAAAATCTTAACACCAAAAAAACAAACAAATAATCCAATCAATAAATGGGCCAAGGAACAGACACTTCTCAGAATATGATATACAGTCAGTCAACAAATATATGAAAAAATGCTCAACATCTCTAGCAATTAGAGAAATATAAATCAAAACTACTCTAAGATCTCATCTCACTCCAGTCAGAATGGCAGCTATTCAGAATATAAACAACAATAAGTATTGGTGAGGATTGAGGAAAAGTGCATACTCTTACATTGCTGACGGGACTGCAAATTGGTGCAGCCAATATGGAAAGCAGTATGGAGATTCCTTGGGAAACTGGGAATAGAACCACCATTTGACCCAGGTATCCCACTCCTTGGTTTATACCCAAAGGACTTAAAAACAGGGACACAGGGACACAGACACATCAATGTTTATAGCAGCACAATTCACAATAGCTAAATTGTGGATCCAACCTAAACACCCTTCAGTAGATGAATGGATGAAGAAAATGTGGTATACATACACAATGAAATATTACTCAGCATTAAAAGAGATTAAAATCATGGCATTTGCAGGTAAATGGATGGAGCTGGAGAACACAATGTTAATTGAAGTTAGCTAATCCCCAAAAAAGCAAATGCTAAATGTCTTCTCAGATATAGGATGCTGATTCATAATGGGGATGGGGGGGCATGGGAGGAATAGAGGAACTTTAGACAGGACAAAGGGAAGGGAAGGGAAAGGAGGGTGGCACAGGGGTAGGAAAGATGGTGGAATGAGATGGACATCATTACCCTAAATACATATATGAAGACACGAATGGTGTGACTCTGCTTTGTGTTCAACCAGAGACATGAAAAATTGTGCTCTATTTGTGTAATATGAACTGAAATGCATTCTGCTCTCATACATAACTAATAAGAATAAATAAAAATTTTTAAAAAAACTTATGATGCAAAAAATATCAAATTTCCTTCTATCTTTTCACTCATTTTTCACAGAATATCCATTGTTAACAGCATAAAGTATATCTTTTCTGAGAACACAGTTGTGCATGTATGCACACGTGGATAAAGGTCCTTCCCTATAAAACGATCTATATTCCCCAGCACTGATTGACACTTATTTGTTTGAGAACAGGCATGTGTAAGGCAACATGGGTTTTAATCTAGTACAACACAGTCAAACTGTCCGCTATGAAGTAAAGCCTCTGAGTCCCAGAGATAGAAATAACCCCTTGGTTCCTTACCTCAAAGTGAAGTCCATTTCCAAAGTTAAAGCAGATCTGTAAAATAAAATTATAGACATGAAAACAGAAGTTTAACCACCATTGCCATCCTTAGTCAAAATGAAATGACATTGAATCTTCCCTTTGCCCTTCCTCAATGACGAGGGCCAGAAGGAGGAATCTGCCTTCTCCTTGAGCCACACTGCCCATTCCAGAAAATGCCTGGAATCTTCAAAAACAAACAAAATAATCGGCCTTGTGAAATTTTAGCCATACCTTGTTTCTTTTCTTCTCACCCTGGTTTTCATGTTCTCTGGGATCCACTTACTTTTCCTCAAGCCCTTCAGGATGAGGTGAGCCTCCCAAGGACCCCCTAGGGCACATACACACCCCTGGCCGGGTTGACTTCTCCATTTTTCAACACTCCACCAACTCCTTTCTTTAATTCTTCGCAAGTAATATTACAATTTGGATTTCATCATCACAGCATTGTACTATTCTAAATACAGTTGTTTCTTTCCAAACTGCCCCATAAACTCCTATCCTGCTTCTGAATTTTGCTGTCATTTCTTTTTAATCTGGGTTAATTGCCTGCAGGCGTCATTGTCTCCTGGCTTCATCGAAATGAGCACTAATCTGGTAGCAGCATGTGGCCATTTATATTTAAACTGAAATTATTCAAAATTGCAGTTCTGTGGCTTAATAGCCACACAGGCTAATGGCTATCATTTGGACGGGGCAGATGGAGAGCATTTCCATCATGCAGACCAGCAGACGGCAATTGTAAAGATGTGAATGATAGGCAGGAGTCTTCATTTTCTTGAGTCTTTGACATTCTTGCCTCACATAGTTTCTGGCTCTCTACTATTCTCATACTGTCCCGGGCAACACTGCTAAGAGAAGGCTGTGGTGACCCAAAGGAATCCTCACATGAATTAGAGTAACTATAAAGGTGGTGGCTCTTTCTAGGGTGTTTACAGTTTGCCCAGGAGAGTACAAGCTGATATTTATTGTGCAGGCAACCATCTGTTAGCATCCGTCCATCCACAGTGTGTCCAGAATACAAATTATGTAGTCTCCTTGGCTTTGTCTCGCTCTTATTGTATCCTGTCATAGCATTCCAAACCTCAGAACCCCACCCGATCACCTGGACCACACTTCTGTACCCACTTGCTTTTACACAATGGTCCCACATTTAATTTGATGGACACTGTATCTTTAGTCAGCTTCTCCTTCCCTCTTTCCCCAAGGAGAGGTGTCCTGGCTCCTTTCCAAGGTTAACCAGCATTTGTGTGCTTTGCTCTCAACTCTTGCTCTACCACATTTATCATGAAACTGGTCCTTCCACTGACCTTTCATCTTCATTTCCCACTGGCTAACCAAGCACAATTAGGTCTTTCTTATTCTAAAGCAGATCCCTCTCTTATTTCCGCTAACATGTAATCTACTGACCCACACCCCTCCCTGACCATCATTCCAAATTGAAATAACTGTCTCTATTTATTGCATTCAGGTCCCCACCTTTCACTTATGTGTTAATTCATTGGAATGTGTCCTTGATTTGGGTTTTCTCAGTCTTGTTTGTCTTTTCCCATCTGCATGTCAGTTCCTTCTCAGATGGGGGCCATCTACACATATTGGTAATTCTCTGGTAAAAAGCATTTGTCTTTTTTTTTCCCTTCCTATTTATTCAATCATTTATATCTGTTTGGATTCATATATTTATTTTATTCTGTGGGTTACAAGTCAATACTATTTTATTTATTCTGTTCTTTAAATAGTTCTAGCTTTGGCCACTGAAATATCTCACAGGTTGGATTCCATGCCCCTGACAAGTCCCCATCTTTTGGGTTTGAGTGCTTCTTCACTTTCCAGAACTAGATGCTCCAGGTTCCTCATGTGTTTTCTTCATTCCTGCCTAAGAATCAGCTATTTTTTTTTTCCAGGGAGTCCTGGCTTCTGAAATTGGAGAATGACATTTAAAAGTCCAAGACCCGGACACAGGTGTAGCATATACATTACAACATGGTTTCCAGCCTCCTCAGCCACTTTTCTAGGGAAGATCAGTAAAGGTAAGAGATTTTCTTACCTTTGTTATTACTATCACACATTCTGCTTTAATTATTTTTGAGAAGCGGTATTATCTAATGGAAAATTCGTGGCTTTGGAAACAGTCACACCTAGGTTCTAATCTTATTTTTTGCCAGATGAGTTGCTGAGAATAACATGAGAATACAGGATACATACGGTGGCAGATGTTTTTGGTGGTCTAGCTAACTGCCATTTCTTCTTATCTTCAGTGTTGCAGAACCCCATTTTGCTCAGGTGTCAGGTAGACCCTGCCTGGTTCATGAGTAATGACTGGTGCATGATAGAACATGGTTGCTCTGACAGTGGTTGGTTTAGGCAGAAACGTGTAAGAGAATTGGGTCAATGAGGGATCTGCAAAAGACTCTCCTCGAAGATAGGAAGAGAAGTATTCACACAGTTTCCCTTTTTAAGCACCCAGGAGATGGCTGAGCAAGGAAGTGGCATGTGGAATGGTTATCGTCATCCTGTGACCGCGAAGGGAAAGCTAACAAAATGGTAGATCAGCTAAATTGAAATAGTGATATTACTGAGTTAGAGTTGATCAAACCTAGAGAGCCACCCTATCTCTATGTGATATTAAATTCTCTTTATATGATATTAAACTTCTTATGTGATATTCTTTTTGTTTAGCCTACTTTGGATTAGGTTTTCTTATTTGCATTTGAAAGCAACTAAGGACACACCCATTTTGCAGGGTTATTGTGCAATTAAAGAAATATCATATCAAGTTTAACTACTGTAGTGACCGAGACTCAGTAAATAGAATTTACGATGGCATTTCCTCAGTTCTAAGTCTTATATGTTAACATTTCTGAAATTTGGCCTTATTCATATCCTCAATTTTCTGAGCCTCTAAAATATGCTAAGTAAAAGAATGTTCTTACTCCATTAGATTCTTACATTCTTATATACAGACAAAAGTGGGCTGTGTAAGAGCCAAAAAGAAAATCAAAACAGGGTCAGGATGGTAGAGTGATTTAGAAGTGTGGGCAGACTCTCAGAAGGCACTGCTTCCGCCTAGTGAAACCTGAATACAATGAGGGAGCATCAGGGAAAGTCCTGCAAAAGGATTACCAGGCCCAGTGGTTGGAATGGCTTTGGTGCGGTCACGGTTGGTTTGATGGAGGGGAGTGTCTCTGTGAAGGTGATGTTAGAGGGAAAAGTCAGATCCTGGTCATGAAGAAGACTTTGGATTTTATTCATAGAGGGCTTCTCAGCTTAGAATGACAGAACTCAAGTTTGGAAAAGCTCTTTCCAGCTGTTGTATGGAGAATGAACCATAAGGAGACAAGAACAAATGCATGGAGACCATGCCATAGTCCCTGCAGTAGTCCAGGCAACAGACAACCCTAGTTTGAACCCTGGGGGATGCAGTAAAGATTGGTAGGAAGTAGAGACTTTCTATGTATACTTTGAAGGCAAATGCAACAGAACTGTGGATGGATTGCCTGAGGGAAAGGGAGTCAAGATGACCCTTAGAATTTTGACTTCCTATTGAGTAAGTGAAGCTTCCAGAGATGAGAAAAAATGGGGAGGCATCAGTAAGGATGGACAGAGGGATGGCATTAAGGGAGGAATGTTACGGGAGGCAAGAGCTGTTTTTACACTCTGTGTAAATAGCCTATCAGTAATGAGTATGGCCCTTAGAACCAGGTTTCAGCTGGAGGTAAAAATGGGGGAGAGGTCAGTGAGTTTTCGTTAAGGAAATGGGATGCAAGAAGATCTCTGTCAAGTGGGTGTATATCTAAGAAGCCAGTGTAAAGCAGACAAGGCTAATTTATGCCATTGGAAATCAAGACACTGGCCACCCATGGGGGTGGGCAGAATCTGAAGGGAGTACCAGAAGGCCAACGGGTGCTGGCAATCTGTTTCAATGTGGTTACTGGTGACAGGACGTTTTCAGTTCGTTGAGGATACAGCACATGTTTTCCTATGTGCACTTTTCTGTATGTATGTTTCACCAAAAAGTTAAAAATGGATGTGCACCTGAAAATTGAGAGTGTCTTGGAGTCTAGGTAAATGGTTCTTGTATTTGCATTTTAGTGACTCCTACTGCAGTAGCCTATTTTCACACACTTAATAAGGCATGAGGAACTCAGAACTCAAATATTTGCTCCACACTTGTACGAAAAAAAATCCATGAGAGTTACACTAATGTTTTGTCAGTTTTAAAACTATGTTTTCTGACTGAGGAAATAATGACTTAGCTACTTCTTTATATAGTAAACCATTTGGATCCTGAATCTCACAGGATACGTTTTTGGTTTTTTTTTTTTATTTCAACAAGTAGTTCAAAACTGAGGGTGATTATGCCCTGCTGGTCCCTCTTCTTCCCCCCACCACTGTGGACACGAGGTTATGTCTGAGACATTGTGCATTGTCAAAACAGTGGGTGGAGGGGAGACAAGTGCTACCAGTGGGTTGAAACCAGAGATGCTGCTCAATGACCTCAAATGCACAGGACAGCCCTGCCCCCCAACAATGCTCCAAATGGCGCTGCAAAGTGCTGAGGTTAAGAAAGCTTGATCAAGCTTCTCTGATTGGAAACTACCACAGTAACCTGGGTCTGACAGTTAGACATCGTGATGCTGTTTATTTCCCAACTGGTCACATATTGCAGGGAATGTGAACAGCCACACAGATGCTCTCTACTTTCTGTTCTCCACCCAGTCCCTGGCACTACTTTTTAACATCTCCTTTCTGTAAGTTGTTGTTTGCTGAGGGGGGATGGAGCCCAGTGCATGCTAGGCAAGGTCTCTAGCCACACAGCCCTGGCCCAGCCCTCTCTAAGACTGAGTGATCGTCCCACTCCAATGTTGTAAAAGGGTTGCCTGCATTGAAAGGGAGGCTGGACGAGATGGAATGTTATTTTTTCTCCCAACCATGAACTCTGTGACTTTTTTCTCTCACAACTTGGTGACAGAAAAATGTCATATGGGATATACCTACAGAGGAAAAGTAAGCTTTTAGTGCCTGTATCTAAAAACATGTTTTTAGATTAAAAGCTTTCAAAAGATTCCCCATTTTATAAGGCTTCTCCTTTCTCCCTCTCTCTTTAAAGTTTTTACCACCGGATCCTGTGCATCTTGTAGAAACTGGTCTTTCTGGCAGCTGGTCAGAAAAAACTTTTTTTTTTGGCAGAGGCATGAAGGAAGGTGAAATATCACTGCAAAACACAATCAATCAATGTGCTCTTTGTTCTCCAGGTCAGCACTTTAGAAATGTTGTCCTGTTCTGAAGTCACTTTGATGAGTTTCACAAGCAGAATCTAAAAGGACTCCTGACTCATTAGATGACAGCTGATCCTGGCTCAGATTCTCTTTCTGAAGTCCTTGGTATAAAGCAGACGATCTTAAAGCGTCCTTCTGTGGTCCCATGATTCCAAGATAAGGTGACCCCTTAAACTTTAATATCTCTGATGAATACATATCCTATTTAGTACAGATGAGATGTAGAGGGATACAAAGTAGGTTAAAGTTCTCTTTGGATTTTAAGGCATTATTATGGCTTATTTCCATTCAACCAGTTATGACTTCAGGCAGAATGTTTTAAAATTCTTTGTTTCTCTCTTTTGCTGTAGAGAAGGTCAAATAAGATACCACCTTGGGGGTCCTTGGCTCACCCCCAACCCGTGCATTCTTTGTTTCTTCCAGAGCAGTAGTATGGGTTAGACCCAGGGCCTCACCCCTGCTAGGCAATCTACCACTGAGCTACATCCTCAGTCCTACCTCCATTCTTAGAATGATTTCAACTTTGGCTGAAGCAATACAAAGAAAATAAAATGAGATAAAGGCAATGGATGCTACTTGTTTATGTCCTCTGGTCATAGAGCCTGATTTGTCTGTTTGTACTGATAGACTAGAGATCTAGCCCTTCATAGCTCTGTAGCCACAAAGTTTTTGGCAAGTTTTGGCAGGATCTCTGTAGTCATAGCAACTTACACATCCCCAAAATTCAAGTGGTCCAGTGCAGTCAGGGTAGATCAATGATTACTCTGATGAATCTGTTGGACCAGCTTTATATTCAAATTTCAGCTACTGAACTTTTCTCCTCTTATTTTTTTTAAGGGAGTGGGTGGGTGGGAAAAAAAATAGTCTTTATAAAATTTCTTATTTTATGAATAAACAGCACAACTTGTTTTGAAAATCCCAGCTTAAATGCACAACGATAAATGACACAGACATTTATATATTCCTATAGCAGTCTCACTCAACAGCCGATTTAAGTCTATCATTATATTTTTCAGAGTTGTGAATTTAACGTATCTCAAAGAGCAAGAAAAGCAGAACTTTGAGCTCTACTTTTTAATTCATGAACTCTGAATCTGAACTTTGGATAGCAAATATTTTATATCTAACTAGCAAAGTATATAATTTATCATCATCTTTCCCCTGTTCTTCAGATGTTCACCTTGAGGTAACAAATGTGATTTTAGGTGAGTCATACTGAGGTTAACTCCAAAGAGGAAGACATTTTCTTTGTTGTCATTTTATTGACTCAGAATTTTAAACATGGTTTTAGCAAGACTGTGCTACACCTGGCTTGTCAGATCATGCTGTGCATTTTTATTTCCAGTAAAGTTTTGTGTAATCACGGACAGCTCCTACTATTTTCCTTGGTGTAGACAGATCAACTAAAGGCCCAGAAAAGTCAACATTATTACTCAGTGTTGATTCCCTTGGCTTCTACATCATCTTTTAAAAAAAGACAGAAGTTGCTAACAAATAGTCAAAAGTAGATCTTTTGATATTTAATATTTTCTACTGATTTTCTTCTAATGGAAAGGCTAGGAGTGATTCTCACATTTGAGTGGCATTGGGTCACCTTGTTACCACCCAGACTGCTGGGTCCCACCCCAGGGTTTCTGGCTCAGCAGGTTTGGGGTGGGGTCCAGAAATGTGTATTTCTAACAAGTTTCCTGGTAATACTGATGTTATTGGTCTCTCCAGGAAATCCTGTGTGTAAAATCAGACTAGCAAGGGAAATTGAGGAAGAAGAGATCCTGGGTAATACAGAAACTGGAAAATGAGCCCTTCAACACTGAGATGTGTGAAAAGACATATTCTAAACCAGAAAATTCAGGAACTGGCAGCTACTACCATCACAAGAAGAGCTTCTATTTAAGAAACATTAATCAACTGCTATAGCATTGTTTTAAACGGTCTTTTCCCTTTTTATCTTTTCTTCTGATTCACGTTTTATGGATCCTAAGCATTTATCATTTTTGAAATACATTTCCCTTTTTTTGGTATACATTTTCTTTAACAGCCACAAACGCTTTTTAGAATCAGGCAAAATATAAGTAAATCTGAAAAGTACATTTCACATAAATTGATACTCAGATACCATGGGCTGTTTTTATTTTATTTTGCTGCAATGTGTTCATGAAAATTATACTAAAAAATAAAATGAAGAAAAACAGAATTTTTCCCCCCACTAAGAAGTTTAAAAAACTCCCAAACTTCAGATTGCCCTTTATCACCATTAGATGGCGCTGGTCTGTCAGAAGGCAACCTCTAGGAAACACCAGAAATTAACCAACAAGACTCCAAGGACTAAAGTGGAAAATAGGCATTTTCAATTGGCTTAAAAAGAGCAGACTATCAAAATAGAAGAGTGGAAAATCAAGGACTTCAGAGCATCTGGGTAATTCCCAAATAGTTTTCCAGGACTCTATCTATCTATAGAGTTAGGTAGATATGGATTTACATTTCTTCTGTTTTTCTTTCATAGAATGATTCGAGCTTGCAATGAAATTAATATTCTAGTACCAAAAGGCCCGAATTTATTGACAATTAACTATAAAACTGCTATGATGGGACGTCAGGTGACAGCTCTGTATTGACAGACAGGCATTTGGTGTCAAACTATTCAACTTCACTCACTGTTAACATTCACTAAATCCAGTGCCTGGCACACAGGGGATGCTCAAAGCAATGTCAAGTTTTCTTTCTTACACTCTTCTTCCCTCACTGTAAGTTCCCTAATTGTGGCAGAGGATTGGCAGTTTATATAGACATAGATTATTGGGCATATAGTAGAAGCATAGTTAGTCATTGCTGAATGTATGAAAGTCAAAAATTTACCAATCTACCTCTCTGAGCATTAAGTATTTCTTCCAAACAAGTGAAATTCAGATCACTATCCCAGTTTTTCAAACATAGAAAGGTACTTTAGCTCATGTTTTTAAAGACTATCTCTGTGTCTAGGACATATAGTTAGTTTACAGATAAATGTTACAAAGATCCTGCTCTAAAGAAGTTTACAGTTTAGTAGGAAAGTCCTCTCTTAACCAAGAGGGATACCCAAGACTCCCAGTGGATGCCTGAAACATTGGACAGTATGGAACTGTATATGTACTAAGCTTTTTTCCTAAGTATACATAATGACAATAAAGTTTTTATTTACAAATTAGGCACAGCAAGAGAGTAACAATTAATGATAATGATAAAATAATCACAACAATATGCCATAATAAAAGTTATTTAACACTTAGAAATTGTTCATATTTGGAATTTTTCATTTAATATTTTTGGATCACAGCCGACTGCAGGTAACTGAACTTCAGAAAGCAAATGGGTAAGAGGCCACACCTCTACACAGAGGTGGAAAACCTTAACTGTGTTGACAACAGCTACAAAAATAGTTCTGGGGAGCTCAGACAAGGCAGAAATTACTTTCTGCTGGTAGGGAGAAGGTGGCAATGAACTTGGCCTTGAATCTGCCTGTGCAGATGAAGGAAAGAAAACGCACAGATCAGAGGCAGCATGCACTGGAACATGGAGATGCAAGGACAAAGAACAAGAGAGCAGTTAGGCACCTAGACGATACAACAGTGGCACGCAGAACAGAAGGACAAGTTGTGCTAAGGATTGTCGCTCATCTTATAGGAGGGGGTGGTGGTGGTGAATCATTGCCAGATTCTGAATAGGGAATTTGTCACAAGCACCTCTGAAAGATTTTTCGACATTAACTATGGTGCAGCATGAAAGGCAGAAGATGGTTCAAAGACTAAAATCAACTCCCACAGGGTGAAGAGGGGGGATAAAAACCAACAACAACAACAAAATAGGGCTGGGGATATGTCTCAGTGATCAAGGGCCCCAGGGTTTCTTCCCCAGAACCAAAAACCAAAACACAAAAACCCAGGGGGTATGTAATGAGGACCAGCACCAGGTTAGTGGCAATGAGTTAGATGGGTGGAGGCAGAGTCTTCGTGGGGGAAAACTTGGCAATGTCTTGCACATGGATAATAGAGGAATGAGCCAGAGGTAGCTAAAGTTTTAAGAGTGAGTGGTTAGAAGGATGCGATTTTCAGAGGATAGATTGCAGAAACAATAAGCTTAGGTGCCGGGGAAATCCTTTGGGTAGGGAAGAGACACTAGACACCAGTTGGCTGGCAGAGAGGCTCAGTGATGCACAGCAGGCTACTGAGGAGTTTGTCGGACATTCACCCATGTGAATGCACATGACCTGCAGGCAGTACCCTCTCATTCCCGAGGTTGCCACCAATGTCTTTCAGGCCTCCCACCTTCCAGTGGTATATCTCCTCTGTCCCTCTACTGCACATCTCTCCACTGTGCTTGCCCAGAAAAAACAGGGTGAGAACTGCTATTGGGTTCCTAGGGATGAAAGAAACCCCCAAAATTGAGGAAGCAAAGGAAGGAGGCATTGGCAGGGATGGTGAGTTCAAAGCCAAGAAGAGATGATTAGCAGTGTTTGGGCTAGGTCCCTTGTCTAATGTCTTAATGAGGACTTTTGGGTTTTTGAAGAATAGATCATTAAGATAAAACAATGGGTACAAAAATGATATAATTGTTTTTTAAAAATATTTTTTTTAAAATAAATGTCTTTATTTTATATTTATGTGGTGCTAAGGATCGAACCCAGTGCCTCACGCATGCTAGGCAAGTGAGTGCTCTACCTCTGAGCCACAATCCCAGCCCCTAATTATTATTATTATTTCTTTTAAGTTTACATTGCAGGGGACTTGAAAGAGCAGTAGGAGGGAAGTGTTTTAGAAGTGAGAAAATCTGAACTGTCTCATCTCTCATCTACATTCACGTTTACCCTTTCAGTCCCCAGTCAGGCAGCAACTGTTTGATGAGAATAATTCACATACTGTTTGTCCCAGAATAGATGCTCAATACTTTTTCTGGAGTGAATGAACATATAAAGGCTTAATCAACCACAAAAGTATATCCATTTTAAAAAGGGAACCTAGTGCCCAGCACAGTGACGCTTGCCTGTAATCCCAGTGGCTTGGGAGGCTGAGGCAACAGGATGGTGAGTTCAAAGCCAGCCTCAGCAACTTAGCAAGGCCCTAAGCAACTCAGAGAGACCCTGTCTCTAAATATAAAAAAAGGGCTGGAGATGTGACTCAGTGGCTAAGTGCCCCTGGATTCAATCCCTGGTCCCCGCACCCCCCCCCCAAAAAAAAGGGAACCTAGAGAAAGTAAGATGAATCCCAAATTAGAACCCTTACTATTTATATTTGCTTATCACTGTTTTCAATGTGGGTGTTACTAGCATTTTAGAGAGGAAAAGTATTCACAAGTGGCCAATGCTTCTTGAAGGCTCTGCAGATTGTAGGTTTGGTACCCCTAAACTTTGGGAACAGAGGACTAGAGCATCCTCAGGCACTGACAACCAAATGTCTTCTTAATCCTTTTGCTGTTTCACAGCCCTCCACTCCTGACAGGCTGTATCTCCCTCCACTCTGCTGGGTGATTTCTGGCTTCTCTGCTTGTCTGATGACAGCAGACCAAGGCCTGAATGCCTCCTTACCTCATTGGTTTTCACTTGGCTAAACTGTACTCATTTAGTCAAATTCTCTTTCTTTTCTTCCTTCCTTGGTTGTGTTGGGGACCAAAGCCAGGGCCTTCTGTCTGCTAAGCATGCACTCCAGCTCTCAGCCACACCTCCAGCTTACCCTTTGTTCTTTTTCCCCTTTATCTCAACCAAAAACAAAACACAAAACACCTTTTCATTTTCTGAACAATTGGAACACCTCCCTACAAACACTCACTTGGCAAGTGTTTTCTGGCTTCTTCTGTGGGCTTGAAGGCCAAAGTCTCATCTCATATGAATTCATCTGCTTCATATTGTATGTTAAAGCAGTGACAGGCTTTCCTAGCTCCTCCAGAGGACCATACACTCTTGTCTGTAGGCCTTTGCCTTTGTTCTTCTCTCAACATACCACATCTTCTCTTTTTCTCCGTATCATTTCACTAATTCATAATTATCCTCAGATCTTGGATGGGATGCCCAGCATTGGGTTGGATGGTAGGCTCCATGGTACTGTGTGTTTCTTTATCAGGACTCTTCTTGTCACTCATTACCCATTGGGAAGCTAGCCATTTCCTTATTGTATCCTTTGCAAGACTATAAATCTCTCGAGGGCAGGGCGTGTCTGGCCTTTTCATAACACCCCTCTTGTGTCTAGCACATTGCCTAAAACCAAGAAGGGATTCTCTTAATACCAGCCATCTACAGTGATTTCTTTTCTGGTGGGCATTCCTCACCTTACTCCTACACTGTGATATAAATCCTGGAGCTCCAAATTTCTCCACCCTCTTCACCAAGTTTTGCATCAAATAGGTGCTCAATGTTCACAATTTGAAATCAAGTTTGGTGTCGTATGATGTATACAAACCAAACTGACAAGATAATCTTTCATCATCTATGGACTAAATATTTGAAAAGTGCCCTCAAAGCTGTTGAAATTTGAAAGAAAGAAAAAGCTCTGATCAAAAAAATACTCAAGTAGATCTAAACCTCATTTATGATTTCAATTAAGGTTTCTAATTTTTATTATAATTTGTCATTTTAAAAAATACCAATCCTTGTGTATGCTATATTCACAAATCAACTATTTTGCAAAATTTAGACAAGTAATTAGATCAACTGAGAATTTTATCAATACATATTTCTGGATCTCAGCCTTAGAGATTTAATTTAGCTCATCAGAGATTTCTAATAATCAGGGAAAATTTGGACCAATAAATGCTCATTTGGATCACAAAATACTTTTCCTTAAATTTGTTATTAAAGAAAACTTCTGTTAAGAATTGCCATTTTCCTGATTCAGGAGGCTGAGGCAGGAGGACCACAAGTTCAAGGTCAGCCTTAGCAATTATCGAGGCCCTATGCAACTTAAACAGACCCTGTCTCTAAATATAATGAAATAAAATAAAATAAAAAATAAAAAGTGGTTAAGCATCTCTGGGTTCAATCCACAGTACCAAACCAAACCAAACCAAAAAACCCAAAACTATTAATAAACAAAGAAAAAATCAAGTAGCATCCTGGTCAGAGTGGTTTCTAGACTATAAAAGCAGCCGTGTGGCTTTTGGTTCCTGATCACAGGAGAGGAAGCTCCTAAGTGGCTGAGTTCTGCTTTGTGGCTTTGAAGTTATATTTAAAAGTTCTAAATCTCAAAATGTAAGTTTCCATCCTGGAGTTGTGGAGGGAGAGGGAGACAGCTAAAACTGGAAAAATTTCTTCAATCCTTCCTAGAATTACCTAGTCAAATTAATATCCTGTGATAACTCTCTTCTTTAGCTTGTTAAATTCTGTTATCTATAACTGAACTCTGACCCAACAGACTGTAATTTATATTCCTTCCTATAGAGAAAGTATTGTTTTCTTTTTTTGTCCCAAACACTATACTTTCAACTTCAAACACATTGGATTTATCCATTATTCTTTGACTAAAGTGTGTGTGTGTGTGTGTGTGTGTGTGTGTGTGTAGATAGATAGATAGATAGATAGAGGATGAGGTTGTGGCTTAGTGGTAAAGCGCTTTACTAGCATGTCTGAGGCACTGGGTTTGATCCTTAGCACCACTTAAAAAAATAAATAAAATAAAAATATTCTGTCCATCTTCTCTCTCTCTCTCTCTCTCTATATATATATATATATACACACACACACATATATATACACACATATATAAAGTTATATCACAAATAGTACTTTCTATAATGAACAGGATTCTGCTCTTGTCTAGTTGGCTATAGTCACTCTTGAAGGAAGAGTCTATTATTGCCCAATGAGGTAAAAATATAAAATTGCTAAAATGAAAAGTTTGCCTAAACAATTTACTCTTTTCTCTGAGTGTACAAATTGGCTTGCTTGATATGCCATTTGAAGACTGAAAGTAATTTCTTTTCTTAGATGGAGAGAATTTAATATTTAACTTTTGAGGTGTGTTAGGTGCTTTGTTAGTATTCTCCTTAGCTAGAAAACATCTAAATCAGAGGATTAGGTCGTGTTGGAAGTCAAAAACAAAGCACAATACTATGACAGAAAATTTTCATTTAAAAAAAAATGAACTTGAATTGAAAATTACCTCAGCAACATGCACAAGACGAAATGAAATAGAGCATGAAAATGAACTTGTCTGCCAAAAGTCTGGAGTTCCTAATTATCATGCTGTCTCAAGTGAAAGTTCATTGAAATATCTGGATTGGAGTTAGTCATGCTTTTTTTTTTTTTCTCTTTTGCCTTAAAAGTCCATTTACCTAGATATATAAAGATACACACACACATATATTTTTTCTCCCTCTCCCTCCACAACTCCAGGATGGAAACTTACCTTTTGAGATTTAGAACTTTTAATTGAGTGAATGTACTTGCATTTTTAGTTTTAATCATTATATAAGAAAACTTTGTATGATTTTGTATCTAATATCTCTGAAATATATATATATATATATATATATATATATATATATATATATAATATATTTATATTTTATATTTGTATATAATCTCTGGAAGATGAAGCCACACCTTTATTAGCACTGTACCTGTCACTTTATCAAAACCCACTTTAAGCCAGGCACTTTTCTTAGTTAAGAGTTCAATCCTTTAACAAACAGAAAACTGAGTTTTACATCTCATTTGATCTTAGAAACCAAATGGAAGAAATCTAGCTTTGGATCTGAACACTGTCTCTTGAGGCAGCCACTGAGGCTGAGGCAGGAGAATAGCGAGTTCAAAGCCAATCTTAGCAACTTTTTGGATGTCTTGAGCAACTTAGACCTAGTCTCAGAAAGTAAAAAGGGCGGGGGATGTAGCTCAGTGGTTAAACGCCCCGGAGTTAAACCAAACAAAGTAACATCTGAAAAACCCATTTGATGCTGGTGGTTCTACACTTTGATTTTCTTCTTTTAAATGAAAAAAAAAAGCCCCCAAATATTACGTTTATTTTTTTTCAGCATTAGGAAATCGTTTTAAAACACTGACTCTGAACACAAAGTCAAAATTAAAGCTAAAATTTTCTTTATGTGAGTGATTTTCTTAACAGCAATGCAGACTTAACAAAAAATTTCAGCACTGTAAAAGACATTTTAAAAAGTGACTAGTTTTAGCTCTTGTTCTGCACTCTAACAATGTAGGTGTTTTCCTGGTTTTTCCAGTTCACTGACGTGTATCACAGGTTACAGAGCCCAAGAACCGAGAACTTTAAGGAACTTGGAAGAAGGCGCGGAGGTGACTCCCTACCGCCTCCAGGATTCCGGTCGGAAAAAGCCTCCTAACAAAGCCCCCATCCCCGGTCAAGGTGCTCCCCGCCCCAGCGCCCACTGCACCCACACATCAGTTAGGAAAGGACACCAGGGCCTGAGCGCAGGGAAGTTGGACAGGTTGCAGCCACCCGAGCTCTTTCCCGCAGCTCAGGTGGGCTCCGGCCGAAGCCACCTAGCCAACCCGTCCCCACCTTCGGGGACAAGCAGCAGCGCCGGGCAGGCGGGTCCTTCCCAGGCGGAAGCCGGCAGATCGGGGCGCGAGGCTGGCGCCCGCCAGTGCACTTCCCGACTGCCGGGCTCGGCGTCTCAGGTCACTGCACTTACCAGGAGAAGCAGCAGCACGCACGGGCGCCCGGGGCTCCTCGCCATCGCTACTTAGCTCCGCCGCGCCTTGGCCTCTGGCCTCTCGCCGCTCCACACCGCCCTCTCCCCGGCGCCCAGCGACCGCAGCTCCGACTCCTCCCAAATCCCGGTGTTTCCTCCACGCCCCGAGGCCTCCTCTGCCTCTCCTGCCGCCGGGGCCTCCCTATCCTGCCCCGAGGCGCGGTTCCAAGTGTACCCGTCCCGAGAAAATGGAGCCCGGGGGCCCGCGCGGAGCGACCGCACGGAGGTGGGGTGTGCGCCGAGGAGGGAGGCGCAGGGCAGACTCCCGCCCCGGTCTCACACGCACCTGGGACCGTGACGTCCCCGGGCAGGGGACTTTGGGTGGCAAGCCCCGCCCCAGTGTTCCCTTTCCTGATCCCCTCCTCTTCGGGAATGGCCTGAAGTGAGAGCTTTCCGGTCACTTGCGGGCCCCTGCCCAAGGGCAAAACTGGCTCAGTGGAAGGGAGACCTGTTGGGGTGCCATGATCGCAACCAGCCGCAGCGAGGCCTGGTCCCCACTACTACGGAAAGGTCCGGCGCTTGGTGAAAGTGCTTTGGGCTCAGATCGCAGAGGGCGCGAAGAGACTGGTGACGCGGGGGACCTGCATGCGTCCTTAAGGCAGCCACAGCCACGGTGTGTGGGGCCCGCTCTCCGGGGCAGAATTCCAGGTGGCATTTTCCTTCTCCTTTCCTGTGGCCCCTTCATTGCTTCCAAAAGGTTTGCGACTTATCAGCTTTGGGGAGAAACAGTTATTAGAAGAACCAAAGGAGTTTAAAGCATTGGCCCTTTAACTCTTTGATGTAGACTAGGAGAAAACTCTAGGTCCTTAAAGAGAAATGTATGCTCTTTGACTTACAAATTTGCCTTCACAGATTGCAACTTTCATAGTCAGAAGTCCCTCTCCAAGACTTATCAGCTTGTGGCCTAGGCAAGCCTCTCTGTGCCTCAGTTTCCAGATTTGTCAAACATGGTTAACAGCATTCAACACACAGGACTGTTGTACCAATTAAATCAGAAGGATCTCTATGAAACTTTCTGCAGTGTCTAGCACTTAAGGATGCTATAAATTCTAGTTGTTAAATTGATAACTATATTATTACAAGCATAAAATGTTAAACTGAACTCTTCTTGAAAAGCAGCGACTGCATGTGGGCACCCAAACACTGGAATCAGCCTCAGATCAGGAAACTTCAAAGTTAAGGGTTAATTGGATAATTGGAGACTAGAAAGATCCGTTTGGCACTATATTTAGCTAAAATAGAAGAGTTCCTTCTGTAGTCACAAGTGCCTCCTTTTGCTCCCCTTTTCCTTCTATCCTTAGCTGTCCATTCCAATCTTGCCAGTTTTCAAAGTTCAGTATGATTACAATCTACTTAGTAGTCCTTTCTTTCCCACTCCCCAAGGATCACTATCTTCCAGCTGAGAAACACATTCTTCTACTTTTGTTTAGAGTTTAACTGCAGCCTGACTCCTCATTCTGTTCTTTAAGTGGTGGTTGGTGAATTAGTTCCTTAACTAACTCAGTACCTAGGAAGGGTTTCTGCTTAGCTCCCCGCTCTACTTCCTATGCCTACAATAGTGCTCAGCACCAGGGCAGAATCTCAACAACCCTGGTTACATAGATGAATCTGGAGGGAAGACTCTTTTAGCTTCCATTCCTTTTTCTTGAGCTATAAGGTGTAGGTGGTAGCAAACACTGGTGATAATTCCTGCTTCCCATCATGATAGAAAAACTCCTAACTAAAGAAAACAGACTATCAAAATATGATCACCAATCATCTCAGGAAGCGATAGATCAGTTCTGTTTATTATTAGTGCTTTTGGAGTTGAAATCTGTGGATATGTATTTATGTCTCATTTTCAAGACTTTGGTTTCTTTTTAGTAATGAAGATAATTGAAGCTTTCAGAATGAGAAATAGTACAAATTTTGTTTCTGTTAGATTATTCAGTTTCAAGATAGTATTCTTTCTGTAACACATTTATCCCAAGGCATTGAGAGTAGATAGCAATCCAATGCCATAGTATGTCATTCTTGAATAAGTTGGACTTAAAAAATTCTAAAGCTTATGACTTAGTAAGTTGAAGGGATTTGTTGAGAATCAGAGAATGCATAGCTAGCTCTCTAGATCTTGACTTCTTTATGCTGAGATGAGAGTAAATCTATTTCATATATCTCTGTGTTGTATAAAATAAACAGACAAATAAATAAATAAATAAAGTGGCCATTACTAATGAAGCACTAATGATTGCTTTAAAAGAAACTGAAGTGTTAATAGGATGTGAAATTTTAACTCACAGATCCCTGCTCCCCAAATTAGTTGAACTTTATGGAAAATACATTTTTCTTAAGATTTTTACAATACATTAGTTCAAACATATTTTGTGCAAATAATTATTTAATACCTAGTTATATTCAAAATATCTACCTGAGTTAATGTTTTCCAAAATGCTTTAATTCCTATATGCAGGTCAGAATAATCTTCAAGTGACTGGCTCATTAGAATCTCCTCTTAATATTATCTAAAACAAACAAAAAATTAAAAGTTTCAGAAAGTCCAATAAAAGTTAACATTTCTTTTCCATGCTCACTGCCTCCTTATTCCCCAAATACCCTAGAATCAGAAATCTTTTTATAAATTGATATTTCTTGGGTAAAAGTCTACTAGATCATTGACCACTTTTTTCCAGTGAAAATCCCAGTGACAATATTATTAGAATTAATGTTTGAGAGGTGAGAGTTAAATATGGCTAGTATTAAAATGCTATCTAAACAGATCATGGCAATATATAGCTGTTATAAAAGCAAGGTTATTGTGGTCAGGAGTCAGAACACTGTTTAATAAAGGGTACACAGAGTTGGGGATATAGCTCAGTGTAAGAGTGCTTACCAAGTATACACAAGGTCCTTGGTTCAAATCCTAGAACCTCAAAAATAAATAAATAAATAAATAAATAAATAAATAAATAAAGGGCACAAAGAAACAGAACAAACCATGAAATATTTTCAAGTAATGTGAGAAGGACAATAAAAGGAATAATCTGGTTTGGGTTTAGTTTCACTCACTTATTCAACATTTAGTTTGCCCCAGCTCAACAAACATTTTTATTTACATTGAATTGGGAATGCAAAGATAATGTAGTTGTTCCTGTATCCAAAGAAACAAAAATAGGTACTTAAAATATATATATATATATATATCTACAGTGGTAAAACTATGTGCAGGATAGAATGTGAACAGTGGAGAGTCCCTAACTCACAATTGCAATACCCAGATTAGAGATGGTTGCTTGGGGCTGGTGTGGTGAACTGATTCTTGAAATATGAGTTATTGTGGGCTACACATTGAACCTGCCAGGGCAGAGTAACTCAAAGCATAGATGCTGTTGGTGAAGAGCTTTGACATGGGCTTTGACATTCTTATCACAATACCACAAATAGGGAATTCTGAAGCAAAAGCTTTCCTTTTGGTGAAAATATATTGAATTTGATATATTAGAAGAGTATTCAATTAGAAAAATCTACCAAACAGTTTGAAATGAGAAGAGAATTGCAAATAGATTTCGGAGGCACAAATAATAACGTAATTTTGTTCCCATCTATCTGGCCATTCTGAATCCACTTCTTATCCTCTGTCTGCTCATAAAATGCTTGTCTTTTGAGTTGTCCTTTCATTCTTTTCTTCTTACTTGATACTAGGCATAATTCTGCTGCCATTTCCATTGTGCAAATCCATCATAGTTTTCTCTAAGATACAAACATTGGGCATCACCATTTGGAGATTTCATGGAAATCTTAAACGGTCATAATAATTTTGTAGGGCTCTCCACTTCAGCTGGATTATTTCTCCATTCTTTTACCACCCTCCAATGCAAGCTTGCTCCTTCCTCCTATACCTAACTCAATCAATGGCAGCCTTGTCAACTTGGTCACCTAAGCCAGGACCCTGGCTGTCATCCTCAACTCTCCTTTTCCCATCCTTTCCATATCAAGTCACTTACTTTTTCAGTTCTCTGGAACTTTGTTCAAAATGATTCATAACAACCGTTGTATAGTGGTGGTTTATGGTTATTTCAGTTAGATCTACTACTCCACCCATTTCTCTTTCTCAAGATTGTTAATTCCATGAGAGCAGAGGCCACACATGGTATTCATGGTAGGCTCAGCCTGTAGTATCCAGAATATACTAGGTGATCAATAAAGACTTGTTGAACCAAGCCCACATATCCGAAGGAATTATTTATAAGTGCAAAAGGAGTATTATTAGGGAAGGTGTTTGGAATATTCACCTTGGATAAATTAGTAGTGGATCTAGTCAGAAAAAACATATGCACATGTTGGTTTGTGTGTGTGTGTTTTCCCTAACAACACTGCAGTGGAACAAAGTTAGCAGATTATGGGTGTGAGTCAGGGTGATAGAGTGGACTGGCTGATAGTGGAGAGGTGTGAGTGTCCAGGATATACATGGAATTAAGTGTGGCCAGGAGGGTAATAGACTGGGAAAAGCTGGAGGAGTTCATGGGCCAATTGAAGACAAAGAGCTCATTACCCTGTTCGTGGAAAAAACGGGAAAGAGTTAACTTTCCCCCTAATCCTGGAGAAGGAGCCAAGAGTTTAGGCCATGGAAGCCCAGATGTGAAAGCCACCATAAGACATTAGGAATTAGGATCCTGGAATTCTAGTGGACTCTCCAGTTGGAGGGACCAAGAAGCCACCTCAGCCTCAGGTGCTGAGAGAGGAGAATTGGCAGACTGAAGGAGGAGGTAAGGTCTACAAATGTGACGGGGAAAGCTTTGTTACCTTCTTGAGTTAGAATTTACTGAGTAATAAAGCTAGAAGACTCCAAGCCCTCTGGCCTAGCACAGAGAAGCCAGCACATCATAATGAACAGTTACCACACTCCTGGGGCAGAAATATCACCCCAGAGAGCAGAGCTGCAGATACCAACACCCCAGAGAAAGAGATAGCCCTAGTTCAGTGAGTCATAGCGTCTCCCAGGGCGATTCCCCACATGCTCCTCCTTATGAGTCAGTATGAGAGGACCCTTGCTTCTGACGCAAAGTCCCTGAGTCTAACTATTTTAAGGAAATTGTTAATGTTCACGAAGTAGAGAAGATTGAAGGAAGATGCAAAAGTTGCAAAACAGGATTTGGTGCAATGGAGAAAACAAAATAGTCTATCCTTGGGCCTAAGTAGAATGCTGAGCACATCTTAAGAGATTTTTTTTTTTTTAAGTGAGTCATGCTAGTTTTTGAATGTGAATATAAAAATGCTGGATTGAGGCATATACAAAACAGTCACCTGCCTGGGAAACCCCAGCTACACCTAGATGTTCCTGGAGATTGCCACTCCCTCCCACTGAGTAATGTCTGAAACCTTTAGCCTAAGGCTCCCTCGGCTGTTCAGTGCCTGTTCCTGGGAGGGTGGCCTGTTAATCCACTACCTGCTATTTAGATCCTAGTCCTACATCACAAATACATGGTGCATGCTCCACCTTGGGGTCTTTATACTTAGTGTCTCTTTTCCCTCGCGGGTTCTACTCCAAAATTCTACAAAATCTATGCTAGATTTTACCCCCTTACAATGTTACCCTCTCAGTGAAGCCCTTTCCTGATGGATGGTTTTTAAATTTTAGTACCCGGATGCCCAGAGGTCCTCCTATCCCCTCCCAGTTATATATTTCTTCTTGGTGCATTGCATTGAAAAAGATGGTGTGTTCTCTTACTATTTTGTTACCATTCCCTAGATTGCCAACTTCCTGAGGGCTAAGATTTTCCTCTGTGAACTGCTATGTATCCAGCACTTTTAAAATGGCTTGATTCATCCAGTAAACATTGGTTGATTGTATGAATAACTTTGCAGTGTTATTTGGGAGAGGGAGAGGAAGAGGGAGAGGGGGAGGAAGACAGAGAGGAGGAGTGGGAGGGAGAGGAGGGAGGGAGGGACTATGTAAGATGAAGACGTAGGGGAGAAGAACAAGAGAGCACTAAATTCCTGGAAGGATATGGATAACTTTCACCAATTTGGGGAGGGGGATCAGTGTGAGACTTTGTTCACTGTGAGCAAAACTCCCCCACTTCAAAATTTGTCAAGGGAAGGTGTTACTAAGACTTGCCTGAGCTGGGTGAAGTTGGAGGAGCTCAGAGGTTAGGGAAGAACATTTCTGTGCTCTTTTCTAAGACTTTTCTTAGCAGAGGGAACAAAGTGAGAAAACAAACAATATGGAAATCCCCCTTTCCCTCTGGAGATGAACAAGCAGGCATTCATTATAGGAATGGGAGGCTTGGGAATGCTGATTTTTTTTTCTACTTGTGATAAATCTATGGCTTTGATTTTGCTGTAGATTTTGTTTATGGGAATTCTTGGAAAGATAAGGGCACCGGTAATGGCCAAGGAAAGAGAGGAGGGAATTCTTGGTTGCTAACAGCGGCCCTGGACTGGAATCCATCAGCAGCATGACAGGACTTGCAGAGTTTTTAACAGACAGGCATGAGGGTGTTTACCCAGAGTGTCAGACAAAACCACTGCGCTAACCCAGTGTGACTAATGAGCTCAGGTAGATAGACAGAAAGAAATCCTCAGAAGCAGAAAAAACAATCAAAAGCAAGCAAACAAAAAACTCTCACTGTTTTCTTGGTTGTTTCATTCATTTGTACACAAATGCCACTCTTATGTGTAACCAAAAAAGCAAAATAGAAGCAGAACATTAGCTTTGCAGAGAAAAACCTAAAAGTAAAACAGGGGGTGGGGGGGTGGGGGGGTGGTTGCAAGATCATTTTGAAATGTTCTGGGACGATGGATTAGAAATGCTTTAGTAGAGAGGTAGAGAGTCTCAAAACTAAATGATTTCCATTCTAAAGGAAAAACAAGGATTCAAAAAAAAATATTGGTTTGAATTTATCTTAAAAATTAGTTTTTTTGGTGGTGTTTTAAAAACTTCAGTACCATACCTGTTAATGCAGTAATTTGTTTATAATGAAGTTCTGAAATTTGTAAATGGCTTAGTTTGTGAAAATGAGTGGAGTAAGTTAGAGATGGCTCACTAATGGTGCTGCTGGCTGGGGTGTAGCTCCATGGTAGTGTGCTGGTCTAGGATGTGCAAGGTCTTGGGTTTGTACTTTAAAATGATGTTACTCATTCGCATTCTGATACCACCTTGGGTGGATAAAGGAGGTGGATTCCATTAGGGAATGAGAAAGGAACTTCAGTGTGAGCTTGTGAAAGTCCTCACATATGCAGTCCTGGAAAAGTTTCAGGAGCCACTACTCTGGAGGCTGTGCTTATATGAGCTGCACTAACTACAATGTTGTTATTCTTGAACTTAAGGTAGATATTATGAATAGCGAATTATTTCTATGTAGTAACTTCACTTTTGCAGCAAAAGTAATTGAAAACCTCATAACAGGATAAATAATAATTTAATCAGTGCAGTCCTATCAACACATACCTGCTGAATTGGAAAGTTGAAGTGGCCTTTCAAATACTGTAAGAGATGAGAACAAAACAAAATGTCTCTAGTGTCCAGCATTTCAGGAAGGTGTTGGTTTCTAAACCTATTTTGTTTGGATTGTAAGTTTTTTTTTTTTTTTTGGGGGGGGCGGTGTTTCTAGTTCTCAAAGTTTTGTCAGATAGAACGATGCTCAAACATCAAGCAAAACAGATGTAAAAATTTGCCTCAAAGGAAACAAAGGGAAAAATTCCTGTGAATAATTTAGATATAGTGATCAGTGACTCTTACCAGCTTGTCTGAAGACATTTGTGGTTAAAGATTTTCTACATAAATCAAAACATTTTTAATACACCTTACTGTATACCTTGAAAGCTGGCCCGTCAGTCAGCTAGACAACTCTGTTGAATTTATGACACCATTTCTAACCCCTCCATTCAAAACTGGTGCAATCTTCTTGAAACTTCTACTGAAATAATATCAGAATAACATCAGAACTTTGAAGAGAGTCACACCCCTTTCATGCAGAATGAGCTACAATAAAGGTAAGTCAGTCAAGAAAGACTTCTTGTGACTAATTTTCCTATGAAGGAGGAGGAAAAAAATCTATCATTGTCTTTCTTTCTTAGCTTTGGGATTAGAACTTCATCTGAAGTAATCTCATGACAATTTGATGAGTTAAGCTGATCTGTATTACAGGGACGACTTAGAGCTGAACAAAGTTAAATCCACACGAAACTTCATGTGAAGAATCGCTCTGTGGTTGACAAGAGTGCCAGGTGACTCTTCATTATTTGGTATTGTGAGAGAGTTAGTCTAGATCTCAGAATTTCCAATAAGTGGAATCTTGAGAACAGTTTATGGATATGAAAAGGGTATAGTTTCTTGTTCTTCATATCTTGGATTTTCACTTTAGAAGTGTGAATAAGCAATTTAAAATCAACCCCCACCCTTCCACAAAAAAAGACCCCAAGTGTGAGATCTGAGTCCTTGGTGTGTTTATGCACACATAGGTGGTCCAATACTAAAAAGTGTCTGTTCCTCAAATTCCCTACCTACTAACTTATTGCTTATGATAATAGAATCTCACTTTGTTTCCTCAGATAATATATTTGAAGAATTAGAGAAATATATTGCAGCAAGGAGGAACAAAGTGCTTTCTGTGATTTATAGATTTAAAGTGCTTACTGTGAAATACTTTCTCAGATGACTTAAAAATTTATCTACTAGTTATGGTCAGATTTTTAAAGGAAGCTGGAGGTAGTGAATATGAAGCCATTAGGCATATCATGTGGTAAAAATAAAGCGAAAGCAGGCAAAAATAAAGAAAAAATTCATTTCTGTTCATTTTAGCTTTTGCACTAGTTTTTTCAAATAAAACTCTTTTTTTCCACCTGAGCAGCAGCCTGGCACCATAAATCATGCAGGAATCTGAAATGAAGCCTGGTCATGTTTTCATGTAGTTAATCACTCTCCTACTAACATTACCTAAAATATATATCCAGCTCCGGTGGTAGAGCACTTGCCTAGCATGTATGAGGCACTGGGTTTGATCCTCAGCACCACAGAAAAACAAATAAATAAAATAAAAAAAATGTATATATCTCCAAGCCAGGTGTGGTGGTGCACACCTGTAATTTCAGTGACTAAGGAGGCTGAGGCAAGAGGATCACGAGTTCGAAGCCAGCCTCATCAAAAGTGAGGTGCTAAGCAACTCAGTGAGTCCCTGTCTCTAAATAAAATACAAAATTGGGCTGGGGATGTGGCTCAGTGGTTAAGTGCCTCTGAGTTCAATCCCTGGTACACCCCCCAACAAAAAAAATAATAAAATAAAATATATATCTCACAGGAGATTGGGTCAATTGGCATCATTCTTTACAGGCTAATTTTCAAGTAATTATTTTTTCCCCAAATCCACTTGGCTTCCCTGTGTACTTGGTGTAAATGACACAATGAGAACTTTGCAATAAAGGAGCTTCTATTCTTCTCATTGCCATGATGTCAGCAGAATGCAATAAAATAAACAACTTACACTACCATCTTGTCACTCTTAAATGATATACACCAAACAAGATAATTTCAAGTCATCCCTTTTGAAGTCTAAATCCACTTTTCCAAGGAAGCTCAGCTGAAAAGTTGCAATCATCTGGTGAATTCTGATCAGTTTGGATATCCTAAAATTAGATATGAGTTAATTCATCTCTATCTGACTGTGCATTCATAGGAACTTCCAGTGCACAGTAGACTAGATGAGACAAGCCTTCTGGCTAAGGGACAAGATAAATAGAAAAGAAATATCATGGTGGCAGTTTGGAGTAGCCGAAAGAGAATTAACCCAGCTAATTCTTGTATGTGCCATTGGTCAATCTCAGTTGAGGTTTCCTAGCCTCTGTTTGATCATCTGTAATGAAATGAAGGTGGTTTGATAGTTCTTATGTCAGCACTCTCAACTATGAGTTTATTTTGAAGATTTAAAGTATAGAAATAAAACAAGTAAAACAACTATTTCTGAGCACTTACTTTGTCCAAATTATATTCCTGTAGCTTTACAGAAACCCCATAAGATAGACTGTTATTATCTCCATAATAATAGACCAGAAAGGGTTTGGAGAGATTGAACAACTTGCCCAAAACCATAACTAGTTAAGTGGCGAAGTTGGGATTAGAATTTAAGAACTGTTAATCTATAACTTAGGACACACAAAAGACAAAACAGAACAAAAACCTTTTCAAGTTTACCTTTTGCTAATCATTAAAATGTAGAGTTATTTCTGATTGAATAGGGGATGGAATGAAATTTAAAATTTTGTGTTAGCTTTTCCAGTAGTAGTTTTGATTTTCTGCAAACTTTAGTAGGGTTTTTTTTTTTCCGACAACTCATCATTTTCTATATCCAGAAACATCTCCTGACTTGTTCTTTTAATGGAGAGATCTTTTTTTTTTTTTCCAGCCAGAGTTGGCAAAGGTAGCAGTCACATGCACTGGCTTGTAAGAGCCCCTGAGAAACTATGAAGAATAGAAGTTCTACTGTCCTATTTGCAGCATAAGCCTTCATGGATGGTTTTAGTCTTTAAAAGGCATATAGCAGCACAAAAGAGGACATTCCCAGGATCCAAGAGGGTATAGATAGAAAGAGGGGCATGTCAGAAAATCAACATGCATCAAGGAATGGTGGCTCATGCCTGTAAACCCAGTGGCTTGGGAGACTGAGTGAAGAGAATCACAAGTGCTAGGCCAGTCGCAGTAATTTAGCAAGGTCTGAGCAACTTACTGAGACCCTGTCTCAAAATAAAACATTAAAAGGGCTGGGGACTCTGTGGTAAAGTGTTCCTGGGTTCAAACTCCAGTACCCCCCAAAAGTGTGTGTGTGTATTTGTATATAATATTTTTAAAAAAGAAAATCAGTCGTAATATAGGGATACAGCTACATCAATGTTCATAGTAGCACAATTCACAATAGCTAGACTGTGGAACCAACCTAGATGCCCTTTAATAGATGAATGGATTTAAAAAATGTGGCATTTATACACAATGGAGTATTACTCAGCACTAAAAAATGACAAAATCATGGCATTTTCAGGGAAATGGATGGCATTAGAGCAGATTATGCTAAGTGAAGCTAGCCAATCCCTAAAAAGCAAATGCCAAATGTCTTCTTTGATATAAGGAGAACAACTAAGAACAGAGCAGGGAGGAAGAGCATGAGAAGATTACCATTAAACAGGGATGAGAGGTGGGAGGGAAAAGGAGAGAGAAGGGAAATTGCATGGAAATGGAAGGAGACACTCATGGTTATACAAAATTACATATAAGAGGAAGTGAGGGAAAAGGGAAAAAAAACGAGAGAGAAATGAATTACAGTAGAGGGGGTAGAGAGAGAAGATTGGAGGGGAGGGGAGGGGAGAGGGGATAGTAGAGGATAGGAAAGATAGCAGAATACAACAGACACTAGTATGACAGTATGTAAAAACGTGGATGTGTAACTGATGTGATTCTGCAATCTGTATACAGGGTAAAAATGGGAGTTCATAATCCACTTGAATCAAATGTATGAAATATGATATATCAAGAACTATGTAATGTTTTGAACAACTAATAATAAAAAAATGAAAAAAAAAGAAAATCAATTGTTTATCAATTCACAGTCGTTGAATAGCTTCTGAGGAAAAACATATAGCAATTTATAATAGCTGAGAGGAAGAGGGAAGATGTAGAAAAGCAAATACTGGTAGATTTACAATTGTCTTATATTAGACAAAGGTGCCAAAAACATACACTGGAGAAAAGATAGCATCTTCAACAAATGGTGCTGGGAAAACTGGAAATCCATGTGCAACAAAATGAAATTGAATCCCTATCTCTCACCATGCACAACACTTAACTCAAAATGGATCAAGGACCTAGGAATTAAATCAGAGACTCTGCGTCTAATAGAAGAAAAAGTAGGCCCTAATCTTCATCATGTGGGATTAGGCCCCAACTTCCTTAATAAAACTCCTATAGCACAAGAATTAAAAACAAGAATCAATAAATGGGATGGATTCAAACTAAAAAGTTTTTTTTTTTTTTTTCCTCAGCAAAAGAAACAATCTGTGAGGTGAATAGGGAGCCTACATCCTGGGAGCAAATTTTTACCCCTCACACATCAGATAGAGCACTAATCTCTAGGGAATATAAAGAACTCAAGAAGCTAAGCACCAAAAAGACAAATAACTCAATCAATAAATGGGCCAAGGACCTGAATAGACACTTCTCAGAAGAGGATACACAATCAATCAACAAATATATGAGAAAATGCTCATCATCTCTAGCAATCAGAGAAATGCAAATCAAAACTAGACTGGGAATTGATTACATGTTTCAATGAATCAACAGTTGGGGATGTCTGCCTTGCTTGAGAGTGAAGTCTGCTCAGACCTGCCCTTTTCATTAAGCCTTACCTCAAGAAGGTTGGTTGGAAACTCTAGGTGTTGTTATTACTTTTTAATTCACAAAACTAGAGAACAGACTCATTAATTTCAAAAACTATATCCACAATGTAAACTAAACATTAGCAAATGTTTCTGATAGTGGAAAGACACTGCTTCAGCCACACCAAGCTGTGAGCTTCCCTGAGGCAGGTAGGAGTGTGTGTGTATGTGTGTGTGTATACACGCATGTGCGCGTCTGTGCTTTGCCTTGGAAGTTGAACCATATAAATCTTATATCAATACTAGACACTGTGGCCATGGGGAGATGTGACTGAAGTTAGTCACACATTTTGTATTTACTGCCTTATTTAAGAAAAGTTCTATGCAACCCGTTTTGATTCTGAAAGAACACAAATAGTTCTGCCTTCCGTGAAAATGATACACACAGTATTTGAATATCAGTGTTTTGCTGATTTTGTCATTACTTGGTGCTCTGTGTTTTCACATAAAAGTTATGGTTTGCTAAGTTAATAATGATAAATTCATCCCACATAAGACATCAGAAGTGTTCTGAGGCATAAAACTTAAAATACTTTGATCCCTTATATTTCAGTGGAATAACAGTAGAAATGGAGAAGGCTTCAAGGAGTAAGAAAAGCATCACAGTTGTTTAAATGTGTCCTTTTCTGCAACTCCTGGAAATGCTGTGCTGGAAAGACCCATTTAAGGCTATAATTTTTGTATCTAGACACATTTCACATGACCTCTTCTAGATAGTGTGCTATTAGCTATCCAAATACATTTTAAAAGTTTACTGGAAAAGATTCTGTGACTTCAGTAACTTATTTCAGTTCTTATAGCATCCAGAGGAGCCAGAATTATAATTAAGTTCAGCTTAAATACTTGGTTCTGCAATTTAAACTCTTTGGTATTTGTTAAATGCAGAAGAAAATGGGTCTTCGTCCCCTGAAAAAATAATGCCATGATTGCTTCAAAATAGCAGCGAATCATGTATTAACATCTCTCTGTTATCTTCATCATCTTCATCTTTTTCCTCTATGTATTTGCTCCTATCACATTGCTTCTTTAATCTTTAGAATTAGTATCTAGGTTTCTAATCCTTTTTATAATTTTTATAAAATTATATTAAATTTCTATTGTGTTCCAATTTTTCATTAAGTCTACTTAAGTCTCAGAGTGGAAAGTAAGCAGATTATTCTGAGGATAATAATTGTTTTTATTGTTGGATGATGGTAGATACACTTTCATATGTGTGCCATATTATTGTGCAACCTGGAGGAGGTTGCTTTGCTTCTCTGAGTCTCTGTTTCTGTGACCATAATCTCAGGTGTACTGTAGGAGTTAAATTGGAGTGTGGAACTCCCTTGGCTGTATGGTAACCTCACCAATGACTTTTTTTTTTCCTGTTCTGGTAACTACCTCCAATAGTGTCTTGTTTTTTTAAGACATGATTCTCTTGACTTTTAATCACAGGATTGTTTCTAGATTTTATTGTTTCACATTTGTCAAAAATAAAAAATTAATCTATAAAAAAGAAAGACACCAACCTGAGAATGGCAAATGTCTTGGTGGTGGAGAATCTCAGCCCATTCTAGACCAGGCAAAGCAGAAATTTCAGTATTTCTCTTGGAAAACACATGGATTCTGGCACCTGGAATTTAAATAATTGTTTGTCTCCTTTTCTTATCAGTTATCCCCCCTCCATGAAACCATCTCAAACTATGCTATTGAACAAGTGTTAAACCATATTATCTCGGATTCAGAATTCGTCTAATAGACCTGGTAATGAATATGAGAAAATGCCAAACTGCCAAGAACAAGAAGGATCCTAAACTTTTACTTGCTTTTTAATTGTTGTTTGCATTGAAGCTTGTCAGTTTAATGTGCTTCTTTTATACCATTATGTGATCTTTGAGGATGTGGTCTCCAAATTGTGGTAAACCGTTTTTTTTTTTTTTTTTTGCCATTTTTATTCCTTAAACTTGCTATGAATAGAAGCTGATAATATTTTTGAACTTTACCTATGTAACTTTCACTTTTATGGAATCGATTTTGAACACTGAGTTAAGCCATCTACCATTCTTTACCCAATATTTGCTTTAATTTTGTTTTCTTTTTCCCCTTACACCCAGGGTCCAGGTCTCATTGTCCAGATTTAAGAAGGAGGAATGTCAGCCAGAAGCAAGTTCTGAAAATCTGAAGAGACTTATTTTTGTTGCATTCCTTAGGAGACATAAGGCACAAGTGCCTCAAACTGAGGCAGATGGTTCTCACCAGTGCCCTGGCATAACGTTCCATCCAGGTAGATTGGAAGCATTACCTTCTCTTTACTCCAACCATCTGAGTCTTCTTAGAATGTCACAATTTTCTCCTAGGAGAGTATTCCAAGGAACCAAATAAACATAAATGATCGAAAGTGTCCAGTCTGTCTGCCCTGACCTCACCAGCACCTTATCCACCCAGAATGATCCTGAGCCCCATGATACTTCCCTCTGTCTGGGAGGATGCAGAAAAGGTATCAGCTAGAAGAAAAATATAAAATACCGTTAAAAATTCATATGCAAGCCATTTCTACATCATATTCCTTAGTAACTCTTCATTATGGAGATTCAGCTTTTACCAAATGGCAAAGGAAGTATTCATTTATTTATTGCCAGTTTTATTATAACAATGGTACACTTCTTGTGTTTTAATATATACTGTTTAAAATGTATAACACATCAAGTCAAAGAACAGTTTAATTGTTTTTCTGTTTAAAACAACTTTTATTTTTGGTGAAAAAATGCAAATACATTTTATACAGAAAATAAACATTTAGGTCATCATAAAGACCAATAATATTTTTAAAATTAAAAACATTTAATTTCAATTTTTCTCTTGATAAACTTTACTATGATGATCTGGTTTTCTCTGCACCTTAATAATGCTTTCTGTGTTGGGGTTTAATAGGCAAAGTTATATTGAATATACCTTTGAGCTTTAAATAAGCATTATGATTGCTAATTTGACCCTCATGCATAAACAGAGTCACTAGTGCATACTCTTAATCCCAGAGTCAGCTTCCACTGGGAAGCAAGAAGCTCAAGAAGTGCAACTTCTCAACTCTCAGCAGGATGCTCCACAGGATCCAGCTCTTCTCATTTCAAGACCTGCACAGTAAAAGCCTCAGTGCAGCAGCGGCTTGACGGGGAGGCTCAGGCTGCCTGCACTTCTGCTTCTGGTCTATTCTATCACTGGCCTTCCTGGTGGTCATGGTGCCAAGGAGAGGGATGAAAAATAGGGATAGCAGCATTGAGGGCTTAGCTTTCCTGTGGGTGTTCTCAGACTGTACCCTTGTAGATTAAACCATAAACACTTGGTTAGTTTACAGTGCATCTGGACAAAAGTATGTAGGTTTTATTATAACCAAAAAAACCCCAGGAAAATTAAAAACTGTATTTTATATACAGTTAGAAATAATGAAGTTGAACAATGACCCTGTAAAGATTCCGTTTAAACCATAACATGGGGAAGCAGGTGAGGTAGGGTGTTCTCTGTGGGGTAAAGGGGTAATATCTTGAACGAATAGAAATGACTGGAAGAACACCATTACCATGAGGGTAACATATGTAAAATATATTCTACACTTTCTCTCACCTAACATTGCTACACTCAAGTATTAAATTGTGGTAGCTGTTAAATTTAGAAGCGATGGTTAAAAAAATAGTTTACATATAATCCCACCTCCACTTCCTTTTTTTTTTTACTAGAAAAGCACGTCACTAATCATTTTCCTGAAATTCTGTTTATAATACATATTCATAAATTTCACCTTGTGTTATTCTAGTTCATAGCTCCTTTTGCTTATAAGAAAAGCTGTGTTTTGTATTTCCACAAAGTCTGTAGACACTGTTTACATAACATCACTCTATGTCATATGTAAATTATACCTACCTAGTGACACTTTCTAAAGAAGGACCCATTTTAAAGATTAACACAGGATTTACTACTGAGAAGTATTTAGGAGGGAGTTCAATGTAAAGTATTTTTTTTGATAGATTCTTTCAAGAATACAAAAATACACAAAATATTATTTACACTAGACTAGAATTTCTTAAACATTCTATGATGTTTCTATTTCAAAACTGTCTTAGTGTGAGCATATGTGGAATTTGTAGATGTAGCAAGTTGAATGCATAAGCCCACAGCCCGTTAGCTTGAGCAAAAGATGCATACTAATGGTTTCCCAGCACCAAAAAGACAGAAAAAAAACTTAACTGAAGTTATTTCTTTTATTCTGAGCAGCTCAAAATGCTTTGGCAAATGCCTCGAGATTCTGAAGTCATTAGTAATAATGTTCTTATATCATTAGTAATGATATAAGAAAAGGCAACAGAGACAAGAATCAGGACTCTTGACTCCAAGTGCTAATCCAGTGAACCACATTTCTGTTCAAAGTGATAAACACCTTTCTTTGGCAATGCAAGCATATACATTTAAAAGTGTTTAGGAAAATTTCCCACCCAATATGATCATAAGATTTTTGAAAAACATAAATGTTTACCACAATTTGAAAAATATTCCAGAATTAGGAGTGATGACACATCCTATTTGAGGAACGAACCAGAATATTTAAATTATAATCATGAACAGTTTATCAGAGTATCCAATAAATGCTAAATTCACACAATGTAGAGAGGTTTGCTGCTATTTTAAGAAATTTGGTCCAAATACTCAGATTCTTCCAGAACGTTATTCTGTTATGTGCTGATCATAGGTGGGAGCAAGGATTTTCTGTATAGAGCATATTGCATGACTCCCGTAGCTCCGTTGGGACAGCTATGTTGCCAGGAACACTGGAAAGGGGACAAATCACCCTTTCTGTCACTATTACATTTTGTGTGAGAAGTGGATCAAAGATTGCAGTGGTAGGTTGCACAAAGGATCCAGAAGCAGAGTAAGACTCCTTTACCAAATAGTTACCATGCTGCAGAGGGTCATGGATGGAAATGGCTGGTTGGACAGACCCAGAAGCGGACCAAGCAGAAACCCCTTGGCTACCAGACAGAGTCTGGCACCTGTCAAATCCTGGCTGCTGGACTTCCATGGTGCCACCACAGGAGTCAATGCCAGAACCCTTGTCTTTAGAGCATGGCTGAGCTTGTTTGGCTTCATCATCAATACCGAGGCTTATCTCTGCAAGTTTTTTAAATTTGGGGCCGAGGGAGTCCAAGAAACTGTCATCCAGATCATCAGCAATAAAACTGCAACAACCCAGGGAACCTATGGGAGAACCCGGGGCATCATCCACGCCTTCATTATCATAGATCAACAAACAGTCATTTGCTTCCTGGATGTCTTCTTCCTCTGCACAGGCAAATGCTTTCTAAAGATGGAGAGGGAGAGAAAAAGACTTCTTAAAAAAAAGAAGAAGAAGAATTTTAAGGAAGATTCTTGAACAATCTATAACTGTTCACAGAACTCTAGGTTGGATTATGACTGCCCAAATTTGGTAATCCATAGAAGTTAAGAAATGTTTTTATATGAACAATATTATTATAGAAATTATCTGGGATTTGGATAATAACAGGGTTGACATTCCGTCAACATTGAGTCTAGCTTGGGCTTATGTTTTAGTTCTCAACTTTAAAGGCACTTGCAAGGATTTAGGTCTACCATAGCAGATCTGTATGATGTCTGGAGGTTATCACCTGACTTCAAGTGAGGGCTTTGTGGATGCTTGTCTGTGTTGGGGTGGTGGCAGTGGAGGTCTCCTACTGTGCATGGAGACAGTGCTCACCCTGACAGAAGCACAGATTCTACAATCCTTGCAGGAGGCTGACTTATAAATAAAATAAAAATACTCTAAAGTGTCCTTACTCAAAATAAGCACTTCCTGCCAACCTTGCCTCAAATATAGTGTCAGTCTTGCTGGGCATGGTGACACATGCCTGTAATCCCAGTGGCTCAGGAGGCTGAAGCAGGAGGATAGCCAGTTCAAAGCCAGCCTCAGCAACGGGAAGGCACTAAGCAGCTCAGTGAGACCCTGTCTCTAAATAAAATGTAAAATAGGACTGGGGATGTGGCTTAGTGGTTGAGTGCCCCTGAGTTCAATGCCAGGTACCCCTCCCCCCGCAAAAATATATATAGTGTCAGCCTTTATCTGCTATCAGAATCTATCACGGTTCTGGTATCAAAAATCTAGGGGTAGGTTCCATCTAAACATGCCTCTTATCCATTAGCCTATGGTTACTGTTGGGGGCGCCCTGCACATGAGCAAAGCACCCCGCCTCAGCCTTGGGTAAAGGGGGTATTGGACTGGCATCACATGCCACACACTGTGCGAAGCAAGTGGCCTTTACTTCCGATAGGCGAGGAAATGCCTCAGCTCTGGGCTTGAGAGTTACCCAATGGGATTGGGCAAACCCCCTTTTGAAACACTATCCCCTGCCTTATTTGGGTGGAATATTCTACCGAATGTCTTTTCCCTAATAAATAGAGGGGTTCCAGGTGCACTTGCTCCCTTTCCAGCACCATCCACCATGGAAGCTGACCCTTAAGGTCGCAGAACAGTCCCACCTCGGCCTGAGAAACTCATGTCCATGTGTTGCATGATTTCTTCTCTGTTTTCTTAGTGTTGCAGCCTGCTCCTCTGAACCCAGTTCATCTTGACAGCGCAGGCAGTTGGTGAGAGGTTACCAAACCAGGGGTAAGCAACCCACCCCCCAAAGCCCTCTCTGTTCCAGCACTCTTGTCCCTTTTCTTTCTTTTTTTTTTTTCCCCTTTTCAATGCTTTATTCACTCAAATCACTCAATACAATTTCACTCTATAGGTTCTTAATCAAGAAAACGGCAATCCTTACTGCTAGGCATTGCAGTAGACATAATCAATTCACAGAAAACGATCTGAGATTAATTCTAAGCACAGCAAAACACACTTAATCATCATCTTTCCAGACATTGATTCCTCCCACCACTGATCTTCAATTCCATTCTTTCCTCTCCTTTGACTTTTGGGTCATTAATTCAGTGGTCATTCAACTCTTCTTTTTTTTTATAATTTTTTTTTTTTTAGTTATTGATGGACCTTTATTTTATTCATTTTATTTATATGTGGTGCTGAGAATTGTGAGGCAAGTGCTCTGCTACTGAGCCATAACTCCAGCCCTGCCGTTCAACTCTTTTGGCCATGGATTTCTTTGAAGAAATGCAAAGAGTACTATCAATCACTCTCAGGAAAATATATGTGCACATGTCTCAGCATGCTTTGTGGTACAGAAAAAGCAAAGCAAACTGCTTTGTATTCAGTGCTGGCATTCTCAAAATGAGAAAGAGTTTTGCCTTTCATTGTCTTTCCAGTTGGGAAAGGAGGGGACACTTGCCATATTTTCTTGGTTTTGGGCTATCTTCCCACTCTTCTTTTTGATTGGTGACCCAAGTTATCTGTATTATTTTGGCAAAAAGAAACCATTTTTTTTTAACATTTTAACATGCCTTAAGAACAATGAATTACCCAACTGAGGTATATCATCAAGTAAAATCAAATGAAAAGAAGATAAAAAAAGCCACACAATTTGCCATCCAATTACCTGAGAAAAGTAGGACTCTAGGAAACTCATGTTCACGGCCCCATCAGTGTAGTCCTTATTGGTTCCCCCCGTGGAATGCCTTGTCCTCATTGTTACTGACTGTCCCGAAGAATAGGTGACAAGTCCCGAGGCTGCTCCAAACCCTGTGGCAGCTCCGGATCCAGTAGCTGCTCCAAGCTTGGTTGTCATTTCCATTCCCGAAATTCCTTCCATGACTGTGCCTCCAGCATATGTATTTGTACAAACTTCTAAAAATAGGGGAGAAAAATTCTTTGACATCTCATGCTGTGAATTGTATTTTTATTTTATTTTTATTTTTTTGTGGGACCAGGGATTGAACCTAGGGCCTTGTGCATGCTAAGCAAGCACTCTACCAACTGAGCTATATCCCCAGTCCCTTATGTGAATTATATTTTTAAAAAAGTGATTTCTAATGTCCAGGAGCCATTGCTATGTAAAGCATGAATGTGGGAGAAAATACAATTATGTGATTAAAGGCTCCAAGAACACCCCAGAGTGTGTTATGTGACAGTAACATAAGAGGGGACATCAGCAGATGAAAAGGTTGAAACCCTAATTTAAAAAGTGTACAGAGGAAATAGTTTTTTGATGACAATGGACAGAAATAGAAAAGTAAGACTGGGGATATAGCTCAGCTGGTAGAGTGCTTGCCTCACATGCAAAAGGCCCTGGGTTCAACACCAGCACCAAAACAAAAACAAAAACAAACAAAAGAAATAGAAAAGTAAAAAGAAAATACTTGGCAGATAGGCATGGAAAGCTTCTAAGGAAGTCCTTGTTTGTTCTCATGAAAAAGAAAAAATTGTAATGTGCAGTTATGTTGGCTCAGTTTGGAATCAAAGAGGAAATATATATATTACGCAATCATGTATATAGTTGATGCTAATTTGGTATTTTGGTGCCTAGAGAAATTTAATGCATTATGATTTTTCTGCCAGATAACTTTACATTATGATTTCATGCATTATTTTTTTTCTAGAGAATTCTGAATATAGTTCTTGCTATGTCATTATAATGGGAGAAGCAGATAAAGACTAGAGCAGCTGACAAAGGCAGACAATTACATATTTGGGGAATTATCATGCAGATTCTGTAGGCTGGACATTTAAAAACAATCTAATGCTAATATGGAAGAAAGAAGAAATTTTACTAGTAGGCCTCAGGTCTTACCTTCCTCTAACTTACATTGTAGTTGTGGAATTGAGATAATATGAATAAAATAGTCACTTGATAAAAACAAATAAATAAATTCAGTTATAAGATAACAAAGCTATCATGTTACGTTGTGACTGAATATAAGAATTAGTAATTGAGCTCAAAATAAATATACTGTTGGTTTGAAGGAAGGAAAAAGGGAAAACAGGATTGAGGATGTGTCCACAGGAGACTTTAATGGCTAATGTGACTGCGATTAAGAACAGACAGAAGTTGGGCTGTGGATACATAGATGTTGGTTACCTTTTCCTTTACATTAACATACACAAATTAATAAAGTAATTTTGAATGTGTCTCATTTTTAAAAAAATCTTTCTCATTTAACCCACTGTTGCTATCAAATAGACATTTGATGTTTACTCACCAGAACTTTCCATGAAATCTGCTCCATTGGCCGTTATAGCTGGTACACAAATATTTGTGATTTCCTGCAAATATTCAGGTTTTCAAAACATAAATACATTTAAAAGCAAAGTAGACTTTAGAGCAATACAGATGAAATGTGGTCCTTTGTTAATGGTAACATTTGTTAAGAGTACCAAATCCTTTCAGGAGTAACCTTATTTTTAGGATTTGACATCTAAAGAGCTAAAATCCTAAAAGATTCTTTCCATTACATCAGTGACTCACACTGGGGTCAAGAAATCTCTTCTTTTTGTACTCCTCTCCCCCCTTTTCTATATCAACATTAAATACATTTTTTTCTCTATGTGATTATGATACATATGTTACAAACAGAACCCCTACCTTGTCCTCAGGTTGGGCTCCTTCGATTCCCCACTGATGAATTGTCCCTTCAGAACCATCAGGAACTGGGATGAAACCACCTGTCACCCCTCCGATGGGAGTTGTCCCACAGGAACAGGTCAGCAGCAGAAGGGGGGCCACTAGTGAAAAACAAGACCAAATAATCAGAACATTTCAATTACTCAAACACCATTTGACATGACAACTGTCAGACATGTTACAAAGAAAATAAAAATTTTAAAATACTTAAGGAAAAATTCCTAATAAAAAGTAAAATTGATTTATACAGAATAAAATGTAGGGGCTGGGGTTGTGGCTCAGCGGTAGAGTACTTGCCTGGCATGTGTGAGGCACTGGGTTTGATTCTCAGCACCACATATAAATAAATAAAATAAAAGGTCTATCAACAACTAAAAAATATTAAAAAAAATAAAAGGTAGTAAATTGAGCATGCTAGAATTTCAAATTATTACAAAATGGAAGGAGACAGGCCAGATCATTTCTCGTTGCAGGTATATTGTTGTTGAAGACACACTTGTTTGATGAATGATAAAGGGGGTTGCTCAGTTCCTCAATCCTTTTCCTGCATAGATTTTTTGATGATTGTGTTTCTTTGTACATATTGAAGCTAAATATATATTGTGTTAGGTGAATGTGGAGATGACTATGATACCTGAATGCCCAAGACTTTAGGTGGGTATGATATTGTTTTAGTAATTTGGTTTCTAATCGGTTCTTAGTAAATAGTACTTGATCAGCAAACACCTTAAGCACCTAGAGAGATGACCCTAACAAATGGTGATGAATGGATTCTTAATTGTGACTTGAGAATGAGTCCCTAGCTCAGAGGGTTTTTTAAAAAAATATTTTTTTAGTTGTATTTGGACACAATACCTTTATTTTATTTACTTATTTTTTATGTGGTGCTGAGGATTGAACCCAGGGCCTTGGTCATGCCTAGGTGAGCACTCTACTGCTGAGCCACAACCCCAGCCCTATAAAAATGATTTTCTTTTCTTTTATTTTTTAAGAATATTTATTTTTAGTTGTAGTTGGACACAATATCTTTATTTTATTTATTTATTTTTATGTGGTGCTGCGGATCGAACCCAGGGCCTCGCACATGATAGCTACAATCCCAGTCCAAAAAATGATTTTCTTAATTGAAAAAAAAAGTGATCTGAGGACATATTTGTTAAGTCTGAGTGATGGTTATATGTATGTTTTTAATAAAATTTTCTGTTCTTTTTTAGTGGTTTAATTGATTCCATAAATCAAAAGAAATTTAAAAGAAGGAATTGAAGTAGAAAGTATCATCATGAAAATTTAGCCCTAAATATCTATGACTCTATAATAAATTGGGGTAGTTATTGTGAATGGATCAAGGATTTCTCTTATTTATACATGAATTTGTCACAAAATTCTTTTAAATAGTGACCTCTTACTGTTTGATTCACAGGATTTTGATTTGAATGAAAATTTCCAGAAATCTGTCTGCTGAATAAAATAAATTTTAATTTTATTAAAAAATAATACATATGTGTAGCTTCCCTAAATGTGTTCAATATACTTAACCCTTAAGTCTTAAAATGATATATATTCAGGTAGTTAGCTCTTTCTTTGAGGAAATGCTGGATTAAACAATAACTTCTCAGAGCCATGCTCTTTTAATGCACATTGTAAAGCTCAAAGTCTATGACAGGCCTGTTTATTTCCCCTAAGTTTGTTTGACTAGGGTTTTCTTTCTATTTTAGAATCTCATGGGACTTGAATATGGAGAAGCATCTTAGAAAGTGCTGGGGCTGGGGATACTGGTCAGAGCTGGAGTGTTAACAAGGCCCTGGGTGATCTTCAACACTGCAAAGAGAAAAAAAAAAAAACAACCACAAAGAAGATAAAGAGGAAAAAAATGCACCATGCTTATGGCCCATGAATATTACTGGCAGTAGGAAGAGAATCTTCTTGATTTTTTGTTTATTTTTCAATGTTGGGGTTTGAACACTAGGCCTCATGCATGCTAGGCAAGTGTTCTACCACTGAGCTACATACATCCCCAGCTTCATGATTTCTTTTTCTCCCTCTTGATTCTCCTGTGCTATTCTAAATGTCTGCATATATGAGTTTCTTTGCTATGTTCATATAGATTGATAGCAAGTGACAAGTTAAACTTTCCAGATTCTTTCCAAAAGAATGCCATTTCCTCCCAGCTATGCGTATAAAATGATTTGAGAATGGCTCTTCTCACATTGCACAGAAGAGCACGGGAAACACAAAGTCTTTGCAAGTGTTGCCACCCTAGTGGACACAGAGCTAGGCGGTGGATACTCACACAGCAACATCAAGAGTCCGAGGAGGAGCAAGCCAATGGCATTAGGTCCCAGTCTTGAGGGCCCATTTCTGTACGTGGGCTTAGGTTCTTTGTCTATGGAAGAAGCTCCACAGACATCCCTGTTGTCACAGTCACAGACTGTCAGAGTCAAGATCTCTGGTGTGTCACACTGCCTGTCCTGATTGTCCGTAATTATGAGGGGAATTCTGTACACTCCAGGAGACATCTTTTGCTGGGCTCTCAGGAGAGCAGAGGTACCTGTAGAGAAAGCCATGCAATCAATAGTAAGAACAAGTATATTCCTTTCTTAAAACGACTTATTTTTGATAACAGTGCTAGAATGCTTTACTGGCACAAACAGAGGGCTGATGTGAACGGAGCAGCAATGAGGGGCTCTAAGAGATCAATTGGGTAAATCTGTCTACATGCCTTCTTGTCCTCTCTGACCCAGACACCCCGTTGTTCCTCACCATGAAGACTCAATCTTGCTCTGCTTTTCTCACCAGAGGATAGGAGATGAGCATGATGCAAATATTAGGCTCCTATACCATGGCATTACTACTTTCCTGTATGTCTACACTCAGATGCATGTGGCCTTCTGAGTGTACGCCTTACCCTGAACTCCATGTTCTTGGGTCTGCCTCATCAACAGTGAACTTCAGCTTTGGCTGCTGCTACTGCACCTGCTCCTCCTAGTTCTCATTCCAGGAGATTATGGCCTGTTGGATGGGATTCCCAGGGGTGTCACCTATTGCCTGACTCCTGAGCACCAGTTGTTCCCTAGTCTCCATGGCAACATTGCCCCTTTCTAAGTGGGATCCCACAGCAGTGCTGCTGTTTGAATCACTCTTGACCTCTCCATGTTCTGTCACATTGGGTCTTGTTCACCCTGTCCAACCATGGTTGCCCTGCCCAGACTCAACTGAGCTGGTTTCCTGTGCTGGCCCTCTCTTAGTGGCATCTTTAGTGACTATGTATCAGGTAAACTCATTTTGAGCCAAATGCTATATGTGTAGTTTGGAGCTAGATCTTTAACCAGCATCAGAAAGGCCCAAGGGCAGAAGGTGACACAGAACAAAATCTTTTTGACTCCGGTGATGGCTGTAATCTATGACTATAGGGCACCACGGACCATGTCCATGAAAGGAGGCAGGACTGGTGTGGGTAAGAGCTAAGGAAAGTGAGTGAGTTTACAAGGGATCTGAAATGGACTGATGGCCAAAATAAAATTCCCCAAAGGAACAGATTTTTATTAAGTCTAACATCTATATATATAAGACTTCTGGAAGACAGAAAATGTAAAACGAGCACAGTAAAGATTAGGAGAAAAGGAATAAATATTCTCCATTGGCTAGTGGGTTTTTCCAGTGCTTCCTGTCTGCTTACTGCCAGCCCCATTAGGAAAACCTTATGTATGGAGAGATATAGACATTTCTCTGAAAAAAAATAGATGCCTGACCCTATTTTTTTTTCTACTGTGGAGGTAGAAATAAATACACTAGAAATATAAAAGTTATTCAATAAAAACCAGAAAATTTTAAGTGGTGCTAACATTTTATCTTACTATTTCTTTTCTGAAGTAGAGGTCACATCTTTATAACAAAGATTTTTTTTTTTTTAATAATTCTTGGAAACCTGCTCTCCAATGAATTCTCATACTCTTCTGGAAACATAAAGAAGTGCAACTTTTATTTATGGAAGCAACTTTCCTCTTACTCACCATTGAGTGCTGTGATAGTCCAAACAACTGGCAACTTCTGCAGTTTCTTTTCCAGTGAAAATGTGTAGGGACCAGGGTATCTGTCCCTTTGCAGGTTTTGAGCAGAGACAACCACAGAAGGTGAGGGACCACAGACTTCGTCCTTCTCCAGGACCACTGGTGGACAATTTTCATTAAAACTGGGTACTTTAACATGCACGGTGCCTGTAGAAGTTTTACCTGTGTATTCTGTAAGAATAACATTTTAAAGTTAAAGAAGTATATCAAATAAATTTGTACCAAAAAGAAGAGAATCGTTCAAAGTTTCTCTTCGTGCAGGTAAATCAGTATATCTTCTCATGAGAAATTATATTTGTTACTGTCAGAAGTAAAGAGATGTCGTCTTATTTCTACAGCTCACAAAAAACAACTTGAAATTTACCAAATTGCCCAGTGTAGCATGGCCTATTAATTAATTAATTAATTTTTTTTTATTGTTGGTTGTTCAAAACATTACATAGTTCTTGATATATCATCTTTCACACTTTGCTTCAAGTGGGTTATGAACTCCCATTTTTAGCCCATATACAGATTGCAGAATCACATCAATTACACATCCATTGATTTACATATTGCCATACTAGTGACTGTCATGTTCTGCTACCTTTCCTATCCTCTACTATCCCCCCTCCCCTCCCCGCCCCACCCCTCTTTTCTCTCTACCCCCTCTACTGACCTTCATTTCTCCCCCTTGTATTATTTTTCCCTTTCCCCTCATTTCCTCTTGTATGTTCTTTTGTATAACCCTGAGGGTCTCCTTCCATTTCCATGCAATTTCCCTTCTCTCTCCCTTTCCCTCCCACCTCTCATCTCTGTTTAATGTTAATCTTCTTCTCATGCTCTTCATCCCTACTCTGTTCTTAGTTACTCTCCTTATATCAAAGAAGACATTTGGCATTTGTTTTTTAGGGATTGGCTAGCTTCACTTAGCATAATCTGCTCTAGTGCCATCCATTTCCCTGCAAATTCTATGATTTTGTCATTTTTTAATGCAGAGTAATACTCCATTGTGTATAAATGCCACATTTTTTTAATCCATTTGTCTATTGAAGGGCATCTGGGTTGGTTCCACAGTCTTGCTACTGTGAATTGAGCTGCTATGAACATCGAAGTAGCAGTGTCCCTGTAGCATGCTCTTTTTAGGTCTTTAGGGAATAGACCAAGAAGGGGAATAGCTGGGTCAAATGGTGGCTCCATTCCCAGCTTCCCAAGAAATCTCCATACTGCTTTCCAAATTGGCTGCACCAATCTGCAGTCCCACCAGCAATGTACAAGTGTACCCTTTTCCCCACATCCTCGCCAGCACTTGTTGTTGTTTGACTTCATAATGGCTGCCAATCTTACTGGAGTGAGATGGTATCTTAGGGTGGTTTTGATTTGCATTTCTCTGACTGCTAGAGATGGTGAGCATTTTTTCATGTACTTGTTGATTGATTGTATATCCTCCTCTGAGAAGTGTCTGTTCAGGTCCTTGACCCATTTGTTGATTGGGTTGTTTGTTATCTTATTGTCTAATTTTTTGAGTTCTTTGTATACTCTGGATATTAGGGCTCTATCTGAAGTGTGAGGAGTAAAGATTTGTTCCCAGGATGTAGGCTCTCTATTTACCTCTCTTAATTTAAGATGCTCAAAAGCAAAATCTATATGGTGTCAAGTTTACTGACTACAAATGAGATCAACACAATAATAGCTTTTTAAGCTATGTTGGTTTCATTTGCAATCAGTGTGTGAAAGATTTCTACTTCTAAAGCTTGAGCCAAAGTAAATAAAAAAGTTGATTTATTTTTATTATCTAAAATATAAAATTTATATTTTATATTTATCAGAGAAAAATTTAAAATCTTGATAATTGAAAACAACAGAATAAATATCTCTTGATGGTGAGATTATTAGTCATGTCTGCTGTTACTCTTAATGCTTTTTCCAGTTTCCCCAGTAGTGTGTGTGTGTGTGTGTGTGTGTGTGTGTGTATATATATATATATATTATAAATAAATAAATTTGGGGGCAGGGGTTCTATTTTGGTGTTGCTTATTACATTGACCAAAAAAAATTTTATTCTTGAGGAAACACACAAAATCAATGAGTATTATTTTAAAACATTTCATTAAAAGAAGTCTTATTGTTCAATGATATGCATAGAAGGTCTCTGTGGGTAACACACAGACTTCACTTTTGAGTTGAGCTTCCCTACTAGGTTTTCCATAGGAAACTGTATTGATTCTCTGAAACCCAGAAATTTCTGTAGGTGAAAAATTCCTCCCTCAACCACAGGAAGGTCAGAGGGAACAAACAGAATCAGTGGTGACACAAACTCCACTGAGCAGCTGAAATTCTCAGTCTTTCTCTTAGAATAGGTTACCCAAGACTTTGAAGTCCACAGCCTCTGAAATAATGATCTTTATCTAGTGACAAAGGAAGTATGTGAAATAATTACAATCAACAAGTCACAAAGAAATGTGAACTGCACAAGCATTTCTCTAAAATCTATTGGAATATTTTTCTTACCATCTATGGCCAGAACCTCAGCTGTGATTGTGTTGTTAATGATGAAAGTAGAATCCCGGTCAATGTTTTTGACAAATTTGATTTCAGCCGTTTTTGAATCAATAGTTAGCAGACCACCATAATTATGACCCATGACATATCTGTTTTATAATAGAAAAAACAATAGTTTTCTTTCAGACTTGAAATGTTGTTTAATAAAAATGACTCATTTATATTTAATATATTCATGCTTAATATAAAACTTTGAAGTATAGGCTTATAAAAAGTTTCAGAAAATTATCATGACATGCATCAACCATATTTTTGTAATCCTTATGTATAAATTAGCCTGGTTACTCAATTTAAACACCTGTGCCCTTGTTTTTTTTATTTTTTAAAAATTAATTAATTTATTTCAATTAGGTATATATGACAGCAGAATGGATTTTGATTCACTGTACACAACTGCAGCACAACTTTTCATTTCTCTAGTTGTACATGATGTAGTGTTGCACCATATGTGCAGTCATACAAGTACCTACGGTAATGATGGCCATCTCAATCTGCCATCTTTCTTGCCCCCATACCCTCTCCCTTTCTCTCCTTCCCTTTTGCCTTGTTCTTTATAATATAGCCATTGCATCATACTCTGATATTTTAGGCATTTATACCTTTGTATATTCCTTGGAATCATGTGCAATCATGTTTTATATGATTGAAGTGTAGTGTTCTGATGAATTTCTAATCTTCTCTAAGACTCAACTGGAAGTCTCTGTGAAACCTCTTCTTGATCTCTCTTGATGGACTAGGCTATTCTCTTCACTTCTACTTTATACTTATTTCTGTTCTTAGCACAGTTTAGTCTAATAATTTATTTTTATTCTAATATTTATTCTAATTAAATATTATTCTAATATTTCTGCATGTCTCTTCTCAAGTTATCCAGGTCCTTATCTTCATCACTTTTGTATATTTTTGGCACATGATTGTCTGTGTATTATGTTGGGGTGGTTTATAGATTAAAGCTAGACCTAGGAATAACACGATTTCATAAAATAGTCTTACCTGACAGAGGAGGCAGCTTTGCCAGTGTCTTCATCAGTGGCTTGATATGTTCCCAGGACATAACCAATCAGTTTTTTACTACTTATGCCTTTTTGCACAGTGAATATCTTCGAAGAAGGGCGGAATGAAATTCCTTCTTTGACATTTACGACCTGGACTGTGACTGGGATTGACTGAACTCGATATTGAGAGATTATGGACCGGTGGAATTCGGCTTTGTTTTTGACAGCAATACCAAATTGCATGCTTTGCATTTGTTCATAATCGAGAGGCTGGAGAGAAAATAAAATTCGAAGGAAGGAAGTGTCACAAACACAATCCGACAAACCTAGCAGAGGACAGAGAGCTTGATGTGAGAGAAAAGATATAGGATTCTATATCATGAGATTCATTTTGGTAACTGATATTTACAAAGCAGGATCCCTCCGTTTAGGCTAGCAAAACATTACTGTAGTCTTTTTAGGTTGTGAGGTACAGGGGAAAGAATCCTAAATTTGCTGTAGTAACAGAGTGTGAATCTGGGTTCTGCTATTTAAGTGCTGTGTGGCTCAGGGCACAATACTCACCTTCTCTGAACCTCAAGTTTTCACATCTAAAAACAAACCTTATCTCATCAGGTTGTGAAGACTGAAGCTGTCTAGCTAGAGGCAGCAAGGCCAGGATGGAGGACAGGTGGGAGGAAGGTTGAGGGGAGGATATTTTAAAGGATGTTCTACTCAGTCAGGTGTTTGGCTGTGTGTTGTCAGGAAATGTCACAGTTCAAGGGAAAGACCCAGGTTTCTAGTTTGGGAGACTGAACAACACCCATACACGAGATAGGGAACATCTCATTCCCAGGCAGTGCTAGAAGTTTATAATAGAACACTTTCAAGTGGGGATGGCTGTGGCACAGTATGAAAAGTAAAGTCATAAGGAACAGTTTGCAAATCTTCTAGCAGTTCCCTTGTTAAGGGCCTGGGGAACATTGTGAATCTGTCATTCCACTGGACTTAAGGAGTTAATAAGAAAGCTCCCATATGGCCCAAAGTCCTGTCAAAGAATGTCACCAGATTGTCTTTATTTTTTCTGGTTTATACTATATCCAGGCAGAAATATCCTTGTGTGTCACAGGGAAGCCTGTTAAATGCAAGCTTTACACAGTTATCTATTTTTTTTTTATCTTGAAGGTTTTGTTCATCCATTCCTAATTTCTAGACACTGTGGTTTTTTTTCTCCAATCATTACAGCTGCGACATTTAAACCAGGTTGACAAACGTGCAAGCCACAATTGTGTGTATTCTCATCCCTTCCTAACTTCAACTTGATTGCAGATAAAGAATTTCATTAATGGAAGAAATGTGCTTTGCTCTCTTGAGCTGAAAGCATGCCCGCCCATACGTGTTGTTAGGCAGTAGCCATCAATGAGTGGTGAAATGCAAGGGAAGGTCCTAAAGTGTTCTTTAAGTTTCTTTAGGGTCCTTCTTTAAACTATCTTAAGAAATCAAATGGTGGCAGTTAATCTGTAGAAAAAAATGCAAGGAGCTATTTTTAAAATGTGTCACAAGAAAAGATTTAATGGGACTGACTCTTGACAAGGTCCACTGAGGTCAATGTGAAATTAGGAATTATAGCTATAAGTGTCTTCATCTGTCTGGGAAGGAAGATTTCTTTAGCGTGCAGGCACACAAGGTAAATTCTGACCAGCTCTTGACCCCAGTCACACTTTAACATGGGATTGACTTGTAGATGAAGCCCCCCTAAATAGGATGACCCCTATGACAATTTTGAAGAGGACCAACTAAGGTCAAAAACTCCAGGTGAGAAGGAGGAGTTGAACACCTGATTGGCAAAGAGTACAGAAGGTGGTCCCCAGCTCTCCTGGTCAACATCAAACAGTAATGAACTTGGAGACAGCTTTTCTCCTTTGTCATTCTCTGCGTGGAGTCAGCCCACTCTCTCTCTCTAGGACATGCTTCCTGCTTAAGCTTCACTTGCTTTTACTTTACTTTCACCGATAATAAAGTTTTCTTGCATGGCTTTTGGTGTCTGACTTTAAGGTTTCTTGCATCAGAACGCAAGAACCAAGGTTTGGAGTTTCGGCTCCCTGCTTTCCTGGGACACATGAACTCTGTAAAGTAGGAAGGCTTAGAAGGAAATAAACCAGCATGTTAAGAGAGACTGTCTTTAGGAATGACCCTGTCACGGGATTTTTAAAAGTCTGTCTACTTTTATGCATTTTCTGTTGTGTATAATGAAGTGGCATTATTATTAATAAAGTTTGTTTGCAGAAGTGATGATTTTGGTCAGTTCTGAGGATTTCTACCCATGAAGGCAACTCAGGCTTTACCTTAACCACCTTCAGGATGCCTTCGTTGGTTGTGGGATCAGTTTCTATTTCAAACCATTTCCCTTCATTTCCAGAGGTAAAGAAATACACGGCCAGCCAATTATCTGTGTACTCTTCATCCCAGTCTGTCACTTGAAACCGAAGCAAGTTCGAATTTAAAGCATTTTCTTCAATACGTGCCCAATACTGAAAAAGAGAAAAGCAGGATTTAAGAATCACATTGCTAGATTTGACCTATAAGGATTATAGTTATTTTAAATGGCATTAGTCATTATCTCTCAAATTATGTATTGCCTTCCTTCTAGATCCCAAATATTTTCATGAAGCTTATTTTTAAAGGAAAGCTCAGAAACTTTAAGAGCCAACAAGTAGGCAAATACTGCATTGGGATGGCAAAGTATTAAATAAATGTCAACACAATTCTTGAAGGAATAATGGGTTTACCTGAGATTCTGTAAACGTTGGGAAGTTATCGTTGACATCTTTCACTTTAATATTACATTTACATTGAGTCGACAGCCCTTCACCATCTCTGTCTGCACCACTCACAACCAGACTGTAGCTGCTAACTTGCTGAATTTGGAAAAAAAAATAAAGACGTATTATCAATCTTCTAAGAATGTGAAAGGCCGTTACTTTCTTTCCACGGATAAGCCAGTGGAGACATTGAAGTTCATGGTCCCTGGATCACAAGCACTATTAGCTCTTCTTGAAAAAGGAAGTTTGTAGGGCTAGAACAGTTCCCATTTTTGTAAACTTCTGATGTCATTGAGTCTGGTGGAATGATGATGTGAGAAAAGCTCATTTATGGGGCTTCTCTGCTAGTCTACTGGGAAAACCATTTGCATGAAAGCAATATGGGATCTGACATGGCAGCCTGTGTCATGGAGGCAGATGTGGTGGTGGGAGGGGATGGAAAGAAAAGCCGAAGGAGACTCTTTGGTATAAACATCAGAGAAGGCTTGATTCCAGATAGAAATATCTTCCTCCATCTAAGAGATTTACTTTCTCCATTTTCTGAGAAATTGGCCACGTGCTTCCTTTGTGCATGTAAGCCAATGGCTTCTTTTTTTTAAATATTTATTTATTGACACAATACCTTTTATTTATTTATTTTTATGTGGTGCACACATAGCAAAGGAAGTTACAATGGCTTCTTTTACTGTCATTTTAACTTCCTTTGCTATGTGTAGGGTGCATTTGATTGTGCAGCAGGTCACAGGTACACATTTCATACCACCAGATTCACACCCAAGAAGGCAAACCATGTCCCTAGGTTAGCTCTGGTAAGTGCTGGCACATTCTTTTCCTTTGTCTTTTTATTCTCAGTTAAAATAGAGTCACCTCTCTTGGGTTTCTTAAAATCAAATTCTTTATTTTTACATGCTTCCAAGTGACTTTCTTTACCTCTCGATCAACAGAATTGGTCAAAGTTCGGACTTCTCCAGTATTTCTGCTTATGAGAAACATGGACATGCTTGAAGGTTCCTGGGAGACAATTTTGAAGGCAATTTTCGAGTTCAGATTGTTTGGTTCATCTGCGTCTGTGGCATTCAGTATCATCACCAGTGAGTCTGCAAATATAGGAAAATATTCATGAAAGCATATGTAAAGGTTGACATTATGTTCAAATTAAATATTCAACACAGTTTCACTTTGTTTTTTTTTAATATTTTAAAAACCACCCATACACTCAAAAAAATTGCATATCACTTGTGATAGCTTTCTCTCTTAACTAGGTAGAACCTGCTGCTTTCCATAAAAATCCTCTGATTTTCCTAAGCCCTGGTTTTGTGGCAGTTGAGACCATTTTCTGTATCGATTTCTTCCCTTAATGGATGGTCTTATATTTCTCCCCATTTCCCAAGTTATCCAAATAATGCAAGAAAGTCTCTGCCCCTTATAACCTAAAAAAAGCTTAGATCATGCATTCAGGCTGCCTGAGGATGCCCCCCTCAGCTTTGTGACTTCCTGATACTCATGTAAATTATGTATGAAGAATAAAATACTATCAACCTTATAACAGGACTACAATCTAGAAACACAATGGTGCTGGGTAATCAGGTGAACTACAACATTTTCAAAGGAACAAACAAATTAGCTTGATCCTTTTTTAATTACTGAGGAAACTAAGAGAATAACTTATTTTCTATGAATGACACCATAGTGATACTTGTATTTGAAAAGCAGATGAATTAGAAGTGGTAGATAGCATAAAAGACTTACTTGAAGCACTATTTTCTTCAATTTCACCCTGGAATATGCTTTGTGAAAACACTGGAGGATTATCATTAATATCTAAAATTTTGACCGTTAGTATAAGTGGTTTTTCTACATCTTTTCCTAAGGCATTTAGAGCTCGACATGTGATCTAGAAACAGAAGGAAAATGTTCATTATTACTCTAAAAACTTACGTTGCATATTATTAGAACTTGTATACCTAAAGTCTCTGCTGGCATGTACAGAATTTTTGTGCAAAGAAGAAAAATACTTCCCTAAACGGTAGACAAAATGGAAAAAGATGCCTACTCTTGCCATGGGGCAAATTGTCCCTTCCTCCAGGCTAATGTCTCCCAGCAGGACAAAGCTCCTGGCAGGCTGTGTGCTGGAGTCTGGCCCTCACTCTTGTTCTCCATTTAGGTATTCCTTCAGGTGCACAAACCATCAGTGGACGCTCTTGGTAGGGGAACTGATGTTACTTGTTATTGAATTGACTCATGTACTCATAAATTCACCAGTAGAAGAGCCACCTTCTAAAGCCAGGAAGTACAGGGAGAATGTAGACTGATGTTGAAGACACAAACTTACCAGGAAGCTTGGTGTTTTCTCTCGATCAACTATGGATGTTATGTTAATATCACCAGTGTTTGGGTCAACAACAAAGATTCCAAAGGGGGACTGATCAATTCCAACTCCAGAAATTCGGTAGGTTATTTTCTGGGTTGCTTGAAAATCTGAAGAAATCTGCAAACAAAAATAACCCGCTGTTGGTAAGGTGATGATCATCCCTCAGGTCTTTTCCTCCCCTCTGCCTTCCTTTCCCTCCATAGTTCAGTCACCTGTTTCCTTAGTCCACTTTCTGATACTGTGGCATTTACTTTTTGTCTTATCAGGTAGTAGGAATAGGAAATAAAGTCATGTAGTTGCTTCTGCAGACCAGCATGGGCCAATATGTGCTCATCATTGTGACTTTTAGAATATTTACTCAGATTGTGGCCACAACGGTGACAGTAAAATGTTAAGAGAAGGTCAAAGGCACTTAAAAAAGCCAATTGACAAGGCTAGGTCCCTCCTTACCTGATAACATTAGAAAAAGAAAGATTTTTTTTAGCTTAAAGAGGACGAAATGGAGAGGAAGAAAGAGAAAAGAATCATATAGTAGGTGTTGAAAATATGCATTAAAATTATTTGTTTGTTAAGTTTTAAAATGGGGGCTATTTAAAATATGTACACAAAGTTAGAACAGTATAATGAACTTGATACATTTCAGCACTCACCTTCACCAATTATCCATGCATGGCTAATCCGATGTTTACCACCAACCATATTTCTAATTGTCTTATCTCTATTTTTTTTCTTTATTTATTAAATCTGGATCCAAATAAGCTTAAACACTAAAATTAGTCAGTATGTCTCTTAATTCCATTTTGTAATTCTAGAAGCCAGAGTTCCTTCATTTTTCTTTCTAATTTTTATGTTATTATAATTATTGTACTTTTTTGTTGGATATTCTAGTTCTTTTGTTTTATGGACATTGGGATCTCTATATTATTTTAATTTACATGTAATGCATTTATTTAAAAAAAATTCACACGTCTCTGCTGATATGATTTACCTTGGCAATTGGGTTTCTTTTTGAGTTGTCTTCTCCTTCTCTGCAGGGTTTGGCAAATTTCACCCATTCACGTTTGTGTCTTCTTCTGGTTTGTTGCATTGCTGTCTCGTCTTCTTCATGTTGTCCTTTCGTCTTATGCAAAAAGGAATTTCATTTTTTAATGCACATTGTTGGCAATTTTTACTTTTAATATTGATTATGAACACCTGTGTTGAGGAATGCCCTATGTTTCAAGGTAACTAAGACTGTTAGATGTTCAATTTGCTCAACCCAATATTTTAAGGAAAAAAATTAAGTAACTAAAATAATTACAAAGTTATATGACTTCCAATATTAGCATTTTAATCATATTTTTATATTTTTTAAAGGCTTCACAATATCTAAGTGTTTTAGATTCATAGGATTTGACCTGTTGGGTTGTTTAAGGCGAAGAAAAGAATGCATGACATAAATCAAAAGAATAATATTAAAGATGATCTTTTTCTAAGTATTGTTGGTGTGGTCACTAGAATTTTAATTTCATGTATTTTCACAATTAAATTATCAAATGATTTTAAACATTAAATACTCATCTTTCCTAAATACAATTTTAAGTTTTAATATTAAACTTGTATTTAAATTGCAAAAAAGTTTTCATACTTTACCTCTATTCGCAATTCTCCATGAACCAACACCACCACCTGTAGACATTTAAATAGAGTCAAATTATATGAGTTCTTAAAATAAGTAATTATATACAATGAATTATCCTAATTATTTCATTTTCTTGTTCATGTTATAGTTTGTTTCCATTTTTTAAAAAGTAGTTTTGGAGAGGTGGTATTTAAAGCATAAATTCCCACCATGAAAAGGAATGCTGCTTTCAATGTAAACAAGTTCTTCCAGTTCTTTAACCTGACTACAGAATTTTAGTAATGTAAGAAGGACTTTGCAAAACTATACTAACAACCAGTTGCAGCAACCAGATATTCTATTGTGGCTGTTCTCTGAACAGTTCCCAGAAGCTATGGAAGGTATTTCTTCTTTTTTTCTTTTATTTGTTTTAATTAGTTATACATGACATCAGAATGCATTTCGGTTCATTGTATATAAATGGAGCACAGCTTTTCATTTCTCTGGTAGTATATGATGTAGAGTTGCACCATATGTGCAGTCATGCATGTACCTAGGGTAATGATGTCCATCTCATTCCACCATCTTTCCTACCCTTATGTCCCCTCTTCCCCTCTCTCCTTTGCTCAATTGAAGTTATAGATAAGCATCCACTTATCAGGGAGAACATTCGGCCAACTCAAAGTGGATCAAGGACCTAGGAATTAGACCAGAGACCCTGCAACTAATATAAGAGAAACTAGACCCAAATCTTCATCATGTCGGATTAGATCCTGACTTCCTTAACAAGACTCCTAAAGCACAATAAGTAAAGAATTAATAAATGGGATGGATTCAAACTAAAAAGCTTCTTCTCAGCAAGGATACAATCAACAATGTGAAGAAAGAAATCACAGAGTGGGAAAATATCTTTATTATATGCACATCAAATAGAGCACTAATTTCCATGATATATAAAGAACTCAAAAACTCAACACCAAAAGAATAAGTAACCCAGTCAATAAATGGGCTAAGGAAATGAACAGATACTTCACAGAAGGAAATATAAAATTGGTCAACAAATATATGAAAAAATGTTCAACTTCATTAGTAATTAAAGAAATGCAAATCAAAACTAATATTTCATCTCACTCCAGTCAGAATGGCAATTATCAAGAATACAAGCAACAATAAGTGTTGGCGAGGATGCTGAGAAAAGGTACACTAGTACATTGCTGGTGGCACTGCAAACTGGTGCAACCACTCTGAAAAGCACTGTGGGGATTCCTTAAAAAAATCTTGGAAGGGAACCACCATTTGACCCAGCTATCCCACTCCTTAGTCTATACCCAAAGGACTTAAAATCAGCATACTATAGTGACACAGCCACATCAATGGTTATAGCAGGTCAATTCACGGTAGCTAAACTGTGGAACCAACCTAGATGCCCTTCAGGAGATGACTGAATAAAGGAACTGTGGTACATATACACAATGGAATATTACTCAGCTTTAAAAGAGAATAAAATCATGGCATTTGCAGGTAAATGGATGGAGTTGGAGAATATCATGCTAAGTGAAATAAGCCAATTCCAAAAACCAAAGGCCAAATGTTCTCCCTGATAAGTGGAAGGCATTGTTTCGGGAAACAAGTAAGAAAGTAGTCACAGAAGCTGATTAAAGACCATCACCTATCCAATGGCTTGCAAAAGCAAACCATATTAGCTTAAGTTATAGAACAGTTTCTTTAGCTGTACAAGAGTCAAAAGAGTATAATGGAATTACTGAAGTCAGGCAAACTGCTCCCACTCTCAAGAGCATATGGGACCATCACATGTACAATTTTCCATATTGCTTACCACCAGGGATTCATCCCTCTTTCCCCTCCACTTAAATATTACTCATCTGTTAAGGTCTGTGTTCAAATTCTAAAATGCTCCATTAAACTCTTTTTACTGATGTCTCCTTTTTTGAGTTTGTGCAACTCACATTCTATACCATGCAAGTTAGCATTTTGGTTTATCATGATTTATTATTTTTTTTTACTGTTCTATGTGCATTAAAAAATTTCTCTGTTAAGCCAAGAGAATTGCAAATTTTCAAATTCCGTGCTTTTATCTTACTATTTTTTCCTTCAGCAGATGTTTAAGCATTATTTGGTGATCCACTGATTATGTGACCTAAAGAGAATTTGGTAGGAAAATGACTGTGGAAAACCAATCAGAAGAAAAAAAAAAGAAGACTAGTAATAGTAGTTAATGTTCATTATGTGACTTTATTAATTTTATTCGTAAAGCTTTACCCTTACTATCTTGTTTAATATTTGCAGAAGTCAGTGTGGAAGGAGATTCTATTGTTATAATCCTTATTTTATGGATGAAGAAAGGCAGCCATGAGAGAATGAATAATTTGCTCCAGCCACTGGCCCTGGTAGAGTCAGGATTTGAACCTCAGCAGCCTGACCTCAGAGTATGTACATCAGCACTAAACTAGATTCTAACCAAAGTTGGCAGAAATACATAGGAAAAAACAAAAAACAAGCAAAAAAAACTAGTAGTGGGAAGAAAGTTACATGATAGTCAATTTAGGTTTCTATATGGCTAAAGGCTAGGGTTGCTCCTGAAACAACATAAATTTATTACATCTTTTATTTTTTTATTTTCAAAGGTTATAATGAAAGGGCAAGTCCAAGTCTGAACCAAAGGATTAATCATGTCAATCTTAGGATGTCCAGACTCTTCCATTCTAAACCTTTCAACTGAAACTCTGGTTTCAAAGAGTGTGTGTTCAAATTTTCCTGAAAAAGAATCATTATAACATGTCTCAAAATGATTTTTACAACATCGTTGTTCTTTATTAGCAAGGTAGTGATTGAACAACTCCTTCCTCAGATCATAAGTGGAGAGACTCAGCCACACATGAGGGGAAGGATGAGCCAGGCACATTGGCCTTTACAGGAAAATCAGAGTCATCCAGAAAATATGAATCACGTCTGTCCCAGCCCCAGAGAGGAGGATTCTTCTAGTAGGCAGTACAGAACAATTTATATTTTCCTGGGAAGCAAAAGAGATACAAAGCCCAAACTATGCACAATTAACACTATAGACAGATGTTTATTTATTTATTTTTCTATGTTTTTCTAGTATCAGAGTGCTGAGAAAGGTTATTCTAAGTCTTTACTCTTTCCTGTATTTTTTTTAAAGTCAGATCACCAAGAATGTCTCTAATTTTATGAAACATTGCAAAACTGTGATGCTTTTGTTTTTTTCTTTTTGCTTTTAGGAATAAAAGGTAGTTGGTAAGACACGTTTCTGAATATTGCTATGCTTCTCAGATATTAGAAATCTAATCACAGTCTCATATTGTTTAGAATAGTATTTTCTAAAAAATATTATTATGAACAATGTTATTTTTAGTTAACAAATACTTATACAATGGGTAATTATTTAAGTTAAATTGTTAATATAATTAATTTTATTAAACAATTTATAAAATTATTTATAAAATAAGTTGTGTAAACTTTTTACATACAATGTTGTTTGAAATAAGTATACGTTGTGGAATAGCTAAATTGAGCTAATAAATAAAATATATAGTTTCCTGACAACTTAAATCAATTAAGTTTTCTCTTTTCATAACATGGATTGGAAGTACCAATGTGGAAAAGTATTTCTTATCTTGAGAACTTCTGTACCTTTCTTTTTCACTTTTGTTTCCTGATTATTTGTAAATTTTGATTATATGATTTTTAGAGTACTGATACAGACTAAATAATTTGGTATAGATAGGAATTTAAGTACATATAAGCAAACCTGATCATTAAGAAAACATATAAATAAAGTAATTTAATATTCATGTACCCTATTTGCTAGTGAGCATAATATCATTATTAATGTTTCAATTGAATTTAAGGATATGGGTGGCTAGATTTTTATAGACCGTTTGTAATGACACCTGATATTTTACTTGGTTAGGCCAAGATTTTGACTAGAATTACCTCAGACTTTAGTGTGAGGATTATTAGATTATGATCAGATGCAGGAGGCTAGTCCAGCTGGGCTGAGCCATGACCACTCTTTCCTTTTATTTTATTAATGTGTTTGCATAAAAAGTCCTGAAATCCACATATGATGGTGGTTTTATTTCTATAATTGGTCAGAAACAGTGATTGTGAGTGTATCAGATCACAGAGATGGTTCCATACACAACTGATGAATAAATTATATATACACAATTTGGAAGATGTGAGTGCTTCATCTTTCCTGATTTCTCCCTGAACAGATGCTCCTCAACTTATGTTGGAATGATGTCCTGATACACCCACTGTAAGTTGAAGATATCATTAAGTTGTATATACATTTAATACAGCCACCTCACTGAACACCATGGCTTATCCTAGACCACCTTAAAGATGGTTGGAGCACTTACATTAGCCTACATTTGGGAAATTGTCTATTTCAAAGCCTGCTGTATAATTAAGTATTGTATGCCTCATGTAATTTATTGAATTCTATACTGAAAGGGAAAAACAGGATGGTGGTATGGGTGTGCTTTCTCACCAACATAAATTGAAAATTCATGAGTTGAACTATCATTAATTGGACTTATCTGCATTGAATTTTTCAAATTTAAGAACCCCCAAACATTCTAATAAACTTTGTTTCCATCAAGACAAATTATTTTACTGAATCAAAATTATATATGTTCATTACTTAGAAACTATTTACTTTGGATAATTCAAATTTCCAATAACAGATTTGTAAATTCAATTAAATTAGAAAGTTGAACTTTGCATTATGATGGAGATACTAAGAAAATCAAATACCCTTAGATATACACAAACATTCCTTTAGAATGCTGTTCAGGATGCCGCCTAGTGTGGCAAAGCAAAACTGGACCCCGATCCTGAATTTGAATCCCAGTTCCAGCCCTGTACCAATTGTAAAACTTGGGGACATTACTTCATCCTCTGTTTCCTCTTCTGTAATATAGGTATCTTACTGCCCTTATACTTGTGAGACTTTAAAAAATTAATTGATAGCCCTAGCCCATCCTGGCCCATAGTAGGTGCTTAATAACTGTTAAACAGAACCAGGTGTGATGGTGCATGACTGTATTCCCAGCAGCTTGGGAGGCTGAGGCAGGAGGATCCCAACTTCAAAGCCAGCCTCAGCAAGTTAGTGAGGCCCTAAGCAACTTAATGAGATCCTGTCTCAAAATAAAAAGTAAAAAGGGCTAGGGATGTGACTCAGTGGTTAAGTGCCCTGGGTTCAATCCCTGATATGCCCGCCCCCAAAAGACACTTTTGTCACTAAACCAAACCAAAACAAAATGGAAGGGGGGAAAAAAAAGCATAGAAGAGCTACTTTGACTAATATGGGTCATCTCTGACAAGGCGCATAGGAACACTTTCTTTCTTGAGCAAAGAGAGCTCCACTACACAACTGTGTAGGTTGTTCCTTGCACAACTCCAGGGGGTACTGTTCCCACTGTCGTTTATGGGAACTCCTACTGGAGTTGTGCAATGCACAACCTGGACAGCTGCCCAGCAGACCTGTAGGAAAAACGTGTGTATTAGATAGATTCAGTTTTTTTAATCATATAATTATGGATAGTAACCAATTGTCTATATAATTTTCTTGTGATGAGTTTCCCAAAACAAGCTCTCACCCTAGGCTAGCAGATTGATTCTTTACCGGGAAGAAATGGCCAAAGGCTAAGAGGTTTATGAGAAATCTCATGGACACTGTGTGTTCTAGTTCCAGATGAAAACCAGTTTCAGGTATGAAGCAAGTGGGAGTGCTAATTGGTAGAAGTAATCACATCTTTCCTGACTCTGCCCAAGTCAGGCAGGGCCGGGCAGAATCCGTTGACAAGGTTATCCTTATTTTAGAGTCTTAACTTTTGGAAAAGTTCTGTAGGAAACTTATCTTCATATACTTATTAGTACTGAAAACAATTGTTTTATTAGTTAAGAAAAGATTTTCCTTTTGTTAAAATGGGCCATTTAGCCTAAAACCCTTTTTCTAAAAATTTAATTTTTGAATGTTTTATGGAAAAGGTGGTTGAAGATCTTTCTCCTGTATTTAGAACACGATCTACTCTGAACTTGATGCTTAAATTCCTTCTGTGTCTTTAAAACAACTGTATTAAAAATCTTTGGGTTTCAAACATCTCTATTAATTTTACAGTGAGTAAAGCTTTATGTAATATAATAACATGAAATCAGATGGCTCATTATTCAAATATTTACAGGAATGCTAGATGACAAAATGTGTTTTGGATATTTGTGAACTGCAAAACAGTGAACAATGGTTTCCATTGAAGACAGAACTTTTAAGAGGTTTGTCTCTTAAAAGAGTCTTTTTATCTCTGAGGGTAAAGCATTTTCAACTACAAATCTTTTCCTAAAATTGTTTATCATTTTGTATTATGTGAAATATCAGACAAGCATAAGAAATAAAAAATAAGACTTTTTTTTTTTTAAAAGAATAAGCTGGTATTCTTCATGCCTTCCCCTTCCAAATAATTAATTCAGAAGACAATAGCTGAAATTTTGTGAAAAGTTTCACATTTGAAAATATCCTTTTTCCCCGTATCATTATATTCATTTAAAATATAGCTATTATTTTTTTTCTGTCAAATTTCAAAAATATTAATTTCATAATTAATTTAAAAATTTGGTGGTTTTTAAAAATATCTGAAGACACAATATTGAGAAGATGTCAGGAATTATCACTATTACTACAATATTACAAATGATAAATATTAGATTCTTACAAAGCAATTTATATTTCTCATAGCACTTTTTTTGCACACTTTCTGCTTTATTCTCACTATGGCCATTTTAAGTCGTCAGAGGGTGGGGTATATTATTCTTACTTGACAGTTGTGGCCACCAGGCGTGGAATGAGTCAGTGGAACAGCTATAGATCCAAGCCAATGACTTAGTTGCTCTATCTCACCTTACTAAGCCACCCTTGTAAGGTCATTGAATGGCAGAATTTCAAAACCTCCAGATATGTCTTCCAACCTTCAGACCCCACCCTTCAACAACAAAAGGTGAGTGTTCTCACTCAACAGTGCTTTTGAGAACATTGCTTTTTTCCCATAACCACACTATTTCAAAACTTTGGGTGGTTCCCCATTTCTGAAAGGATTACGTTCACCTTCACAGAATGTACTTTTCAACCTCATCTTCATCTACCTTTCCAATTCATGTCCGGATTCTTCAACACAAATTTTTATTCCAGTCAAGCTGTTGGGTCCATTGCCTCTAGGCAAATACCATAATGATTCCTGTCTTTGCTTATGTTGGTCTGAAAACAGAAGATATCTTCCTTGGACCCATCTCCACTTATCACATCTCAAATCTCAATGAATTCATGGAACCTTATTTACCACCCTCACTCCTGACTGACACTGCCTTCCACTAATAACATCATAGTAGGCCAGTACTGTCTAATAGGAATGTAATGAGAGGCACAAAGGCCAGCCAGTCGAATAATTTAAAAATTTCTGATAGTCACATTAAAAAAATTCAAAATGAATTTTAACAATATATTTACTTAAATGACTATATCTGAGATGCTATCATTTAAATGTTATCAAGAAAAAAATATTTGTTATGTATTTTACATCCTTTTATCATACCGAGTCTTTAAATTATGATGTGTATTGCACACTTATAAACACCTCTCACTTCAAACCAACCACATTTCTAGTGCTTAATACCCACATGGCTACCATATTGGTCAGGTCAGGTCTGGATCACTAATTTTAATATTTTGTGTGAAGTTATACTATAGTTTAAATTGGTGTGTGTGTGTGTGTGTGTGTGTGTGTGTGTGTGTGAAATTTTCCTGGGTGGAGAAAAATGTCTTCCATATCACAGTTTCCCCCATGTCACTAGCATTATAAGAGAACTGAAAGACGTTTAGGCCTTATTCAATCATTTATTCATTCTGCCAACAACTTTGTGTCCTCTGTAAGAAAGTTATTAAAGATGAAGCAACAACCCTGTTGTAAGAATTTCACAGTCACCGTAGGAAAAGAGAGGTGACTAGAAGTCAAAGCTCTCCTAAGCCATGGTGAGCCAACTCTACATTCTTATCACAACACTCTTCTCACATCCCTGGCCACATGACCTCTGACTTCTTGAGCTTTGTCCCTAACTTGGTCATCTGGTTGATCAGGCTACCTGCAGTTCAGTCCAGAAATTTCCCATCTGAAAAGGTGGAGCAGCCATGCAGCTATCACATTCTCTTTACAATATTCTTGGGTCAGAAAAATTCACTAGATACCCAAAGCAGTTACATTGTCATAATAGAAAGAGTCTTAGGAAGGGATGGCATTCATTTTCTGACTGTACCTTGTCTGGAGAGGGAAGGCTGGGGATTCTACCACATAAGGCATTCTGTTAGATAACTTGTAGTTTTTAGAAAGTTTTTTTTTCTTGAGATCAATTTCCCTGTAACTTCTGGAAGTTCCTTTATTTCAATCTTTTGAGATGAGGAAATGAAATGAGCTGATGCCTAGGCCAATCACACTTACCATGGACAAAGCGGAATTAGCATTAGGAATCTTTCGATATTCATTTATGGTTATTTTGCTCTTTGGCAGTCTTCATGTAGCTGATAATGCTATGACATATCTTTTTTTTCCTTATTAATACAATATAGTTAAGGTATAAACCAGTCTGTAACATCTAGGCTCCTGTTTTGCTACTTAGATTTCACTTCTCTTTTAGACCACACTCTATCAAACTTTCCCAATCATCACAAATATTACTCTCCTGAACATTTTTACATTATACAATGATTCATGTCTTCCCTGCCCCCTGCAAAAGGATGGATATGATTTGCACACGGTGGCTAAACATAGAAACTGATTTCTTAATAATCCCCCAACTTCTCTAAAAGCAAAATCACTTTGATTTTAAGTCAACAGTCCAGCGCCTCACACATGCTAGGTGGGTGCTCTACCACCTAGCCACAACCCCAGCCCCAGTTTTCAACTATTTTTAAAACATGTCAGGTACTAAAGTCCAGGCATGTAGAGATCTTAGTCATATGCTTTAGAAGAGACACGTAATCTTGGAAAATAGAAGGGATTCTCGTGTGTTTTACTTTGTGTGTTTAAAAAAAAAAAAGAATAAGAGCATTACTTTGAGGAAAATGAATGTACTGTGAAAAATATCATTGGAGATTAGGTCTACTTAATTGGTTAACTTAAGAAATACTGAATGGTTACTTTAAAATCCAACAATGGTTACTCGAAATTCCTTTCTGGTTTACTTTTCTTTGTAAAATACAGCACTGAAAAAAAAAAAACACAAAAAACAAAAGGAGGCAATTGAAAATTTTGGCAGTTTCATTTTATAACCTTTAGTTCCATTGTTTTTGTTTAAGAATTTGATAATAGGGATTTAGCAATCAAATGTAATGTACTCTAGCAAGAAAGGGAACAAGGAAAGTTGGTGATTATTATCAGAAAATAAGACAGGACTTACCATTAAAACGGCCAGAGCCCCTGTGGTTCTGGGGAAAAGCCAAGCCATAGTTGGTCTCTGATTTCCCTGGTGAGCTAATTCAGGAGATCCACTGTGGCTGTCCTCAGAGCTGTCTGCTTGTGATGTTTGCAAAAGCCCTGTCTCTGCTGTCTGCCCAGGAGTCTACAGGTGGCCTGTTAGGCAGTTCCTCCCCACCCTAACCCAGGGATTGGTCCCAACAGAAACACTTGCATCACTCTTTTCTCCCAGGTAAAAACTCGACACACCTCATTTCCTCCAGCAATGAAATCCTTTGTTGGAAGCTGAAAGAAAAGCTCACAGGCTAAAGACAAAGTTGAACGGGAAGGTACCAGATGAGTGATAATTAATCAGAATGTGGAAGTGTCGCGGCTAGCCCTGACCACCCCGAAGAGAAGTTACGTGACTTTTTGTGGTTACAATTGAAACTGAAAAAACAAAACAAGACATACAAAATTCCCCCAAAATCTGCATGTGGAGAAGTATGTGATTTCAGACTGAGTATGTGTGGGTACATCTAAAATTAAATAGAATATTTTAAGTAATAATGCATTTCACTGAAAACATCTGAAAATACAGGGAAAAATCATGTTAAGCAATTGTTAATGTAGATTCCAAGTAAAGCAATTAGAAATAAAATTGAAGGATCCAATGGTACCATGTATATATGAGATGTAGAAATCATGCACGGCAAAGTCAGATCTCTGATAATACTTAAATGACATCTTTCTCATTGTACTTCTTTTAATTTGTGAATTAAAAACAAACCAACAAGCAAACAAACAAATTGATAGTAAGGTGGGTTATCTTTGTGTTGTTTTAATTATTTTCCCCAGCAGTCAACCTGCCTGTTTCTGCATACGTCTAAGCTCCTCAACTTTTGGACTCTACCCCAATTTAGGGTGGTGGGGCAAAGCTAGTAACATCATTTTTAGTTAGTTTGCTTTTAACTTGGCAGTTAAAATCACTTTTAAAAGTTTCAAAATATCCAAAGAATTTTGGTTGGTAAACGATCAATTTTATCTTTGAAAATGTGTATTGCATCAGGTTTTAGAAGCTTTTTGATTTCAGGGACTCTATTTGGACAGAAAGCCCAGGAGTTGGGAAAACGTCTTGGAGGAAAAATTTAGTTTTTGTTTCTTTTAAACTTTGAAAAAATATACAGCACATAAACTTTATCATTTTTAAGCACAAGTTTGGTGTCGTTAAGAATATTCACATTGCTGTGCAATCAACCATCACCACCATCTGCCTCTAGAAAAGTCTTGTTTTTGAAATAAAGTTTTTGTGGATAAAATGTTATTGGAGCACACCGTGACCATTTATTTTGTTTTGTGAATGGCTGCTGTGGTGCTACAAGACAGAGTAGTTGGACTCAAGACAGTGTGGCCATGCTTCATCCCCAGCTCTTTTTAGTTTGACACAGGGTCTTTTTTAATGGCTTAGAGTCTCATTAAGTTGCTGAGTCTGTTTTTGAACCAGGGATCCTCCTGCCTCAGCCTCTCAAGTCACTGGGATTATAGGTGTGCACCCCTGCAACTGGCCAACGCCATATATTTTAAATAACATTTGTGACAAATGTGTGGGGTGTTGAGTCTAGAAGAAGATGAGTGAATCTTTAAAATCAGTTTCTGCTTAGAAGGAAAACTTCAAGAGATTATGTTTGACATTTATTGTGGAGTTCCCTCCAAATTCCATAAACTTATATTATGCCGTTTTGGATAAAATCAGAAAGTGAACAATGACTGAGTCCTTTCCAAAATGGAAAAGTTGGGGCATGAGACAAAGTTTTGAGAAATTAATAAGTGATTTTTCTGTAACTAGACTAGTGGGCAAATATGAGTGAATGGAAGCTGGGACAAGTATTACTGAATTTATTAATGATTTGTATAATGGGAAACTCAGTAACTAAAATGTTGGTTACCTTTCTGAGTTTAGTGTTTGAATTTGATTAACAGTGAGGAGAGGTTTGGGTGTGTGTGTGTGTGTGTGTGTGTGTGTTTTTCTTGTTGTATAATGAAGAAAAACAGTATGAACAAACTCTAGATGGGACCAACAAAATACACTAGAACTTATTTTTCTAATGAGAGAGTTATGGACATAATATATTTTGTTTATTTTCTTCATTGCATCTTTATATATTTTCTGATTTTGTATTGTAATGAGAACATATTCGTTTTACAATTTAAAAAGTTATTTTGAAATTAATGTGAAGAAAGCAAATCATCACGAATAATATTCTAAACTTTGGAGCAGGGGAAAAGGGGCAAAATTAATAAACTTCTAGTTCTTGCCCATAATATAATATTTTGCAATTCTTTAGAGTATTATTGTGCTAATCACAAAGGACATAGAAAAATAGCAGTGAATTACAATATTTATAGGCCTATAGCAATTGAGTTGCATTGTAGACTAAATTCTAGATATGTCTCACTTTATTCTGATTTATCTTTCCTAAAATTTCATTGTATTGACCAATTTAATGAATGCAGGTTTTAAAAGGATTATCGTTTATTTCCTTACTTGAATAAAAGTTAGAGAACTCATTGGTGTTGCACTTTTGTATTTTGGTATGTACCCTAAAGGTTCTTGGTGAGGTGATACATAGAGGGTATGGGCACCTTCGATAGGAGAGTAATACAGTGTTCTTGGTTTGATGCAGGCTGGTTCACTTACTTGTACCAATCAAAGGGAGGTCATAGAAATCAGTGACGAATCTTATGGAGCACTCCATAGACGAACAGAACTCTCTGTGCTTTTTTATATGTGCCCTTGACATTGGAAGATGGAGACCTCAATAATGTAACAAACCACGTTGGTGTTATGGTCACAGTTGCATGGTACTAAGAAGGTCTTCTGGAGGGAGCGTTTGCACGGTTTTCTGGGCTAAGCAGTGCTTTCTCTTGCCATTTAATTTGTGTTTAGATAAAGGAAAGAAGGGAGGGATTTCCAGTGGCTTCTGCTCGGGTGGTTGTTTTTACTCTCTGGATAATGACTTTGCAAACGAAAGCCCGACTTGAAACTGGCTCTTGTTCAAGAGGCTGAAAATAAAACGAGAATCATAACAATAATACTCATTAAAAGGGAACATCGTTTTATGTGTATGCTATGCTTCAATTAAAGTGCCATATTGAAAGCAGGAGAGTCAGGAAGTAGGCACAACACATCGCACGTTTAAAAAGCTAAAGAAAACTTTTCTTTGCTGAAAATCCAACCATGTCATACTGTGGCATAAGAAGTGAAATAGAGAGAGTGACTATTTATTCAAAGAGGCAGTGTCCTCAGAGGTTTCCATACTGCTTCTAATGCTCATTATCTACAGCAGTTCTCTTGCCCATGAAGTAGATTAATTAAAATTTGGCTTCAGAGGAAAGCCTTCACTGGATTTTGTTTTGCCTGGAAACATGTATGTAATAAATCTTATATGTCACACGTTGCTACTATATGATGTTCGTGCCTTCCTCAAATTCATGAATTGAGATGTTATTACACATATATCTTGAAATGGCCTGCAAAAGTAAGTGATCTGCCACTTCTTGTTTTTCAAGGTAATGGAAATCGTACACCTCTTCCATTAGGATCATCACCTGAAGGAATCCAGACATGTCCGAAATTGTACGTGTGACTGTAGAAAACAATTTGTACTTTAATAATTGGCAAAAGTGGGACGGCTGGCCCAATATCCTTTTAGATGGTATGCAACATCATTCATCATGCTTCTGTGATTCCTGGAATTATTTTTTTTTAAAGATTTGCATGATTTCTATCATATACTTATTCAAATCCAGGCTTCAGAAGGGTAAATATTGATGAATGTACCTTTTTAAACATTTTACTTAAACTGTGAAACAGGGAATTTACCACTCTTTGCTCTGATTTAGTCTGATTCAGCAATTGCTTATTTGTGGGAGTATGAATTATAAATTTTCCAGAGAAAGTTCTTGCTCACTTCAACAAAACGATTCCTGCAGGAAAAGCTTTTCTTTGTTTTTCTGGTTTGTTGGAGGTAAAATGGACAAGGTTGAACCTACTTACAAAAATATATTGAAGCCATGTAGTTGCTTCCTTTTTTGAGCGTCCTCACCAGCTATACTCTCTCATAGAGCTGAGTAGACCTATCTATAACTTTGCCCTTCTTCCTTTCTGGACTCTTGCCCAGGTCACCCCTCATTAGGCTGCCTGAGTGCTATTCTTAGAAAGATCATGGCTTTCAGTCTACGTGGAACAAAATTGAAACTATAAACCAGCATGGTTTATAGGAAACTGCCTGAACCAGGCCTTATTTTTCTTACCAAATATATCACACAATCCCTCCTCCCTTCAAAATGTCCGCTTTTCAGGTTTCTAAACCCATAAGTTCTACTTCACGTTTTCATTCCGTTCCTCTCCTCACTGGCTGACTTCTCATTCAACAGCTGACAGCTAATGGCAGCTTTTCCCAGAGGTCTTTCCTTGCTATTTCTAAAATTTGTGCACCCTCTTTCCTTTTTTTTTTTTTAAATCATTCATCCCAATTTCTTTCCTGTACAGAGCTTTGCACACATGGCATAATTTGTTATTTTCTTATGATGCTTTTTCTCCACCATCATACTGTGAGGTTTATTGGGAGAAATCAGGCCTATTTAACTTATTAGAATAGTTTCAGGACTTTGGAGAATAAATACATGAAAATATCTTTATGAAATCTGTGCAAGTATAGTTGCTGGGTCAAAGGGAAGATATAGTTCAAAATTTTAATAGATGTCATTCAAGGTCTATAGTCCCAATTTATATTCCTATTGATAATATAGGAGAGTGCCAGTTCCTCTTCTTGGTCCTCTTCCTCATAAAATGGATCACTGGTAATTATTTTCTGAATATGTTATGAGAAAAGAGTATTTTTATGAAAAAATATATTTTAGCATTATTAAGAGATATAAATGTGAAGAAGCTTTTTAGTTTGAGTCCATCCCATTTATTGATTGTTGTATTTACTTCTTGCACTTTAGGAGTCTTGTTAAGGAAATCAGTTCCTAAGCTGACATAGTGGAGATTAGGGCCTACTTTTCTTCTAGGCTTAGAGTCTCTGTTCTAGTGTCTAAGTCTTTGATCCACTTTGAGTTGATTTTTGTACAGGGTGATAGAAATGGGTTTAATTTCATTTTGCTAGATAACGAATTTCCAGTTTTCCCAGCATCATTTTTTGAAGAGGCTATCTTTCTCCAATATGTGCTGGTATTGGATGGAATTGGAGAATATTATGCTAAGCAAAATAAGTGAGTCCCAAAGAATCAAAGGTTAAATGTTTTCTCTGATATGTGAATATTAATTCACAATAAGGGGGGTTGGTAGAATAAAGGTATTTTTGACTAGATAGAGGGGAATGAAGGGAAGGGCATGGGGGTCAGAATGATAGCATATATGATTACAAGACCTGAGTAACTACATCATGTGCAACCAGACGAATGAGAAGTTACACTCCTTTTATGTATATCAAATGTGTTTTACTATCATGTACAGCTAATTAGAACAAATAAAATAAAAAAGAGATATAAATGTTATTTAAATGCTAATATTTTGTTAGATTATAAGGAATTAAAATAAGGCTAAAATTATGAATACGTCAATTTAAGAATCTAGATTTAGAACTAAACCAATTTCTGAATCTTGGTTAGATTCAGGAAACCTGGCGCACATTGTCTTAGCCTTTCTGCCATCTCAAGTGATATAATGATATGATACAAAAAGGTATGGAAACAAGGTATACAAAATCAATATGAATTTACTATGTTCTCCAATTATTTTATGTCTTCTTCATTTACACATTGTAAATCTTCCTTTTGGTGATAAAGCATTTCACAGAGGTTCCCAAGTATTTTTTTAAACATTTTTTAGTTGTAGGTGGACATAATACCTTTTTATTTTATTTTTATGTGGTGCTGAGGATCGAACCCAGTGCCTCATGCATGTGAGCTATAACCCTGAGCCACAACCCTAGCCCCAGACATTCTCAAGTATTTTTAAGTGTCATGGGAGCCTTGACTTCTGTTTTTCTAGTACTCAAATTGAATCAATATTATTATTATTATTATTAATTCCTGAGGAGACAGATTGTTTTTTTAAATTGTCTCATTTACTTAGTGGTACCGGGGATTAAACCAAGTGATTGAACCAACTACTGAGCTACATTCCCAGCCCTTTTAATTTTTTTTTTTTTTAACCTTGAAGCTGGGAGCAATGGCTCTTGCCTATAATCCCATTAAGGGGAGGCTGAGGCAGAAGGATAGCAAGTTTGAGACCAGCCTCAAAAAATAAAAATGAAAAATAAAAAGGGATGAGGATATGGCTCTGTGCTAGGGTTTCTCTGGCTTCAATCTCTAGAACCACACACACACACACACACACACATACACACACACAAAGTCGTAAGTTGCTAAGGCTGACCTTGAATTCACACACACAAAAAATGCTCCTACATTAGCCTCTTGAGGAGCTGGGATTGATTACAGTCATGTGCTACCATGCCCAGAAAGAAAAACAATTGTTTTAAATTAAATCTCAACTCTCCACTCATGGGAAGAAATAGCAAGGTGAATATTCTGCTGTCAGGATATGTGGCTGCCAGTGGAAATGGACACTCTGGTTTGTTGAAAGCAACATCTAAATTTTATGCTCTGTCACAGATGCTGATCTGTAGGATAATTGAGTCTGGGAGCAGCATGGAATTAAGAAGAAACAATCTCACTGTGAATTACTGAGAACCATCCACCTCAGCGTGGGAGGAAATGGGATGCTTCTGAAAATAAGCAGCTGATAGTTTTTCATTTTTCAGGGCCAGTGCATTTTTGCACCAAGGACTCACATGTCACTAGCTTTGTACTTAGGCTTCATACACTGATGACTTCAGGATCAGCAAGTTCCCAGTAGGTTTGTCAAAACCTGTAAAACTTGCACAAGTTATGGTACTCTGTATTTTACTATTGGCATCCTAACTGGAAGCTACTAAACCTCTTGAAAAGATTAATTAGAGAGAACAGAAATTTTAAGTATATTGTGCTGCTGATATTTTTCAAGGGGAAGAACAATATTTCCATCTCACATAGATCTTTTTCATCCTTACCTAGTGTGTAGGAAAACTTTGACTTTCAGTTTAAACACTTTTTCCCCCAATAGTTTTGGACATTCTAGTTGGCTTTCTTTTGAATAAACATCATTATCCCATCCATTGACAAACGAAGATTAGAATTCATTACCTACCTGAACTGTTTATAAATCTTCCCTGTATAATTTTTTCTATATTATATTATTTCTATATTTCACATTAACTTATTTTATTTTTTATTTGTTTTAATTAGTTACACATGATAGTACAATGACCTTGACATATCATACACTTGAATCAGGTGGGATATAACTTCTCATTTTTCTGAATGTACAGGTTGCAGAATCACATTGGTCATGCAGTCACATATATACACACAGTAATAATAATGTCTGTTTCATTCTACTATCCTTCCTATCCCCCCATCCTCTCCCCTCCCCTCCCACCACTTCTCTCTACCTAATCTAAAGTAACACTATTCTTTTTTTTCTTCTCACATCTTCATACATGTATTTTTGTATAACGATGAGGGTCCCCTTCCATCATAAGCACCTGATCGTATTTCATTTTTCAGGGCCAGTGCATTTTTGCACTAAGGACTCACATGTCACTAGCTTTGTTCTTAGGCATCATGCACTGATGCCTTCAGGATTAGTGCAATTTATGCAATTCCCCTTCTCCCTCCCTGTCCCTCCCAATTCTCTTCCTAGGAAGAGCATGGGAAGAAGATCAAATTAACTTTTTAAAAACATCATTTCAATTTACTTTCCTTTATAGAAATTTCTAAAGATTCCTATGGTTCATTTAGTCTGATTATAGGTGTTTCTCAAATTACAATCCCTGCAGCATGGATTTTTGCTCTTTGATCAAAGACTGGGAAAGCTGCAACATATATGGACTTGTTCTTGAAAGTTTACCTAAAGGGGGATGAAAGGGGGTTGGGGATTGTAGCTCAGGGGTAGAGTGCTTGCTAAAAGCATGCAAGGGCTCACAAGTTTGATTCTCATCATTCTGGGGAAACAAAAAAAAGAGAGAGAGAGAGAGAGAAAAACTCCATCTCTATTGTCTCTTATGAGCACAGCATGTTCATGAGTCAGTTTAGGCTTCATTTTTGATGCCTTAGACAAAAGGCCAATTTTATGGATATGTGTACATGTTGCTCAACTCTGAAGCTTAATATTAATCTTCCACTCTCCAGGGTGAAGTCAGATTCTCATGACACTCTTCTGTTTACTTAGACTTTGAAGTGATACAAATTAAGTTCAATTGGGTTGGTCAGCTTTCATTTGAAGGAAGTGCCTTGAGCTTATGAAGTCTTACCTCTAGTTCCTAAGTGTTACCATACTGAAGCTCGTCAGTATTCAATTGGTCTATCAAGAGTTTTCCTTTTGGGGATGGAGAGAATTATCTTTTGATAATTTATGTTTTGCTAAGAAATTATTCTCATCTTTTAGCGTTTTCAAATTTATTATCACATATTTGCACACAGCACTTTTCCTAGACATTTTATGGTGGATTTTTAAGGAATAAATGTAATTTTAGCAGTGAGACTCTAGGAAGTAAAAGGATCACAATTAAAAATTGTTAAATACTTAGGAGTAACTTTCTTAAAACTGTTATGAAGAATATTAATGAAGGATAAGATCAAAGAGAATAGAAAGATATAATTATATTCCTGGATGAAAAGAAATAAAATAAAATAATCAATTCCTATTAAAAAAAGGTTAATGCAAATCTCATACTTGACACCTAGTCTAAATAGGGGATGGAGGTTGGAGGAAGATTTTTCAAATCTGAAAGTTTATGTGGCAGAAAAAAATGTTTCTAAAAACTAATAAAATAATAAGTGGGGGTGGGGGTATAGTTCAGTGGTAGAATGTGTGCGTGCTTAGCATAACATATAGGCCATGAGTCAGGAAAAACATAAACTAAGAATAAAAAGAATATGGAAGGGTCTTGCCTTACCAGGTATGGAAACTTTATGCCACTGTAATCCAAAAAAAAACAAACTTTAGACACAACCGTTGCTTCTGGATCGAGTGTTTCCATGTGGGAGAACTTAGGCTACAGCAAGGCTAGGCTGATTTAGCTTCCCATCCCTCTTTTGTTCCTAATTATGGATAGAGAAAGAAATCATCTAATTGATGATCCTGTGAAAAGGAGCTGAACTTGCTGGGCTCAGTCCCCAGGACTCTCCATCTAGGGTTGTCTCTTTTGGAAGCAGCCTGTTCACCAGATGCAGTTTGTGCCTCTTCTAGCTATAAGCTCATGGATTGGGGGTGTGCCGGGGTGTACCACAGCCTTTGCGGTGGTATCGGTAGCTGTCTGTGACTGGGTATGTTCATTCTGACTTGAGATTCAGGATGCACATTGTAGTTGCCCCCCATTCACATCTATTATGTTACAAATAAGAAAGCATATATTTTGTATGTTTCCTCTATCTTATTTCACAATTGCTTCCCATATAAGAAGATGAGAGAAGTTGGTGCCCTAACATCTAACAAAGATGGTATTGTTCTAGAAGTGGATGGATTAAGTAGAATGCACAAAGTAGAATATTCTGTGGACAATAAAAGGAATTGATTTAAGATATGCCTTTTGATTTGTTGGTAAACTACTGACTGCTGTTGAGTGAGAAGAGCAAGATGTAGAATAGTATATCTAACGTTGTTACATGTGTTTATATGTGGACATGGATTCGTATGTTTTGTAGGACTGTAAATGATTATTTGAACATGGAGAAAATATGATGGACAAATACCAAGCTGCTAGAATGAATGACTATGAAAAAGAAACCACAGTTATGGCCGGGTGCTGTAGCACATGTCCGTAATCCCAGAGACCTGGGAGGCTGAGGCAGGAGGATTGCAAGTTCAAAACCAGCCTCAGAAACTTAGCGAGACCCTGTCTAAATAAATAAATAAATAAATAGGTCTGGGAATGTGGCTAAGTACCCTTGGGTTCAATCCTGGTACCAAAAAAAAAAAAAAAAAGAAACCACAAGTATGTGTTCAAGAGAGAGGGGAGGTAATTAAACTAAAAAGGAAATGGAATAAGAAAGATTTCACTGACAACTTTTGACAGAATATTTGGTAACATCACATTTATTCATCTATGCCAAATATGTCAAATTAAATATACATGTATAAAATATTAAAAAGAAAAATAACATTTTGAGAAATTACAGTTACTCTTTTTCCTTTCAAAGCATTAACTATTAAGAAAGCAGGGATGTTATTATTTGATGTTTAAAACCAGTTACATAAAAATGGACTTGACCCCAAACCTGAAAAGGTATACATAGTTATTATTTTATGGGCTTGTCTTGTAATAAAAATAGCCTGAAAATGTGAAGCTATTAAATTTTTTTGAACTATGTGTTTTGCTTTGAATAAGAACAACACGGTCTAAAGAAATATGAATCAGCTATACACATGCTGCTCAAAGTGTTGTCAGAATGATCGATTTATTGTGTGCATTTATTTCTGGTATGACTGGTAGAGATGTGCATGAGAACTGAAAGAGTCAAGAGCAAAAATAAAAAGGAGCATTAATTTTACGGTAAGTTTGAAATAAAACTCTCAAAGAGCATCTTTCATTATTTTGGAAATAACACTTTTTTTATTGCAGAAGATAAAAGAATTGCTGTTCTGGCAAGGGGTGTTAATAAAAAGTGACGTTACTAGGTGCACTGGGAGTTGTAGCCATTTTTAGGAGCATAGAAATTTCTAGAAATTATCCCAGCTGTGTTGGTGGAGGGCCTGGCCCAAGGCAAGTAGGCAGATCCCAACAGATAATTATGGCAGCCAGCTGTTCTTGTCAGCAATTTCCAGGCAATGCTCTTGAAGAATCTACTTGTGTACCATTCCTTCGGTTTCCTAAAATCATGGTATTTTCTGGAATTCCAGACATCAGATACGCATATCAAAATGAGATATTGCAAATATTGTTATAGTGTAAAACATGTATCTGGTCTTTCCCCCCTTATTCTATAACTCCCTCTCCAAGGCTGGCTATAGAGACTTGAATTTCTGCTCCTCAAGGTGAGTTATAGAACCTGTTCTTCTCTTGTGCCTCTCTGTCTTATAATTGATCATGGAGAAATTTTCTGACCTATGCTTTTGGATCCTAGTCCAGAAGACACTTCTCATTCCAGAGGGTCCTGCCCCGCACCCTGGAGAGAGGAATGTTGCACAGAAGGCCAAGAAAAATGTTTAAAGCAGACAGGCCTTGCAGGGTTTCCGCACCCAGCCTATTAGCAACCATGCCTATGCAACCAAGGCTCCTTTAAAACCCAAAAGTTCAGGGCTGAGACGGAGAGCTTTTGCATAGCTGAACACATGGAGGCTCCTAGAGGGTGCTATGTCTGGAGAGGACCTGAAAGATCAGTGTCTCTTTTCACAGACCTTGCCCAATACATCTTTTCATCTGATTCCTTTGTAATAAACCAGTAAAGGTAAGTAAATATACCCCTGAATTCTGTAAGAAGTTCCAGCAAATTGATATAACCTGAGGAGGGAGTTGTAGGGAACCGTGATTGATAGTCTGTGGCCAGAAACACAGGTAAAGTTGGGTGTGGTGGTGCACACCTGTAATCTCAGCGACTCAGGAGGCTTAGGCAGGAGGGTGGCAAGTTCAAGGCTAGCCTCAGCAATTTAGCAAGGCAGAAGCAACTTGGTGAGACCCTGTCTCAATATAAGAACTAAGACGGGCTGGGGATGTGGCTCAGTGGTAAAAGTGCCCTGGGTTCAATCCCCAGAAGAAGAACAACAAAAACAAGTAAAACAATCCAGGATTTGGGGACTGGCATCTAAAATATATCAGGTCCTGGGCCAAAGCCCCCAGCTGTGGGATTGAATTTATCTCCAGACAAACAGTGTCTGAACTAAATTGAATCAGAGGACAGCAACTGGTGTATGCTGTAGGGTTGATTGCTTGCTGGGGATGGGAGAGAATCCTCACCCATTTTGAGGTCATCGAAGTGTTGCTATGGTGTAAGAGAAGGGGGAGAAGTAGACACTTTGTTTTTCTGACAATCACAATTGTATTTGCCTATTTTGTGCTCACTTTCTTCTTAATTTTTAAATGTTTATTTTGGAAGTTTTACTAAAAATAAACAATCGATGAATTACAACTTCTTAATATTCAGCTAGGAATTGCTTATTCTTGCCCCCCCCAAAAAAAAATTTTTAAAAGCTTTATATTTTTAGACACATCGTAATCACCAGAAGTCCATAGTTTATATAAGACTTCATTCTTGGTGGTGTACATTCTGTGGGTTGGATAAATATATAATAATATGTATTTGCTGTTAGAATATCAAAGTATTTTAACTCTCCTAAAAATCCTGTGTTCTGCCAATTTATTCTTCTCCCTTCTCAAGCCGTAGTAGCCACTGATATTTTCTGTCTCCCTAGTTTTGCCTTTTCTATCATGTCATATGGTTGGACTCAGACAGTATGTACAGTATGTAGTCTCTTCAGACTGGCTTTTTTATGTAGTAATATGCGTTTATGGTTCTTCCACGTCTTTTTATGCCTTGGTAGCTCATTTTTTTTAAAAGTGTTGAATAATATTCCATTGTCTGGATGTACACTCTGTTTATCATTGACCTACTAAATGACATGTTGGTTGCTTCCCAGTTTGGGCAATTATAATTGAACTGCTGCAAACATTGATGTGCAGGTTTTTGTATGGATGTAAGTTTTCGCTTCTTTGTGTTGATACCAAGAAATGCAATGGCTGGATCACATGGTAAGAATGTTTAGTTTTGTAAGAACCTGTCAACTATCTTCCAAAGTGGCTGTATCATTTTGCATTTCCACCCCAAAATGAATACGTGTTCCTCTTGTTCTACATCCTCACCAGCATTTGATGCTTTCAGTGTTTTGACTATTTAATTGGTGTGTAGTGGTATCTCTGTTTTTAACTTGCACTTCTCTGATGACATAAAACATGGGGGCTCTTTTTATAAGCTTATTTGCCATCTATTTATTTTTTGATGAGGTAATTGCTCATGTCTTGGCCCATTTTTAAAAAGATACTGGGGCTTCAAAGTTGATTAAGAGGCAGACTGTGTCTTCTAGAAGCCTTAAATGTAGAGGACTGCGGACATAGTACCGTGTGACATGTGCCTTACTTGCTGTGGATATAAAGTGTGATGTAAGGAAGGACTCTCATTTGGATTAAAGAATTAGGAAATCTTTCTGAAGCTAAGTAGGAGCTAGAAGGGAGGACATTCTAGAGGGAAAAACAGGATGGCAAACAAGTGTCAAATTACAGGCCATCCTTTACTCTGGAGGCCAACATTGTCTGGTATAGTTGGCACAAGGGTGCTTTGGGCAATGTGATTGCAGGAGACAGTGTAGAAAGATCATCAGGGATCTTTATCCTTGGGTGGAAGATCACCAAAAGCTTTAAGAAGGGGAAATGAAGTCACATTGGTTACTGTAATGATAGCTTTGGCTTCAGTGTGTAGGAGGGAATGAGACAGGGTGTTGGTCTATCACTCAAGGCAACAGAAGAATCTCTTTGACCAAAGCTACAAAGAACATTCTGTTTTTCATGACATTCTGATTGCTTTCAGAAAGGCTATGTTAAAACTTGGAAGCCACTATCAATATTAGAGAGAAAGTAAAGCAAAGAAAACAGTAGATCCTCCCAGCTCCCAATAGTGCTAATCTTTGCAATGCAAAAATTAAATTTTTAATCAAAGCCATTATTACCAAAATCAATTAGATGAGTGTTGGAAACTCTTTTTCTTCTATGAAAAAGTTTTATCATTTCTTTTCATGAAAACTTAAAGCCCTTCTGCTCTACAAGAGACAATGTGAAGAGAATGAGAAGACAAACTACTAACTGGAAAAAAAATGCAAAAGACAAATCTGATAAAAGACAATTATCCAAATCATATGAAGAAATCTTAAAATTCAACACTAAGAAAACAGTATTACACTATAAATACTGAAGCTTTATAGTAAGTCTTGAGGTCAGGCGAGATAGGTAATCTAACTTGACTTTTCCACTTTAACATTGTTTTTCTCTGCAGGAAGTTAGGTCTTCATCTACTAAGGAATATTCATGGCTCTTAAATTGCTCATGAGTCTCATTACAAGAGCCCCAAATATGACTCCAACTGATGTCAGCAAATGTAGCAAGTGGGTTTATATGATTTATGCAGAAGGAATGTACTATAGCCATTCTTTAGAGTGATGGACAGGGAAGCTGTCATTTGATTTCAAAGAAGCTGACATTTGACTTTTCAAAAGTAGGCAGTGCACATCAGCAGGTGATACCGTCGGGTGCTGTGCTCTATTCTGTAGGCTGAAGTCTTCCACTGTTCCTAGAGAGAGCCTGTTTGTACATATACATGAAAGCTTGTATACATATACATATACATCTGTCAACTGCTGAAAACACTGACCTGAAGGTCATTTAATGTGTGTCTCTTAAAATCTCAGACACTGTGTCCCCCACTGAAATTCCATGTAGTGTATAGAACTCTTTACTTTTTATTCATATTTTCCTCACCACCATCTTTTATTTTTATTTAAGAAAGTACACTAAAGCCTGAGTGATGGACTGTGAGCTTCCAGTTCTTGAGGTTTTGTTGTTTTAGATATCACTTTTATTTTGTTTTCCTAGAAGGTTACACTACAAGTCACTTTTCTTGGTATATGTATGCTAAATCCAGGATAAGCCAAGCGACTCAGGTTGAATTAGCATCAGAGTCCATGCCCCAGACCCTGGAGATTGGCAATTGCCATGAACTTAATCCTAGGGTTGTGCCATGCGTTTTATCAGGAAATTGAATCACTTCATCCAAAGTTGCTAAACTAGCAGAACAGAAGCTTTAAGTCCCAGGGTGGAGTTGTGCGGGAAGAGCTGATGGAAAATGAAGTCAGAACTGAGGCATGTGGATCTGGGAAATCCATACATGGAGGGAGTTGCTAGCGCTAATGCCTGAAGTGATTTCTGCTCTGTACTTTTCAATTGCATGAATTAAAACATTCCCTCTCCCTCATTCCTCCCTCTTCCTTTAAAAAAAAAAAAACAACAGAGAGTCACTTGTTCATCTTGGACTTTTCAGATGCAGGGGACAGAAGATAAGTTCCCTCCCTGCAAACCACTAGTATCTAGAAGGACATCAGGGAGTATAGCCCTCTGCACAGCCTGATTCTGTTGATGCAGAGTTGGAAAATTGGAAGTTGACCAGTTGTCCTTTTTTCTCCTTCCCTTCCTCCCTCCCAATCCCCTGCTCTCTTTCTTTCTTATTTCCTTGTCCTTCTTTATTCACCTGCTACATTTGCTGACATCAGTTGGAGTCATATTTTGGCTCTTGTAATGAAGACTCATGAGCAATTTAACAGCCATGAACATTCCTTAGTCGATGAAGACCTAACTTCCTGCAGAGACACAGATTTTCTTAATGTTGAATTTTAAGATTTCTTCATATGTTTTGGATAATAGTCTTTATCAGTTTTATCTTTTGCAATTTTCTCCAGTTAGTAGTTTGTCTTTTCATTCTCTTCACATTGTCTCTTGTAAAGCAGATGTTAATTTTAATGAAGTCTACCTTACCAATTATTGGGATTTTTGCAAAAAAAAGGTCATTTCTACACCTAAGATAATCTAGATTTTTCTCCTATGTTTTCTTCCTGGAGTTTGATAGTTTTGCATCTTACATTTAAGTCTATGGTCTACTTTATTTAATTTTTGTGATGTTTGTATCTAGGTCCACTTATTTCACATGTGGGTGTCCAATTGTTTCAGAACCATGTGTTGAAAAGACTATCATTTCTCCATTGTCTTGCCTTTACTCTTTGCCAAAAATCAGTTGACTATATTTATATGGATATTTTTCTGAGTCTCTGTTCTGTTCCATTCATCAATTTACCTATTCTTTTGTCAGTATTACACTATAAATACTGAAGCTTTATAGTAAGTCTTGAGGTCAGGCGAGATAGGTAATCTAACTTGACTTTTCCACTTTAACATTGTTTTTCTCTACTCTGGGTCTTTTGTCTCTACACAAAAACTTCAGAATTGATTTGTCAATATCAACATATAACTTCTTGGGATTTTGATTGGAATTGAATTGAATCTGTAAGATCATGTAGGGAATAATGATGACAATATTAAATCTTCCTATCCATGAACATGGAATATCTTTCTATTTATCTAGTTCTTCTTTGACTTCTTTCAAAACTTTATAGTTTTCTTCATTTAGATCTTGTGTGTAATTCATGAGATTTATGACTAAATACTTAATTTGGGGGATACTAGTTTAAAAAGTATTGTTTTAAATTTCAAACTCTACTTGTTCATTGCTAGTATATAGGAAGGTGGCTGACTTTTGTATATTGACCTGTGCTCTGCAACATTGCTCTAATTACTTAGTACTTCCAGGAGATTCATTTTGGTGATGTTGATTCTTTCAGATTTTCTACAAAAACAGTCATGACATTTGCAACAAAATCAGCTTTATTTTTTCCTTTCCAATGTATATCCCTTTTATTTCCTTTTCTGTTTTATTGCATTTAGCAGAACTTCTATTATGGTGTTCAAAAGTAGTGGTGAGAGGGAAGATTTTTGCATTCCTGATCTTATTAGAAAACTTAGTGTTTCTTACCATTAAGTATTATGTTAGTTCTTTTTTTTTTTCTGTAGAAAGTCTTTATCAAGTGAGGACATTCTCTTCTATTTTAATTTACTGATAGTTTTTATTATGAGTGGGCATTGGGTTTGGCCAAATACTTTTTCTGAATATATTGCTATATCATGTGATTTTTTCTTTAATATATTGTTATAATCATGCTATTTTTCTTTCTCATCCTGTTGATGTGATGGATTACATTGATTGATTTTGAATGTTGAAATAGCCTTGCATACCTGGAAGAAATTCCACTCATCTATGGTGTATAGTTCATCATATATATTGTTGTTGTATTTCCTAATATTTTGTTGAGGATTTTTGCAACTATGTTCCTGAGAGGTATTGGTTTGTGGGGTTTTTGTGTGTGTGTGTGTGTGGGGGGGATGTCTTTGTGTGGTATCATTATTAAGGAGTTAGGAAGTATTCCTCCTGCTTCTACGTTCTGATAGAGACTGTAGAGAAGTTGTGTAATTTCCTTCAATGTGTGGTAGAATTCACCAGTGAACCCATTTGGACTCATTGTCTTCTGTTTTGGAAGGTTGTTATTTATTGATTTGATTTCTTTAATAGATATTATATTAATGTAGTTTTATGTATAAAACTAAATTTAGGAATAGTGTAGGGTTAGCCATAGGGTTAGGGAATGAATATATATATCAAAAACATGAATATTCACAAGAATGTACATATGAAAATATATATGTTTTGAAATAGGCAAGGGTTTAATTTGAATCATAAATACAGATTTTTAATTTGCCAGATAGTAGTCTTTTTTTTTTTTTAAATCTTTGTGAGCTTTGGAAGAATGTGCCTTTCAAGGAATTGGTCCATTTCATCTGGATTATCAAATTTGTGGGCACAGAGTTATTCACAGTATTCCTTTATAATTCTTTTAATGTCCATGGAATCTATAGTCATGTCACCCCTTTCATATCTGATTAATAATTTGCGTTTCCTCTCTTTTTCTTAGTCTGCCTAGAGGTTTATTGATTTTGTTGATCATCTTGAAGAATTAGATTTTGGTTTCATTGACCTTTTCTTTTGGTTTTTAATTTCATTGATTTCTGATCTAGAAAGTTTATTATTCTCTTTTTCTGTTTACTTTGGATTTAATTTGTTCTTCATTTTTTAGTTTCTTAAAGTAGGACCTTAGATTGTTTATTTTAGATCTTCCTTCTTTTCTGGTATATACATTCCATGCTTTTCCCATTTATTTATTTTTTACAAAATAAGTCATTGTGCCTGGTTTTAAGTTAGAAAATAACAAACAAAAAAGAAAATAAAGTCATCAAATTTCAATCATCCACAGATTACCTCTGTTAATGTACTTCTTAATGTTTATGCCTTCTCTGGAACATTGAGATAATTATCTTTGCAGAGTTTGGGGGAGAATAAAGTAATTTAAAAATGACTTAAAATACTTAGCATTACATTTAAGTACATAGAAAGTACTTATGAATATTAGTTCCCCTTTCTTCTTGAAATTTTTTTCTAGTTACATGTATTCATTTTTTTAAAACCAAAATAAGATTCTACTGTATTTACTATTTTGCCACTTGCTTTTTCTGACCTATGAATTATCTCTACTTTGTCATGTCAAATAGTCATCTTCTCTATATTTGGTTCATATTCAAAATTCAAATAAGACAAAAATGACTTATCTATAGATGATTTGTCCAAATCAGGATCTGATTCAGGAAAATTACACTTCAAATTTCCTTTACTTTAGTAGGGTCCTTCTACTTTTCATTATTTCAATGATATCAACTTTTTGAAAAGCTGAGTCAGTTTTCTTACAAATGTCCCACCTTTGTTTTGGTTTTAACTTGTCTTATTGTTACATATTTCTAGTCCTTTGTATTTTCCTTATTATCTCTAAAGATTTGTGAGACTCAAATAAAACATTGTGCAGAATGCATTCTGGATATTTCATACTGCATCAGTATTAGAAGATAGAGTAACATCTGGTTGACCCTCTTCTTTTTCTCTCCTGTTTGGAGACTGCAAATTAGTTCAGGTTAAAACAAGGAATTCAAACTTCAAAGAAGATTCTAGATTTGAAGTGATGGTCTATTAAACTATGACTTGATTTCCAAAATATTCACCTGTTGTGCAAAGTTTCAGAAATATATCAGATGTTAAACTAACTCATTGACCCTTCAACTGCCTTCAGTGGTGCTCAATAGATCACAGACCATACAGGTTCAGACAGGAGGGCAGATGCAAACCTGAAAGATGAGTCAGCTCAATTTCCTCCTTTCTTCTCATTTTATTATCCACAAAATCAGCATCATAGAGGCACACGGGAAATGCAAATCTAAACATGTGTTTCCTTGCTTAAATCCCTCAACATCTCTCCCACTACTGCAAGATGAACTTGTGGCTTTTTAGAATCCACAGTTTTCCATGCTTTGGTTCAAGGAACATCTCCAGCTGTGTTTCTTGGCATGCACTTCATGCTCTTTGTTGCCTGTGTCACAGCAGACTGCAGACTGCTGGCGGTTGCCAACCCCACTCCCTTGAACAGCACTTTTTCACCTCTTTGGTAGCACTATCCTAACTCTAAGCTCTGAATCCATGGGTACTTTTCCAGGTATCCATTTCTGATTACCCACTCTAGCTTGTGCCCTGTGTCTGTGTCTTCATGCCCAGAGAACATTGCTAGAGCAGTCTTTCTCTTTTTCTTTTCTTTTTTTTTTGGTGTTGCTGGGCATTAAGGCATCTTGTCTCATGCATACCAGGCAAGAACATTACCACTGAGAACTACCTATGTTCAGCCCTGAACCCAGAGCTGACTTCAGGGTTACACTGAAATGTTTAAGGGTTGATCTGTTAGTTAATCTATTGATTAGTCTGCAATATCCCCAAGAGTGTGGACTGTCCCTTGTTTCTCTTTGTACTCCCAGTGACTCAGCGATTCATGGTAGATGTCCAATGAATATTTGTGGAACCGAAGTAAACTTGGTGGATTGAAATGCTGAGCAAAATGTGGGCTGAAATTTGTGTTTCTGAGGATGATATCAAGGAACAGGGTTGGGAGTCCTGGGAGGAAGTCTAAAATCTGGGTCTGAAATACAAGGTCTTACTCTAGGATGTGCACAAGATTCAGTGGCTTATAAAGTATTCATTAAGATAGCATTTAGAAATTGAAGTCAGGGTTAAGGGGATGTACGATCAGAAAAAGACTTGGCCGTAAAGACTGGGTTGAAAGAAACAAAAAACAACCCCTCCCCCCAAAAATAGAAATAGGGTACAAAATAGGAATAATACATCAGGAATCCGTATAGGCAACTATTTTGGTTACCCAACTCCAAACTCAGAAGTGACTCTCTGTCCTAGAACAAGGACTCCAGCTCTGCCCTGTGCTGGCTTCCTGGTAAGGTTGAAGAAGAAGGCTGGGCAGAACAGCAGGCTCCTGCAGGCAGGTGAGCACAGGCTTCTAATGCCTTTAGGGCACGCCCTTCCTGCTCTCACTCTTCCTGTGATTTCTATTCTCCCTCCTCCTCCCTCTTTTTCTTCTGGATACTCCCGTTTCCCCCTCTCTGCCTATTCCTTCCTATTCCTTCCTCTCTTTCTGGCCCCCACCCCCCAGTACTCTTTCCCTTTGTCTTGTCTCTCTTCTTCACTACTTCTGGGCAGAATGTAAGTTCAAGTTTGTATTACCAATTGATCAGAGGAAGTTTTATGTTTTGTATTTTCACTTACAAAAGTAAATGCCCCCAAATGCCCCCTTCCACACTTTTAGAAGATCAACTAATTAAATTGCTTGATCATCATTTAGAATTAATTAAAACCCACCATGTTAAGCTGGACACGGTTCCCAGTGGCTCCCAGAGGCTGAGGCAGGAGGATCGCAAGTTCAAAGCCAGTGTCTGCAAAAGTGAGGCGCTAAGCAACTCAGTGAGACCGTGTCTCTAAATAAAGTAAAAAATAGGGCTGGGGATGTGGCTCAGTGTTCTAGGGCCTCTGAGTTCAACTCCTGGTACCCAAACAAACAAACAAACAAACACCTCACTATGTTAGAACTTAAAAATAGGCTACTATGAGTTGGGGGTGAGGGTGGGATGGCTGCCCTGAGCCTGACCCCGATAACAGGTGGATTGCTGGAGCTCAGGTCCCTTTTCTTAGGACACCAGTACAGGGAGAGTGGACGGTACAGCACAACATCCCAAGGGATCCCTGAGGTCTTTCAGAACTTAGGGACAATGTTTAGGTCCCTTAGGTCTATCCCTTAGGGACAATGGTTCGTTGCCCTCCTGGAGGCTTCATTCCTAACTTACTCAATTGGCCATAAACATGGTGGGAATTTCATACCTGTAGTTTTCTCACAAAGGAGATTCTTCAGAATTTATTTCCTCTTGAAAAAAATGACTGGAATGCCCCAGACCATGTTGTCCAAGGAACTTACTTTTTGAAAACAATGACCATGAAGCCCAGAGAGGGAAGGGACTCATTTGTGGTGGTACCTGAGTCAGAATCTCATCCCCAATTTTCAGGTTACCATGACAAAATACCACTGGATAATGGGGCCATGTATCAACCTTTACAAAATGCAATCTGTGTATAACTCCAAAGGTTGAGATCAAAACAAAAAGGGAGTGAAAAGCAGGTTTGCTTGGTTTAATTCAAATGAGCAAAGAAAATGAGGCACCTACAACCCATTGCCTATACTTCACGTAGGCCAACTGTCTCCTATTAGTGACAAAGACAATAGGCCCATGGTAGATGATTCTCGTTTTTACAGATTCTTCCACTGACCTCCAGGGGAGTGACCACTTTCTTCCCAGCATTTTCTAGGAAGAGGTATTCTGTATAAAAGACCTATCCTGTGCTGACCTTCATGTCATGTGAATGATATCAAGTGCACTGAAGTACCTTTCCTATACATAGTATTTGATCTGCTCTAAGAGGTACTGCCCTGTGACTAGTGTGGAAGCTAGGGATAGCTTCCCCATTCCTGGAATTAAACACTTCTTAACTCTTTCAACTTATCTATTGAATTCAGGCACTTAAGAACTTGAAGCAACCTGATGAAGTAGTATAATAGCTCACAGATTTCTTTGAACCACAAATCAGGGTCAAAAACATAGTTGATGTCATCAAAAATACACACCTACACAAATACATATATAGAAATGAAACAAAAGTTTTATAGAACAATCCTGTTACTTTGTGTAATGTATTCTGATTTTTAAATGTTCTATTTAATTCCATTAATAATGTTAGTATAAACTGGGCATGGTGGCACATGCCTGTAATCCCAGAGACTTTGGAAGCTGAGGCAAGAAGATTGCAAATTCAAAGCCAGCCTCAGCAATTTAGTGAGGTACTAAGCAACTTAGAGAGACCTTGTCTCAAAATAATAAATTAAAAGGCTGGAATGTATCTCAGTGGTTAAGTGCTCCTGTTCAATCCCTGGTACCAAAAAAAAAAAAAAAAGAAAGAAAGAAAAAAAAGTTAATATAGCCAGGTGCGTAGCACATACTTGTAATCCCAGCAACTCAGGAGACTGAAGCAGGACGATAACATGTTCCAGGCCAGCCGCATCCACTTAGTGAGATACTATTAAAAACAAAAAAACAGGGGGATTGGAGGATGTAGTTCAGATGGTTGGGTGCTTGCCTATTGTGAGAAAAGCCCTGGGTTTCATTCAATACCCGGTCCCACACACACAGAAACAATATAGGTAGGCATATCAAACTGACTTCATAACATTTTTCAGATTGACCAATAATCTGAAAACCACTGATTTAATCCAATACCCTAATTTTATAAGTAAGCAAAGTAAGGTAAAAAGACTTTAGTGACTTCTCCAAGAATTGAACCCAAATATAAATATAGTTATCAATCTAGTCAAGGAGAGGTATAAGCCTTGGAATTTGAATCATCTGATCTTTATTTTTTCCCTGATAAGTTGGCAACATCTTTTGATGATTTACGATTTCTGTTTTAGCAAGTTAGATTTTCCTATTACCAACCTTCAGCTATTAGAAAAGATAACTTTTTAGTGGCATTAAGAAGTGATGAAGATAATTCAATCAATAAATATGCATTCCACAAGCATTTATGAAGTATCAATATGTGCCAGGCACATCCTGAACCTAGAGATAGTGATGCAATCCTGGATTAGGGTCTTCACAGGTTTGAAAAAAAAAAAAGAATTCAGTGCATGTTGTGAAAGATAATGTATAACTGACTGGCCGTGTGAAACTACTTGATAAGTATTTAATGAAAGCCCTTTATGATGATTGCATTTTTTTAAAACTGAACTTGACCTAACAAGACTCTATATAAGGTGGCAACAAGGGACCATCATAAGACTGAGAAGGGTGGTGAAAATAATCATGAGCTGTCTTGAAAAGCCAGAAAGTGTAGTTCTTACTAATTATGCACTCAAACCTTAAGACTCTCCAGATTTCAAAATTCATTATAAAGCACTTCCTTACTTTGACTAGATTTTCCAGGTGACAGTGAAAGATGTGAGATTCTCTTTCAACTTCTTACTGTGAATCAGTGAGATACATATCACAGAGCTTAGGAACTTCGGCTTCAGATTTCATTTCTGAGTCTTTTTCCTGCTAAGCCACATGCTTTGGGGCCTTAGCAGAGGGTGCTTCACGAGCCCTTTGCCAAAGCACACAGTGAATTGAACACACCCTCATCTTTAGAGAAAGGACCTCTCTCTCTTTTTTTTTTTTATTCTGCAGAAACTACAACTCCTAAGTCAGTGGGACTTCCTGGAATCTTCTCTCCTTTCCCCTCCTTTTACCTCTAGGGGAGGGAAGTGTGTGGAGGGAGGAATCTGGTTTGCTCCCCAGAGTTTGTCTTTGAAGGTAGCCTGCTGCGCTGGGCAGAAGGGAACTGGTGTCTTGAAGAGGCTGGACGAGCTAGAGTCAAAGAAGGTAAGTGTGCTGCCCCCTCCTGTTTATCTATAGAATTGCTCCCTCTTCCAGATGCTCAGCTTGCTTTCTCCAGTAGAAAAGAAGCTCCTTGCACCATTTAGCACAGATTCCTAAGGTTGACCCGAGAGGCACAACTCCTAAACTAAACCAGGTGAGTTTCCCAGGATAAAATAAAGGATTTTCCTTTACCTTCATTTCTTCAAATAATTGGTTATACTTTTTTTTTTTTTTAAGTTGTCAGTGGATCTTTTATTTTATTTATGTATATGCAGTGCTGAGGATCAAACCCAGGGCCTTACACATGCCAGGCAAGTGCTGTACCAGTGAGCCACAACTCCAACCCTACTGATACATCTTTACAAAATTGGGATGGTGTAAATTTCCCATTAACTCCTGCACCCTCCACTCAGTAAACTTTTTGTAGTGCTTGCTGTGTGTGTGATTTGGCCCTCAAGTACTGTTAGATTTTAGTACTTAGTGAAAGCATTCAGAATCACTGTTAAAATGTTGTGGAGATTATGCTGCTGTATAAAAATATAATAACCATCAGAAAAAAAGGTTAATGAATCTTATTAGCTTGAGATATTTGTTTCAGGGAGTTGGCACCCAAGCTTATAGTTGCTAGGAAATTGGTGACTGTATAAGCCAAATATTCCTTCCCATGTCCAGGCCTTCCATCTTCTTTGTTCAAGGGATAAAACTCAACATTTTAAAAAAAAGTTTAATTGCTCTTTCTAGTTATACATGACAATAGAATGTATTTTAACATATTAAATATACAGAGAGTTTAACTTCCCATTTTTGTGGTTGTACATGATGTGGAGTTACACTGGTCGTGTATTCATAGATAAACATAGGAAAGTAATGTCCAGTTCATTCTACTGTCTTTCCCATTCCCAACTCCCCTCCCTTTTCCCCACTACCCGCTGTCAAATCAGGTGAACCTCCACTCCTCCCTCACCCCCGCCTATTGTGAGTCAGCATCCACATATCAGACAGAACATTTGGCCTTTGGTTTTTGGGATTGGCTTATTTCACTTAACATGAGAGTCTCCAGTTCTATCCATTCACCTGCAAATGTCATAATTTCATTCTTCTTTACAGCTGAGTAATATTCCATTGTGTATATATATCACATTTTCTTTATCTATTTATCTGTTGAAGGGCACCTAAGTTGGTTCCATAGCTTAGCTGTTATGAATATTGATGTGGCTGCGTCATTGTAGTATGTAGATTTTAAATCCTTTGGGTATATGATGAAGAGTGGGATAACTGGGTCAAATGGTGGTTCCATTTCAAGTTTTCTGAAGAATCTCCATATTGCTTTTCACAGCGGTTGCACCAATTTGCAGTCCCACCAGCAAGTATGAGTGGACTTTTCCCCCCACATCCTCGTCAATATTTATTGTTGCTTGTTTTGTTGATAATTGCCATTCTGACTGGAGTGAGATGAAATCTCAATATAATTTTAATTTGCATTTCCCTAATTGCTAGAGATGTTGAACATTTGTTCATATATTTGTTGAGCAATCGTATTTCTTCTTCTGTGAAGTGTCTGTGCAGTTCCTTTGGCCAATCATTGATTTATTTGGTTTTTTTTTTTTTGGTGTTAAGTTTTTTGAGCTTTTATATACTGTTGTGATATGAACTAATCAGTAAAATAAATAAGAGTGTAAGTTATAGGTTATAGATTAGTAAAAAATATAGATAATAGATAAAAGATTTTGATAAGTGAGATAAGACAATTATAAAGCAAGAATTGTCATAGACAGGCCTAAGAATTTTTTTCCCAAATTGTACTCAATCCAGGATATGGTGGTCTTGGTGACCTACATGACTTTGAAGTAGATTCTCACCCCCACTAGCCACCTGCTCAAACTCAGGATACGGTTGTCTAACAGCTGCTCAGACCCAAGATGCGGATAACTGAGTAGCAAGTTAACTTCTTCTTTTTTTTTTTTTTTTTTAGCTTCTGCAACTTGCTTGCTTGCTAACTGGGAAATTCCAGTCCTGCTTAGGGCTCACAGGAAACTACTGTTTTAGCTTCTGTGATTGGCTGCTTGCATGCTGCTGAGAAAAGTCCCTGAGCTATGGGTTTTGTCCTTAAATTCCCAAGATATAGGCAAGGAAATTGCTGTTCTCCCACAGAGCTTCAGTCTCTACAGGTGGGTGACAGTCCCTGGCCAGGTAAATAAAGCTCTCTTTGATTTGAATTTGGACTTTGAGTGTTTTCTGAAGTAGCTCCTCATAACAATACCCTGGAGATTAATGCTCTCTCTGAGGTGTAGGTAGCAAAGATTTTCTCCCGTGTAGGCTCTCTCTTCATGTTCTTGATTGGTTCCTTTGCTGTGAAGAAGCTTTTTAGTTTGATAAAAATCCTATTTATTGATTCTCGATTTTACTTTTTGCACTTTAGGAGTCTCATTGAGCAACTTGGTTCCTAAGCTGACATGATGTAGATTTGGACCTACTTTTTTTTTTTTTTCTAGTAGGTCTAATGCCTAGGTCCTTGATCCACTTTGAGCTGAGTTTTGTGCAGGGTGAGAGATAGAGGTCTAATTACACTTTGGTATATATGGATTTCCAGTTTTCCCAGTACTCTTTGTTGAAGAGTCTATCTTTTCTCCAATGTATGTTTATGGTGCCTTTGTCTAGTATGAGATAACTGTATTTATGTGGGTTTGTCTCTGTGTCTTCTTTTCTGTACCAATTGGTCTGTATGTCTGTTTTGGTGCCAATACCAAGCCATTGTTTTTCTTTTTCTTTTTTTGGTACCAGGGATTGAACTCAGCCGCTGAACCACATCCCTAGCCCTATTTTGTACTTTTTAAAATTTAGAGACAGGGTCTCACTGAGTTACTTAGTGCCTTGTTTTTGCTGAGGCTGGCTTTGAACTCCCAATCCTCCTGCCTCAGCCTCCGAGCCACTTGGATTATAGGCATCTGCTACTGTGCTCTGCTTCATTTGTGTTACTATAGCTTTGTAGTATAATTTAAGGTCTGGTATTGTGATGCCTCCTGTTTCACTTTTCTTGCTGAGGATTGGTCTGTCTATTCTGGGCCTCTTTATTTTTCCCAAATGAATTTTATGACTGCTTTTTCTATTTCTATGTAGAATGTCATCAGAACCTTAATAGGAATTGCCTTAAATCTGTATCGTGTTTTTCATAGTATGGCCATTTTGACAATGTTAGTTCTGCCCATCCAAGAGCATGGGAGGAGATCTTTTCATGTTCTAAGATCTTCTACAATTTCTTTCTTTAATATTCTGTAGTTTTCATGGTAGAGTCTTTCACCTCTTTTGTTTGATTGATTCCCCACCCCCTGCTTTGATGCTATAGCAAATGGGATAGCTTTCCTAATTTCTCTTTCGGTTGATTCATTAGTGATTATAGGAATGCAATTGATTTTTCGGTGTCAATTTTTATATCCTGCTACTTTACTGAATTCATTTATGAGGTCTAGAAGTTTTTGGTGGAGTTTTTTTTTTTTTTGGGGGGGGGATTCTAAATATAGAATCATGTCATCAGCAAATAGAAATAGTTTGAGTTCTTCTTTTCCTATTCATATCTCTTAAATTTCTTTGTTCTAATTGCTCTATCTAGAGTTTCCAGGATTATGTTGAATAGAAGTGGTGAAAGAGAGCATTTCTGTCTAATTCCAGTTTTTAGAGAGAATGCTTTCAATGTTTCTCTATTTAGAATGATGTTGAACTTGGGTTAACATATGTAGCTTTTACAATGTTGAGGTATGTTCCTACTATCTTTAGTTTTTCAGGTGTTTTGAACATGAATGCATGCTGTATTTGTCAAATGTTTTTTTTCTGCATTTATTGATGTGATGAATTATGTTTATTAATTTCCTAATGTTGAAACAACCTTGCATCTCTGGGATGAACCCTACTTGATCATGGTGCACTATCTTTTTAATGTTTTTGTATGCAATTTGCCAGTATTTTATTAAGAATTTTTGCACTTATGTTTATCAGAGAGATTAGTCTGAAATTTTCTTTCCTTGATGTGTCTTTGTTTTTGGTATCAGGGTGATTCTAGCTTCATAGAATGTGTTTGGAAGGGTTTCCTCCTTTTCTATTTCATGGAATAATTTGTGGAGGATTGGTGTTAGTTCTTCTTCATCGTGATATGATATATTATATTTTTAACTCAGTCTTACAGATTTAGTCCCACAACTGAAAAGGAAACTGAACTCCAGAGATGAAAGTAATTCATATAGCTATGACTATTGCATATTGGTATATAAGGTTTTCACTAATATCAAGAATGAGCTTGTTAACAATATGTTGTAACACACAGATTCTTAAATATATGCATTCTTTGACCAGAAATTTCAATTCCAATGGAAAGGACATAAAATGCATGTAAAACTTCATGCACAAAGATATTACTCACATCATTATTCATAATATGAAAAAGAGTGGGGAAAACCTCATGCATAGGATGCAATATCTCTTAAAATGCTTTTACAAAGACTAATAAGTGCAAACCTTTATATATGATAATTTCAACTTTAAAAATATATACAAGAGTAAAGGTGTAGAGAAAAATTCAATAACAGTCATGACTTTGGATTTCATAGACATTAGCTGTCAGCTGAAAGATAGAACTATGTTAGCATTAACTGAGGAAAACTATCTTAGTATTAACAGTAGTTGTTTCTGGCTAATGGGACATGATTTCTAGTTTATATTTTCCAAATTTTGTACAATAGCACACATTACTTTTATACTAGGAAAATAGTGCTTAAAAAAAAGGCTCAAAGTCTCAACACTGACTTTTCTTTTGATTTCACTACTTTTCCTTCTAAATGTAGAAAGCATATTATTCTGAAGGTGAAAGACTGGGTCTGAAATTCCCTGTTCTGCTCTTCCAGCACATGGTCCTGCAGGTAGAGTCCTACAGAAGGGCATTCACTGGGCTCTGTGATTTTAGGCCACAGTGCCCTCTTTGGGACAAAGTTGGCCTAACTGACTACCACCATTTGCTGCTGATGATAAAGGCACAATTGTAATATGATTTTGGGATATGGGCAATTAATAAATCAGTTACCCTAAGGATTAGGATGTAGATGAAACAAATCATTTTCTTAATATATTGGTTCATTAAAACATCTTCCCTGATGGTCTCCTTGTGAATAGCTCTATGGCTCTCTTAATCATACCAGAGCAAACTTCATAAGTAACTTCAAATTCACTGTTCTCCTTTAAACTTGATAATTCTCTTTAACCTTCAGATAGAAATAACTATTCCTTAGCATATCACACACATCCAAGCATCTCACTGCTTATTCATAGAACCATCTTCCTTCATCCTTCAATCTTACTATTTTCAGGGTTTGGAGGAGCCAATCTCTTTCTTCACCTTCCCTGTGGCTTAATAATTCTAATATTACAGCTATCCCACTGTATTTCCCATTCTGTTGGCTGGGAATGCCCTTCTCATTTCTTCATCTGGCTATTTCCTGTGGTTCCTGTTGGACTGGGCTCAAAGGTCAGTTCTGAGGAGACGTCTTCCTCATGTCCACTACGTGGGACCCTTCTTCTCTCCTCCATCAGCACGCATCCATAACATGCATATAATACAATACTTGCTTGACTCTATTTTAACTCTTCACTTCTTCCTGTATCTCACTATGAAGACTTGATTGTGAAGACTGTAGTGTACTTCTCTACCCATGTTCTTAGCTCACTGGCAAATAGCGAAATCTCCTCAAAAACAAAAACAAAAAAACCCCAGTTAGCCAATGGAAGAATGAACATTGGAACTGCTCATGGGTCACAGTGGTTCCTACATAATTTTTAAAATTTTTCTTAATTTCCTTCATCTTTAAAAAGAAGATCATGAGGTGGATTGAATGAAAAAGATTTTGAAAAGCAACCAGCACTGTGCTAGACATGTGATAATCTATATTTGGTGTTTTTCTTTTTCTTTTCTCTAACCCCTATCTAGGTTCATGTTCCCCTCACCTGGTGGCTCATGCCTTACCGATACTCAAGTCTCCTCCCAGTCAGTGCCTCCCTGTTTAATGTGTAATGAGACATCCTAGTCAATCAGTGTTTATGCTGATCACACAGTGTGCACTGTGACTTTTCTACCAACACCCACCATCATTCATCACATATTCACTGCCTGCCTTTAGACACACATTCAACATCTCTCTCACCTTTCACTTAGTCATCTATTAGTCACAGAGAAGTTTAGCTCTATGAATTCGTAACCAAAGTGTGATCCGTTTTCTAAGAAAAAGGTTGATCTTTTAAGTCAACAGCCACAAATATAGGTTGTGGTGTTCAATTTTCATTTGTTCTACTTTAGTTCAGCTTGTTTTATCTACATCATATATTGACCCTCCTACACTGCCCTTCGTATGCACAATTCAACTTGCATATGAACCAATGAGCAACCACTGTCTGGTGTCTAAGCACATGCTGGCTGTCTGCCAACACAATAATAACCAGAGAATCATTTTAACCCATAAAACAGAATTAATTTGTAAAATAGTTTGGATAATTTTCTTGCTTTTATTGTATTATTTTAAAGAATGGCATGGTTTCTTACAATCTTTTGTGTATTTGCTATTTTTATCCACAGTAGTTCTGGCAAAGTCACTGCCAATTAAATTACTACTTCCCAATATAAACTCAGGCTACTATTATTTCAAGTAAGCTGAAACAACATTTAAAGAAGATGTCTTAGCAAATTAACTTCATTATCTGTATTTAACATTTAGATTATGTTTAAAATATGGTAGTAGTTATTTAGATCTTGTAACATCCATGAAAAAAAAATGATCACATTGTATTTTGTAATAATAAGTTGGCTTTCTAGGAATGGGATTTTTTTCCAGGAGCATGGAAATTTGATATTTTGGGATCATTTGGTTGGCTTTTATGATTGTTTTGAGAAATTTATTATAACTGAAAGCAAATAATTTTTAATACTGATTTCAATATTGGCAACTCTACTTTACTCCAGATGAGTGATCTTTTTGTTTTTACTGAATTTATAATAAGAAATACTTTTGAAAGAAAATATAAGCTGTTATTCAACCAATGGTTATAATGAAAGGCAATCTCTTTATCAATTGGCTTTGTCTTGCAAATTTCCAGAAGTTTTAACATTTTTCTGAAGTATTCTATGTAACATTCATACTATAAAAGGCAAAAATATAGATTAATGCTTAACTTTTGAGGGTCTCAAAGTTATTAATTTATAAATTCAATTTAATTAGATATTTCTAATAAAATCCTTCAAGTTTATATTTTTAGCTTAAGTATCAAAAATGTCCAGATAATTAAAAAAAAAGAAATTAGCAGTATTGTACCTAGAAAATACCAAAACATACTGAAAAATAGAGTGGGATAGCTGTAATATTAGAATTATCAGCATACATAATACTATATTATTGTAAGAGAATAGAAGTCTATTTAAATATTTATGATAATTTATAAAATTTATTTAATGATTTATTTTTTATTTAGTCAACTTATATTTACTAAGTATTAGATTCTGTATAATAGATGGGTAACATCAAGTAATCAAGTCATACTAGGTTATTAAACCTTAAAACTTGTTCAATAAATCAATTGTTATTATTTATAGTTAAGCAATCTTGCCAAGAACAGTTGGTGGAAAGAAAAATTGAAGTTCTTATTGAGAAGAAAATTTGGAAAAACTCTGTAAAAATGATTCGACATATCCTTTGTTATCCCCCTTTGAAGAGGGAATTTCAGCTTTTGTGTCTATATGAATGTGTGTGTAGAATGTGTATGTAAGATATAAGCTAATGTTCATATAGCATTATTTATAATTGTAAAAACTGGAGTCCATCTTTTTGGTAATAAGAAAATGATAAAAACACATGTTGCAAATATATGAATATTATACAGATTTTTTGGAAGAATGAAATCTGACATTGAATGATGTTTATTATAATGTGAGAAAATCAAGTTACAGATGAGTATGACAGAAAAAAATATTCAATGACGAAATCATGGTGCCAAACTCATATTGTAATAGCTCTATTTTGGTTAACTCTGGGAAAAGCTACTCTGCTGTCATGGCTGTAAATACTGGCTGTGTTGGATATTAGTGTTGGATTGCAATTGTCAATTTTGTATTATTATCATCATTCACTTTTAAGGTTTTCAAAGTCCCACCAAAGTCAGCTCCCAGTCATTGTATCCCTGTTAAATACATAATAAAGAAGTCCTTGTGAATCAATGTTTATTTTGGCCATTTTTCAGATTCACATTCCAGGCTCACTTCTCTATAGCACTTCTAGGATTTATTTTATCCATCTACACCATCATTGTTTCCAAAAAGCATGAGACCATAACTTCATTTTGGTACTCTTTATGCAAAACATCCATTTTGCCTGAATTTTCATTGTGGGTTATATACTTGCATATTCTTGTTAAGGGTGACATTTGCACAAACTTTTGGAAGATCACCCCAGAGTCTGCTATCTAGAGGGACACTGTTGAACTAAAGACACTTGGTTTCAGGTGCTAGAGAGAATTGAACTATATTCTTCTAAAATTAATAAGTGCATACTAAGTCCTAGACATTCTAATAACACTGTAGATAGAGAAATGAGAAGAGTGTTGTTTTTGATTTCAAGGAGTTCACAGTCTAGCAAATAAAGAAGAAGTAGTGTGTTTATTATTCAAGGGAGCAAGGAAGGAGAGCTAGATAAACAAGCAGGTTGTGGTTGTGGGAGGAAGATCCAGCAATGCTCCTGAGAATTGGCTGTGCTTGAGGTGTGTTGAGGGGTAAGAGAAAGCTAAACAGATTAGGGGAGTGGAGAGGGTTCTAGATTAAGGAACTAGGGTGGTGCAGGGTGACAGAAGTATGAGGAAGCACGCCTTGTTCCAGAAATTATGAATAGGCCATACACCTCTCTTAAAGTAATAAAAAAAGTCAAGGGCATTCATTGTGTAAATTTAATCAACACAGAGAATGACTAGTCAGCATCACTTTAGATAATTCAACCCAGACCAGAGCTCTCTTTAGTGGTGATCTGAAAGATCTCCTTGTCTTGGGGTGTTGACTTAACAGATCCTGACTGCTACAGAAGCAAATACCAGGCTCTCAGCTTCAGTGATCCTTTCGTGAGGGTGTGTCTGTTGTGGTGATCAAAGCACACCAGCTGTCCCATAAAATAGGATCTGGCTACTGCTTGGCACAAAAGTTTCCCCAGTTAAATCCAACCCCCTAATGAGATTCAAGATCCTCTTTCCCTCATGTATCCTTCCAGAATAACAGTAACAGATTTTGGTGAGTAAGAATAGTCTTTGGAGTTAGATAGCCCTGAATTTGATTTTAATTCTGTTACTCACTTAAACTCTAACGTAAAAGTAACAATTTTTAGCTTGAGCATCTTCATCTGTGACATGGGTATAAATCATACCTTATTAGTGTTGTTTTGAGGATTCAATAGGATAATTTATGATAATTCAATAGAATAATTTATAATTATATGGCAATTTTATAATTATAGATTCAGATATTTTTATTATATTTAATTTGAATACTTAATAGTTTTTAGATATGTTTTTGACCTTTGAAATCTTTGTAATTCCTGTCAGACAAAATCTACTTGACCAAGGCCAGATGTCACCATCTTCAAAGCAACTTTCTGAATTCCCCTAACTGAAATTAATCATTCTTTCCTTATTTCCATAGAAATTGGTGCAGTTAGTACAGAAATAATAATAATTTTGTTGAATTTAAATCCAGTGGGAAGAGACAGTATAAGAGACTATAATTACAATGTCTAGAATAATTTCTGATGTTTATTTATATGATTTGTTATTTTATAATGAGCATTCAAAAATAAAACAATGATTCTATTAAGAATTCTCCCATTAATAAACAAATGGATTATTGTGATTTCAATTTACAAATGAATTCATGCCCCTGTATCATACACACAATGAGAAGAATGACACTCATCTAGTGACACAATGGGAAAAGCTTTCCCCAATGGGTATCTGTGTTTATGCATGGAATACGATGTGTACCCAGGATAAAATGAAGCATTTTTTTCTCTCTTAGCACACATTTTTTTAATTGAAGAATTATATAAAACATTATTACATTTAGTAAGACATTGCAATCAGAAATATTTAAACAGGGAATTTTTAAAAGAATAATTCCCTTTGAACAAGTTAATAAATATGCTCATATTCTAAGTGATTTCCTTTCCCCTCACCTAAGATTTTTCCAAGAGAGCCCATTCATTCATTTAGTAATGCCATCTACTTAAGCAATTCCATAGGTCAGGCAATATGGCTCAAACAATATGCTGTTATATTTATTTATCAAATCTCATTTCCTAGACTTCTGCATTCATTTTCAAACCTTAACATAAATGCTATATTAAGTTTACTTCTTAGACAAAACAATATTCTAACTCTTAAGCAGTGAAGAGGGATCTTGGTTTATGCTTTCTATTTTGTTTGGGATGATATTTAGAAATGCCTCACTTTCAGAATCTGGAAATACATGTGAACAACCCTCACCATCGGGGCATGATGGTTAAGTTGCCTCTCACTGTATGCTGAGAGAGAAAATGGAAAGCTTCTGTTCTTGTTTCCACAGAGAATGTGGGGGAAGGCATCCATAAGAGGTGGATTTCCTCTTTTAGAGGTAATTGTAAGTTTTTGCATATTGATAAAGAGAGAGGAAAAACTCACAGAAAAAATCTCTTACCCTTCTCACAAGTAGTTTCATCTCCTTTCAAACTTTTAATCTGTTGATCAATGCTTATTTCTATTTTATTTCTCAAATTTCATAGTGTTTTCAGTTTTGACTTCACTAACACTTTACATTCAATTATCCACTAGTCATTTTATAATTCTGAGAATTGTTGGTTTAATAGAATGCACATTTCAAGAGTAATGTCCATGTCAGGACAGAATTGAGCACATGAAGAGGCTATGGGGTGGGCCATTGATTGATTGTTAAAATGACCACAAACCAGTGATGCTTGGCTACACCCTGAATTTCATCAAATTATAGATTAATAAAGTGTAGCAGAATCTTTGTTATAAATAACTAAATTGAGGAATGACTGTAACAGTTGGCAGTACCCACAATTTGAAAACTATTACAAAATGTGCAATGCTTTAGTTATTTTGCACTTAAACTTCATAAAACCTATTTCTTTTTTTTTTTTTTTTTAATATTTATTTAATTTTAGTTTTCGGCGGACACAACATCTTTGTTTGTATGTGGTGCTGAGGATCGAACCCGGGCCGCACGCATGCCAGGCGAGCACAATACCGCTTGAGCCACATCCCCAGCCCAATAAAACCTATTTCTTTAAGAGATACTTTTTGTTCCAAATAGCAATAGCAAAGTCCATGCAATAGACAAAATTTAATCCTCTTCATTCTGATGAAGTTATAGTATTGAAACACTGGCTAGGGTATATGAGCAATGGGTTCAAGGTTTTGTTCTACAACTAGCTCCTTGTGGTCATTTAATCCACTTTTAGATTCGTTGACTATAAAATTGGTGAAATGGGTAAACGGTTATGTAAGATGACTCAATTTCTATAATAGTTTTATTCATAAAGGAACAAGCAAACAAACAAACAAAAAAACAACAAGAAGTCCAATTACTTCCTTATGAAAGGAAAAAGCCCTGAAAATGTTTATTTCATTTCATTTACATTATCTTTCTAGTAACATTATAGTTACTGCTATATAGTTTACATATTTTACAGAATTAAATAAAACTACTCTGCAGAATTTCTTTTTCTTAAGCCAACTTTTATGTCTACTGAAGCCATCTGTGCACGTTTCCATTTCATTCATTCAGTGTGAGTAGTAATATTAGAAACCCAGCTTGGTAATGGATCAAATAGGTTACTAGTTATTCTTGGTAGTAACTCAAAGTCATATTTCAGAGTTTTATTTTAAGTATAGAAATGAATTAAAGGCTCTATGAAGATAGGAATCATGTTTGTCTTTTTTACCTCTGTGCTCACAGACCCAAGACCAGTGTTCAACACCTAGTAGCTGTTGAGTATATTAAAAAAAGATAGGTGTGCTTTAGAAAACATCTGGCTGCCAAATGAAAGCCCTATGATCCAGGTCAATAAAACTGTTTAAACTATGTTTCACATCATTTTAGACAAAATTAGAAAAAAGTAGTGAAAAAATTCCCTTTACTGGGGAAAATGCTAAGATTTCTCTTAAGATCTGTTTTTATTGTAGATTTGTCATAAATTTTCTTTTGCAATTCTAAATTAATATTACAGTAATGATACAAATTGATAAAGTGCAATAAAATTGATATGTGTTTATATACTTCCTTTTGAGGAGCCACTTCCTGTTGGCAAACTCTTCTTAAAAAATTAAGCATGCCCTATCACTTAATATTGCTTATCTTGAGAAATCGTTTGAAAAAACAAATGACTTCAGATATCTATTAACATATGTTCCATATTCCTTTACCATTTCCTTTCAGAAATGTACTTTAAAAAATTTTTTTAAAGAAATATTTCTCTAAAGAAAATACTGCCAGATAAAACTTCTTTGAAAATCCCAAGAACGTGGACATCTTGATTTACGTGACTTTCTGTAGGCCTCAAGACCCATTGGATTTGTGAAATGAGTTATGCACTTTAGACAATATCAAAGGATACAAAATATTTTCTTTAAGTTTTTTGGCATATATTGAAAATCAGAAAAAACTAAGAAAGACTTATCTAAAGTGCTTAGCCATATTTATCCCTTGAAAGATCCAATCAAAGCCACATTAAACTTAGAACATCTGAATGTTTGTTGACTATTAATATTTTAAATATAGTACATTATACATCTTTGATGAATGTTTTGGTGACTATTAGGCTGCAAGATCAGCATCTAGTATACCGGTCATAAATCACTTACTGTTGGGAGTAATGTATGTTACTATATCTTGTCACTCTGTGTCGAGACGTCATTGGGGATGTAGAGCCAATGGTTTGGCTTATGTGAATGTCTGGACTCACCATTTGTGTCACTTGAATTTCTGGCCCTACCAAAATACCGCCACTCATCACAGGTCCCGTACAACCATCAGTCATGCTACCATTGTTCATGTCAGGCATACCAGGGCTAGACAGGACTCTCTCAGCATAGTATACATTGTGTGTGTTGGCTAACTCGGCAGGCACACAAATATTCCCTTGAACATCATAGACAGGTGCCATCACTGTTTCTGTTACTACAACATTGGGAGGAAGCTGAGGATCAAAAACAATTGTTGTGGGTTGTACACATGGGTCAGCAGTAGTGTAAGTCTCAGTCACTATGATATCCCCATGAATCACGGGTTCAGAGGCTGCCATTTCTGCTTGGAATTCAGCTTCTGAGAGAGTCATTCCTGAAGATTCATTAACAAAGTAATTAGGTCCCAGCAAAGGGAGGTCAGTACTGATAGGGATACAGGCCTGGTGTGAAGGAAATGGCTCAATTTCGGTGTCTAAGCAGATTTCAGCAAGAGTCCTAAATTTTGGATCTAAAGTTTCCATGTAGCTTTCATCCAGGTCATCCACGATCCAACTGCAGCAACCAATGGAGCCCACAGGTGACCCAACTCCCTCATGGTCGTAGATAAGCAAGCAGTCATTGGCTGGTCGGCCTTCATCCTCATCTGCATATGCGTATGCTTTCTAAAATTAGAAGAAAAATGGAGAAGTAGAAGTTTCCTTTCCCTTAAAATAATCAGAGAAGCCCTGCCAGTGGCCCATGCTTATAATCTCAGAGGCTGGGGAGGCTGAGGCAGGAAGATTGTGAATTGAAAGCCAGCCTCAGCAAAAGCGAGGTGCTAAGCAACTCAGTGAGACCCTGTCTCTAAATAAAATGTAAAATAGGCCTGGGGATGTGGCTCAGCGGTCCAGTGTCCCTGAGTTAAATCCCTGGTACCTGCCCCCCCAAAATAATAATCAAAGAAGACTAATAGCAATGCTTCAGAAACTTCTAAGGTTAAATCAAGGAATAAATTGAGGAAAAAGACTAGCACTTAATGTATTACTAAATAACTGGAATTTTTATAAAGGAGATCAGATTGCATTAATGATGCATTCAATTTGAGGATTAAACATGAATTTCTCTTATTTGAAAACTAATAAATGATAATGACTATATTTTGTTCAGATTTGAATCAAAATTAATATTTAAATCTATTGTAGTTATAGATTTTTGTTTCTGGAATAAAATTGTATTTAGTTATATTCAAACTATTTATATAAAGAGAGATATTTGATCAATTTGAAATGAAAGCATTTATAAAGATTTAAATCTTTCTGAGCTACAGGGACTTGTGTTAGAATGTTCATGAAATTTTATGTGGCTTGAGCTGAGAGAGCTGGAATGATCTCTGGAGTTAGTTCCATAAAAAGGAAGGCACTAAAAGATCATCTACCATGATTTTCAAATTATTCTTTAAAGAAAGACATTTAAAATGAAACCTTAGGTTGGAGCACAATATGTAGAATAGAACAGATGCAAGTAGAATCTCCCTGTTTGGAGGGGGTGCAGACCTGCCAGCTCTCTTCCTTCTTCCCTCACCTATAATGGTCTTTGTTTTTTTTTTAATTTTTTATTGTGGGTTGTTCAAAACATTACAAATTTCTTGACATATCATATTCCACACTTTGATTCAAGTGGGTTATGAACTCCCACCTTCACCCCATACACAGATTGCAGAATCACATCAGTTACACATCCATTGATTTACAAATTGCCATACTAGTGTCTGTTGTGCTCCACTGCCTTTCCCATCCTCCCCCCTCCCCCCTCCCCACCTCTCCCCTCCCCTCCCCTCCTCTCTCTCTACCTCCTCCACTGTATAACCCTGAGGGTCTCCTTCCATTACCATGCAATTTCCCTTCTCTCTCCCTTTCCCTCCCACCTCTCATCCCTGTTAAATGTTAATCTTCTTCTCCTGCTCTTCTGTCCCTACTCTGTTCTTAGTTACTCTCCTTATATCAAAGAAGATATTTGGCATTTGTTTTTTAGGGATTGGCTAGCTTCACTTAGCATAATCTGCTCTAATGCCATCCATTTCCCTGTAAATTCTATGATTTTGTCATTTTTTAATGCAGAGTAATACTCCATTGTGTATAAATGCCACATTTTTTTTATCCATTCGTCTATTGAAGGGCATCTAGGTTGGTTCCACAGTCTTGCTATTGTGAACTGTGCTGCTATGAACATCTTGTTATTTAAAATCAGAAAAAAAAACCCTGAAAAAGCCTTATCTAAAGTGCTTAGCCATAAATCTTATGGAATCTTACAGGTCCTGCAAAACAGCATTTGAAATCCCTTGATGTAGTTCAACCTTCTGTTTACCTTATGAAGTAACTACAAGCCCAGAGAAGGTAAGAGTTGAATTGCTTGCCCAAGACCCAAACAGTCTTAAAACAAAACTTCAAATCCAATTTTCCTTTTTACACAATATGGTGTTTCCCCTCTGATCCAGCCTCTAAATTCTTCCATTAGAAATGAATGATTTTTAGGCTTTGAACCAACAATTCATGAGTTTAGAATAACCTTAAGCCTTTGTTATGTAATATTTGGAATGACTCCTCAGTAAGAGGGTAATCTCCTCTTGCATGCATGGAACACAAATTAGTTCCCCCAGGGTAGATGTTGGAGATGTGTAAAGTGGCAGGAAGGAAGCATTAGTAAAATTTTGCAGAGGCTCACCTTGGGGTAGGGAGAGCTTGAGTCTCCTGAAATCACCTCAAAAATTTAGCACCATTTTTAAAGTGTCGAGCTAAATGTTTTGGGAAGGATGATCTCAGTTCCCACAAAGGAGAACACATTTTTATTTTGTCTCATAAAGCACTGATGATAACCAAAGGAAAAGTGCCAGATGCAACCTGCCATTAATGGTAGAGCACCTTTGATACTGGTGGGGGTTTTATGAATAATTTAAAAAATATTTCTTCTATGGTATATTATTTGTGCCTGTTCTTTGAATGAATTGATTAATGGTATCTACCATTCATTTCAATGAATTTATGGTCTGAAACAGTATTTTTACCTGTTTAAATAAGAGACAGGGTTTGACAAAGTTGCTGAGGCTGGCCTGGAACTTGAGATCCTCTAGCCCTAGCATCCTGCATCTCAAAGATGGCATGTGTACACCTTGAGCCCAGCTTATTGCAAAAGTATTTTTAACTACTAATTTTAATACATAGTTTACATCTGCAACAACATCTTTAGCATCTTTTTTTGTGTGTGAATAGCAGTGGTGAAATTCGTGACGCAGTAATGGTGAATAAAATAGGTTTATTGAAATATGAGATCCAATGGATTGCTAATTAATCAAATTAAACTTTCTAAATAGGGTACACAAGATTTATTTACCCATTATGTCATTGTATTAGGCCAGATCAGTGACTATGGACCTTTCTTCTTTGGGATGCTCATTAATAGACCTATGACCCTTTTTCTTAGTGAGAATGAGGTTAATGGAGGACAGGATGGGTGACCTCGCTTCTAGGTCCTCATTTGTAACCCATTTGTGGTGATGCTATATGTGTACCTGAGCTTTCACCCCCTTCACTTCCCAGTCTTGACTTTTAATTTATTCTTCTCCATTTCTGGAGAACAGATGGGACATCATAAAGAGAGGACATGAATGCACATTTTTTTTTCTTTTTTGGATCAGCATTCTTCTTGTTTTTTGATGCTATGGGAAACAAAGAAGAAATCAGAAGGAAACAGAAGACAGGAAAATGGAGAATGAAGAGGAATGCTAGCTTTTTTTTCTTTTGTTTTACTTTCTTTCTTTTTTTTACAGTATTAATATGTGTTATGGCAACTGAATATGTAATACTGGTGTGAATTGGCTTTATGTATGTTAAGGAGAAGTAAAATGTTTTTTTTATTAAGATTAGGATAGGGCTAAGAATATTTGAACTTATTTCTGGAGGGGCCCACTGCCCTTGTTTTCCTGTTGTGTGTAACTGCGTAAGAGAATTACCTCTGAGAAGTAGCTGTCCAGGAAGGCCATGTTCATGCCGGTGTCTGCATACTCCCGCAGAGTTCCTATGGTAGAACTCCTCTTCCTCAAGGTCCCCATAGCTCCTCCAGCCACCATGCCCTCAGCCATTCCAACGCCTGTATTGAGTTCCACTCCTGACACACCTCCTTCAACTGTTCCTCCACCTGCATAGGTGTTGGTGTAGATTTCTGAAAAGAGAGGATGTCCCTTAATAGTGCTTGAGTTGCCTATGTTGCTCATGCACCCCAAACATTGCCAGCTGCTGTCTTCCAGCCCTCTACCACCCTACAATAAGCAGGCTCTGGAAAACCAGGCAAGGAACAGCAGGAATTACACCCAGAATCTCCAGTCTTGGTGAGAAAACAAAAGTAGCTGATACAGAGGGAGCAAGTTATGGGAGATAGACTTCGCCTTCGTGTATGCACAGAACTTTCTCCTCTAGACTTAGAGGTTCTGTAGAGCTTGCCAAGAGGAGCGGGGTCTCTGCATCGGTGCCAGTTCCTGCCTTTGCTACCTCTGGCAAGTGCCCCAGCCCCCATGAAAGAATGTGACTTGCATTTCCAACAGTTGAAATTCCAGGTCCTCATTCACACTGGTGCTGAATGGAGAGCTGGAATTCTCACATGACTGTTCAGTCAATGTATATCTTTGCATGGAAAGTGTCAGACTTGGGATACTAAGGAAAAGAAATCTCATGTCTGCTTCAGAATGGGGCAGCTCTCTATTTGGTTCCAGCATTGCACAATATCCAGGTATTTTTCAGTATTCTAAAGTGTGGGTGGGACTGGTAAGTTAGGAAAGTATAAGACACTGTTTATGCAAAAGAACATGTGAATTGAAGGAAAATTCTTCAACTTTTGTTAGAACATATTTGGTGCTTTTTCTTTTGTTCTTATTTACATTGTAAATAATCCCTACAAGAGCCTATGCTCTGTCAGGAACAATTCTCATGTATATTTTGTGACATCTACCTGTATCATACCTAATATGTGTGTAATTTTGATATCATATTTAATATTTGTGTGTGTTTATTTGTTTATTTCTCCTAGCAGCACTTTGAAGTAGGTATTGTGATAATTTCGATTTTAAAGAGAAGGAAATAGGCTCAGGGAAGTTGGGTCTTGCCCAGGGACTATTATTACTAATGAGTGGCTGAGCCAGGAATCAAATGGAAGCACTCTTATTTCAGAGTTTGTTGTAAAAGTCAAGTTTAAGATAGAAAAATAAAGTGGCCACTTCAACATGTCACTTTCCCGGTAATTATACGATCCGTTAAGGAGATCGACAGATATTTTTTGGGGGAGGGAGGGGTACCAGGGATTGACTTCAGGGGCATTCGGCCACTGAACCACATCCTTAGCCCTATTTTGTATTTTATTTAGAGACAGGGTCTCACTGAGTTGCTTAGTACCTCGATTTTGCTGAGGCTGGCTTTGAACTTTCAATACTCTTGTCTCAGCCTCCAGAGGTGCTGGATTACAGTCATGCACCACTGTACCTGGCTGGATATGTTATTTTTTATAAGGTACTGTTAGGTGAGATAGGTTTGGTTGAATAATTTTGCAAATTGAAAAAGAAAAACAGAGTTTATTGTTCACTGACCAGAGGAATCAATACGATCCTGGGTATTAGAGGCTGTCATGGGTGCGCATATATTGGACACATCCTGAAAAGAAAAAAAAAAAAAGATTTTAAAACAAATGTGTTATGTTAAACATTTTAACACTGACATCCACTCATTTTTGTGTCATGGGTAATCATTAAAGCATGCACAAGTTCCACCTAAACTCTGTGCTTCTCTGGAAAGTGACAGACCACTTACCCTGTCCTCGGGTTGGGCCCCCTCTATCCTCCAGGACTGCATCACTCCTTCTCCACCCTCAGGCACAGGAGCAAACCTGGTCCCCAGGCCCTCTGGTTGTCTTCGTTTGCAGCAGCACATGAGCAGCAAGAGTGGCGACACTGCCCAAGAAAGCAATAAGTAAGGGTTAAAATCTGTCGCTCAAGCTAGGAAGCCAATGAATTCATTGGTTTTTTGTGGCATTATGGTTAGAACCAAAGAGATAAATATTAAGATAAAAAATATTTAGGATAAATACTAAAATAAAATAAATTTTGCTCCTACAGGATTGAGAACACATCCATGTCTATAAATACTAACTTACCAAATCACATAGGACTTTAGAATGGAAATGGAGGGAGTGTGAGATCACTTAATCCAGACCCTTTACTGATAAATTAGGAAAGTAAAGTCCACTCTTTCCTCTAGTCCAAGATTCCTGAGCCTGTTGGTAGCATATTCAGGTCAGGAAGACTAATGAAATTCTAGTGCTATCCTGCAGAAAATGTAGCTGATTCTAGGTTTTAACCTTTAAATTCCCAAAGGCTTAAACATGCAGGTGCTTGGGTCTCATTTGGGGTTAGGACTCAGATGTGAGTAATTATAAAGCCTTCTAGGTGTTTCTTATGTGCTGCTAGGGCTGAGAACAACTGATTTAAAGGCTAGCTGCCATCTCAGCTGCTCTGGAATTGTGTTCTGGGAAAATGTCTCTAATATTATTTTGAGCATCATCCATTATTTTTTTATAGATTTACAAAATCACAGATTATTTTAAGGATGATAGGCTGTCCAAAAGTCAGTTGCTAATTTTTTATACTTTGAAATGATAATGTTTTAATTTGTGCTCATTCATTAACACATGTTCAATCCTTTTTAATTTTAGAACCAGTGTTTGATCCCCATGAAACTGAAGTCTTGCAAGGGCAACCTAAAATACGTGAAGTATTTCTGTTTCGAGGCTCTGCATGGTTTTTAAAAAGGTATATAGAGAGGAGAACTTCATTTTGAAAGTTCTGCTTGGGGCTCTTGCCATGATCTTAGTTCAGAGCCCAGAAGCTAATTCCCTTTTCTAAACTCGATTCCAAGCATCCTATTGCATCATAGTCAGTAGGTCACCAGATCACCTGAGCTCCAGGTCCTTACTGATTCCTTGTTGCCTGTGGACCAAAGCCCAGAACATTTGGTATATCATGAACGTGCCTCCACGTGGGCCCCCAACCTATTTTTTAGCCTGTTCACCTCCTGAGTGTGCTCTGCTTTTCCATCCTCCTCCTGTCTGTTGTTTTATTTTGGTTTTTGGTTCTGAGGATTGAACCCAGGGCCTCACTCATGCTAAGCATGTGCTGGGATATACTCCTAGCCTCTCTCTGTTTGTGCTATTTCTTTGTTGTAGATGGCTATTTGGCTTTCCTACAAACATCATCCTTCTAAGAAAATTCTCAGCTTTCAAAGGCCGGCTGAAAATCCATTTCTTCCATAAAGATTTTCCCAACCTTCCTATTTTGAATTAATTGCTTTTGCTTTTCTGCTCTTAAAGCATGTTGATGAAATTCCCATTATAAGTTTATTTTATGCTCTTCTATATCTATGTTGGTGATTAGCATGGTTTCTCATTTTCAGGACACTCACTAACTTCAGGTCATCTCAGGTACCATTACTGAATAGATGCCTACCTTATCAGCCCCATCATTTATTTCCAAGGACACACAAAAATTGCCATAGATTCTAAAAAGAAACAGCCACGTGAGCCTAGCCATCTTGGTGTGCCTGGTGACAGCCCTATTTTGAAGAACTGCTGAAAAGGTGGACTTAATACAATACTTACAGAGCAGAATTAAGCCACCCATCGCCATCATGCCAATTGCTGCTGGTCCAAGACCAACATTTGAATCTCCAGCTTGGTCATCAGTGATTGTCCCATACATGTCATCAGGGGATGAGCTGATGTCTTCATTATAGATACCAGGAGTGCTAGAGTGCAGGCATATGCCATTGCTATCACAACTGCAGGCATCAAATTGCACAATCTGTGGCAATTCACATGCCCTGTTATAGCTGTCCTTCACTAGGATTGGGATTTGGTGAAGTCCTGGAGATATCACCTCATCAGTTGTCAGGATTGCAAAGGTTCCTGAAAAGGAAAAGAAGAAACTGAATCAATTAAAATTCCTTGAGGGTAGCTCTTAATACCCAAGACTAAATTAGAAACCGAAGTTTCCATGCTCTTAGTCGTAAAGCATCCTCTCCTTTGATTAATATTTTCATTTATAATTAATTGTTCAGTACTGCTCCCTGCTTATTTCTACAAAGCAGGCAGGGACTCTGTTGGTTAATTCTGGAGCAACAATACCTGGAATTTGATAGACACTCAATAAAATTGGTCTAATGATGAATTATACTTAGTTGAAAAAAATATTGGAAGTTTCCTATTGAGTATTACAGTTCACAAAATAACCTCCTTAGGGCTGTTATTTATTAATTGCCTTTGCATTTAAAATTAATTCAATAGCTATTCTAATTCTTTGTGCTACCTTGCTTATGAATTTCTATGTGAAATATTGCTTAAACATTGGTTGATATATACTTATTAACCCAGGGAAAGTTTAGAGATGATTAAATCTTTACCTAAAATATGAATAGTAACGAACTAATGTTAATAGTAACTGATTAATGTAACACATAATTTTTTTTGTTGTGATGGTTTATTACCTTCAGTTAGCTTTATAAAAAGCCAGCTGTGTCTGTCAAAATCTAACCTGTGCACAAAATAAGAATCAAGTAAGGCAACATCACAGCAAGAAGACAAAGTTCATTGCATTCTTCAACATTAACATGGATTCTAGGAAAATTCTCTCTAGTGTGGTTATATTTATTGGCAAATTTATAATGTCATTTGTATACCTTTGCCAACCTTCATGTAAAACAGTTTATAAAAATATTTTTTACTCAGAATACCTAGGATATGAATGAAAAAAAAAGTGGCTAGCAATTATCATTTAAGAATGGTCTATTCAGCTTTATAGAGGAAGGTAGATTCAGAGTTATCCTGATTTTATTGGAATTTCTTTAATGTGTTTAGCTTTTAAAATATTGACATGGTTTTGTTGCCAAAAAAATAAAATAAAAAAATCTTACACCAAGTCTTTATTGGTGGTATTTTTTCCTGTATCATTCAGAGTTTCTCCATTCTGTAAAGTCTGTGAATGATGAAGCCTGGTGGTCTCAGAGTGGTAGGAAGTATTTTCTCTCACTTTGAGGGTAGTCTGACGCCCTCCTTGGTACCCCTCAAAGTTTTTTGTATTGCCCCAAATAAATGTGAACTCAGGGTACTATCTTAGTCCAAATTAGGTTTCTCATAGTATTTAATTTTCAATTTATACAATTAATGTTTCAGGAGAAAGAATCCATGGTAGATAAAATGGTATGTTGTTTAAAATTTACTGATTTAAAAAAAAAATCAACGTCAGACATTCATTTCTATGTATCTATAGTCAGCACAGATACACAGAATGAGTCTTTCGCTTCACATTCTTTGGTTTATGCAATCCTTTATGTTTAAGTACTTTGCATGATTCTAATTTTAATGGCTTTGTAGTACCACATCTTAATAATATGTACCAGAATTTGTTCAACCTTTCTTCTAATACCGGGAAATTTGGGTTTAAATTTTTATCCTTACTAATAGCTCCCGATTAGAAACATTTTCATGGATCTTATGTGCTCCTTAGTAGACTATATGTAAATGTGTCTACATGAATACCCAAATTTCAGAGATTAGTGACATGCATGAAATTATTCAGAATAGGGAATTGTGACATTAGGTGATTTAGTTAAGCGTTCTGTTTATTTCATCTGATCAAATATTGGTTTACTTACTATATAAAATGTTCGGTAAACTGGTATCTGTTATTTATATACCACTATTTATAAATGTAGCATTGATGAAACATTTTGACTTTTATTTCAGTCTAAATTTTTCCTCAAGTATCCTAAGTGTGTATAAGAAGTTTTGTTTTTTTTCCATTTAATGTGAATATGGCAAGAATTATGAAAAACAGACATAGAAATGACTTACCTAATTATTTGGTAACTGTTTTGCTTTTGGACTTAAAGTGTGACCCAGTTTACATTTCACTTACCATTTATTGGTTCGATATTCCATATGTCAGCTGTTCCTGGTGGCTCATCAACAACACAGAAGGTAAAGGGAGCCCCATAAGAATGATCACTAACATAGATAGGGACCGATGGAGAAACCATGCAGGTGGTGCTGCTTTCAGGACAAATGACTGGACAGTAGTCATTGACATCAGGAACCTCAATACATATGGTTCCTGTAGCTGTTTTCCTAGAGCCGTCTGAAAAGCAAAGCATTATGTGTTGAGGTAAATGGTGCCAGGGAGAAAACTCTGTCTCATATTTCATGATGATGCAACAGTATATAGGAATCGTTCACCAGTTCATCAACCTGCTGTCACTCTTGCTCTTCCTTTGTGTGTTTCATTTCAGTCACATTGGCTTCTTTTGCTTTTTTTTTTTTGCAGTGCTGAGACCTGCACCTGATGGCTTGCTCATGCCAGGCAAATGCTCTACATCACCAGCCCTTTTTGGGTTTCTTGAACAAGTTTTTTCCTAACTTGAGGTTCTTATGCATTCTGTTCACTCTCCCTAAAGCGATTTTCATCTTCATTTCATTCCCCTAGAATCTCTGCATCCTAAGGTGGAAAATTAAATGTCCTTCCTCAGAGAAGTTTCACTGCTTTCTATTCTCACACTGTCCCAATAAATTAGGGCCCCCCAGACCAGGTGATAACCCTCCTTTTGGGATGCTTATGGAGATTTAGGTGTTGGAAATAACTGCAATTAAAATTAAATAATTGTGTATTTTTCTTTCTGTTTCTTTGTTGATTTGAATCCCTTCCTATTTCTCTCTGAAATGGTAATTCTGAAAACAAATATGAGTCAATTAGATTTTTTTTCCTCCTAACCCATTTGAAACAAATTTTTAGTTAACATAACTTATTGGAAAAGCCAGGGGATAAGAATTAGGAATCTGTGCCTGGTCCACTTTTTTATTCTATGTTCTCTGATAGTGAATAAAGAATTTCATGTTTGCTTTTGCAACCCACTTTGGTTTTCTCATCATTTACAGACTAGAACATTATCACTTCTAGGACTTTACTAGGTCATTTTCTGAGAAGTTAATTGATTTTGTTTATCGCTTTTGTGTGTGTATCTAAGTGGAGTCACTGAGTTTACCAAATGACAATAAACCAATGAACTATCCATGTCTAGCATGATTTTGTACAATCTGTTCTGATACCCTATTTAGCAATGGATTTTCTAAAGTGTTTATTCACTCAGTCTCTCATTAGAGAGATGATCGCATAGATTGCTTTGACATTATCTGGTCCTCTTTGCTTTCTTATGGCCTCGTGGTGTAGCAACCAAAGCTGAAGCTATTGCTTACAGCACCTACTCTCCAATGCAGTTTGGTTCCCCTGGAGTTCTGTCTTCATTCATGATGGTCAGGCAGCCTGGGTCAAAACAGAACTGTCTGGATATCTCTGTGCCCGTGCAGACATTGCTCAGGTGACAAATGATGAGCCTGCGTTTAGTTTACCATGGATACATTTTGATTACACTTTCACTCTCTCTTTCTGCACTTGAAATGACTACTTTTCTAATTCTAGTTTAGGAAGATTGGCTTCAAATATAATCAATATGTAAACATGGGGTGTGGTCAACATGGTTAGAATCCATTTCCTTCTAGAATACTGATAGTAAATATTATTCATAAACTGACTCAGATGTTGAAAGTTACACCCTTAGGATGAAGACCAGAATCTGTGGCCCATTGCTTGGACTTTAATCATGGTCTCTTTTTGAATCTTACACTGCTCATTGTATCTTTCTCTTGTTTGGCTATTGTAAAGATCAGATATAAAAGTAGTGCAAACCTACAGTATTTATCTTACATTAGGCATGTGTTTGAGACATCTATCTTTCCCCTTCTTTCCTGGTTACTGACCTATCTCTGTTTTGTTCTGTAGCAGCTGGTTTCCTAGGCACTGCTCTGAAGAATCATTAACTGCTGAATAATCAACAAATACTGTTGCTACTCATCCAGATGAATGTGTAATAGATTTTCTCATGTGGGAAGTGGCTCAATTACAAATTAATTCAGTGCATTTGTGCTTCTGTTTTAAATTTGAATCTTCTATCTGGAATAATCTAGTACTTTCATGGATCATAGTATCTTATTCTGGGCAATATGTCTAATAAAACAGTACTCATGCAAATTTGTCATTGTAGCTCAGTTTTGGTGGCTCTAAAAAAACTATTGCCTTCCCAGCAGATGATCCCAGAGTGAACTTTGTGCACAGATTGTAGAATTTACTTTAGGTAAGCATTCCTGACATACTCAACAGGTGGGATTAGTCATACTTAAGAGATGAGGTAATAAATGGAAACAAAATTATATACTTTTTCTTTTTTTGGTGATGCTGCAGACCAAACCTATGGCCTCACACATATAGGCAAGCTCTCTACCACTGAACTAACTCCCCAGTCCTATGTATATATATATATATATATTTTATCTTCTATATTTTATGCTGTAAACCGTATTAAATTCTTTTTGAAAGTAGGTGAAATAAATTATTCCTAAGTGTAAATTAAATTCATACATGTAGTTAAATTCAGTTTTTGATCTTAGGTGCTTAGAACGTTCCTTAAGTCTTGCCTATACCACTAAACGATATATTTTGTGACTCATATATCAACATAAGAATAATAACATTTATAATATTTAATATAATAGGATTAATATTTTAAAATATTGGAAATAAATATTCTTACCATCTATAGCCAGGATCTGTGCTGTGTACATCCCATTGGTAATATATTTTGACTTCTTATCAAATTCTCTAGAGAATTGTATTTCACCAGTCCTTGAATCAACTTTTAACCAGTTGCCTGCATCATGCCCTATGATATACCTGTTTTTAAATAAGTACATCATTATGCTTTTATGAAAATTAATACTTTAAAATCACATAAGAGATTCAATGTGGTAAACATATTGTTTCTGCGTGCTTTATAGTGACAATTGTCTTGATTTATAAAAGGTATCTATCTATCTATCTATCTATCTATATGACAATAAGAAGCCAATATTAAATGTAATAATGCACAGGTTGACAAAAAAGTATTGAAATTTCATCATTCTTACTCTTCTAGCTCTGAGTGTAATTAACAAAATGTATGAGTTTCAGATCTATTTATTAAATCATAGCAATATTAAATATATTTTATTTATTTTAAAAAACAAATATGGTGTATTCATTTTTACATGTGGCATACTTAGTATATGTGCTGTGGATTTTAGGGCATCTTGATTTCAGAGAACCCCATTGCTGGCCTGTTTGGGAGTTCTCCTTGATTCTCTCTCTGGGTCTTTTTATAGCTAATGGATTTAAAGTTTTTGACCTAATTGGAGGGAGATTTGGGTCTCTGTACCAGGCACAATTTCAAATCTTCAGTTCATTTATTTGATATTCTTCTTCCTTTCCCCTATACCATCAGGCTTCATACTTTTTTGAATCTGTCAACTTGTTATTTGATTAGTTGAAACTGTTAATATCAAAGTAATTTATAAGTCAATAGACTTTCTTGACTACAAAAATATTAGAAGGAATAAAAGGAGAGAGATGGGAAGCATATAGAGAAGACCCATCTACTTCACTGTTTTACATCGTTTTAATTTGTATCTATGTACCTAGTTCCCCTCATACCTACCTTTCTATTTCTCCCATTATGACTCTTTATGTTCATTAAATTTCTGAAACAACCATGTTTTAGCTTTTCCTATTGTTTTTCTTTTTCCTCTTAGGTTAAGCAGAGGGTTGAAATGAGTCTCAAAGTCATAGACACCCATGGGCTTTAAAAAAACAAGCAGTGACTCATCTTTAGAGTGTGTTTCTGTCTACAATATGATGTAATCAGCCTTAGTCCAGGCTAGTACAACTGGGTACAAGAGATCAAAGAGATTGCTGGAGTAACTTGGGTGGATCTTTAGTTCTACAATTGTTCCTTGCACACAACTAATCTTAAAATCAATCGGAGCTCTTACAAAAAAAATTTCAAATGCCACACTAGTTTTCTTAAAGAAATATTCATACAAAGAAGAGCAAAACAAAATCTTAAAAAAGTGTTTATAACCAAAATACACTAGCAGATACCACCATAAATTAACAATGGCCAGAATCAGGCTACACCAACATGAATCAAGCATTGGCAGTACCTGACATTTGTTGCAGGATTTCCTGTGTCCATATCCATGGCTGTGTATGTGCCAAGCACATAATTCAATAAGGAATCTCCTCTTATTCCTTCCCGTACACTAAAAGTCATGGAACTAGGATGAAATGTGGGTCCTTCTCTCACGTTAACAATTTGAATTCTCACAGGGGTTGAGTGCATTCGGAATTGAGAAGCAACGGAGTGGTGAAAATCAGCTTGGTTTTTAACTCCAATACCAAGATTAACATTAGGCACTTGTTCATAATCCAGGGTCTAAAATAACGAAAAGTGAAAAACTCTGAAGCAGCCAACAACTCTCTTTTTATAGAAGGAGAAACCAGGACTAAAGCCCAGGAGCTTTGCAACTCAGATTTTAAATGGGAAAAATAGTCATTACTGCATTGGGTATTTTAGCATCTGATTCTTTTTTGTCTTTTGGCATAATCAGGTAGGTATGTAGGTCATTTAAGTCTGTGGCTTTAAATTGGAGTCTAGTTTTGAATTTTTTATATAAAAACCCTTATACAAATGAACAGTTTATAAAAAATAAAAAATAAATTTAGAATGAAATAAAAAATGTTCACAACCGTTGAATGAATAAATCAATAGGACCCAGATTTCCTTTGTAGAACTCACATTTGAGAATCTGTTGGAAGTATGAAGAGCAGATTAAAGGAGTCAAAATATCTGACATAATTAAACAAATAATTTTTTAAAAATTATACAAACAGTTCTAAAGATCTTAGGAGTATTATAGTCAGCCTTACACTATAATTTAATTGCACTGGGCTTGGTGGATAAGAAGACTTCTTTATAGAGCTCATTCAAAAAAGTAAATACCACACCCTGAGAAAAATAACCTTTGAACTTGGTTTGCTGGGTGAAAGATGAATAGAATCGTTTTATCTAGAGTGACTGATGTGGTGACATGAAAAGTTCCAAGAGAAAAAGCCATTGTAAAAAAACAAGGGAGTGCTGGCCAATGTCTATCCAGATGTGCTCTGGAAGCTAAGGTGAGCATCACTTGCGATACATTTGCCAACAACAAAAGCCAAGATGTCTGTGGTCCCAGGGAAGTTCCAGGACATCATGAATGTTTTATTAGATTTTGGAGTTCAAATTTCCACATGTGCTGATAAGATAGATAGAAATATAAGCAGAAATTCACATGAATTTTTGTTGGGACATGGCTTAGCATGCCTCACTTGAATTTCAGCTAAAACCCTTGAGTTCAAGGATTTTGATTGCTTTTATACATCTGTTGACAGTTGCCACCATAATACAGATGAATGTTCCAGTGCACATAATATGAATTACGGAGCTAAATAGGAATTGCATACTCAAAGATGAATTTTCAATGGGAAGAGATTCCTGTTCTATAACTCAATTTTTGTTTTCTAGAATTCCATGTTATCTTTAAGTAAATGAAAAATCTGGGAACTCTATTCTGGTAGAGAAATCTCTTGGGGTTTTCCTATGTTTATACACACAAATACACTTCTGTTCATTACAGTAGTTCTCTCCCTAATGAACAGACTGTAATGCAAACAGACTAACATGTGCCTACATTTTTACCTACTATAGGAACTCATGGAATCTAGGGACAGGAAGTTGATTGAGGATCAATATTCTTTTTAGCAGGGAAGATTACAAGGGGAAATGCAGACATTTGCATTTATTTTTTCCAAGTGGGATCCTTTGTCAAGAATTTTCTGATTGTGTCTAGACATCTTAGGTTTGCAAAGAGCAACAATAACAAACTGTTTACCCCAAAGTGTCTTCTTGGAGTGAATGACTAAATCAAATTCTTAGGACCTAAGGACTTAATTAATATAGTAATTATTTTTGTAAGTTTGATCTTTTCAGAGTTGAGCTCATAAGCCTATTGCTATTTTTTTTTAAATTCCAAAGCATATCTTAGTGTTTAATAAAGGGCTGAAAACTTTTTTTTGGTCAAAGATGTGATAGTAAATATTTTAGATTTTGGGAGTTGTGTACAATTTCTGTCTTAGTATTCATCTCAGCCCTTGCAGTATGAAAATAGCTAGAGAAAAATGTATAAATGAATGAATGTACCTGTGTTCCAACAAAAAATTTATTTATAGAGTAGAGGGTTGGCCAGATTTGGCCTATGGGTCAAAGTTTGTTGACCTCAAAGCAACATTCTCAAACAGTAAGACTACAGTGTATTCTTTGAGTCCTTGTGTTTTCGGAAAGAATTTTAAAATTTTGTGGTTTCGTTTGAATGACAAAAAGTCTATAGATATCTTCTATAATTTTGGTGACCCTATCATAAATTAATACACTGCATGATTTCAGTGCATGATTGTATTTTGTTGGCAAAGTAATAATACTTTAAAAATTGCATCAGGCACTTGAGAAAAGGAAAGATACTTGATGCACAGATGATGTGTTTATATTAGGTGAAGGCTAAATGGATTCCTAATATACTTTTAAAAAAATTCACAGTAACTTCAACAGAAAAAAGTAGTGACCAAATGGAATAATCACAAGCATATTATGTACCAACCTAAATAGATGTGCTTGTGTGTGTCTGAGTGTGTATTTTCCTGCCTATAAGTGTTGTTTATATTGTTAATGGCAATTTCCTTGGAGAAACAAAATTCTCTCATTATATGAATATTCATGTGATCTTATTGGTTTGTGGTTTTGTTTTTAATTTATCAATGTTTAGATTTCATTGTTGCCCATGAAGTAAAATAATAAAGTAGTTTAAGAAAAAATATAGGAAAAAGTCACCCCTGAGAGTTCAGTATTCAAGGTTCTCAGCATAATGACCCTATGCAACATCTATATTCCTCCTCTTTCTTTCCTATGTAAAACCTCTGCTTAGCACAGCCTCACAGGGCTCTTACCAGGGACCAAATATGTGGCATGTTTTCTTGCCTCTCTGTGTTTTTGTTCCTGCCATTATCCACAGTAGCAATCTCAGTTACAAGGTCTTACTTAAATCCTACTCTCTGCTTTTCAGACAAATCTAGCTCAGAAGGATCCCCCCTTCTTGTATGTCATTAATTAGTCCATATTTCATCCATTTGGCAATCAGTTAAGTTTTATATCATGAAATCTTTAACATTACTTATTATATTGCTAAATTCACAGCTGTTATTTAATTCAAAGATACTTCCTTTATGTTATCAAATAGATCTGGGCACTGTGAGAACAAACCAGTCTTCTTATTTTTCCTTAGTAATAACTGTATTGTTGGGAGGGAAGAGTCAGACTGACACAGTGGCCTGCTTGAGACACATGTCAATATAAGCTGCATTCAAGGTTTTATGGAGTACTTTAAAGGCAGATTCTGTCACTGAGAATTATTAAAAAATTCCTTGAAAGAAAATATCGCAGATCCCATACTATACCTTGACTACTTTCAAAATGCCTTCGTTGGTACGTGGGTCTGTTTGAATATCAAACCAGTTTCCATCATTTCCAGAAAGGATTAAATATTGTGCCAACCAATTATCGGTGCCTTCTTCATCAAGATCGATTGCTCGTAGTCTGATCAGTTCTGAACTCAAACAATTTTCTTCAATGCTTGCTGAGTACTGAAATGACATGGATTGATTTTTATAATCAATGAATTTTCAAAAGCAAAAAGATACTTACTAATACATAGTCATCTTCTAAAATGCTAAAGATGAACTATGTCAATGAGTTTGTACTGTTGTTAAATGGCAAATGTCCAATCATAAATAAAAGAAATAATTCTATGATAATAAAATAGATTTTCATGTGCTGCATGTGAAATCAAGATCAAATTGGCACTTTCTTATTTTGTCTTGATTTTAGAATTCAAATGATTGTCTTCATCTGCATCTGTGGCACATAGCTTTATCACTAGTGCATCTAGAAATAAAGATAATGGTGGAAAATGGCTGGGAATTCCATTAAAATTAGTTCAGCAAATCAGTAGACATAAAAAGGAAGAGTGGTTGGACTTCTGAATTCTCTTCATTAGAGTTTTCTATGAGTGTGTGTCTGAGTGTGTATATTTTTATCAACAGTATATTTTTATCGACTCCATTCCTTTCTGTTAGATAGGGATCAGATTTTTTTCTGTAAATGGCTGATAATAAATACATTAGGTTTTATGGCCCAGAAAAATCCCCCCCTTTTTTTTTGTCTCTGCTGTTGAAGCACAAGGTAGCTACAGACAGCATGGAAAAGAATGATCAATAAAATACATTTTTACAAAAACAGGTGGCAAGTCAGATTTGTCCCTGGTATTCTACATTTTACGTTTTTATGCCTGAATATGAAAATTGAAGTTGAGACTGCTTGGGATTCTGGTGGAATTAATTCAGCCCATCATGAGTCATATATGAACATATTACTATTACATTATTCTGATTTATATCAACGAATTTATACATTTCTGTGAGGAGAGTATATGGAGTAGATAGTTCTTGCTTTCAGATAGATTTTCTTTGAAATAGTGAGTTAAAAATAAACATATAGAGGCTAGGGTTGTGGCTCAGTGGTAGAGCGCTTGCCTTGCACGTGCAAGGCACTGGGTTCGTTTCCCTGGCACCACATAAAAAAACTAAATAAACAAAATAAAGGTGTTGTGTCCATCTACATCTAAAAGTATTTTTAAAAATAATTTTAAAAGATAAATATACAACATTAAGTTATATTATTATACACAAGAAATTCAGAGTTCATCCATACAAGCGACAAAACCAGGCTCATGAATTAATAGGAAAGCAAATCGATTACTGATACTTATGGAAGAATGATCATAGGAAAATCCACTTACTGAAGTCTTCTCTAAGATGGGGAAATTATCATTGACGTCCAAAACCTTGATTCTACAGTCACACTCAGAGGACAATCCATCTTCAGCTCCATCACGATCAGAGCCCCGCACAAGTAGGTTGTACATACTGTGTTGCTTAATTAAGATGAAAAAAAAAATTGTAAGACTTAGATCTTGTCTTGAATAGAATTTAACATATTCCAGTGCCTTTATCTGTCTTTTCTTTTATATCCACATTAAATAAAATCTATATGATTGATCTTTTAATTTTCATTAAAAAATGACTTTGCTTGTTTTCCATCCCTCCTTCACGTGGGATTAAGGGAAGACATGGATCATTTCATCTTTGTCTCTTCATAACTGAATTCTTTATTTCTTATCATTCCATTCACAGAAGGCTTTACCTCTCTGTCAAGGAAACTGGACATGGTGCGGACTTCTCCAGTGTACCTGTTCACAATGAACATTGGTGCACCTGCAGGCTCCTGAGAAATGATCTTGTAGGCGATTTTAGAATTCAAATGATTGTCTTCATCTGCATCTGTGGCACTTAGCTTTATCACCAGTGCATCTAGAAATAAAGATAATGGTGGAAAATGGCTGGGAATTCCATTAAAATTAACTCAGCAAATCAGTAGACATAAAAAGGAAGAGTGGTTGGGCTTCTGAATTCTCTTCATTAGAGTTTTCTATGAGAGTATATTCCATAACTCACAGCTATACTGGTGATTAGTAAAACAGCAGTGGTTTGCTTATATGAAACTTATATGAAACTTTCTACTATTTATAAAGTACTTTACTCCTTAAATGATTAAATGGTAAAATAGTAAATATAGAGCTCTTTAGTGTGTGAAAAAGAAGTTCAGAAGACTATCAAAAGTCAAAGGAAGTGATTGTGTCAGTTTCAATTTTTTGCTATGGTCTTGTGAAACTACTTTAAAATGCCCCATTGAGAAAGATTATAACTTAGTTAAATTCAACATTGCAATTATTTACTGAACACCCACATTCTTAATTGTCACTCACCTAAAAATCAGAGAATTACTATAGATTACACTTTACTAAGTAGTCAAAAATACATAATTACTGAAAAGAAGATTTGCTCATAGGAATATAAGACATTTTTAATTATTCACAGAGACAGAGAACAGGCATCCCAAGTCAATCCCCAAGGATAGTAGTGCATGGGGCACATTTTCCAGAGTTGACAGATTCCCTGACATACTTTTGCTTTGCAGGTCCCAAAGTAAAAAATCCTACCCCAGAAAACCAGGAAAGCCCTAAATAGAAAGAGCCAGGATTCCAGGACATCATAGTCTGTGCAGGTTGTGCCCTGGCCCTGCAGTCTTTATCTAGTAACTACTCTCTCTGGAAGAAGCATTAACGACTTCTTTTTTTTAGCTTGTGATTTTTAAAAAAATTCTAATTTGTTATGTATGACAGCAGAATGCATTACAATTCATATTACACATATAAAGCATAATTTTTTCATATATCTGGTTGTACACAAAGTAGAGTCACACCATTTGTGTTTTTATATGTGTACTTAGGGTAATGATGTCCTTCTCATTCCCCTGTCTTTCCTACCCCCATGCCCCTTTCTTCCCCTCTCTCCTTTTTGCTTTATCTAGAGTGCATCTAATCCACCCATGCTCCCCCTCCAACCCCATTATGAGTCAGCATCCTTATATCAGAGAAAACATTCGGCATTTGGTATTTTGAAATTGGCTAACTTCATTAACAACTTCTCATCAGCAAGGTGGTGACTTGGATGAAGGTTTTGCCTTCTCTTCCTTCACCAAGGCTGTCCTGAAGTATGTTAGCAAGGAAGCACTCTCTGTTTTGCCTCCTTTTGGCAAATCTTTCTCTCTGCCTCTTTACGTTCTCCCATCCTTTACATTAAAAACCATTTTGTGTTTATCTGCTTTACTTCTGAAACTTATTATTTTTTTTCCCAACATTTCCCTCCTAATGGACTTAGAGGTATTTTGGCAGGATTTGTAAGGGAAAGGGATGTTAGAGGACTGTGTGTGAGGAAGAGGCATAGCCAGCACCATCACTCTGCCCTGGTGTGGTTCAGCCAATAATTTTGAGGACAGACCAGAAAGGGACCTTATTTAACATTCATGATTTCTTCCTCAGGTTACTCTTGTGGACTCAGTACACCGTGAACCCATGAATACTTGAGAAAGGTGCAAGCACTGGCTTAATTGCATGTGTAAAAATACCTAAAAATAAGAGGATATTTAGTATTTTTAGGCATGAGTTCTTTTCTGAGTTTTCAGTTAAAGTTTGTGGAGTTTAGTCAAAAATGCAAGTTGAGCTCTTTCCGATCTTTAAGTTACCAATATCTGTAAGTTTCATTGTTCTAAAGCTTTTGATGAAAGGAATTAGATAAGGTGTAAAGCAGAGAAAGGGCATCTTCTGACTTACTGGCATCACTGTTTTCTTCAATGCTGGCTGTGTACACGTTCTGTGTGAAGACCGGGGGGTTATCATTTATGTCCATAACTTTGACTCTGAGCTCCAGTGGTCTCTCTAAATCTTCACCCCGTGAATTCAGAGCCCGGCAATAGATCTGTGGAAAGTTGAGAAAAACAACAACAACAACAACAACAACAAACCCAAAATTGACATTCTCCACCAAAGGAAAGGAAGTAACATGTTTGAAAGGGCAGGCTGAAATATGTAAAAGAAACAATTTTTTATTGAAGTCAGACCATATTGTCGTCTACAACTAAAATGTCATCAAGACATTTGGTCATGTGCTACTGCAACACACAAGAGAATCCTGCATTATAAACATACATTTTCACTTTTCCCACTCCCTCACGTCCTTCATTTGTTTCAATTTAGTGTTTTATCAAAAGTAAGCCATATGCCTGAAATGATTCAAATTTTTTTTCTTTCTTTAGTTGTAGATGGACACAATCACTTTATTTATTTATTTATTTTTATGTGATGCTGAGGATCGAACCCAGTGACTTACATGCTAGGCAAGTGCTCTACCACTGAACCACAGCCCCAGCCACTGAAATGATTTTTTTTTTAAAGGAAGAAAAATAATATGAATAAATCTGAACACACTGCTGTGACTTACCAAGAAGAGTGGAGTTATCTCTCTGTCCACCACCGAAGTGATGTTAATTTCCCCAGTGCGAGGATTAATGGTGAACACCCCGTAAGGTGGCCGATCAATCCCTGCTCCAGAGATTCGGTATGTAATCTTATGATTCACTTCACAGTCTGATCGAATCTATAAGCAAAGTGGTTTAGGATTATGAGAGCAAATCATAAACCTCAGAATGTCTTGGAATGAAAGCAAGTGGGAATTGAAGCCAGATGGTGTTTGGTTTGAGAGCCCAAGACTTATTCAAACATCTGCTCTTGGTGAGGACAACACTATTACCTGACAGGCTTGTATGAGATGATTATACAGCCCCAGTACAAAGTGTATGTGCACACAGGATACACACTTGATGCTAGATTTGTTATATTAGCAATACGTTCAATTCTCTGATTTTGTTTTCATAGAGACAATCGGATAGAAGAAATCAGGATTGTCAGCATTTAAAAATGTGTTATATTAATAAGTACCCTGCTTAGATTTGAGATTTAGCCAAAATGGCAGATAAGTTAAGAAAATTGGAAGAGAAATACAGTGTTTAGAAAATTTAAAAAATTAATTTATTGTGTCATTCTTCTTCCAAATAGATTTTTATGGCCAATATTCTACCACATGGATTTTTTTTTTTGGGGGGGGGCACAGGGTACAGTGGATTGAACCCAAGGGGCACTTTACCACTAGCTACATCCTCAGTCCTTTTAACTTTTTATTTTGAGGCAGGGTCTCACTGAGTTTCTTAGGGCCTCATTAAGTTGCTGGGACTGGCCTCAAACTTGCAATCTTTTTGTCTCAGCCTCCTGAGTCACTGGGATTACAGGTATATGCCATCACACCTGGCTCTCTACCATGTGGATTTTTAAAAATAGTTTTGTAACTGTTGCTAATAAATTTAAAATAAGATAGTTTATATTTTGAAACTTTATCTGTATACTAAAGATGAGAACATTTGGTAAAAGATTAGAATTTATTATCCAAACAACTACAATTAATTAAAGTAAGTGAGGAATATAATTTCAGTTAGCTCACGTCTATTCCAAGGATCTTTTTTATGTAGAAGAAAACTCAGAAATATCCACAATGCAAATAAAAAACAATGTGCAATATGAGGAGGATAACATAAAGTTATAACTATGAATTTAATGAAAATATAAATGATAATTTAAAAATAATTTAGATAACTTAAAAATAATAATTTAAAAGCTTTCTCTAGCCCCTTTTGTTGAGGGTCTTGCTAAATTGCCCAGGATAATCTTAAACTTGTGCTTCTCCTGTCTTAGTCTCCTAAGTAGCTGAGAGTATAGGTGTGTGCCACTATACCTAGCATTTTTTCTTGAGCTGAGGTTACACCCATAACCTCATTGCTAATACTTACTCTATTTTGTTGTTGTTGTTGTTAATTTGAACCTGGGGGAACTCTCTCACTGAGCTATATCCCTAGCCCATTTAAAAAATTTGAGACAGTATCTTGTTAGGTTGCCCGCTGGCCTTGGACTTGCAATCTTGTTGCCTCACCCTCCTGAGTATCTGGGATTACTGGCATGTACCACCATGCCTGGCTGATACTTGATTTTTAATGTAAAGCTGTAAAGCAGGAATTTTGGTAGATAAATCTGATGTTGATTTCAAATTTAGTTCAAGGCCAAGAGAGCCAGAAAGAACTAGCAAAGTTGTTAATGTGAATCCTAGTCTGCATGGATTGATGGATTACACATGATTCTTTCTTTAGCTCTCCTTCTTTATTGGTAGACATTGTTTGTGAAGGCTTTTTAAAATTTTTTCTTAAGCTTTTTTTCCCTCCTCTCCTTTTCAGTATTAAACCCTCGCTTGCATACTAGACAAGCTATTTCCTATTGAACTACATCCTCAGCAAACCCCACGATTTTTCCATGAGATAGTGTCTCCCTATGTTGACCAGGCTGGCCTCAAACTTGTGATCTTCCTGCCTCAGCCTCCTGAGTAGCTGGGAAACAGGAGGCACCATCAGGTTTGGCTTGTAAAAGCCTTTTACTACCCTTCTACCTCCAGGTTGTAGAGATCTGATGGGAACATTTGACATCATCTTTACTTGCTTGACTTAATCAAAAGCGATATACCCTTGATTTTTCGAGATATAGTCTTCAGACTATCATACATTTCCTATAACACAGACATGTAGTTATAAGCAGCACACAAACAAATAAAATCCACTGGTGCTAGAGATCCAAGTCTTTCTTCTTGGACCACTTGGACTCTCTGTTCTGTATCAGCCCCCAGCACGTGGTACTCAAAAAGTATCTCAGCAACACAAGCCATGACTGCAAATGTTCTAGAGCTTTCCTGCACAAAAGCATTGCGATCAGCTCAGGATATTTCCGTTTGTCATCACTTACTCTGGCGATTGGATTCCTCTTCGAGTTGTCCTCTCCTTCTCGACAGGCAGCTGCGAACTTGATCCACTCCCGCTTTTGTCTTCTGACAGTTTGCCACGTTGTCGTGCCATTTTCAATGTCTAGTTCTTTCACCTTAAGCAAAAATGGTTCATATTTCTTACAGAGTTAAAACACTTTTACTTAGGATAGACATGCATTTAACACTGTCAGGAGCATCCAGAAGAAACAATATTGTTGAATTTGAGGAACAAAGGGATTTTTTTACTAAATCACAACTCTGGAAAGACATAACTTGCCTACCTCTGACTACTACTTCTTTTGGAATCATCTTACTTTTAACTAGAAGACTCTAGTGCAACAGATTTCATTAGTTGTCTGTGTGCTCAAAATGGACATACTTAATCATATGATGGAGTTTTTCTCTTATCTGTCTTCACTAGGTAGAGGCCTTTCCTACCTCACCTTTCCTTGAGCTCTGACCAGACTTTACCAACTCTAGAGTGCAGATTGTCACTGTTCCATGTGAGTATGTCCCTTAAAAAGTGGTAGTTAGACAGTTGTGCTCACCTAAAAGAGGGAAGGTATGTTTTCTTCTGTTGATAAAACACCACTGTGGCTAAGCATCCAAATATGTTAATGCAAAATTAGAAGAATATTGTTAAGTGATGGGACCAGAGATAATCTTTTGCATGTCTTTATGGCTTCTCAGTATTGTATGTTTGTATCTCTGCTTGCTATATGTTTGTCCCTTTATAATTTCATGTTACTATTATTGGTGAGTGCTTAACAATTTTATACTAAATACTGCAGAATTTAGAAATGCTACTACATCAAAAACATATACATAATATGAGTTTATTTTTGGAAGTTCTAATGTCTTTATTGAAGCATAAGTGGTTATATGTTTACTTAAGCTAAGACTTTAATTACCACTTTTGGGGAAGCAGATGTTCTATATAAATGGAGTTTTTTTTTTTAAAGAACTAATGCATTTACACTTAATTTTAATACAATTTCTTGAAAGGTCTACATATTTTCTATTTTGTAAATAGAAATTAGAAAAGTAATTTCATCTTTTCCAATGATTAGAGATGATTATAATGAAAATTAACTATGATAATAAAATTAAACACCAACAGAGAACAGGAGAGTAGGTTTATTTCCTGACTCCCACTGCTTGTGTATGTGTGTGTGTGTGTGTGTGTGTTTGGTGCTGGGGATTGAACTCATAGCTTCATTCATAGTAGGCACTGGCCACTGAGCTACATCTCCAGCCCTGTGGATCTCACTTGAAAAGGTACCACATTATTTATTGGCTTAGTTAGTGATACTTAAAAATGTTTTTTATTTTTAATCTTTCCCTCATTCATAGACCATCAATTGTCATTCTTGTTGATGTGTCTAAAAATCCTCTTCCATTCTAAAATGTTTCTTTGCTTCTTTTGCTGTGTCATTGGTTGGTTGGGGGACATGTAAGTAAGCTACTAACATAGTCTGATGAGTAGGTGTCACTACCAAGACACTGAGCTGTCACAAACCATGCTCTAAATAGAAATTTGGGCGTCTGGGTTTTGTCATTACTATTTAAATTTGGTTAAGGTTATTTCTCTTAATTTTGATCTGGATGTCTTACAGATTCAAACACTCTAATTTTTGATATATGATACATTATAGAATCCAGCTTTCTTTTGATTTTATGTAGAGAAAATAATTTTATCATACATTACCTCGACAATAAATTCGCTGTTTACTTCCAGCACCACCTGTCATGGAAGGCACAGTATTAGCAAACATTTTCATATTTAGTGTTATAAAAGCATTGGTAGTATTTTTCAATCCCTTATTTCTTAAATATATATTTAATTACTAATACAGAATAAACTTGAGTAATAGAAAATGGATAAGACTTTCCAATTCAGAAGGTATTTAAACTTTTAGGGAAGATGAAAGAATAACTCTTCAGCAAGACATGATAAGATACCTGCTTCAATGGAGGCACCCATGGGCTCAAAGGAAGGGTAAAATAGGCAACTGAAGGTATCAAAACAAATTTGAGGGGGGCTTCATAGGGAAGTGCGGTTCTGAAGAGAATTGCAGGATGAAGCTGTTTGGATAAGAGGAATTAATAAGGAAGAATATTTTAGCTAGAGTAAAACCAGAACACATGGAAAGGTACAAAGTTTCAGGGGATGTTATAGAAATGGTAAATATTAGGAGGAAGGTAGAGGTGTCATGGAATGAAGTTTGGAATGTCAGTTTGAAGGAAGATCAGGAAGTGCTTAATGCAAGTAGCTTGGCTTTAACTGGCTTTAACTGGGTAGAGGCTGGGCGTGACAAAAACATTGTCTTTAAAATACTGATATAAGGGAAGATTACAAAAGAATGCCCTCAAGACACTTAGGAATTACCAATGGATTAGGTAAGATATAGTTAGAACAGGATCCTCAGTGCTGCGATGGCACTGGAGAGAGAAGGAGATATCACCCCAACACTGATAGGGCTTATAGACTGAGGGATTTGAGGGGAGGAAAAGTCAGATGATTCTAGTGACTTTAGTTTAACTTTCTGGGAGAAGAGAAATACTATTAACAGAAATGGAAACTCAGCAGGAGACTATCACTGCAGGAAGGTGATAGTTTAAGTTTGTTCCATTTATTTTCAAGGCACTTCTAATATCAGAGATAGATACAAAACCTGAAAACATGAAAGTTTTCCAAACAGCCTTGTTTGAAGTTGAAAGAAATGAGGACACAAAATCAAACAGTTTAAGAAGATAAATGGAGTGAACAGAGAATAGAGTCTTGTGGGAAATGCTTACTCTCTGGCAAGGAACTGCAGGAAGAAGTCTGAAGGCAGAGGGCTTTGATTGAGGACAAGAGACCCTGGGTGGGCCAAGAGCAGGTTCTTAGTGTAAGAATATTGAGAAATGTGGAGGATTGGTATAGATTCAGGGTTTAGAAAGGAGAAGAGATTGGATCAGGAGGCAGAAAGAATGCAGTGCTAAGAAGTCAGACAAACAAGGGCTATTTAATGGTTTATGTGCTGTAGCAAAGTCAAGGAGAATGGGAACTGACAGCCCTGGGATTTTAAAGCAGGCAGTCATCGCTCACTTTTGCAAGTGGCATACATCACATTGCAGGAATCAAGAAATTAGTGAGGAGGAAAGTAGAAATAGCGATCATAGATTATATTTTGAACAAGTTAGCATGAAAAAGAAATATGAGGTTTGATGCACTTCAAGGTCTCATTAAATCCAGGAGTAATTTTTTAGTTTGGAAAACCATGACCAAATATATAATCTGTAGGGATAGGAGAAAGGGTTTATGGGAAAAGAATGGTAGAATGAGAAGAGAGAAAGGGAGAGGAGGAGGAAGAGAAGAGGAGGGAGAGGAGGAGGAGGAAAAGAAGTAGTAGATACAGTTGTGATAAGAGAGAGTAGGAATTTTTGTTAAACTAAAAGTACAGGTAAACGATAATAACGAGAAAGAATATTTCCTCCTACATTATTCTATGGTTGGTGAAGATTTGTGGTGAAGCTGAGATGAGGAAGTAAGAATAGAATGCTTATTTCTTCTGTTTGTTGACTTCTCTGTAGAACTTGGTAAACTGAGAGTAAGGAGAGGAGGACACAAGGACTGTCCCGGGGTTGGGGGATGGTGATGGAGGCCGAGTGGAGAGTTAGGGAGGAGATGAGGTACTACTGTGAACTCCAGCCAGTTGGGGAGCAGAGTGAACCTGGGGAGCTCTCGTGAACTGAGGCTGGAGACTGGACAGGTGGAGTGGGCCAGAGCAGATTCTGCAGTGGGGGTGGTTGTAAGAGGGAGCAGAGGGAGGGTATGGGCAGGATTTGTCATGGCAAAAGGTAAGTCCAGAAGGGACCAACAGAGATGAGAAATTTGTTGGTAAGAATTGAGTCTCTTCTTAACTCACTTTCTCATATAAAAATTTACTAGATATGAGTAAAATATCTAGACCCAGGAATGAATATCAATATTTATTAGAATATCATATTATTCAGTTGCATAGAATGTGCTATTTTATTTAATTATTTTGGGGATTAAATTTTTGATGTTAGAAAAGCAGATAATTCTGGAAGGTACAAGAAAAAAATCAAACAGGATCTCATGAACAGGAGATTGGCAATTTTTTGTCACATTTATTCTTTGTAAACCCATACTTCCACAAACTATGTATATATATATATATATATATATATATATATATATATATATTGGTCTGGGGATTGAATGCAGAGTTGCTTTACCACTGAGTCACATCCTCAGCCCTTTTATCTTTTTTTGAGACAGGGTCTCATTAAGTTTCTTTAGGGGCTTGCTAATTGCTGAGGCTGGCCTCAAACTTGCGATCCTTCTACCTCAGCCTCCTGAGTCACTGGGATTACAGGCCTGTGCCACCATGCCCAGCTAATTTTTTTTTAATCAAAAAGAAACCATGTATATTGAATTTTTTAATTTGCCTTTGCACTCAATGGCTAACATGGTAAGTTCTGTGTCCATGCATACATATAGACTTATGTTTCAGTGTTGCCTTATGTATCATTTAGTAGTAGCTCTCTTTCATTCTGGTCACTGAGACATTAGGGTAACTGAGAACCAGTAACTTGAGCAGTTCATGCTGCACACTAGACTCTGACATGCAGTTCTCAGGCACCTCCTTCAGAGGAAGGTGAACTGGAAGCCCTGCTTTGGTGAATGCCAGGTTGGTGAGCTCAGAGCACGTGAGCCCTTTATGAACAAGAGTCTCCCTGTCTTCATCTTTGGCTCCACAATAGTTTCTGTTTTCTCCCTCTTCTTCTCCACTGCTCTCTTTCTTTCTCCTCTTTTATATTCTCTTCCAGTTGTTCCCTTCTTCCTTCCTGATCCTGTCTCTGACCTGATGGAACTACAGTAACATCATTATGTCGTTTTCCTCACCCACCCTGGCATGGGCAAGCTGAGCTGCAGAACTTCAGAGCTAATAATCTAATATTAAACAGTGAGAGTGAGTCGTCGCTGGGTTCTGCTCTTAATTCAATTAGAGATGTGGAAGGTAATTTTCACTCTGTGGTGGAACACATTCTCTCTGTTGTTTCTACCTATTTACAATAAGCTACAGGTTAATACTGTATCCATGAAGTATTAAAACAGCAACTGAGAGTGGGCCCAAGTCCCCATCCTACTCATTATTGTATTTTTTAACACCTAAAACTTTTTTTTTGAATTACCCAATATTACCTTACCAAACTGTTCTGATTTTGTTTGGATATTTGTGTCATATAATTATGTCCCTGGCTCTGAATAAATATTGATGTTTATGTTGACTGATACTGATATTATCTTTGCAAAGACTTCCAAAATTTTGCTCATAAAACCTTAAGACATCCTGAAATGCATTAAAGAAGTGAACAAATGATGTGAACAGACGCTTCTCAAGAAAATGAAATACAAATAGCTAATAATTATATTTTGAAATGTTCAACTTAGCCACTCAGGAAATGCAAAATCAAAACAACCTTGAAATTTCACCCCACCATCAGTGTGGCTATTATAAAAATAAATAAGTAAATAAATAAATAACTGATGTTGGTGAAGATGTGGGGAAAAAAGAATCCTATACATTGTTGGTGGGAATACAATACTAGCATAACCACTATGGAAAACAGTATGAAAATTCCTCAGAAAACTAAAAATAGACATACCATATGATCTAGCCATACCACTCCTGGGTGGATACCCAAAGGAAGTGAAGTCAGCATACAAAATAGATACCTGCATAACTATTTTTATTATGGCATTTTCATAACAGATGAATGGAAAAGAAAATGTAGTACCTATGCACAATGGAATATTATTCAGCCATAAATAAAAATGAAATCATGTCATTTACAGGAAAAAGAATGGAACTGAAGGTCATTGTGTTAAGTGAAATAAACCAGACACAGAAAGACAAGTATCACATGTTTTCTTTAACATGTGAAAAAAGAAAGAGAGAAAGAAAAGAAGATGGCTTGAAAGAAGAAGAGGAAGGAAAGGCAGGTGGGGAGGGAGAGTGGAGAATACAATCAAAGAATAATAACTGTGTGTGACGGAAATGTCACAGTGAAACCCATTAACTTGCATAATTAATGTGAGTTAAGAGTTATAGTAATAAAAACCGAATAAAGAAATTATTCTCACTTTCCCCCCAAAATAGAGCAACAATTTTTTTTTTTTGGAAAGAAGATGTGCTTCTTTAGATTTTTCTATAATGATAGCTAAATCTTGTCTTTTGATGCCCAGTATCATCCATTTGGATAAAAAAAGTTACTAAGTTCTTTAACAGTCAGCATTTATTTTACTCCTATTTTTCCTTGAACTCTTATATCTTATTTCTATTGATGACCCAAAGGACTAGATTAGCCTTACAATCATATTGAACAGCACAATTGAGCAACCAATATGCAAATATGAAAGTTTTGATACAATATAATTAAATACAAAAATAAAACTTGATTGGAAATGTATCACAGAGATGAATGGAGTTTTAAAGAAACAATGGATAAGTAAGTGATACTAATTATTAGAATTAAACAAGTTTCAGCATCAATTCCAGTTGTTTTTGTCTTTTACTTGTAAATACAGTTCTTAGAGAACTTTAATAGATAAATGATATTGGAGGACTTTTTCTTATAAATTCTTTAAACTTATTCTGAATGACATGACCTAAAGTTACAGAGTAATCTATCCTTAAAAGTTATTTTTAAATGTTACCTCTAGTCAGCTGATAAATCTTTCATCTTTGTTGAAAACAAATAATTGAAAACCCTGACTAATGAAAAGATTCATTAAAAGCATTAGAAGTACTGGGTGTGGTGGCGCACACCTGTAATCCCAGTGGCTTGAGAGGCTGAGGCAGGAGGATTGAGAGTTCAAAGCCAGCCTCAACAAGGGCGAGTCACTAAGCAATTCAGTGAGACCCTGCCTCTAAATAAAATGCAAAATAGGCCTGGGGGTGTGACTCAGTGGTTGAGTGTCCCAGAGTTCAATCCCTGGTACCGCCCCCCACAAAAAAAGAATCAGAGTCAATTTTCTTTCTCAATACTGACATCATAGTTTGAATTGTCTCTTAGTTTAATGCCCAGGATAGTTTTACAACCCATTGCACTGCAATTCAGTAATACTTACCATGGACAATTTTTTTAAAAAGGGAAATGAAGAGAGAAGAACCAGCTGATACCTTGAGTTCAGGTGTAGGTTCAGCTAGTTTAATTTAAGGAAAGAATATAGAAACTGAGGACCTAGAAAATATGTCGTTTAAAAGTATGTGATTCCTCTACCCTTTGAGCTGCTCATGCATTTCAGTGAGTGTGCCCAACTGAAGACCACTGTTATGATAACAATGAAGCTGGTATCAAGTTTCTTAAATTGGTGCACACATAAAATCAGATGACTTCCATTCCATAGTGGACACTTAGGTTTATATTACCATTTGACTTGATAAAAAGCAATGTGGTTTAGAGACACAAATTCCTTAGACTTGGAGGCAGAAGAGCTGGGTATGAGTCTCAATTCTGTCCTTTGCCAGCAGTGTGACTATGGACAAACCCTCCAGGCCCTCTACTTCTGACTCTGATCCAAATGGAATCACAGTGAGAAATGGAAGGACCCAGTAGACGTTTGGTACATCTCTAAAGAGAAGAATGCAAGAAGTTTTTTTTTTTTTTTTTTTTTTTTTCTGCTTGAGAGGATGTGTTCATGGCACCCAGGCCATATAAAAGTACTGGTTAATCATTTTTAGAGACTGCAAAGTAGCCACATCAACTAGATTATCTTTGGCTCAAAGAGAATAAGAAAGCATTTGAGATTCTGTTACTTTGCACTTGTCCAGTTTATGGAGAGCTTGAATAGCCCTAAGAATCCTGGAGAATAACCTCCTTTAAATTCTTTCACTGCTCCTGACATTTTCTAAGACCAGGGAAATGCAATGTTAGATCACAAGCCATGTTAGGTGTCTCAGTTAACAGAACTTGTGCAGGAGAGGCCTCTGTGATAAACTGGTATTTCTGTTCCCTGCTCAGCTGACTTTACTGCTGAGGGTTTCATTAGCCAAGTCCTCCAGTCCCAGGGCTTCATATGCAAGTCTCCTTGAAGGAACTCAGCAGGTGTTACTTGGGAGGCCTTTGAAGTCATGAGCTCTGTCAGGAGCTCCTTACATTTCAGGAAACACCTGGAATGGGTGTTTTGGAGGAAATGTGAAATGATATCACCTTCCCAAACTGTGCAAAGTAGCATAACTGCGTGAACCTCAAACTCTGAAGAATATTTATGGGCTACTGGGTAATTGCAGAACTTCTTGGCTGTGAAAATCCCTTGCCATATGTGCTTTTCAGAGCATAGGTGGGCCAGACATGATCCTCTGATGTGGCTTAGCCTAAAAGCCTGGTTAAAAGACACCCACACAGAATGGAACTGGATGAATCAGTCACCACAGTGACAGAATACTAGAAATGACAGTTGGAGGCACCTACTGTTGAGGGAGCAAATTAACCTGGAGAGCTGTGGGGCATCCTAAATGTATGATGGTTTCTGTGGACCTCATTGATGAGAGAGTTTTTTGTCTTTTCTTTTTCTTTGTGTGTCCTTATAATAAGTTGCATTAATGAAAGGAACCGGAAAGTGCCTAAGAAAATAATTATATGTGTTTGTGCATTAATTTATGAGAATTCAGTGGAGAGTAAGACACAGTTCCTGCCTAGAAAGGTTTGCATATTAAAAGAGAGGACAAGCAGATAAAAGAAAAAAAAAGATATAGGGAAATATTTGACATTGTAAAAGAAGTATATGTCAATGGGACCTGTGTAGGGAGTCAATTCTGATTCAGTTAAAGAGCTTTTAGTCTTGAATTGCTGGGTTCAAATCCAGCCTGTTCTAATTGTGGGTTCTCATTTCTTTCCTAATTTTTTTTTTAATTTCTAAAATGAGATACTTCCATATACTTTTTAGGAATTTTGTCATATGTTGAAATAACATTGTTAACTGTAAAATATCTTGTTACTATAATATGGTGGAATGACAATACAATGACAGACCTTACCCCCAGAACCTATTCCTCTATGTCTGAGTTTAAAATGCTCAAGCTCATTTTGAAGCCCATTAATCACATTGATGCTGTCTGTCGACATGTGGGTGGTAAATACCATAAAATGATTTGGCAAAAAAAACACAAGGTAGACACTAGATCCATTCATTTACTGAAAAGGTGTATGTGATAGGCACTGTTCTCTGTATGCAAGTTCTGACTGGTTTTTATATACATGATTCCAAATGGAATAATAGAATATATGACATTAATAATACATTGCCATTTAACTTTTAGAAAATTGCAGAGAATTTTCTGGGTCTCTTTCAGTATTTGCTCCTAGAGAGAAACTGGTGATTTTATAAGATATGTGAACTCCAAGTCATTACCTGGGTTCATTGAAATATTAGAATGCATGTTATTCTCTTACATATTGAGTGTATTTAAAGTCAGAAGTATTGAACAAGGCTATTTGTGTGTCTATGACTTGCCTTTTTGAAGTCAGTTTTGAAGTCATCTGCACACCTAGGACCATCCTATTAATAAGCAGTTCTCTCTTGAATTATGCTTATAAAAATTATTGAGTAAAGTAGTTGCCATCTTCCTAGAGATATGGTGGAGCCGCCAAGTTTGAGCCTAATTATACCACTTTTGTTTATAATTGAAGGTATATCAAGTAATGGCCTTTTAGTTTGTAAGGCATATAATTTTCTGTGTAGAAAGGAAGGGCAAACAGTTCTCATGCAAGTAAAATCTAAGGGCTTCACTTGAGTCTCTCGTCACATACCCTGTCATCAAAATGCTCTCTATGAGGGAGGAGGAATTCCAACTGCCTTCCCACTTGGGAAAGGGAAGGAAGTATCACTACAGCCCAATTAATGGATTCATTGCTCTGTGATGAAGTCTTCCCTGGACCCCTAAACACTAGAAAGAAATCATCATTAGACTAGCTATTTAGGATTCAATGTTCTCTAAAAAGAAGGAGAAGTATCTTTAAAAAGGAAAAGCATCACATAGTCTTAAGAGTCAAAAAAATACTTTTAAGGCAGGATTTTTATCCTGAAATTCTATAGGTAGATGTCACCGAAGGAAACTGTACTAAAATTATAGTACGGTAATAAATTCTTGCTATCTCTAGGAATATAAAACTTATTTTTGTTAAACCTGAAGTTCTCATCAGGGACTATGCGGGAATTGGAAGGTAAAATTATAAATGTGTCCATTTGGCTTAAAAAAGTACTTAATGGATATAATTCCTTAGCCACTTATATCAAGAGAAAAAAAGTAATAGATATGAGATTTCATGCTTCCATGTAACCTTTAGAGTTTCTGCGATATGCAGTACTAAAAACAATCGTTTAATGTGCTCTAGGATATTCTGTTTAGTACAAATAAAGCAATCAGATATTACATCCCGTCCCACCACCCCTATCATTTTATTTCTGGAAACCTGCCAGTCAAAATAAATAATAGAGGTGAGACGTGCTTCTATGTAAACACCAGCCTTTTTTTTACTTTCCAAGAATCAGAATGTTTACTTGGAGTGTTTATATCTCATATGACAAACAAATGGTTACCATATATGGAAAAACTTGTTAATCTAATCAATGGCTGTTTTTTTTTTCTTTATGGTTTTATCCCTTGATAGAGTATAGTCCTCATTCAGCTAGTAACTATTCTGCTTCTAGTGATTCCTTCCTAAAAAAATTATACAACCTAAAAAATTTACCTAAATCTTTAGATTCTCTAGGCAAATTTACAAAACTAAGGTTCAGGAGCCAGTAATGAACTTCTAGTGCATAGGCATTCAGTAATGATAACCATAGAATAGCAGAGTTCTGACAGTGGAGGAGGCTTCGTGACATCATGTCTAACCACACATTCTCCCTGGGTTACAATAAAGCTCTGTGAAGTGGAATGCTTTCCCCTAAGTTACACAGCTACTTTGAAGGGTAGCTTGTGACTCAAACCTGAGATGTCTGATTCTCAGTTCAGTTTTGATTGTACCCCACCAGCACATCCAGTTTATAGCAGAAGAACATGATGATCATCCTTAGGAAGAAAATATAAAGGACTCAATAATAAAAGAAAACACCCTATTGAAACCTAGAGTTTGGGGTACTTTTATTGGTTAAGCCAGTCAAAACTTTGTTTAAAGTACTCTTTGTGGTTGAGATGTAGCTGACACAAAGTACCCATGAGTCTGAGAGGTCGCCACACCCTCATTAATGTAAGCTACAATGATGCCCCAGAGAGCCTTTGATTTAGGTGATGAAAAAGGGGTAGAGTTCAAGTGTAGGAAATTGAAGAAAAATAGGCATGCTTATTTTCCTATAACACCTGTAATATCATATTGATTCTCCTAAACATTTCTTGGATTTGTCACGATCTTGAAATATGCTGGAAATCTTTACTTTCCTGTTCCAGACATTTTTAATTGTTATCTTCAGGGAGCTGTTAGAAATGCATAAGAACATATGCTCATCACAATTACCATAAAATATCAAAACAAAAGCTATAGTATCAATGAGAAGTGGGAAAGGATTGAGTGTTAAAACCACTAGGATTACCAAGGAAAATAAATTAATACTACCAAAAAGAGGTCCTGGGAATCTGAAATATAATACTCTTTCAAGATCAAGGAGAAGGTGAATTGACTCTTTAATTAAATAATAACACATTTAATAAAACATGCCTGTGCAGACAGCAATAGGAGACAAACTTCAGTTGCTTCTAAAATCTTGACCCATTTTGCTGAAAACAAAATGTTTATCTGAGCCAAAGCATGGATATACCCCAGAGAAGTATGATAAGAAGTATATGTGGATAATTTAATATTTTTCTTACAGACAAGTCTGATTCTTAACCTTCCTTTAGTAACTTTGTCATTTAGTAAATAAATAACAATCATCTAATAAGACATTGCACTACTCTAGTGTTTTTCAGTTTAAAAATATTTTTTTAAAAAATGGTCTTGTTGAATAATGTCTCTTCAACTAGGGGAACAGAATGTTCTATCAGTGTTCTCACGTTCCCTACCGAGCTTGGGCGCTGTGCCCTCTGGCAGTGTTGGGCTTCTGCACCGCTTTTGAAGTTCATAGAGACATAAACTCTGGAAATGACACTTCCTATGCCAACTGGTTAACCTTGTGTTCCCATCTCTCCCAGCACTGGCTGCCCTGTCTTTTAGAACCAAAGCTCATGAATTTAATGTCTCTTGTCTGGGAATAGCATGAGAATCATTTTCCAAGTTATGTCATAACACCCCTGCAGACGTAACACCCCTGAGAAGACTGAGGTGGAGCCAAGTATGGGGTATTTGCTTAATTTGCTTGGAAAAAAAAACTACATAATTTCCTCTCCTTATCTTTCTCTTATTCTTTTAATGTATTTTGACTGATTTGTTTTGTCATTTGATCATCTTGGACTTAAGTCTAATCTAATCTAAACCGGCTTAATTGCTTCTTTACATAATCTTTTCTAATTGAATTAGCAATAGTTACCTCCTCTAAGGGTAGGATACTCACTGTGAGTGGTGCCCAGAGAGACATTTCACACCTTGGCCACCCAGGGTTGAGGAAAGTAATATAACCTCTTAAATGCCATATTTATGTTAAAGAAATTATTTAAATATTTCCTTCCTGACTAAAGGTCAAAAAAGTATGTTGTTTCCCTAAGGTCTATGCATTGTATCAATGTTAACTTCCTAGTTTTCATATTGTATGTAGTTATATAAAATGTTTCCATTGAGGGAAAATGGGTAAAAGGTATAGGGGACCTCTCTGTACTATTTTGGTATATTGCTATGAATCTGTAATTATTCAAAGTAAATAATAATAATAATAATAATAATAAACTAATTAAATAAATGAATAAATTTCCTTCCTGGCTTGTAGGAGGAATGCTTTAAATAATAAGACTTAAATATTTCATAATTAGTTGCAATGTAATTTTGATATAGCTGATATCCCTCTACTTTGAAGGAAACTCACAGGAAAAAACTGTTGAAAAGAAATGCACTATCTTAACTTTATATCCTTTCAAATATCAAATGCATTTGTACTAGGAATTTTCACAACAATCTGTCTGATTTAAATATAAGTAAAAGATGATGAAAAATGATTTTATTTCTAACTATAAATTTTAGAGTATTCCTAGCATTTAATCTGGATTAGATTGTGTCTCTGAGACCATATAAGTTTAATTTATTAGTCTAACTAATTTCTCACTCTGTTTCTCTATGCCATTGGGTCCCTTGAGGCACATAGAATCCTGTGAAATAAATGGAAGCTGGACTTGTAGATCTCTCTTTGCAGAAAGGAGGTTAAAAATGGAATAAATTTCATGTAGAAAGAAAGCCCAAAGGAGACAGGAGAGACAAGACCTGAAGGCTATATTTCCTTCCTTAGCCTTTAAATTCTACTTACCATTAGAAGGATCAAAAGACAAATGTTTCTGAGAAGGAGCCAATCCATTCCTTCTGGTCTCTCTTACATGCAAATCCCAATGAGATTCAATTTTAGTCCTGGTCTTCTGAGTCCTGAATTAGGTTCTGTGGCAAGATGTGCTCCGGGATGCCCTTTTAGGAGGGCATGGATGATAACTCTGATGCTCTCCGGGCCGAGGGATGAAGATATTCTATAATGACTCTGTTTCCCCACCCCAAACTCCTGGGCTGGTCTGGAAGGCTGGCATTGTTTGGGCCCTGGGTAAGAATGTAGACACACCTTGATTCTTATTGCAATGAAACCCTTTGTGGGACACCCTCCCCCCCAAAAAAAATCATCTTACAGAGGAGTACAAGATTTATAGGGAAGATACCCAATGAATAATAAATTACTCACAACATGAAAAATAATTAAAATGCTAGGGCCTATCATCATGCTGAATGAAATTAGAAGGCTGTTTCTTACTGCCAACATTGTAAAAGCAAAATTATATATACTGACAACACAGACACACACATGTCCACTACAGAATCAACTTCAAGGAATGATACGCTTAGCAGAGGGCATTGTAAAAAGGCAGCAGGCCTACAGAATGGTGTGGGGAGGAAGACAGAATAATGAAACTCTCCTCTCTTACTTCATAAGATTCCGGTTCCTCTTTAAGAAGTCCTATGGTTGACCTGCACTCTCAATTTTTAAAATGTTTTGGAATAACATGGTTAAGATGAAGAAACTGATTTAACTGGTACCAGGATGTTTGTTTTTTTAATTTTGGCACCTTTCTCCTGATTGTATAATTGAATCTCTGTGATAACAATACTTATGGAATTATGTTAAAATAACAGTACAGTTTCCTTACTTCTCATGGGCATTTCCACTAATCAACAATGTATGTATCCAACATGAATGAGGAACATCTTTTAAACCATCACAAATGTTCGTTAAGGAGAAGTTGTAAGTTCATTAAAGAGAGTTTAAAAACCAAAACCAAAACCAGAGCTTATCTGGATTTAAAAAAAAATCATTTTCCTGTTTAAATTTCTCTCTTTTCCTTAGTTAGTATGTGTTTTGAATAGGGTTGAGTCTTCTAAAAAAAAAAAAATTCAGGTTGGCAGCAACATCAACCAACATAAAAAGAAAATATATTTAAATGTTCTCTAATTGCTAATACCTGTTGGTTGGAGAATTTCAAAGGGAGAAGGATCTTCACTATCCTGTCACTGTAATTCATAAGCAGGGCAGACTCAGCAGACTCAGCTGTGGAATGTATGCTAAATGGTGCTTGCTTTCTTGAGAAACAGTGTAGCCTTTTTGGAAGCATCAGAAAGACTCCAGGCAATTCAATTATAGGGGCAGTATAGTACTCTAAAATGAAGAGAAATGAATTACATGTTGGACACATTTATGAGAAAGAGAGAAGAAAATTATATTTAAGCAATGGGGAAAATGAATTGCTGCAAAGAGATAGTCTTTGAAGTTGTCTACCCAAGCCAAACCTTAAATTTGGGAATATCTGCCTGATTCAAAAATATATAAGGTGACCAGGTATTTTTTTGTTTTATTTTATGTATGATTGAATTAGAATAATTTTATTTTCCTAACAGAATTAATGAAATAAGTCTAGATTCCTAAGTGATTTTGCTTTTCACAAAGGGAAGACTATATTCTTCTCTATTGCTATGTCCAATGGAAATATTTCATGAAGCTTTCCACCTTTGTTTTGCATTATGAGAGACTGATTTTGCTATGAAAATACCTGAGGCTGGGTAACGTATAAAGAAATGAGGTTTATGCAGCTCACACTTTTGGAAACTGAAAGTCCAAGATCAGGCAACCCCATTGTTTTGGCTTCTGGTGAGGGCCTTCAGGCTGCTAAGCAACATGGTGGATGGCATCATGGCAGGAGCACACACAAGAGTGGGATAGCAGTCACATGGTAGGGGAGAAAACAAGTGAGATTCAGGCACCAGGCTTGCTGTTTCTACACCAACCCACCCTTTTTGGAACTAACCAGAGTCTTCTAAGAACTACATTAATACCTTCCAAGGGCAGTGTCTCCAATGACCTGACCATCTTCTCCAGACCCTGCCTCTCTAAGGTTCCATCACTTCTGTCCAATCACAATTCCAGCACATGGACCTCTGGGTGATGCTCAAATCATATTCAAACCATAACAAGTAGTTTTAAAAGATTCTGTAGTAATGAAGAAGAGACTATTTCGTGCTCCGTTTTTTCATTTCTACTGAAATTAAAGTTATAGTCCTGATCTTAAAGTACAGCCCCCAAAGACAATACTAGGTCATGGTTCTGAGCTTGGGTAGATAAAGAACAGCTACTTCTGTTTCATCTGAGAGCTTCTGGATACTATAGAAAAAAAAGAGTATTAACTATTAATGCCTAAAGATACCATAGAGATCATGTAAAGCAATGTCTCTTCCTTCTCTTCTACTCTTGTTGTAGCAGTAGTTCAGAGAGGCCAAAGAGAGGGCAAGAATTTCATCTCCTGCTTCACCACCAATCTGTATAAATATCTAGCCAATTTTCAGTCTTTGTTACACGTGTGAAGGCAAAATAGTTGATGGTCAAATATTATTGGTTTTAAATAATTTTTACATACCTTTCAGTTTACTAAACTACTGAATCTAGTAGTTATTTCTATGAACAGAATTTTTTTAGTAAGTTCTTCCTAGTATTTATCTTTGATGTCAAATCTGTGACATGTCATTTGCTCAGATAAAAGTGTACCTTGAACTTCAGGGATGCTCTGGATATTTAATGATTGTTCTTGTGTTTGTATAATATCATCCAAAATAGCAGGACATTTGCATTCCACATATTACTTGTATATAGCACATAGAACTCTTTTTTTCTTTTTTATTATTAATTTTTTAAATTTATATATGACAGTGGAATGCATTACAATTCATATTACACATATAGAGCACAAATTTTTCATATCTCTGGGTGTATACAAAGCATATTCACATCAATTCGTGTCTTCATATATGTACTTTGGATAATGATGTCCATCACATTCCACCATCATTTCTAACCCCCTGTCCTCTCCTTTCCCCTCCCACCCCTCTGCCCTATCTAGAGTTTGTCTATTCCTCCCATGCTCCCCACATCCCACTATGAATCAGCTTCCTTATATTAGAGAAAAGATTCAGCATTTGTTTTTTGGGGATTGGCTAACTTCACTTAGCATTATCTTCTCTAATTCCACACATTTACCTGCAAATGCCATGATTTTATTCTCTTTTATTGCTGAGTAATATTCCATTGTGTATATATGCCACATTTTAAAAAATCCATTCATCTACTGAAGGGAATCTAGGTTGGTTCCACAGATTAGCTATTGTGAATTGTGCTTCTATAAACATCGATGTGGCTATGTCTTTGTAGTATGCTGTTTTTAAGTCCTTTGGGTCTAGACCAAGGAGTGGGATAGCTGGGTCAAATGGTGGTTCCATTCCTAATTTTCTAAGAAATCTCCATACTGCTTTCCATATTGGCTGCACTCACCAGCAGTGTATGAGTGTACCTTTTCCCCCACATCCTCGCCAACACTTATTGTTGTTTGTCTTCATAATAGTTGCTATTCTGACTGGAGTGTGATGAAATCTTAGAGTGGTTTTGATTCACATTTCTCTAATTGCTAGTGATGATAAACTTTTTTTCATATGTTTGTTGATTGATTGTATATCGTCTTCTGAGAAGTGTCTGTTCAGGTCCTTGGCCCATTTATTGATTGGATTATTTGTTTTTTTGGTGTTTAGCTTTTTGAGTTCTTTATATACCCTAGAGATTAATACTCTTATCTGATGTGTGAGAGGTAAAATTTGCTTCCAAGATGTAGGCTCTGTATTCATCTCAAAGATTGTTTCTTTTGCTGAGAAGAGCTTTTTAGTTTGAATCCATCCCATTTATTGATTCTTGATTTTAATTCTTGAACTATAGGAGTCTTATTAAGGAAGTTGGGGCCTAATTCCACATGATGGAGATTAGGACCTACTTTTTCTTCTATTAGACACAGGGTCTCTGGTTTTATTCCTAGGTTCTTGATTCATTTTGAGTTGAATTTTGTGTATGGTGAGAGATAGAGGTTTAATTGCATATGGATTTCCAGTTTTCCCAGCACCATTTGTTGAAGAGGCTATCTTTTCTCCAAAGCATTTTTTTTGGCAACTTTGTCTAATATAAGATAATTGTAATTTTGTGGGTTTTCCTCTGTGTCTTATATTCTGTATCATTGGTCTGTGTGTCTGTTTTGGTACCAATACCATGCTGTTTTTGTTACTATTGTTCTGTATGTAGCATAGTTTAAGGTCTGGTATAGTGATGCCACCTGCTTCACTCTTCCTGCTAAGGATAGCTTTAGCTATTCTGAGTCTCTTATTTTTCCAGATGAATTTCATGACTGCCTTTTCTAAGTCTATGGGGGATGTCATTGGGATTTTGATAGGAATTGCATTAAATCTGTATGGTGCTTTTGGTAGTATGGTCATTTTGGTAATATTAACTCTGCCTATCCAAGAGCAAGGTAGATCTTTCCATCTTCTAGGGATGCCCTCTTTTACCACTTCTATTTAACATAGTTCTTGAAACACTGGCCAGATCAATTAGACAGACGAAACAAATTAAAGGGATACACCACAGGAAAAGAACAACTCAAATTAGCACTATTTGCTGATGATTATGATTCTATACCTAGAAGACTCAAAAAGTTCCACCAGAAAACTTCTAGAATTAGTAAATAAATTCAGCAATGTACCAAGATATAAAATCAACACCCATAAATCAAAGGCATTTCTATACATCAGTGACAAATCCTCAGAAAAGGAATCGAGGAAAACTACCCCATTTACAATAGCCACAAACAAACAAACAAAAAAACAAACAAACTTGGGAATCAACTTAATGAAAGAGGTGAAAGATCTATATAATGAAAATTATAGAACCGTAAAGAAAGAAATTAGAGCATAGAACTCTTAACACTTGTATTTCCCAAAGTAATGCCACAAGAAGGCAGCTAATTCATTGTGTGTCAGTACAAGTTCTCTTTGAAAAAAGGAAATGTATTCTATATAGGCAAAGATCTTGTAGAAATAATGTTAGGGAAATTTTTCCAATAAACTGTCATAGTATAGGGATACTGGTAGATTGAAGGATTTAAATGCAGTTATACTTCTTGAAAGCATGTGTTAGAGGAAAGGACATTTACAAAATATTTATGGTCCTAAACTGTCAGATGTAGTACAGTAGTTTCTAGAGCTGACACAAGCCAAAGTATTTTCATTAGTCTGGGCCTGGGGGGGGATAGACAAAAGGTAAACAGGCTTGTTTAGCTTTGACCTAGAATGTGGCCTTGAGTACATGTCTGATGGTTCATCTACAGTCCTGAAGATAAGCATCCTATCCCCTCATTAAAGTCAATTTATGTATGGCTACGAGGGGCCCACCAACCAGGTTATTTAGTGGGTGTTAGAAATCATGGAGTTTAAATGTCAGTTTCCTAAAGTGTTACGTTAATATCATAAAGATGATGCTAGTTTACACCCTAAACGCCCTAACAGAGGTAACTTGTTGATTCTTTCTGTGACTTTGGGTCACTGGTGTGGATGTATTCCAAATACTAGGGACAGAATAGCATGGCTTCTAGCTCTGTTTTAATTAAAGTGTGCTGTTTACATATTTATTACATACTTGCTACATACATATCTTATTCTGATTTCTGACTCCCAATCATGGTGTTGGTACCTGTACCACAGTGTGGTAGTTACTTAGATATCACTCTGGCTACTTTGAGGACACTGGTAGTGCCCTCTTGGGAAAAGCTGTACCATGTACACAGTTTATCTTTGGTGCTGTTAGTTATGCATCTGGCCAACTTGGAGACAGGATCTGGGCAGCTCAGTTTGTTTTGGGAGAAATCTAGGAATAAGATGGTCAAAAGATGGGAAGTGCCTTTTGAAATATGTTTCTTGGGCCAGTATATATAAAGTGCCTCTTTCTTGACCCCAGATATACTGAATCAGACTCTCTAGGAATGAGACCAAGAATTATTCATACTTAACATGTTCTCCAGGTAATACTGGGGTTGCAGGCTGAAGTTAAAAGCCATTGAGTCAGGATAATTACCTGTTCCTATGAGTGGTCTAGGGAGAAACATCATCATGTAAAGCAGGAATTTTTCTGATGTGAGTAACATTTAGTACCTCTACATGTTGCAGGCAGCAGGGCAGTATTGGCCATTTGTGTTTCTTTTTTATGTGAAATGTTTATTTCCTTTTCTTTTGTTTCCATTTTATTTATTATTGATTTGTAAACATATGAAACTTAATTAGAGAAAATGAAGGTGAAATCTTTACTGAGTTTGACCTTCAGCTTTCCCTCTCCTCTTCCAGTGACATGGAACTGGCTCTCCACAGGAATGTTCTCTGATAATTTTATAGTTTTCTTACACCCCTAGATTCTGAAGCATTGTGCCACTTTTAGGGACATTTCCATTCTTAATTTAGTTCATTCACAAAAATAACAACAAAACAAAACAAAACAAAACAAAAACAAAAACCCCCCAAAACAAAAAAAAAAACCCAAATAGCAGAGGCTGGGTTGCTTATGAACAACAGACATTTATTCCTCTCAGTTCTGGAGGTTAAATCCAAGATCAAGGTGCTGGCAGATTCAGTGTTTGGTGAGGGCCTATTTCCTGGCTCATAGATGATATCTTTTGCTGTACAAAAACATGGTGGAAGGGATGGAGCTCCCTCAAGCTTACTTGATCAGGCAAATAATCCCATTAGTGAGGGTTCAGCCCTGTGACCTTATCATCTCCTAAAGATTCCACCTCTTACTATCGTCACCTTTGGGTTTAGGATTTCCTCATATGAATGGGAAAGGGCCAAACATCCAGATAATAGCAACCTTAAGTGGAGCTGGAGAAATATCTGCTAATTTTAAACCTTCCTAGTTTGGATACAAATTTAGCACCATTCTTGGTGTTAGGTATTGTTTGGGAAGATGGGTTGGTTACTATTTCTTTTTTGAAGGTAGATTATTTTCTATTCTTATCATTTATTATTTTTATTTGGTTTCATGGAACCCAATAGCGTAAAAACATCTTGATTCTACCATCATCTGCTGATCACCTCAGGGTCTCCATTTTCATCATCATTGTGAGCTTTTGTTGTGTTCAAGCTAAAGTGTATTCTGATTTCTTCAACTTATCCCTAATTAGGGCTTCTAGTTGGTCAATAATCATACAATTATATCCCTATTTGCAGTTAAGATAAATGTGCTTTGCCAGTGTAGTATATTGAAGCATTGAAGATTCAGATCTGGCTCAAATTCTAGGAGTTCCACTAACTTGATCTGTTTTTGAGTGAGTAAATTCAGCTCTCTAAACTGCAATTTCTTTATCTATTTCCCTATCTGGAGAATTTTGGGGGATTAATTTAGATATGTTTATATAAAGAAACTAGCACTTTATAAAAGGTTTTCTTTCAAAATTTCTGGAGTATTTCTATCTTTAACATATTTGGTACTTATTAAAGTCTATGGTAATAGGTATGAATCTATGCTGTTTTTTCTATATATTAAAACTTTTAAATAATAGTCATTAAACATGATTTTTCTTTCTTGTTTGTTAATGTAGTTCATAAAATCTAATTCATGATAATTTCTTCCTGTATTTAAAATTATATTTCATAGTCTTTTAATTTTGATTGTAATAACTTTTAAATGCATTATGTGTCTTCTAAAAAATCTGGTTCATTTTCATCTCTTCACAAACAATTATGCCATTGAAGGAAGACTTTAAAGCTGTTAATGATAAGTATTGCCAAAAAAAAAAAAAAAAAAATCCAGCCAGAAGTCTCCCAGGGTTTTTCCAAGGAGGACTAAGCTTAATTAATAATGGGGCTTGTCAATTACTTTATTTTACTAGAGTTTCCCCATTGCACAGTTTATATTCCAGTTTTCTTTTCTTTATTTTGAAATCAGATTTTTTTAGTGATGAATTCTCAATAATCAAATAATAGAAGATGAAGCATAAAGCAAAATATTAATCTGTTAATTCTTAATATGTAATAACTTAATCCATGAATAATAACTCTTTGCAAAGTATATCTTCTGCTTGTCATATCAATCAAGGAACAGTTCAAAAATATTTATTGGTCATGAATAGAGAACAAAGATGGAAGGATATTTCCACATTGTCTTCACCTGAGCTTCAGAGTTATCTTGCTTCATGAGGGGGAATTCTCATATTTCTTGCAGTGAGTAGTATTTGGAAAGTTTTAGAACCTTTGTATATGTTTAATTTAATCTATTAGGTGACCTTATTATATATACATAAAGATGTATAAACACACATATATTTATTTATCTATCTCAGAACTATGGGAGCACATTTCTATTGCTACTATGACTGTTGTTATATGATTAATGTCACATTTCTTCCCCAATTTTAGATTTCTTTCTTTACTCTATTTTTCCAAATAGTTAAAAAACGTTTCCTTATGTTTGAAAGCAAACTGATTTTCTTGCAGTTTACCTAATAGTTTTAACAAAACACTAACTAGGCATAATTTTTTTAACATATCTCATCTTTTCCCAAAACATATTTAAAACAATTGGTCAAGGCACATTGTACACTCTAACAAAGTTAACTCCTTAAGTCACTCAGTTTAAAGAGGCACTGGCACATTGAAGAACAATTCAGAACAAGTAGCTCTATTTGGAACAGTGGGAATTTGATAAGCAATATAACGTGATGGAGGGGATCAGTTCTCATATAGTCCGTCAATGCAAGGATAGATAGTAAAGCAACTTGAGTAGTGAATATACTATATGTATTCATGTGTTCAACAAATAATTATGGAGTTTCTGCTTACTGCTGGCTGAACTCTGTGCATCACACATTAATTCAAAATTTATTTAATTGCTTGTTTATCCAACTCATGGCAATGTAATTTTTTGGTGTGCCTTTTCAAATAAACTAGGTGCAAGCACTCAGAGACAGAGTGATTTGGCATGATGTTGCTAGCAATAGACTTAAAATATGGGGGTTGTGTCTATAAATCGTGCTAACTTTAGTGAACTGGTAGACTTTATTTTTGGCAATAAATATATATCAAAACAATTAGCTACTCCAGACACTCGTTAAGTCTGTAAGAGTAAAGCCAAGTCTGTATTATAGAATGATTACATGTTTAAGCAATCTATGGGAGGGAGTAAACATCTAAATAACATGAACGATAGAAAACCAGGAAGGTACGAGTCAATGACTAGGGGATCTGAAGGCTTTCCTATTTCACACCCTTGGGCTTTGTTGCCTAATTTATCAGCATGTTGGCTCTATGAATCATTCTTATTTACAGAGGAATGTTCAAGAAAATCCTTTCAAATCAGAAAATTTTGAGGTTTTTCCTAGCACATTTCACCAGAATGCTAGAGTACACCAATGACTAAAAGACCTTCCCTAACAGATCTCTTATTTTTTTCCTATTGTTTCAGGGTACACCCACCCCAAATATTAGCTCCTTCATTTCTTCACTTCAGTGATGCCAAAGCTACTTTATGCACCCGTTCAGCAGTCTCAGGGATCACAGATGTGCCTGAGATTCTCAGCTGGTGGCAGCTGGTGCGTGTGAGTACTCCCCCTGGTGTTTTGAATGGTTCATTCTGCAGTGCTCATACTGTGCACTTGCTCCCAGTAGCTTTCCCAGGAAGATGGAGCTGCTGTTGTCCATGGCTGTACCCAACTTGATACTGTACCTCTTACTGTCTTCAATATTCCCTTTCTTGTTTCTCTTCCCACTTCCTGTTGTTGGTTTTTAAACTTCCTTCCAAAATTGCTTTCAAATCTCATCTCAGGATCTGTTTCTGGGTGAAGCCAATATAAGATACAATTATAACGAACAGAGAAACCCAGGTCTGTAATTTATCTAGCAGAAAAATTGGAGCGATTATCTACTAAATTGAATGGACAAAAGTATTTTTCTTTGAAACAATATGACAAATTGCATGCTGGGTCAAATCAGAAGTGAATTTTGGTAAGAGTCAGAATTTTGGTAACTGTTCAGTTATTTTCTGAACAGTTCTGGGAAAGGTCTGGAGGCAGAATCCATTCTCCCTCAGTTTCATATAAGAGACAAGAAAGAGGGGACTGAGAAACAGGTGCAGATTGGGATACACCAGGTTGATAAGCTTTCTTTGTCAAACTTGGAAAAGTCACTCCCCCAAGGTCCGCAGGAATTTCTCTTCTTTCTTTCTTTGCTTTTTGATATTGGGGATTGAACCCAGAGTTGTTTTACCACTGAGCCACATCCCCAGCCCTTTTATTTTATATTTTACTTAAGAGACAGGGCCTTGCTAAGTTGGTGAGGCTGGCTTTGAACTCACAATCCTCCTTCCTCAGCTTCCCAAGCTGCTGTAATTACAGGCATGTGCCAAGGCACCTGGCATAAATTTCTTATTGGAACTCAATCACAAAGTACATGACTAGAAACTGGCATAACTTTCAAATTTTGGTCAATCTAATATTCTTCATTTGCACTGTGAATGCTTGAGTTTTTCCAAGGCAGTTTATAATGAGCCTTAAATTTAATCTGTTGCGTGGTGACCTTATATCCAGTTTCTTTCCGCATGCCACTTTATTATTGACTTGTCTAGAATTTTTGTTTTGTTTTTTGTCACTTGTTTTGCTACCAAACCGCCGTGATCTGACCACTCTCTTGGATTATCACGGTAACCTTCTAGCCAGTTTCCTTGACTCTGTGATTTCCTTCCGTAAGTGCCAACACTGTAAGTAGAGTGATATTTAAAAAATACAAAGCTGAGCAGAGCACTGCTCATCCCAGACTTTGCCAGTGGCTCTTTATTATACTCAGAATGAGTCAGAGTTTAGAATGGCCTCCAAGGCCAACTCAAGTTCACCCCTGTTACCTCTCGGACCTTGTGTCCTGTTGTTTTCCTTCTTGAACTCTCTCCAGGCCCACAGATAACCTTGCTCTTTCCCGACTACCCCTTGGTCAGAAGGGTCCTGTGCCCAGAGAGAGATACATGGCTTGCTGACACAGGAAGGAAGAGGTCTGACTTCAAAAGCAAAAAACAAAAGCCACTTAGAAGAAACAAAATGTGAGTGTAGACAAAACAGAGTATGAAAGAAAGAAGTAAAAGTATAAAATAAATATGTAATACATGAAATGCTAAAAAATATCAAAATTTTAAAATGCAAGCTTTTATTTATTTACTTTTTAAAAAACCATCTGTTTATTTGAGTGAGGCTAACTACCTGGTCAAGGCTGGGCTCTGGCTTCCCTAAGGTGTACTCCAGAGTAGATCTCTCAGTAAACATGGAAAAAAAGAAAAAAGAAAAAGAAAGGAAACTAGGAAAGGGAGAATGAAAATATATTTTAACATTGTGAAAATAAAATAATTATATCCTTGAGTATGGGTTGAAATAATAACTAGAGATTTAATAACTCCTAATTATTTCTTACAATCTACAACCTCCCCCAACCTTATAATTCAGAAAAGATAACAGAGGCATATCAATCTTTATTGCTATAAACACAACTCTTTGGAATTACAAACTGTCTTGAAAGAGCCACCAATTATGAAGCAAGGAACTAGCACCCACATAATCCCCAAACTTTTATGTTGAAACTTGAAGGAAAGCACCTTGTTTTAAACATCACCAAAGATGAACATCAGAGTTTTAAGATGCTTGGGAAATAGATAGACAATGAAAAATAAGTTAGATCAAAAGCAATTTGATCATGAATTGTTTAGTAATTAATATATAATGAAATGGTAGAAAATATAGATAATTAAACAATAAATTATTCATATTTCAAAAGTGTTTGAAGAATAATAGGTTGATCCATTCAGGCTTTGTCTTATCACAAATTGAATAACCTGGGACTAACAAGATTTGTTCTACTGTTATATTCCAATGCAATGTGAAGTAGGTCTTAAAAATATCAGCAATCCCCTATAAAGGCTGGAACTTATTAAATAGGCATGGAAAAATGTAAGTACTTTTTTAAAAAAGTCTTTCCAAAATAGTCATAGACATTTTTTCCCACTGATTTTAACCCTTTTAATGTCCTACTAAAAATAAAGGATGTCATATGCTTTGGCTGACAATCAAATCTTGGTATAAATTTAGAAATAAATTATATAACTAAACACATCCACCTAATATAAAAATGTAATTTTTTAAAGATATATAATTAAAATTTAAGAATAATACATCAAATAAAATTATGATGCCAAAAACTTTATTAATAAGTATAGAGCAGAAGTCCAGATGAAGATATATAAATAATGTTAAAAAGATATTTTACCTGCAAGTTTTTCAGTGCAAATAGTTACATCAGGCATAGCGGTAAGTAATATATAGCAGATATATCTGGAATTCAATGTCAATATTAGCTCAAGAGGGTATTTTGGTTGATATTAAATAATAAAGTATTTATAATACAGTAATTTTTGCCTTGAGGAATACCTTTTTAGAAAATCAGATGTTATATAAACGTGGTTTGTTTTCAAACCATATATGCAAAACACGAAACTACTATCTATTCCTTTTCCCTTTTGCTAAGAGCATGTTGCTTTACGATTCAACATGCCATATGGATGTAAATTGTAGTTATTTACTTATGAAATTATTTCCACATCTCTTCTGGGTCTATGGAATGATGTATCTGAGTTAGAGTAAAGCATCAAAAGAATGAAATTCTGCCTAAAGGCTACTCATTGAAAAATATACCTTCACATGAGTCTTAGAATTCTTGATGTTTTAAAAAGGTGATTGTGAAATTTACAACTGAAGAGTTAGAACATCACTGTGCAATCCCCACCCTCCCTCAAAAAACGTTGACTTGAAGGACTCTTCCTAGAAAAATAAATGACTAATGTTAGCATTTTAAAATTGTATTTTCCATAATTTTATAATTGATCTTAACAACAGCAGCTTTAAGATTGTCATTCCGCCATTTGGTAGATAACCTAAAAACCAACTCTGGAAGGTATCAGGTATTTTAAGAAGAGACTTATCATGATATATCATATTAGGACAATAAATAAACTTCTTATGATCAGATACCATTCCTTTAATGAACTAATTAATTTCTTTAATGTCTTAATTAATTAATAATTATTCCTTTTCCTTCAAATTCTTGAACCCAAACATACTCAAGTATATTTTAATAAACACCTCTTGATTTTGTTTCTGGAAAAAACAATTACCCATCCTTAATGCAATCCCCTAAAGTGACAGAAAGAAATAAAAGAAAGACACCCTTTAAATGACTTTATTTACACCTCTGCATTTTGGCAAAATTTTACATATTCTACAGAGTTAAAATAAGATGCATATTGTGGCTTTTAAAATATTAACCTCATCTGCTGTTATGTAGAGCAAAATAGCTCTAGATAAAACAATTCACTCCTAGCCCTCTTTGAGAAGTGTTGGAAGTTAAATGATGATTCTTGGATTGTATAACACCCTGGGAAATTTTAGGAGACAGGAGAAAAATCTTTAAAAGTTGTATAAAATTCACAATTCCAGGGGAAAGATTTTTTTTCTAATTTTATTTTGTCAAATGTAGTTTCATTTTAGTGAAATTTAAATTAACAATGGATTTTAAAAAGAGGAAAAATTCCTCTACCATGCAATAGGAAATTTACCTATCTCTTTGAATGGTTTGATTCTTTTTAGAGAGTCTTAATCAGGTAACATAATATGGCAAATACAAAGAAATAATACATCATAAATAGCACATTACTAAGTTTTGAAGCTAAAAAAATATACTATTTTATTTGGAAAGTATTAATCAGAACCAAGTATAAGCCAAGAGCTTATTAAAAATAAAACTAGCAATTTAAAATTTATGCTAGTGAAAAAATTTAATTAGGGAGTGGGATAGACTGAAGGAATGAGTTTGTCTAGTATTATTTCACTCTTGCTAACACAATATCATCAAACTCTGTTAATTCTGATTTATCACCTCAAAATGGCAGCAGAGGATTGTTTAAAGAAAGTACCAAACTCAATTAAGGCTAATAATTACTATGGTATTACTTTACCAAACAATTCTTTTCTAACTTTCCCCATTTAAAACAGTTTACATGTTCTAAAAACATTTCTTAGAGACCCTTAAAAAAAATTCCCCGCAAAGCTTAACCACACTGCTAGCTTTTTTTCCCCCACAGCTCAGTTTAAGTAAATCATTTTTAACTTAGGAGCTATGTAGTAAAAAGCTGGGTATGAGTGAAGAGCATGTACTGAAAATGCAATCTGAAAATACAACGCAGTTTTCATCTGCTTACTTGGAAGGTCATTTACCACCAACGATGACAACCATGTTAGGTGTTATTTGCTTCAATCTAAGAAGTTAACTTGGCAAGTTTTCCTTATTATTGATTCTGTACCATAGTGGTAAAGAGAGAAATGAGTGTGATGTCCCATAACCTCACCAGTAAGCAATATTCTTCAAGATCACATCTACCATCACACACAGTCTAGAATCAGAAAAGTCCTTGACTCCATAGGAGATTTAAACGAAGTCCTAGCACGAAATTCAGGTGCAGACATTGCCAGTTTCCCCTGAACAAATCTTACTTTCTTGCTGCTCTTTCATGGAATTCTCCCCTAGGAAATATTTCCTAATTTGAAGTTCACTTCATTGAGTCCTGTTACGGTGCAATCGAGGTAAAAGTCCTTGGTTGTTTATGGACTTGACTATGTAGTCAGATTTTATTTAATGATTAACCCTGGTCTAAATCTATGGTTGGATTTTTAGTTTATATTATCCATGAAATTAACAGGGTATATGGAGGGAAACAGCATGTTAATAACCTGTTTCCCCACATAAACATATCACATCTTTATACTTTTTGAAAGTTGCCGGAGTTACATGGCAAATCGTAACAGAGCAAGGAGAATTATGCCAATTGTTATCTTAAGGCCAGTGCTTTTACATGATCACATTTTATTTCTTAACATATTAGAGATGTACTAGAGGCCTCATAGATGCAAAAAAGGCCCTAAAGGACATGAAGCAAAAAAAAAAGACCATTCCTTAATTTAGTTCACGATCACAATTTCATTAGTACTAATATAAGAAAAATGTTTATGAATGCTAAGGAAGGCTCTCCCCCACAGCAATGTTTTCATTTATTTTTCTCATCGTGGTTCCTCAGCTTGTTCCACAATTATCTTAGCACCTAGTTGTGCATCATAAATTGCATTGTTAGATTTTTGGGTGGTGGGAATTGAACCTACATCACAATTACTGTGAATAGGTACACTGGGATCCTGATTACTTGGTATATTGGACTGTACTGTACTTTGTGATTCGACTTCGAGATGTGCTAGGGGAGGCAGATCCAAGGGTCTGGCTAAAGTGATGGTCAGAGGAACTCCTCACATGACCAATAGTGGCTGTCCCCCCCATACTGCTACTCAAACCCCCACCTCCACCCAGGTTGCTCAGCCCAATGCCACCACCACTGACTCCAGCTCCACTCAGGCCCATGCTACCGGCACCCATGCTGGTGCTAACTAGGCCACTGCTACCTATGCCCCCACCTCCACTTATCCCAGCTGTGCCACTAATTCCACTTATGCCAGCACCAGAAACAACCCTCTCTGTCACAATCACATTGTGGGCATTTGATAAGTCAGGGTGCATACTCAGACTGCCCATCATGCCAGAAGTTGGTTGGATTACTCTTTCTGTCACTACCACATTTGAAGACTCTCTAGGATTAGAGATGGTCAGAGAGGTGGGTAGACTTGAACCTGGTGCTATGACCCTTTCTGTCACTATCACATTCGAGCCATCTCTCAAGTCGGGCATATCTAGCATTCCATGCAAATCAGCGCCAGAGATTGGGCCCACCACCCTCTCTGTCACCACCACGTTTGATGCATGCCGGTTATCATGAAGATGGACAGAGGGCTTCAGAGTGCCAGAGGTGGTATAAGACTCTGTCATAGTGACATTACCATAGCCCAGAGGATCAGGAATAGGCATAGGATGCTGTACACCAGGTCCTGAGGGATAGGTGCTCTCAGAAATTACTGTAGTAGTGCCAAAGTGCGGGGAGACTGGTGGGTGTCCACCCGCCATGGGCTCTGTTGTCTGCTGAGGGCAAGGTGGTTCAGTGCTCTGAGGTTGCCAAGAAGGTTCAGGGTCTGGATAAGAGTCGATTTCTCTTCCCAGGCTGATATCTGCCAATTTCTTAAATTTAGGTCCCAGAGTATCCAAGAAGCTTTCATCCAGGTCTTCTCCAATGAAACTGCAACAGCCCACGGAGCCGGCAGGCGAACCTACCCCTTCAATGTCATATATGAGCAAACAGTCATTGGATGGGCGTCCTTCATCTTCATCTGCGTAAGCATATGCCTTCTGAATTTGTAGAGAAAAGAGAAAATGAAATTATGAATACATATTGTCGTTACCATTGTTGTTTCTTCCAGGGCATTTCCAAAGAGGCATACGCAGAGCAAAGTTCTAATATCTACTGGAAATGATTTTAAAGACATTATAATTTCTGGAAAGAATTTGGTAAGAAGATATTTTAACTATAATTCCAATAATATGTCTTGATTTTAGAATTTACTTTGGTAGACTTATTTCAAATAGTACATTTTGGGCACAGAATCACATACAAAAAAGTCCCATAAGCAATTTTATAACCAAGTTAGAAGGAGGCATATGAAAATGCTATAAACAATCAGGTGCGGTGGTGCACACCTGAAATCCTGGGAGCTGGGGAGACTGAGGCAGGAGGATTGTGAGTTCAAAGCCAGCCCCAAGAACTTAGTGAGGCCCTGTCTCAAAATAAAAAAATAAAAGAAAGGATAGAGGATTGCTGAGAGCCATAGCCAAGTAGGAATGACGCATGGCATTTGGGGTTGAAAGGTGACCCTGCTCAGGGATTAGGGTGGCTCCGGGTTTAGGGTGGATCCTGCTGGGAATAAGATGGCTCCAGGATTAGGGCGGATCCCCTGGGATTAGGGCGTATCCTGCTGCCTCAGGCACCCGCTCCTTTGGTGGAGTTCTGAGAGAATAGTAGAGGCAATGTATTCCCAGGCAGTGTGTGTAGAGTGCCGGTGAGAGTTCTGGAATAAAGAGTTGCTGTTTGAATCTACAAGGCTGTGTGGTGCCTCGGTGATTTTGTGCCCAGCCAGACTGCGGCAGAGGATGTGGCTTGGTGGTTAAGCACCCCTGGGTTCAATCCTTGGTACCAAAACAAACAAACGAACAAAAAAATTGCTACATACAAAAAAAGTTAGAAGGAGATATGCAAAAATGTGTTTGTATATAAATATATAATTTTTTTCCCTAAAAAAGGCAGTTCATAGTTTATGGGTTTATTGAGCATTGTATTTTATTTCCTTCAAGCAGAATGAATGTTGTGGATCTGGGAAGGTTTATTTTAATGTGTCCTTTTTATTTACTTACTTTTTTAATTTTATATTTGTTACCAGGGATTAAACCCAGGGGTGCTTAACCACTAAGTCACATCCCCAGCTCCCCTTTTTTATTATTTTTTATTTAAGACAGGTCTAAGTTGCTCAGAGCCTTGCAAAGTTGTTGAGGCTGGCTTTGAATTTTCAATCCTCCTGCCTTAGCCTCCAGAGTCACTGGGATTATTGCTGTGTGCCCCTGTGCCTGGCTTAATGTGGCCTTTTTAGTGCAATAGGAAAGTTTGACTCTGGATCTGTGCCATTTTTATATTAAAAAATAAAGGTGATCCCAGACAAATTTTAAAGATTAATCTCTTTCAATTCAAGCTGAAAGCCCACAGATGTGTGTACTTTGATTTCATCTTTGCAGTTCATGGTACTGAATTGCAGGCTTTCAGGTTGACTATCAGAAATATCATGTAGTCAACCAACTCATTGTGCTAGTTCCTTAAAAAATATTTATTCAGCCTTTGTTCTTTGGCAAACACTCTGTTAGGAACTTAGCTATGCAACAATGAACAAAAGCAGATATGATCTTCTCTCCTAGGGTTCATGTTTCAGTAGGACGAGACAGACAAGGCATGATCATAGATGCCAGGGAGCATGGGTTCAGGTATGCAGAGTGATGGAGGTTGTCCTTCTGTAGGAGAAGGAAGTCATCTCCTTCAAGTGGTGCTGATCAGAGATCACAATGAAGTCGATTGAGTGGCCAGTGGGAGCTATAAGTGAAGGTTTCAAGGCACAATTCTACTTTTTTTGTGACGATAATATTCATAGGTAGGGACCTGAATGGAAAGTATTCCCATATGTTTCAGGAGCTATTCCAATTATTATTAATTACTATTTAAAAGGCTTTTTACTAATATTTATTTAAAAATATCAATCACTCTCTAAACCAGAGGGGAATTAATAAAAGCATTTTAGGTGAGAATGCAGAAGGACAGAACTGTATTTCTAGTCCAAATCAGAGACACGAAGTTGCTGAAGGTTGAATATCATGTAATGTGTAACCACAAGCAGTTGGGTCTCTGCCTGGGGATGGCAAGGTTAATTCTCCTTCTGCCAAACTTTTCCAGGCCCCACACTCTTTTCATTTCTTAGAATGTTCTGGAAATGTACTGTGGCTCTCTTAATGAATGTTTACTATGTGCTTGAAACTGAACTGAGTGCTAGCCCTACATTGTAGAGAACATATGGATGAGGCACTAAAAATGGTGGTGGACATATACATGAACACATTTTGGCAATTGTAAGTTCTATAAAATGTAAAAAGTACTACAAAAATACAGATGTGGAAACACGGATCTTATTTTGGATGAGATAATTAACTGTAAAAATTTCAGAGAGGCAGTGACATTTGAACTGGATCTTCATGGATGGGTGCAAGATTTTGTGAGAGAGGAGGGGATAAAAGCATTGCAGGAGGGTCACAGAAGCAAAACCTTAGAGAACAGTCCACTGTGGAGAAGGCAAAGGTGCTCAGCAAGTGAGGCTGATGGGAAGGAAGGGTGACTGGAGATGTGGCGGGGGGTGTCAATTTGTGAATTGCCTTAATTGCCATGTTGAAGAATTTGGAATTTATGTTATAAGAGAACACAACTGGGAGTCACTGGCTATTTTTAAAAGGGAGAGTACACATTCTCAGATGAGAGCTTTGGGGCTATTATTCAGCCACAATAAAAATTGTTGGGCATGAAGATTAGAAGTTGGGAATCCAAGACTCTTCCCAAATTGCCTGATGGAAAAACTTAGAATATGGTGGATAGAGAGGAAGGTACGCAGCTACAGGCCTTACCTGACAAAAGTAATTTTCCATGAAATTCATATTCAAACCGCCTTCTCTACATTCCCTCATAGAATTTCTTCTTAATGTTCCAGAATATTCTTGACATATCTCAGGTGCCGCTGATGTCTTAACTCCATCCATTAGTTCAAAGCCTGTCGTTCTTTCTCCTCCTCCCAGATCCTGCATTTCTCTGCCACAATACTCATTTGTATAAACTCCTAAAAATGTTGATCACATTAAATTTACTTTCTCTAGTATAATATAAACTAAAAACTACCAGGATGTAAGATTTCCTCATCCAGGCATGCACTCATGAGCAAAGAAATAAAATGAAGATGACATATAAAGAAAGGAGAGGTAATTATGATCTTGAGGTCAAAAAATAATGATCAATTTGTTAATTTGGTAATTACCTATCCAGAGACTACTGTATGATGTGTTAGAAGTGGGGACTGCAGAAAAGTTACAAAAACCTATGCCCTCAAGAGTTTGATTTCGAATTGAGAGATTGGGATAAATAACTCAAATTTTGAAGGTTAAAAAAACAGTATAAGCATACCTCCAATGTATTATTGGAAGCCCAGGCATCCAGAAAAAGGCAAAAACAAAAACACAAAAAACAACAACAAAAGTAACTCCACTAGCTTTCAGAGAAGAGGCCATGGTTCTTCGATCTGCTCTTGGACATGAAGGTTGAGTAGAAACTTGTTGCAATATTTGAGGTAGGTGGGAAAAAAAAACAATGGCATGGAGTATGGAAATACCACAGAGAGAATGTCCATAAGAGTATAGGAATTCTCATGACCTTAATATTTGAAAGATCTCGAATTTGTGGGAAGTGTAATTTTCATACTTCAATTAACCCGGTGTCTTCCATGATGATTGGTTGAAGATCTGTGCAAAGGTTTATAGACTTTGTGAGAGCATAAATGCATCAGTAAACAATGTTGGATACGATAACTGATTGGACACCAAGGAAAAAGGAGATGTGAGTTAACAAGAGTTTTTCTTTAGGTTGGGAAGATATTGGTGTCGTTCACCAAAATGGATATGTGAGGAGAAGAAATAGATTCAAAGACTAGTTATTGACTTCTTTGAATAAGGTGCAAGTTATAAACAAGTTATAAACACGTCAGTGCCTATTACATTTTAGAGTGTTCAAAGTGGAAAAGTAATCATTAATAATAATTAGTTTGAAAAACTCTAAGAGAAAAATAACAATCAATAGCATTTACCTTGGAAAAGGAAACATGGTACAACTATTTTCACAAGATATGAGAAGTTATTTTAATTGTTCCTCTTATTACAGTGGTAGTTATCCACTTACTGTGAGATTCTAATTGTTCCCTGGTTTTTGCCTGTGAAGTAGTCTGGACTCCTCTTTTAAGGCCAGTTGTATTTATACAGTCTTGCCCCAGTACAAGGGGAAACTCCACGACATGCATAAAATCTTAGCTGAAAGCTTTAAAAGATTTTGACAGTGTTGAGTCTTTCAATTTAAGAAAAGATTTTAGATCAACACTGATATTGAGGCTAAGAATGAATCTAGTTTTTTTCTTTGTCATAATAAACTCAGAGCAACTTTGAGTCATTAAACAAATTATAGAAGATTGTATCCTTAATACATGAGCACAGATCTACTTTAATCAGGTTGTATTTTAATTTTAGTATGTATGTGTGTATATATGTGTATATATACACACACTTAAAATATATTTTGATATATATTTTAATTATATATATGAAATTTTCTCTGTTAGATAAAAATCTTGACAAAATTGACTCATGGTTATGATTCAGTACTTCCATTTATAGATGTCCTAATTTTGTCATCTCCTATGCATTGAGGAGGAAAATCATCAGTCGCCTATGTATGATTGAGGAAAATTTCAAAAATATATCACATAAGAATAATAATTATAGCAGGTTTACCTTTACCATATAATTTACACATTAGTCATTTAAAAAGGAATCATGTAAACACTTTTAAAGACAAATAAGGTCATTAAAATATAGTAACATATACAACCAGAGAGAACAGAGTTCCTTTTTAGTTATTTGAGCTGTTCAATTCTTTTTTCTTACCTGAGTTGTCAATGCATTCTATCATATTTGCATTAGTAGGTGGTATTGTTGGCACACAGACTGTGGTCATATCCTAAAAGACAGGAAGCAACATTTTCTCATTCTTATCATACATTTGTTTTATTCTCAAATTGTTGCAGATTTCCTAAAAAAATACTTCTTAGGAAACTTCTGAAATTCATTTAAAACATGATCCTCATATTGAAAAGCTTCTCTGTGGTTACTTCCATCTAATTTTGATGTACTTTCAATTCCCCTTCCTTTCCCCATCAGCTATTCCAGAACAAAGTATTACATAGACTGAGTAATTGTACCATCTTGGCTCATGTATGAAGACTCAGTTGAGTCCCTTTCTTACAGATTAGCACTTACCCGAGGTTCAGGCTGTGGTCCTTCTACTGCCCATGAGTGAATTGCTCCATCAGAACATTCAGGAACAGGTTCAAAGCCAGCTCCACCACCAGGGGCTCCTCCACATTCACAACAGATCAACAAAAACGGGACCACTGACAGTGGAAAGAGAGGAATACTGGGGTTAGTAGTGGGCCTTATTAAAAGAAAACAATCTGCTTTTTTATAATTAAACTTGAATTTCTAATAAAACTTCTGTTGATTTTTAAATTATTATGGAAACTTCAGAAAACAAACTAATGATCAGGTATCAAAGTAAATGTGAGCTTCAACAGACTACAATCAATATTAAAATTGTAAATAGTATTGCATGATTAAAACAGATGACCATTTTCCCTGTCACAGTATGGGAGAGAAGAAAGTCAGCTGGAGGTACCAGGCAATATGCTTGGTTCTTCTGTTTTCTCTTTCATGCCTTTAGTTATTTTTCTATTTTTAGATATACCTGCCTTTCTGTATTTCAATAACAAAATCTTACTTTTGCACCCAGAGATTTTTCCCATTAGGCTATTATTTCCCCCTACACAGATATCTTTTCTTTGAATTACTTTTACACAAAGAGAGATTATCATACTGTTTAACAGTGTGATTTCCTGTTAATCAATTGGAGTTTTCTCTTTCATCTATTTATCATCTTTTCATATAATAAAATATTTTTAAATATTTTTGAATAAATGGGTAGATGAAAGAAAGGATGTGTAAGTAAAAAAAATTGAGGAAAGAAGGAAGGATAAAATAAGGAAGCAAGTTAGCAAAGAAGAAAGATAGAACCGAAATAAGAGAAAAAAAGTAGAGAGTAAACTAAGAAGAAAAGAAGGGGAAAAAAAATCCTGTGTGCTTTGCTGTTTTAAAAATATGGTAGGATGGGAGAAAACTTTAAATCTAGAGGTATTGACTCAAAGGCCCATTTCTAATTTAAAAGCCTTTATTAACTACTGAAAGTTAATCAGCAATATAAAAACAAACTTATTTATTTATTTACACAGTTGTGATAATCACACTTGGGTAATCAAGTTACATTTATAAAGTAATACACTTTAAAGTATAATATTGATGGGTAGTCATTATGCCCAAAATTTAGAGACTGATCTTTTCTCATATATATTTTACATTATGTTCTGCAAATTTGTTAGCATTTTTACATTTTTCTTGCCTTGATTCATTTTGATGACATTTCATCCTTTTTAAAAACTTGTTCCCTCTTTCAGAGAACTTCTCCTGCTCACTACTTCAATACATTATGAGCCAATAAAAATGAACTCTTATTACTTACTATAGAAATTTCATTTTTTGGAGTATATTTTAGATAGAGACTCACTTTTAAGCTGTGTTATTAGCATGTCCAAACTCTCTGTGGTTTAGACAAATCAGTGTTGATTACAATGTTCAAAGGGCACTGTTATTTAAAGTCAGAGTAAACTTGGTTTACAAATAAGTTTGGTAAAAAAAAATGTATATTTATGACTGTTCATGTGTAAAGGCAAAGGAAGGTAGAAAACGTATTTCACATGTAAGTGCTCAGAATTCACATTTTGTGTGTGTTTTAATTAAATATGTGAAGTATCTTCTGATGTGAAGATTTTTATGATTCCATACTTGAAATGGGCAATGTTTGCATTAACTTAATCATACTTCACAATTTTCAACTTATTTATTTCAGAAGTTCCCCTTCATTCTCAGACACTTTAGCACATGGCCCATCTCTCCCCTACATTCTACCATCATCCAAGGCAGTGCTAAAAGCCACTGGAGAATCCACTGGATTGAACCTTGTGACTAGATTCTTGACTAGAGCTCTAGGACCACAGGATGTGCTGAGTGCCTTGTGTGGTTATTCTTTTCTGCTATCACAGCAATGTTGTGAAGTAAGTATCATTATTTTGCACATGAAAAAGGCAAGGTTTGGAAAGATTTGGCAACCTTTGAAAGATTCAGACAAGGAACCAGAATTCAGCCCTAGCTCTATTTGAGTCTCCATTTTATTCAACTATGCAGCCTCGGCATTGCATGAAATCCTTTCAAGATATTGCTCCTGCCTCTCTTTCTAGTTTCAACCCTGACCATGCTTCAGGAACACCCTTTATTTCTTCCACACGGGAGTCCTTTATTTCAGTACCTGGTTTTCTCATTCTTTGGGGTTTTTACGCATGGAATTTCCCCCCTCTTTGTATCATGTTCCTTTTCTCTTGTCCCTAAAGCTAACTCGTACTCATTTGTTAAAACTCAACTCAGAGTTTACTTATTTTAATGTAGCCTTTTCTGATTGCTTCAATAAATTATTTCTGATTGTCTTCACCCAAATAGATCCATTTGAACTTGCTTGTTGTGGCATTTTCCCAGCACATTGAGATTGACAACAAACAAATCTTTGCCTTCTACTGCACTATAAGGGGCCAAGAAGTTTTTTGATTTTTTTTTTCATTTTGTAAACTCAGTACCAAGCATAGACATTTCTTGGTGATTGCACAAAATCATAATTTGTAAAATATATTTCACCAAAGAATTAGAAAACTTTTCCCACCTCCCACCATTTTTTAAAGGGGGGGGGGGCACATATAAATAGAATTGTGGAAGTACTTACATCCCAGGACTAAGAATCCCATGATGAGTAGTCCAATACCCGCAGGACCAAAATGTACATTATCTGAGGGAATTCCTCGACCACCTGTATTCTCATTAGGCAAATACTCAGTCGATTGTCCATTGTCATTTCCTTGGGTGTTGGGAGTACCAGAATCAGTGGAACCATTCTCATTTGTGTTGGTACTGGTGTCTTCTCTTCCTTGGTTGTTATCAGTACCGGTACTGGTTTCAGTATTGGAACCTGTATCGCTGCTGGTGCTGGTACCACCATCACCACCACTGCTACTTCCACCGCTGGTACCACCATCTTCATTACTAGTTGTCCAGCCAGAACCTTGAAGGTCAATAATGACTGTGCCAGTGCAAGTTCTTTGAAGAGAATCTATAGTGATGTTCAAAACAGAAGAAATATTTTGTACATTGAGTGCAATAATGTTTGGATAAGATAGAACTATTTTTTGTGCCAATACCTCTTTCAATGTCTTTATTTGCATAAATTTAGTAAGTCATCCCTTGTCTGTGACTCAGTTTTTATATACAAATATTTTTATATTATTATAATTAACCTTATTACTATTACTCTTAATCCTATTATTGGATTATTCCTTTTTGGGGGGATTATTGCTTTAAATAATAAATAGTTGGGTACTACATAAAATTTGAAAAGTATAGAATTAGAGAAAGAAGTAAAATAAAATAAAAACCCATAGTAGTAGTTCCAAAGGCCCCCCCATGTTGATTTGTTCTGATGATATTTTGTCTTTAATTATGATGTCTGAACATTGCTTATTATTTATGTTACATTGATAAGATCATATAGCTCATTCCAGTTTATATTTTTTACTTTAAACTATAAGCATTCTTTCATGTCTTAATACACTTTTCACCAATATAGTTTCCAAAGGTTATATAATTTCATATCAAGTGGACCATGATTGACCTGCTTCATTGCCTATTGACTTTGCCTTCAATACTTAATTATTAAAGTTAGTGCTGTACCTAGCATCCCTGTGTATTCAACCTTTAACATTTAGAACTTCTGCTACAATTATTGGAAGTAGAACTATTGGGTAAAAATATAGGAATAATTTGAGTTAAGTTTTTCTCCCATTGTTGCTTGAAGATATTTATTCAGCCTCATTATGCCCTGTAATTTGGGGAATGTGGACAAGAACGTAAACGACATGAACACTGCTCTGATTTATACTGTATGTTAGATATAATAAACATTAAATTAACACCTATCTGTTAGCCATCAGCTAAATGTTTTTCATTTAATCGTGCCATTTAGTCCTCAAAATTATATGATTTAAAGAGGTTACTGCCCAAATCTGGCAGAAGGAAAAACTGAAGTTTAGAAGTTCTTGAAATTTTCCCAAGATTTAATTATGTCAAAGTTAGAACTTCTGACTATAAGTCCAGTGTCTTCTTCACTAGACAACAAAAAGGCAAATGATACATGACATTAATAAAAGAAATGCAGGTAATTTTGTTAGTGCTATTGTATAAATGTGAGCTCAGCTGTTTAACTTTTCATGGATATAATCCCAGACCTTGGCACAATGGTTGACCTTGAGTTAGAACTCAATATGTGCTTTCTGAACAAAATGGAAGCAAATGTCTGAAAGGGTGTCAAAGAGAGATTTGATCAATCTGATGTTAATGTCCATGCACTTTCACTCAACTGTGCTCATAGTATTGTGCTCATAGTATTGTTGTTGCTTCTGCTATTATTTTTGATAATTATCATCACATCATTCTAATTCAAAATTGTTATTGTCCCATTTCATAGAAGATTGAGGTATGGATGGGCTGAATAACTTCTCTAAGATTCTAGGGCTAGTAAGAGATGGTACAGGATACCAATGCATCTCACCTCAGGTCTCATGCTTTTAGGCACTGTATCATACTGCCTCACAGCATTAAAGATTTGAGTCTGTAACACCCTACATAATAACTTTTGTTTGAAAAGTGTTTTTTAAAAATATGTTAATGGGGCCTGGGGCTGTAGCTCAGTGGTAGAGCACTTGCCTCTCACCTGTGAGGCATTGGGTTTGATCCTTAGCACCAATAATAAATAAATAAATAAATAAATAAATAAATAAATAAATAAATAAATAAATAAAGTATTGTGTCCATCTACAAGTAAAAAATATTTTTAAAAATATACAAATGAAAATTTTAATGTCTGAGTATGTTCGCATATAGCTTTCTCTAGAAGAAAAATAATTTAAAATTGATTTCTTACCATCTATAGATAGAATTGTTCCTTGGTATTTTCCTCCAAGTCTGTCATATTGATCCTTGGTAACTCTGTTTCTTAAAGTGATGATGCCTGTTTTTGAGTCAACAACTAGCAGGTCAGCTGGATTATTTCCCATTACATATCTGTATTTGAAAGAAAATAATGTAAATCAATGTCAACTATCTTAACAAAAGACTGTTTAATCAAAAAATGTATTTCTGTAGTCAGTAGTAATAAGTCCTAGGTATAGATTGCAATGAGCTGAGATTTTTTTTCACAGTACCAGCTATATGGGGCCATTCAAATGGAGGCCAAAATTTAATTTAAGGAAAAAAAAAAAACAACTAAGTAAGCATTTCTGATGAATGTCTTTTTATGCTTATATGCTTCAGTATCATCTCCCTTGGGTGACAGCAAGACTATTCGGGAAGACCTAGATCCTGGGCTGCTCTAAGTCTATACTATTCTCTTATCAAAAAAAAAAAAAAAGTTCCTTAGCCTTCCTCAGCGTGGCCTGCACTCCCTCTCAATTTCCAGTCCTCCCCACTAAATTCACGATGACTTTGCGAGACGGCTTTTGAATTCCAAACTTCGTCCTTGCCTGTGCATCCATCTTATTCTCCTTCTCTCTCATCTTTGACCTCAGTGTTCTCCCCATTGACATACTTGTGAAACAAACACCGGTTATATAACTCCCTGTCTCAGGCATTGTGCTAAGCTTTAAGGACAGAACCTTCAGAAGAGGGGAGGATGCATCTGTCAGTGGATTTACTCCTGAGGGGTATGAGAAAGGTGATCAGCAATGGTGGTCCAGAGTGATGAGGTCGAGGACACAAGTGCTCACATGTGTGAGGAGAACACAGGAAAGAACTCTTAATACACCTTGATAAGGTCTTTTCTCCACTCTTCCTGATCATAGTCACATGTGCAAATACATGCACAGTTTTTTTTTTTTTTTTGTGTGTGTGTGTGTGTGTGATTAAGTAGAAGAGTTATACATACAGAGTTCTTAAACTTTATACTTTCTTTTCATTTTTTCTTTCCTTATTTATTTATTTATTTACTTTTTTTTGGTACTGGAGATTAAACCCAGGGGTGCTTTACCACTGAGACACATACCCCAGTTCTTTTGATTTTTTAAATTTTGAGACAGGGTCTCAAATTGCACTTGCTATCCTCCTGTGTCAGTCTCCTGAGTTGCTGGGATTACAGGCATGTACTACCACACCTGGCTTAAACTTTATATTTTCTTATATCAAATACTTTAAGCGACGATTCAGTAGTTAGCACTTTTTGTCATAGAGAGTTCTTAAAGTCTTTATAATATAGCACATTTTTCCTTAATATAACTAATGTTTTGTATCAAAGTTATTGACTAGCATTTAATGCTGGTAAAAGTGAAGAAAATAGTCAAAATGGGCTAACTAAATCTAATTTATTTCAAGCTGAGAAATTTTGTAATGTGAAAATCAGTTTCATAAAATCTTCCCAGGATCTAAGGTGAGATTGGGGTACTGTGGAAAACCAACGCCTATGGTAATTAGCTAATTGATTAATGAGATATATAAACACAGGCATATAAGAACTTTTCAGATATATTATTGCCACTTATCTTCACAGTTTCACATAGTACATTTTGCACAAATTTTTATATTTTCTTAAATATCCCAAGTAACAAATCAGCAGTTAGTACTTTTTGTAATTGAATGACGGTTTTAAAATAATGAAAATATTTTAATTCAGATACTTAAAAAAATTAAAAATAACATATGTACTTATGTTCAATATTTGGTAAAAATTAATTGGAAAATGTCATTCTTACCTAACAGTTGTTGAAGCTGAACCTGTGTCCAGGTCAGTAGCTATGAACTCTCCTACTTTATGATTTGCTCCCATATTACTTGTTACTGCAAATGTCTTTGAACCAGGGCGGAACACTGAGCCTTCCACTACATTTAACACAACCACAGAGATTGCAGTTGCTGTGAGTTTATATTGAGACATAATTGAATGATGAAATTCAGCTTTATTTCTAACTCCAATGCTAAGTTGCAGATTCTTCATTTCTTCATAATCTAAGGGCTAGAAAATACAGAGTGAAATAGTTTTACCATAAGAAAACATTTCAGGGCTGGAAATACAGAGTAAAATTGTTTTATTATAATAAAAAAATGCCCTTTTTATTAAAAATGTCAGAAGAAAGAGAAGTCCTTTGAGAATAATAAAAGTGATTTCTTTCCATCATTAAATACAAATGCATGCAAAACCAAATCTATTCTTACTTTCTTTGTCTTTAATTCAATGTAAAAAATACATGCAAACATAGTAAGAAGAAGTCTAGTTGTCCTACATCCATTGTTGAAAAAATTGCCAATGTATGGCATGAACTCTACCCATTCAATAAATTAAAAACTTAAAATAATACAGATGCTCAAAATCATGTATCTTATAGTGCAAAGATAATTTATGTCAGCTTTCATCATTTTACGTTTTTATTCATAACAAAGTATGGGTCAACTATATTGGAGATTTGATCATTACACAAGTTTCAACCATAAAGAATTATTTAGAAGAAATTTTACTTCTGCAAATGTGACTTTTTGATTATGTTGGGTACTGGACTATAATATTCATATTTATTATATGATAAAATTCCTATTTTTCTCCAACATATTCTAAAAAAATTAATTTTGTATTGTAAAATAATCAAGTAGTGAATTTCATTATGAAAAGTGCTGTCAAAATCCACAGCTCATAAAATCTACAAAACAACTATATCATTATGTCCCTATGTACCAAATAAAAAGATATTTTTCAGAATTTTTGCATGAGAGTAATTTAGATAAAAACAGAGATTCACACACTGATCTCTCCTGTTTAGCTAAAATTTTGAATTTTGGTCTTAATAGCAATTTAAAGAGTAGCTATAATAGCATATATGTATGTGCACATGACATACATAATTATCTCAACATAATTATGACAAAATATTTAGTATATATGATATTATGTTTGAGAAAACAATTATTATACTATATTCTGGATAGAGATATGAAAAAATATGATGAATAAATTTTTAAAGTAACATATTAGTTTATGGTACAATAGATGAGGATCCAATTTCCATAATATTGAATTGCTCATAGTATTATGGAAAGAATGTGAATTTCTTTTTATTTTTTATTTTTGGTACTGGAGCTTGAATCCAGGGGCACTTAACCACTGTGCCATATCCCCAGCCCTTTTTATTTTTTGAGACAGGGTCTTGCTAAGTTGCTTAGGACCTCACTAAGTTACTGAGGTGGCTTTGAACTTGTGATCCTTCTGTCTCAGCCTCCTGAGCCCTGGGTTACAGGTGTATGGCACTGCGCTTGGCTAAGAATATGAATTTCATAGCTAGAAAAACCTAGGTTTGAATATTGGCTGTACCACTTACCAACTATGAGAACTTGAGGAAGTTACATAGTCTACCTGAGCCTTAATCTCTTTACCTGCAATATGGGTCTAATATAATCTAATTTGCAAGGATGCTGTGAGAGATAAAGCAAAGCTAGTGCATATTTCAGATATTAAATCTTATTACTCTTATAGCACAAGGTGAAACCTTCACTATCAGCTCCTTACAAGTCAAATATCTATTTTTTCTTGTATTTCAGAGAAAATTTTACTGCAGGTGAATGTGGTAGATCATTAATATGAGGGGTGGGGAAATAAGAGAACACTGGACCAAATATTTATGTTTCTAACAGCCTTGGTCAGCAGCCACAGAAAGATGGGATTATGACAATTTTGTAATCCCAATAATTTAATTTTAATTTTATAAAAATGCATGAGAGGAATAAACAAATTTTAATTTACATGGTGAATATTCTTGGCATACAATAATTGACTTAGAAGGTTGAGCATGGGCACATTTTTTGAGCCCGTTAAATCTGCATTTAAACATTCTGAAAAGATTAATATTAAATATTAATCATACTTTGTTGAAAGTGTAAAATAAGATTTTCCTTTAAAAATGCTTTCAATTCATATTATCTTTTGGGAGTACTGTATTGCTAAACATAACTTCAAGTTAAAGTTCAATGCCTGTTTTTCTGAAATATTGTAAGCAGAAAAATTTCATATTAAAAAAATTTAAATCATTTATAATTTTAAAGCACAGTAATTCTTATTCTTTCACTAACTCAAGTGTGTAAAATGTTATTGTCATTTTAAACAATATTTTGAAAAAGATCAAGAAAACAAAATAAATAGGATAATTGCACTATACCTTGACAACCTTTAGAATTCCTACATTGGTTCTTTCATTCATTTCTATTTCAAACCAATTTCCTTCATTTCCAGAGATAAAAAAAATTACTGCCATCCAGTTAGCTGTGTATTCTTCATCCAAATCAATTACTCTAATCTGGAGCAGGTCTGAATGTAGAGCATTTTCTTCGATACGTACAGAGTACTAAAACAAGAAGTGGGGGGGAAAGCAAAAACACAAACTATGAGAGAAGAACTGTACTAGGCTTGTATTGATGTTTTAATATTATTCATTATTTAAAAATTATGTTATAATTTTATTTTTCATTGTTTAAATCTATTTTTTCCTATTGTATAAACAAATACAAAAAGTGTGTCTACATTTCAATTATGTTATTACACATATATCTGTAAATATAATTGTGCAAAATTTAAAATATACTGATTTTAAATTATTAGATTAAAAATTGAAAGAACAAGTACTTACGGAAGACATCTCCATATATGGAATGTTATCGTTGACATCCAGGATTTTAATATTGCATTCACACTCTGCTGACATGCCGTCTGCCCCACCATCTCTGTCTGAGCCTCTCACAGCAAGAGAATACTGGCCATATTGCTAAAAGTACACATTACAAACAATATCACACTTGACATAGAGTCTTTACTCTGTCTTACGTAAAGTTTTTCTAAAAGATTGACTCAGCATTTACAGAAGTCTATGATAGAGAGAGGGATAACACAGACTGTTGAAAAATCCACCAGTCTCACATGAGCCAATATGGAAGTGGCCACTTATATTCTCAGCATTATTTAAAAGAAGTGACACTTTTTTAAAGATCTTGTGTCTTTTTAATCATAATAGGTCCAGAGATGGAAAAAGTTGATAAATGATGAAACAGACCAGAATGATCAAGAGGAGAAAGATCAGACCAATGTTTACCAAAGATTTAAGACACAAAAATTCCATACATCAGCCCTTGAATAGGTGAGAAAAATAAAGGGAGAGAAACAGTTTGTATTTTGGGGAGGTGAAAAGTTGTGGCACTGGAGTTACTGATGATGTATCTATACTTGGTCCTATGCAATGGTGTTTACATTTTTAAAAGTTGGTAAAAGCTACAAAGTTTTTTTTTTTTTTTTTAATGAAAAATTTGGGTGTAACTTTAAGGCATTCCTTGTTAAAGACATCTTGATATCTCTTCATGATATCTTCTTAATGTCTGACACTCCTTTCTTAAAGCTCTTTACCATTATAGCTATTTTGATATTAAAGGATTCTCACTGGGATGCTTCAGAAAGTTTGAAGAGCTAAATAATCAATTTCTATTACTGATCATTTTCAAATGTGTAAAAAAGGAGATTTTGGTAACCTAGAAACTGATAGCATTTTTTAAAAATCTGAAAATAATCTAATTTATCCTAAACTTAAGAGTCATTAGTAGGGAGATTGTCATTTTGAAATAGCTATAATAATTAAAATTAAATTTAATTATGCTTCAATTAGAAGATAAAACATCCTCATTTGTATCCCTAATGCATATACAGATTTGATACATTCTATTTAAAGACTGTATTTCTTAAAAAATAAAAAAATAGGTATTTTAAAATTAAAACATTGCACCACATGATACAATGTAAGTCATGCAAGGGTGATTCTACTCTGTTAACAATTACGAGTCATTATTTGTAAATCAATGATTGGTTTGGGTGTTATTTAATTCCTATCTGTTATTTTGACCCTGTGATCCAGTTCTGAAAGTAAACCAGTAGGTGGGCTGCCAGTAGATGTTACATGGAAGGAAAAAAGAAAGAGATGGAGGGAGGAAGGTGGGGTGGGGTGGGGGATTAGAGTACTGCTTCCAAAGAATTCAAATTGTGCTAGGTTAAAGAAACAAGCTGGCTTCTTTGTCTCAATATTATATTCTTGGAGTCTCTACCATGATCATATGCACTGTGACTCACCAACATGGGACCAACAGCAAGTGTTTCTTATGCTTATTTCATTAAAGAGCACACCTTTTATTTTTTAATGGCGCTTTTATCTCTACGCAAATTTTATGTCCGTTTACAATACATTTTTCTTAAATTAAGGCAAATCCTAATCAATTGATGAAATGAAAGATGTTGGAATAAAATGTCATTGAATAATCCATACTTTTTTCAATTTACGTATTTTCTTGTTACCATTATGAGAGATGATTATATAACTAATAACTTCAAAACATTGTTTTCTTTCTCTCTCTCTTAAGTATTCTTGTTTTTAGAATCAGTTCCTTTGACTAAACACCCATTTGAGGAAAAAGAATTACCTCTCTGTCTAGAAAATTGTTCATTGTTCGAATTTCTCCAGTGTATCTGTTGATGATAAACATCGGTGAATCAGAAGGTTCCTGTCTTATGATCTTGAAGGCTATTTTTGAGTTCAAATTGTTTGGTTCATCTGCATCAGTAGCATTGAGTCTCATCACCAGTGTATCTAGAAATGAAGGAAAATAGATTGCAAAGAGACAATTTACATTTTTGCTACCGTATAGTATGTTACCTACCCAACAGTGTGTTAGTTGTTCCATATAATCTTAGTATCTTCCCTTTCTACTGCTTCAACACAACAATACCTTAGCGCCTTTCTTTGCCCTTGTCTTAATAAGAGATCGCATTTTACTAGAAGCTCAGAGATTCCTGAAGCTAGCAAACAAAGGAAGTGTATTATTCTGGATTTCCATTTCTTATTTTAGTACAACTTCTTCTTCTTTAGGATGTTTTGTTTAGGTGAAACAAAATGATATTAAGACCCAATCAACTTTTTCCTGACTTTCACACTTTGCAACTAAATCATCTGGTCCTAAGTTTCCACAGCTGTAAATAGAGATGATGGTAATATATTTTTGTTGAGATCAGACAAGATTTAAATAGCTAATGAAGTTCCTATTGGATATTCACTTTTATTAAATATATATTATTATTGTTTGGGGCTGGCTTTGAACTCGCTCTCGATCCTCTTGCCTCAGCCTCCTGAGCCGCTGAGATTACAGATATGCGCCACTGCACCGGGCCTTATGAGTGGTTTTAATGAAAGGTGCTATAGACTATGAAAAGCTGCAAGTATTCATTTATAATCTAGAATTCTTTTCTACCTTCCAAACTGTTTCAAAAAAGTTTTTCTACAAGTAAAGCAGGGCATTTCTTCCCATCTCTCTCCCTTCTTTTCTTTCTCCCTTTCTTCATTTTAGCATAGTTTAAAAAATGTTTAGCATAGTTTAAAAAATGTAGGTAATTAACTAATTATATGTATATAATGTGATATCAGTGCAACTATTGAAATAAGTGAAGAAATCAGGAAAGATGGCCTGATATGGAAATATGTTCAAAATATATCTAAATAAAATTGCATGGATTAGTATGTATAAGGTTACTACTTATGTCCAAAAGCATGTTTATTTATGTTTATATAATTACAAAACATGTACCTAGTACAGATGTTAAAGTTGCCTCCAAAGAATGATACTAGGGAGAAGAAAAAATAGATTCCCATTTCCATTTTAAATTTATTTGAATTTTAAAAATTCAAAGTATAGATATAGTATTTAAATGAATAAAAGTAGAATGTGAGGACTTATAGAATTTATAAGAAGTTATACTATTTGAAGATTAAAAGTTCCTATGTAAATTGAAGTTTTGACTTCAAAGGAACAACCTTATCTGTTCATGTGTTTAGGCCACCCTTTAATGGCATGATAAACAGCTAACATACTTAGGTACCTTATGTATTTGGCAGCTAAACACTGCCCTAAACAATGATCCACAAAGAGACAATGGCTCCTTGAGACTGTCAAAGTCCTTCAGGTAAGTGCTCTAACTTAAATATCTAACTTAAAAAGAAACATGATGATCAGAGGGGTGAGACTGCCCTTCAACACAGCCAAGTTGGGAGACTAAATGTTCATCCCTATGCCCCTGCCACCACTTTGGAAAATGTTCTTGGAATTTGTTAGGAATCTTCTACAGAGCCAGTGTATGAGTCACATAAATAACTCCTCCTCATTGCCTTGGAGCTGCTTCTTGTAGATGATAGACTGGAGCTACTTCTGTAGTTGAAGGGAAAGCCTTTCTGTTCAGAATGCTTTTCTATGGGCTGTCTCTAAAATCCGCCATGTTTACCTTGATGCAGTTTAGTCTGTAGTTGCCTGGAAGTAAAGAGTGATCTGGAAGCCAATATGTTCTTGTTTACTTTAATAAAGTAGACTACTTACTTGCATTAGAATTTTCTTCTATTTGTCCTACAAATGTAGACATGGAAAACACTGGAGGATTGTCATTTATATCCAAAACCCTGACTCTAAGCTCAAGAGGTCTCTCCAAATCTTGGCCCATTGAATTGAGAGCTCGGCAATAGATCTAGGAGAGAGAAAAGAAGAATAATTATATGGTGAAAGACATACGTATTAAGTTCTGACTTTTTTCGGGGGGCTTGATACTAGGTACTGTCGGAAATTAAAAGATAAGACATATTATTACCATCATTTTATACTAGATATAGGCACACTTATATAATCAACAGAGAAGGTGAACATGAACACAAAATAATAATTAAGAGAAGGCAATATGATAAGATATATAAAGGAAGAACAAAAATACTATGACTTTGTAGAAGAATGTGATGATTGAGGTAGATCTTGGAAGAGAGTTTCAACAGATGGAGCTGGGAATTGGCAAGTGTTCCAAACAAAGAGATTCTTAGAAAGGAAGAAAAGTAGTGATGCGAATGCTGTGTTTAAAATTAGGAACAGGAGCGATTGGGAGTGGGGTTGATCACATGGTAAAGGAGTCACATGGGAACTTTGAAGAAATGTATAGTAGGCCTTTTTTCAGCAATAAGAAAATAGTTTTTTTCTGAACCATATATGAATGACTATGGCCCAAGAACATGGATTAAAGTCTCCCTGAATGACATGTTTTGAAATGTAGCATTCTAAAGTTAGGAGCCACTGTGGGGGTGTTTGCATTATTATTATCTGCAATGTGCATAATGCTGATATTTACTATTTCATATATGTGATACATTTTGTATAAATGGGGATTGTGTGTCAAGAAAAACTGATACATTAGTTGGCTGATTTGGAGTTTGTGGGGATACACTGTGGAAGAAAAGGCAGGAATGCAGTTTTGGAATTGAAGGCAGATATGGAATTAGAGTAGTCATAGGACTAAGCCATATGAGTGAGATCAGCAAGTGCAGATTGCTATTTGAAGGCCTTTTTTGGATATGAATTGCTGATATTTTAAGAGATGAGATTACAAAATCAAAGAAGAGTTTATTTAAATTTTTTTTTTTTACTGTAAGTATTAATAGGTGTTGACTATAATGATAGATATAAATGGAAGCAGCCAATGGGACAAGCAAAAGATAAATGAAAAAAAAAGTTGATGGAATAAGGCTCTTGAAGAAAGAGGCAATTATGGAACAATGGGAATATCTTGGCTTCGGCGTGGGGAAAAGCAGAGACTTGACTCTGCTTTTGGATTTAATGAAGAACTTTTCTGATCTGGAGGAGAGAGAATTAATTGTGGGAATTTGTGTTGGGTGGCCCCAGCCTTTTTAAGCTGGTCTCAGAGTCAACTGCTTAGGGGGAAATGAAGTTGAAGGTTTGAAGAGAGAGGTGCTGAAGCTCACGACAGCTCCTGCAAGAAATGGAGGGCAATCCAGGTAAGGATGAAAGAATTTCCAAGGCTCATTTAGAGCTCAGGTGCATTTGAGCAAGGTGAATTCATAATCAAATTGTAACACATTTGATTATAAATTCATATTTAATATTAATAAATTAATAGTATCAGAACAGAATCCTTCAGTAGTGGCATTGGAATGGAAAAGAACCAACATTTTCAACTGAATTATTTTAAAAAGGAGTAAAAGTTAGATACTTGTTCCTTCAAATAAATATTCTAGTTTGCCACAGGGGCTGAGTAGACACTGGTATTTTTGCTAACGCTTAAGTGAATTCCTTTCTCTCTTAATTTCTCTGTATTTATTGGGTATTGAGACTCTTGATATCAAGTCAAGCATCGATCTGAGTTTGAAAATTTCCATGAACAATTTAGGCCTGAACATACACACACACACACACACACATTCATTAGATAAAACCCACTTACAATGAAATAAGGAGTGACCTCTCGATCGACTATGGATGTTATATTAATTTCACCAGTTTTTTGGTTAATAATGAAGATTCCATAAGGTGGTTGATCAATTCCTACTCCAGAGATGCGGTATGTAACTTGCTGGTTGGCAGCACAATCTGAATGAATCTGCACAAAGAACACAAGTGAAAATATTACAGGGAGCAAGTAAAGGGTTCTATATTGGATATGTGACAGCTATCTTTCTTGAGAATTGTTGAATGTGTGGTCCCTGTCATCATTTGGGAAATGTTGAAAACATAGAGTTATTTTCCTTGAGTTAAGTGTAATACTTAACTTTATTTTCAATAATAATGGTAGTATTTTTAATGGTAACCAACAATCAGTAAAACAAATTCAATTTCTATTTCTACTAAGACCAAAAAGGTAAAAATATCACCCCAATAAATCTAAATCTCTGCACTTGTCATTCATTCAACATAATTGAATTCATAATTTGAATTTGTGTCATTTTCAAGCTTTGTGAGCTCTGGATCTGAAGGAGAGAGCTTCTTGTTCTGTCAGGAGTTCATGGTGCTCTCATTGCATAACTTTGATGGTCAGTATTCAAAAACTAAAAAAAAAAGTAAGGTTTAAAAAGAAAGTTTTAAGTGCATTTATGTAGGTATCAAGTTACTTAGAGATTTTAATTCTGAAATTGTAGAGGATGCATTAGCAGACAAAGAAGGAGGCTGCTCAAATAAATGTTTTTAGAAATCAGAACTCTTTCTTTGAAATAAAGCATTGTATGCCAGCAAACAAATCATACAGGAAGTCTGTGTATATCTGTGTGAATGGGTGTGCATATTTGTGTGTATCTGTGCATGAACCTATATATCTGTGTGTGTGAATCTGTGTGTGCAGACACATTTCTGATTGTGGTTGTGTATGTGTGTGCAGAGAGGAAGATGAAGGAAAATCAAAGAAAAAATATAGCACAAAAGGGGCACTTGTGGATGTTCCTAAATAAGCACAAAATTAGGAATTCAATTCTGATAGATTATGAAGCAGAAAAAGCACATGCTGAAGTGGTTCCTGTGAGTGTGACAAACACTAAATTCTTCAAATCACAGTATTTTTTTTTTCCCATTTAGACTCCTGGGTGGCACATATGTTAATTTTGCCAGCGAGGTGAGTCAAGTCTTAATTGTTCATTTAAGTACTCAAATTTCTTAATCTATCCTTTTAGGAACTTTGGTTTTCACAATTTGAATGATTCTAGTTCTCTGTCATACTTCTCAATGAGATTGCTCGCCACACATTCAAAAGACAACTTCTTTTGAAACCTGAACACCATCCATTTTGATTTTCAGCTTTGGTTTCGGGGCTGACAGTTACCTTAGCAATTGGGTTTCTCTTGGAGTTGTCTTCACCTTCACGGCAGGCTGCAGCAAACTTGATCCATTCACGTTTTTGCCTTCTGATCGAATTCCACTTGATGGTGCCATTTTTAGTATTATAATCTCTAACCTTGAATAGGGAGGACAAAGTAATAGTATCCATTATTTATAGTTCATATTTCACTGGAGGTTTTGGAGGAGGGGGAAATTATAATGTTAAAAAGAAAGGATGTTTAATTGGGGAAGCTGGTAATTTTGGTAGTCTATTAACTTCAGCATTACATTAACTTAATTTATTTTTATTTTGAGACAGAGCCTTACTAAGTTACTGAGGCTGACCTGAACCCATGATCCTCCTGCTTTAGCTTCCAGAGTCTATGGGATTATAGGCATGTACTACCACACCTGGTTTAGATTAACTTTACATATTAGAATGAATCCTCTATGGAAGAAATTCTGTTACAAATATTTTTATTTTCTTTTTTAATCAAAAATAATTTTTCAATGGATTTGAGGGAAATTACCTGGATTCGAAATTCACTGTTAACTTCCACCACCACCTATAAAAAAAAGATAATGACAATAATCAATTTTTAATTGAATGTTGTAAAATTCATGTTATCCCATCATTTAAAAAATCAAACAATAGTCTTGTGAGTTATTAGAATTATTCATCCGTCTGAACAGCTGATGGATCTGGTTTGGCTCTGGGGTCTGGTAAGAACCTAAGAATTCTTCCTGTTTTTACTTTTCACTTTGCTTTTCTTTTTATTACTTTTTAAAAATCTGTTTTTCATTCTAAGCTATGTAGATACTCCCAATCACATTTTTGAAGCAAGATCCCATGAGAAACAAGGGTTGGAAAATCAGTTTTCTTAATAAATCCTGTTCCTGAAGAGCTAGAAGTATTCTGATATTTTGCCACTTCATAGTCAATGGTAAGTCCAGTACTAGAACTTGGGGCTATGGTTGCAACATTTGACATGCTACAAACGGAAATAGAAAAACAAAATTGTTCAAAGTAAAGGAGGGAAAACTTCATAGTAACTCTTCCTTTACATTCCAGTTCTAGATGGAAGATTTTCTAGTTTTTTTTTTTTTTTTGAAATTTTAAGAAGACAACTCTCTTGCCTGCTTTGAAAAATAAAAATAAAAATTTTGAAATAAAAGCAAATAATTTCCTATATGTAAAATGAGTTCATATTTGATGTTTTATTGTTAACATTAAAACTGAAATAGATTCTATAAATGAAATCTTCTACAGCAAGGAGAGGAAAATACAGGAGTGTATAAAAATTGCTACAGATGAAGCATTCATTAATCTTTTCTTTTGCAATTTCTCTGGTCAAACAAGTGTGCTGGCCAGATTTCTGCCTAGTTTAAGCTCCGGCCATGATCTTTACATGTGATCAGTAGTGAAACATCAATATAATTTAACTTATTTTTTCCCCTAAAATCCACAAGTGTTTTGTAAAATATAAGACATACACACTTCAATTCTGACATGTCCATATGTTTGTTTAAATATTGTTTAAACATGGTTTTGATGGCTAGTTTGCATTTATTAGGTTTTAGATTGCACTTGGAATTAATTAAAGATGGTGTACTTCCTCAATAAGACATATTCAACATCTAATTGAGTTTTTTCCAGAATTGCAAAGAACGAAAATTGTTCACAATCAGACATTATCTGCATCAGTGATATAAGAAAATTACCGGTTGCATTTTTAAAATAATAATAATAGTAATTTTTAAGTATGGTAAAATTCTTTTGATAGTTTGTTTTTAACTACACTCTTAAAGAAAATGTAAAATGCCAGTCTCCAAGTACCAATTTTTAAAAATTGTCATGATTGATAATTCAAGAAAACATGTATTTATAGTTAATATGAGTAGTGTGAAAAGAGAATTATTTACCCATGGTGTAGTATTAATCATAATTATCACTGTTATGATGAACCGAATGATAACTAAGTACTAGAATCTATGCATTTTATCTTTTTGGGAGGGGCTCCACATCAAAGCTAATGGAGAGCATTTTAAAAATTTATTTTGTTTTATTTTTATTGTTGCATTATAATTATTTATAATAGTGGGATTCATTATGCCATATTTGTATATATCATAACATAATTTGATCAATCTAGTTCCCCAGGACCTTCTCTTTCCCTTCTGTTCTCCCTCCAGTGATTCGCTAGCTGTGTACTTAATCTTTGCAGTAAGTCCGTTTGTAGTCACTATCCGTATTATCTTCATTTAATGGATGAGGAAATTGGGGCGTGGCTATTAACTTATGGCTACATATGACCCAATAAATCTCAGCTTAAACTTGTGCTTGGGGGTTTTACAATAAATGATATGTTCCCTCAAAACGTATTATACAGAACTGACATAACACCTTAGAGAACTCAAAAACTGTCTGATAATTTAATATATTATCCTTGCATGGATGAGAAACAGGTTTTGATTGTTTTGTGGTGCCAGGGATTGAAGCCAAGGGCTCTTAAGCACTGAGCCACATCCCCAACCCTTTTTAAGACAGGGTCTCAATAGGTTGCATATAGCCTCCATAAATTACTGAGGCTAGCTTCGAACCTGTGATCCTCCTGCCTCAGCCTCCTGAGCTGCTGGAATTACAGGCTGTGCCATTTGTAATAACAATGACAACAGTAGTAAAAGGGAAAAAAGGAAAGTCAAAGGCCTAAATGTTTTGCACATGTAGCTGAGATGTTATCTGTAAAGTCTGTCTTGAGTACAAAACTGAAAAGATGCTTGTGCAAATGCACTCTCACTACCTGTAGAAGTGAAGTAATTCTCCCTTTTTGCTGTTTGTGGAACGGGGATGTGGGATACCTTATTTGTCAGTTTGGAAGTCCTTTGTTCATAGTTACAGAGCTGTGTAGACATCTGTTATCTGTTTTTGCATTTCTCTTCCTGTGGTGAGGTGTCCTGTCTGCTGTTTGTTTTGGATCGATGTCCCAGATGACTAAGAGACTTTTCCCACTTTATGAAGCTGGGTCATTCTTTTTCCCACGAGAGGCAACTTAGGCAGGAGACCAAGCAGGTTTCACCATTGTGTCAGACTCACAATTGGATGGGTAATTAAAAAACTGCCAAGTCTGCTTAAAAATGTGGTGGGTTGACCTAAGCTTATTTTCTTTTGCTCAGAGTCTAGAATAAGCTCAGATACAATGTCACTCTTGGACTTTCAAAGGCAAAATAGTGACAAAAAAAAAAAAAATCACTGGGAGAGTCAGAAAAGCTTCTAAATCCTCTGGGCTTTAGTTTCATTTGTAAAAGAGGAAGACCAACTTACATACCTTTCCAGTTCTAACATCATCTCCCTTTGTTCATTAGGAAGGTAAGTATTTTGATCATGGGAAAGACATGATAAAAATTGTGAGCTTAAAAGATGACTCAGACAACAGTTGGTAGAAGTGATGGGAAGAGGCAGCAATTACAGTTGAGAGCCTCCAATATCAAGTTCGGCTAGAGGAACGGAGAAGCTAAACCTGAGCAGAGGTAGTAGGAATTGACAGGGAAATATCAACGCAGGGAGATATTAGAATTGACAGAGCTTAAGAGATGGGGGAATCAAGAGAGGGAAGAATCTCAGATGATGGTGATTTTAAAAAATGAGCCTGAAATCAAGGAAGTAGCAGATCGTATAGAAAACACTGAGATGAAGAGAAACGCCCAGGTAAAGATACTTAACCATTTGTAATACGCATCCTCGCTTTGATCAAAAGCTCAGCCTGGATACCTAGATTTGAAGTTCCTGTGCTCAGGCAGGATAGTTGAAATCATGGGAGAAGTTGCAATTCTTAAAGTAAAGGGTACAGAAAAGAAGTTGTCTGTGGCTGAGATGGGAGCAGGGAATTCCAACATTTATATAACTGGAAATAAGTATAACAAACAAAAAACAAAGAAGCAGAGAAGGAGTGGCCATATTAACAGGAGGAAAATATAATGCATTTTAACAGATCACAAGGGAAGGGGAAATTGAGACAGATGGTGTGTAAATAGGCATCTGATGATATTTTAAAAGGGTGAAAATGTGAATCCTGAAGACCTGAGATTTTTGGTAATCTTAGAGAGAACACTTTCATCTAGATGGAACAAGCATTTGCTGGGTTGAAAAAGATTAAGGAATAAAGAGGAGGGGAGGAAGACACAAAGAGGGCTGCTCTTCTAAGAAATTTGTTGATAAAAGGAAACAAAGCTAAAACGAAAGGATTAGATACAGGAATCCAGAAAATTTTGGTGGAAAAGGGAGATCTCTGGATTTTTGAAGTTGAGGAAGGAGACAAGGAAATCTTGACTTAAAATAAAAGAGATTCTAACAGAAGATGCTTAATAAAGTTGTTAGGATGGAGGGAGGAGGACGAAATAGACAGAAAAAGAAAGGACTTCAGAGACAGAGGACAGAGAGGAGAAGGAGGATGGAGTCAAGAATTGATTAGGCCAAGTAGGCTGAAGGACATTGCTCTGATCTTGTTCCTGGAGTAAGGTTGAGGTTGTTTTCTGACAATTAGGGGAGTAGCATGGGTGGAAATAATTCTGGAACCATGTTAGAGAGCCTGTGATGGAAGTTAATGCAGTGAGGAATATGGGGCGACCCCTAAGAGTCTCTTTCTTGTCCCCTGGTTACAGGCACAGGGATGGTCAATCTGTGCCTCAATTGCCTCATCTGTATGTGAGAACTGAAGCCTCTCGTATTCTAAAATTAATTAATGAATGGATTAATCCATCTAAAGTACATCTTCGGTGAGTTCCCCTGTTCATCTTCGTTTTAGGAGCCAATCTCTTCATTTATTTATTTTGAAAAAGCCACAGGATGCAAAATTGCATGGTAATTTTAATGATTCCTTAATTGCAGTTAGTTGTAGCATTTTTTTTAAATTGAAGTGTATATTTTTTATATAATAAAAAATAGACCTGAGAAAGTAATTTTATAAGGAAACTCTCTTGCATGTAATGATTTTGAGCATCAACGTGTTAAGCATCAAATCTTAATGCATTTAACGGCTATGTATGTCACAAGGATGAATTTAAAGCAAAGGTAAAATATCATTTACTTATTTTTAAAAACCTCACCTTTGTATTTCTTCTTTTTACTACTCCAGCAAAGGATATCAATCCGAGGTTGATAATCCCTCAGTTGATTTCTCACATTTTTTTATTAGTTTGTGCATTTCTTTGACAAACATGTATTGAATGTGTATTCTATGGATCCACGGCTACTTTAAGACTTAAGAAGGGCCTAAATCCTAAAAATATTATGGTAAGCCTTAGAAAAAAATGTCAAGAAAATGCAATACTATGTCATAAAAATTTTAGGAAAATCCAAAGTGATTATTTCCAAGTTTAATACCTTGATATTTTTGGGAGGGTATGTTTGAGGAAAGAAAAACAAAACTATCCAAAAATCCCTCTGCTCAGTGTGATTAGATACCTGTTGAGCAATCTTGCACAGGTTCAAGGCATTATGAGGAACACAAAGCTGAACCAGGCACAGAACCTGCCTTCAAATAACTTATAGTCAAGTAGACTCCTACTAAACAACAGGCAGCTCTGAATTTGTGGAGATGGGATTTCTCATCAGAGCATTGTTCTCTTAGACCAATTAAGAGTATGGATCAGCTGCCAATGGCATTATAAAAAATTTCAACCTGTCTAAGTCCATTAAAGAATTTGCATGCCAAGCATAACCAGCAGGGGTGGCATGATCCAGCACTCTGTGAGGGTGTTCCCTCAATTGATGGCTGAGCATCATGAAACTGCAATGCCAGGCAGAGCAGGCTTCCAGCTTACACAGTAGACAGTGCCTATTAGGACACAAGGATACTCAGCAACAGTGTCCTTGATAAAAGCAGAGTGAAGAGCTATCAGAGGTGAAGTGTTCTGGATGTAGACAAAAATGTCATTTTTTAAGAGTCACGAGACTCTTCAAATATGTGAATTTTGACCCTCAGGGTCAAGTCTTCAGATTGATAAATTTGCATTCCTAGTGCTTTAGGTTTTCCTATTACTTAAAACCTTAGGAATTAAAACCTGGCAGAATGCTTTTACTCTGAAGCAATTCTCACTAATTGAGTGGTGATACATTGGCATTCCTGTTTATGCAAAGGTGAAAGAAGATGCTGATCCTGAAACTGCATTGAAATAGTAATTCTTATTCACTAGCACTGTATCAGTGGAAATGATTACGATTAAATACAATTTGTGAGTTTCACTGAATAGATGAACAGATCTACTGCTTCCATTTTCTATAAAATATTTTACTGAAATACTGATCTCTATAATGTATGTAACTATAATATGTGCACAAGAAAGCAGAGTTCTCTCTTCTCTTCGGCTGGTCTGCTCGGTCTGTACTAGTTTTTTAGCCCTCTCCTGCTTTATATGACACTGAACACAGTTAAGGGAACTTAGGATGTTTGATTCAAATCCATTGATGAATCAGGTAATAAAATGAATATAATTTTCAGTGTATTTTAGTCTGAGTGCAATCATGTAGATCTTTTTCCTTTCTTCCTTTCTATTTTTTTCTTTATTTTGAGTACTTTTTGAGACAGGGTCTTGCTAAGTTGCTCAGGCTGACCTCAAACTTGTTATCTTCCTGCCTCAGCCTACTAAATCCCTCAGATTACAAGCATTCACCACCACATCTGGCCAGATGTCTTATATTTGGTGCGTAGGTAACATTGTTCTATTGCCAAAAGAGCATGCATTCTAACTGTTTCCTCCACTCTAAATGCTAATTTTATGGAGGAAGGAGAGGTGAAAGAGAAGGAGAAGGAGAAGAAAAAATCAATGTGAAACAGTTAATGTTTTTGGCTTTCAGTGTTAAAGCATATGTGGGCTATTATCTGTCCAGAAGACTTGTCTGAGTACTGGAACAATCTTGAAATAACCTTGACTACTTTAAGAGTAGCTCCTGTGCTTTACTCTCTCTGGCCCAACTCAAAGATTGAACAAGGTCTAAAACTTTCACATATGTCGAGCCGACTATACGACATGCAGTGAACAGACAGTTACCCAGCTCTCAAATGGCTTTGCATTATGGATACTAACAGTTTAAATATCTTAAATATCTTCACAATTGTTCAAGTATGTTGTTACATGGATTTTTATTTATGAATTTGAGCAGAAAAAAATATAAAGCCTTTATGTAGTTTATTTTTCTTTCTTTTTTTTTTTTTTGGTATAGGCAAACATTTGTAGTGAGACTAGAGAAAGGAAATCAAAAGAGTTTGCTATAGTGGTGATTGTCTTTAGGGAAGAAGTATTTTAAAGTAAAAGACAGATTAGAGATTCCAAAGGACATTTACCAAACCCATCTGGTAAACTCAGCAGTAAAAATAAATTATGACCTTCAAAGCCTAAGAAAGTGAAATGTTTTACAAAAAATGTTATGATGGCAATATGAAAAATAAGATATTTAAGGTCATTACAATATAAGTTTCTCAAGAAATATTTTTCAGAAGACATGAGAAACTTGTGAATGATTCCAAAATGAAATATGGCCAAATGTTCCTCATTCCTCCAAAATCAATCTGCAAAAATCAAAGTTATCCAAGCTCAGAAATTAAAGCACAAATGACCAGAAACCTCTCTCCAAAGAAAGCTCATTGAGAATACATGATTTTTATAAAATGATATGTTTTATTGAAGAATGATTAATTAGGACATAGCTGCTTAAAGGAATTTATAGAATGAAAATTAATTAGAAATAATTATATAGATCAAGAAGCAGGCAGATCTCATAGACAGTGAAAGTACATAAACTTTTGAAAACTCTAATCATTTAAAATTATACAATAAACTTTAATCAGTCAAATTTACATGAAAAGAATTTGTGTGAAACTAAAAATAAAAGTATTTGATTATTTGGCAATGCACAAATATTCCTAAGGTCAAATGACAGAGTGGTAATGCTTATTGATCATGGCCATACCTCAAGTTATGATATCAACTGAAACTGACAATCCATTGACAAGTCTATGGCATAGGAGTAGTGATGTTTGAAGTGCAGCTTGAAAAACTAAAGCTATCAGTTTACTGATGCTCATTGGTAACTTAATGTACTGTTATGACCTCTTTTCATTAATAAGTGGAATTTAAACTAACCAGCATACTTTGCATCTAAGATCTACCTTGTTATTACACAAACCCAACATTCCAGTTCAAAAATTAGGCAAGTAGAAACAAATATGAACCACATCCTGCCAAAGCTGGAAGGTGATTTACCTGGCACTTGCCTTATGGGATTCCATGAGTCTTATGGTGAGACAGACTATGACTTTAAAATTGTTGCACAAAATGAAATTTCTTTTTTGATATAAGGTATTGGTGTTGTATTTAAAATTTATCATCTCTAAAGAGAAAACTAATAACAGGTAAGGGGGCAATGATAAACCATTTCCTGACATCATTGACCATCAAATGTACAACTTTTATATCAGTCATTACTAACTTTTCAGTAGTAAGAATAAGCATAGTGATAATTATACTTACCCCTTAATTATAGCCATGCCTTTGCCTACTGTGTTATTTACAAATCTCCTAAACTGACAGTTTTTTTTTAAGATTAAAAAGTTTTAAATCAAATCATAATAAGTAGCATGGGCTTCTGGTATTCATAGTGTGGATCCTGAGGATAAATTGGTCCATGAGCTAGTGAGGCCCATCACAGACTGACTGCTATAATTTAAATTTATATGGACCTTATATTTTTAAATTTAAAAATTACAGTGACTCTGCCACCAAAGATACCAAAAGAATAAAAAAAAATGTTTAGGTTGCAAGTCAGGACCCACCTGCAATACTTAATATAAAAGCCCACCTGCCAATGAGAATTTGTACAGTGACCCAAGGAGTGATAAGAATTTCCCAAGTTCAGTATTTTCCCAGCATGTCTTAGCAATGACTTCCATGTCAGTGATATGATATGATGAATGGACACTGAGGCATTAATGTGATCTGGAGTCTTCAATTAAATAGAGAAACCCTATTTAAAAATCGAGTTCATAAAATCACCTGGTCATTAACATAAACTTTTAATGGGTTTAGGTTAGAAGCGCCACCAAATAACATTTTCTAAAAAGTTCTCACTTGCTTGCGATGAGGATGAAGATGAGGATATTTATTGTAGATTCCACTTACCAGGAAAATGAATAGTACTGCAGCTGTTCGGAAGGAATTCCAGTCCATTGCTGCTGCTGGGATCTCTTACATCCAACACCTAGGGAGTTTTGTTTGTTCTTCTCTGTTCTTTTTCTTTCTCCCACTCAGCTGGTGTCTGATTAAAATAATTTCTCAGTAGATGTTCGTACATGCAGGCTTTGAGGTGTTTCTGCCTTCCTCTGGGAGAAGGACTGCAGGTACGTATAACCAGTCTGGATCCCCACCCTAAAAACTTGGGCTGGTCTCACTGAAATGCTTGACAAGATCATCATTGCTCCCAGGTAAAAGCTTAGGGACACACCCTTCTTCCAGCTGAAAAGCAACCCTCTCTGGGGAGAGGAATATTCACTTCTCTCCTGAAAGTTTTCAGTGATAGGCACTTAAAGTGACCAAAAATAAGGAGGGTTGTGCAATTGATAGGGGCTTCCAGTCTTAGCCTTTATTTACAAGTTTTTTAGCTTCTCCCTGTATTAAAAAGGCAGATACAGTTTGGCTGTTCATATTTTTCAGAGAATTATCCAGCCCATGTTCAGAGCCAAACCCTCAGGTCAGGGTAGAAAATGATAAGCTTTCCATTTTAGTAGATGTTAGAGAAGATAGTTTATTTTCTAAGTTTTTAAGAGACAGAAAATTTGCCTGTGTTTAGTATAAAGTGTTTTTTTTTAAATCATTAATCCAAATAAGCAAAACTATGGTACTTAACAATTATTATTATGGTACTTACAATTATTAGGTCCTTAACATAAGTTACAAATCCCTGTAAGTGACCAGTCGAAGTCCAGGTAAGCCTTCATTTTCTCCCTAAATGAATATTTTTCTTTCACCAAGTAATTTTCTTCCTTTCAGATTCTGTTCTTTTTCAAAAGCAGTGACACAAAATTTAAAATGTCAATAATCTAGGTTCAAAGTAAACAAAAAAACTGCCAATTAAAATCCTATCGATAATTTTTTAAAGGAAGTTTCAGCGCCTGAAATGCTAATGGAAACACAGAAAGCTGTTCTTCAGGTGAGGTGGGTTAAAAGTCAGCAATGATTCCCAAGCACAGAGCCAAGAAGCCACAGAGTGAGCCAATTAGAACATAAGGATATGGCTGCCCACACATGCAGGTGGAAAACTGAATGAGGTCCTGAGGGTTTTGAAAATAAATAGTGACCCTTGCAGGGCTCCACTGGAACATATTGGTGTGATATGAACTTGTTAATTGACAATGTCCAGTGGCAGGAAGTCTTATAGATGCCGGACCCCTTCAGAGTTTGAAATGGCAGTCTGGAACAGCAGGCTTACCCAAGATATCGATTAGGTCAAAGGATACTAGAAATGTCCCAGAAAGAAAGGATATCTTTGAGAGTCAGACAGTCTACAGAATGCTGTCATTTCACTACAGATGTATGGCAAAGTTACTTGACAGAGTTTTGAAATTTCATGTGATTCATCATAGAGCACAGAGGGATGGAGAGAGGCTGCGTAAGTTTACTTGCAATGTATAAAAATGCTTATGACAAGATTAGGTCAATGTAAATGAAATAAAAGAAAATAAAGGAGTGGGCAGGCTAAATTTCTCATCAGTCAAGTAAAATACAATGTGAGCGTTGACCTATGATTTAAGTCTGAGCAATGTGTTAGTGGTAGGATTGTCTGACTGTGAATGACAGAAGACTCACTGAGCACCAGAAACCAAAGGACCTACTCTTGCACCCTTCCAGTGACAGCAAAAACATTATCCATCTTGGATTCTGGGCATGATGCCAGGGTATGCCCGGGCCTTCCTCATCCAATGAATTACCCTTCCCTAAACCCAGCTGTGGCTCCACCCCTAACTCAAAGCCCTGCTCCAACAATCCCAACCACCTAGAGAATTTTCAGGAAAGCAACCTCTGTAACAGAGATCTGCAGAAGGGATGTGGCATCTGGATGATCACATGAGAGCTGAAGGCAGTAATCACAGTGGTCGAGGGAACTCAACTCCTCTTCCTTTGCCTCTTCCCCTGTCTTTCTCTCTTACTCATTTTTTTATTTGTTTAGTTACACATGACAGTACAATGATCTTGACATATCATACATTTGAATCAGATGGGGTATAATTTCTCATTTTTCTGAGTGTACAGGTTGCAGAATCACTTTGGTCATACAGTCACGTATATACATACAGCAATAATAATGTCTATTTTATTCTGTTGCCCTTCCTATCCCCCTTCCCTCCCCTCCCCTCCCATACTTCTCTCTACCCAAACTAATGTGACACACTTCTTTTTTTTTTACCCCTCACATCATCATACATGTATTCTGTATAACAATGAGGGTCTCCTTCCATCTTCCGTGCAATTCCCCTTCTCCCTCCCTTTTCCTCCCATCTCTCTTTCCTATTTAGTGGTAAACTTCTTCTCATGCTCTTCCTCCCTACCCCATTTTGAGTCACTCCCCTTATATCAGAGAGGACATTCGATATTTGTTTTTTAGGGATTGGCTAACTTCACTTAGCATAATCTGCTCTCTTACTCATTTTTTTAAAAAAAATATTTTTCTTTAGTTGTAGATGGCCACAATGATTTTATTTATTTATTTACTTATTTTGTGGTGCTGAGGATGGAACCCAGTACCTCACACGTGCTAGGCGAGTGCTCTGCCACTGAGCTACAACCCCACCTTTTCTCACTCATTTTAATCTCCTCAGAACAGTGCTATCCAACAGAACTGTGGGCTATGTGGAAATGTTCTCTATCTCTAGCTGTTCAATGTGGTAGCCACTTGCTCTATGTAACTATTGATCCTCTGAAATGTGGCTATTTTGTGGAAGAAGTGAATTTTGAAGTTTACTTATGTTAATTTCAATATCAATTTAAATAACCATGTGGCTACTGGCTACCCTATTGGACAGTTCAAAAGGGTTGGAAGAGCACTATTGCTTTTATTATCTTCTGTCTTACTCCAAGCCTTAACTACTTTTCACTTTTGAAAATTTAACTCCCTTTTAATTAACTTTTCTCAACTGGGGGAACTCTACCTCTGTTTCAGTTTACAATTAACACCTGGAATTCCCTTTCCTTCATGTAATCTTATGATCTCACTTGGGTCCAATCTCCTTTCCTTTCTCCTTTCTGATTCTCTTTCCTAATGCTAATGATTTAAAACATAAGCGACCTAAATCCTTTTCATTTCCATATTACCATTTTCTTAATCTTCTATGGCAGTCACCTTATCTGTGACTTGACACCACACTGTGGCATAACTGTACTCCACATCTGCTGCTTTTCTCTGGTCTCCATGCATCACACCCTGTTTGTACTGTCACCATTGGCTGGTACTTATACCTCCTTGTGTGTACCTACGGTTCTCATTTCATGAAAATTTTGTGGAAGTTAGGGTGACTTTTCTGTTGGAATTTTCCTGGTGATCTGCTAAAAGTTTCCCGCAGAAATAAAAGTTCTCCTGGAAAGTAAGTTTTCCTCTCTTTGACAAGCACTGAAGACTCCAGAATATCATCCAAGTGTCTGCTTTTTCTATATATGGCTTAGGATAATATAACATTTTCTTGAAAGATGAAAACAGCATCTTTAAAGTTGATAGGTTTTACTGGCTTAGAATTTCTTAAAGCTAATTCTGGTAACTGTTCTGTCCACCATAATGTACATAGTGCCCATAGCATGGGCTTGTATGTCAGAGAAATGCCCTGGAATATGCTTTTATGTCATGTGTGAGCCTCTGTTTCATGTATGTGTCAATATTACCCATCATCCTTATAAATTGTTTTTAAAAACACGAAAGATAAAAATAAATCTTAAAATGGAGAAGAAATTGAAGGACATATGTTGAGGATAATGTAAAACAAAAGAATCTTTTTTACTTCAATAGTCATGTTTCTATGAAGTATATTGTTTTCAGATCTTGTTCAGATTGCTTAAAATTAGGTTATTCCTTAACGAATTGGTTTCACACACAAAAACTATGGATGGGGAATGCTATTTTAGACAAAAAGAGACTTTTCTTTTAATATGTAACATTCAAATGCAATTTTTGATTCTTAACTGGATTTTTGGTGTGAACAAAACAGCTATAAAAGCGATTTTAGGCTACTTGGGAAAATTTTAATATAAACTATTAGAGAATTATTATAGATTTTATTTGGTTATGTAGTACGATGTCTTTATTTCTGTAAATATGTGTTTAATTATGTAGGGAGAAAATTTCATGATGACAGAAATTTTCTTTACGATGTTTCAGTAATAAAATAGAAGAAGCAAATATGGCTAAATGTTATCACTATTAAATGGAGATAATAGTGTGTGGTATTCTTAGTGCTTTTCTATTAATTTGAAAATTTGTATAATATAAAAATAATAGACTAGAGCAAGTGAGGGCGGGTGGGAGGAAAAAAAATAGACTAGAGCAAGGTTTGGAAAATTATGGCTATGGGCCAAATCTTGCTTGTTGCCTGTTTTCACTTTTTTAAAAAAGTTTTTATAAGCCATGTTCATTTGCTTGTATATTGTCTATGGCTACTTTCACTCTACAAAAGCAAAGCTGAGAGTAGTTATGACAGACTGCCTGGCCTGCAAAGCTTAAAATGGTTACTTATCTGGTCTCTTACAGAAACTATCTTCCAAGCCCTGGATGAGATGAATAGATTATAGATTGTAGTACAAAATACGACTCATTAGCACACGAGATGATTTTAGGAGGATCCATAAAATTGATCTACAGGACATGAACAGAAATCATGATGACTCAAAGAAACCTCTAAGATTAAAGAAATTCATCACTGAGATAAGAATACATCTTTATAATCAAGTTGAATTTTTAGTTTGGTATTTTTAGAAAGATTTTAATGACTAGAATAATAGATAGCCTAAGGAATCTTCCTTTCTTTTAAGACATATCTAAGAAAAACCTCAATTATATTCTTCTCTAGTAAATTCTAGAATGACAGTTCAGTAACATCATATCTATATACTTGATATAAAAAGAATATTTATGAGTTGAGGAAAAACTCAAATGATTTTGAAAATATTGGATTCTATCTCTTTTTTTTGGCCGATTGGGGGGTGGGTACCAGGGATTGAACTGAGAGGCACTCAACCACTGAGCCTCATCCCCAGCCCTACATTGTATTTTATTTAGAGACAAGGTCTCGCTGAGTTTCTTAGTGCCTCGCTTTTGCTGAGGTTGGATTTGAACTCCTGATCCTCCTGCCTCAGATTCCCGAGCCCCTAGGATTACAAGGGTGAGCCACCATGCCTGGCTGGATTCTATCTTAATACTTAAGAATCTTATGATAAAATAGGAGTGGTGAAAGAATAAACTATCATTGCTTGTGCTTTAAAAGTTTGAAAAATAATAATTCTGATTAAGCATCCACTCACTGCATGTTCTTCACTGTGCTGCGTACTGTGGGATGTTCAAAATAATTTTGAATCCTGTTCTTTAAGGAGGTTGCATTGTGACTGTTCAGAAATATTGCTACACTGGGCTGGAGGCCTGTCCTACACTCTTGCCTGTGTATATTAGCTGCTGCCCCAGTGTGGAATTTGAATTTCCTGAACAAGTACAGTCCATCTGCTTACTTATAATAAATGATCTCCAGTTCAGTTCCATATTGTCTTCTTTGGCTTACATTATACTAGGCACTGGGGTGACAAAGATGGATACAATATGGTCCTTGCTCTTGTGGCTCCAAGCTAACTGGAATGAAAAAGATAACAGATTCCTCCCACCCCCCTGACATGCTCAATAAAAGCATGAATAAAATGCTTCTAAGTCAAGTTTCATTGCAGGTGACAGATGAGGAATGAGACTACACATTTATGACAGAATGGAATTGATTGCTAAAATGTTTGATTTTTCCCTTTCTTTGTAGCTTACGTAAATCCTTCGTTTAAAAAAAAATATTTTTTAGTTGTAGGTGGACACAATTTCTCTTTCTTTCTCCCCCCCCCTTTCTTTTTGGGTACTGCTGAGTGTCAAACCCAGTGCCTCACGTGTGCTACCACTGAACTACAACCCTAGCCTGTAAACCTTTCATTTTATACTTTAAATGTTATCTTTTTTTCTCCCACCCCAACTTTGCCTCTGTTTTTATTTCTACTGTTGTAGATCCTCTCAACATCCTTTTTCCTGGGATTGCTTTCACACTTCTAGTTGTGATCCCTGCATCTCAACTCTTCATTTTATCCCATTTTGTATTCATTTTCGAGAATAGTATTCCTGGAACATTGTTTTCCTTATGTTACAACGTCTTCTTAAGAAAGTGCAGTAACTCCTTATGTCTTCCCAGATCAATGTCTCTGCATTATAACTCCTCAGCTACACATTTATGTCTCTGGATTATTTCATGGATCTGTTGGAAACAAGGTTCATCACTTTCCACACCCATAAGATTTTCTACCACTGCTTTTCCTTTTTCAAGACCCTGCTTTTCAAAGTGATGATACCATTGTGTTTCCAGGTAACAGTGGTGATTGATGTTTGTATAGACTGTTTTCCATCTGGTATATATGTATAGTCAATGAATGGGTCAGGAGCTTACTTTGTCATTTTTCAAAATCTTTTGACAGTGGTTTTTAAAATTCGATGCCACAAGCATTTCTTCAAGGGACTGTGTGGGTTCTGAGGAGAGATAAAAATGGATAATAAAAGTTCCCATATTTAAGAAGGCTATAATTTTGACTGGATCTTAAAAGGGTGATGAAGCTTGTCTCTATTACAAGGTACACTGAGATATGTACTATAGCAAAGGCCTAGAGTGCTTTATGAGCCCCTGCAAAAGGGAAATGATTTCCATGTTAAGGGAATTGGAGAATTCTTCATGGAAGGTAGCATGAAATTTTCAGGAGTGACTATATTTGCAACAAATGGAGATGCAGATGAGAAAGAAGGCAGGAGAAATACTTTTTTTTTCCTGGCAAAAAGAAATCATATTATACCTGAGCAAAATATTTGTGAGTAGCCGGGCTGATAAGTTAAGAGAAATAGATCTGGGGAGAACCGGAGGACTTCAAACACCCAGCTGAGGAGTTTGGACCATGGTATATAGCAGTTGGAGAACCAGTGTCAGATTTTGAAAAGGGTATTTTCCTCATCAAAATTGAATTTGTCCTGGAAGCTTTGGATGAATGGACAGGCAAGAGGCTCTAGGGAGAGAAAAATACATTTGGAAATATATATCACTAAATACATGGTAATGTTCATGACCATGACAGATTTGGTAATGAACCTGAAAGAGTGTGATTTTGGTGGGAAGAGAAAGGGCAAAAGAACATGATGGAGTTAGAAAAGATAGCATGAGATGATGTATTCAATGGAGGTAGAGGAGTGGGGGAAATGCTTACTTTCTTTTAAAGTTAGGGAAGATACTGATCCTTTAAACAATGAAAAAAAATATGTCTGAGGTTTCCATGGAAGTTTTTAGATGTAGTCTGTTTGTGTTTTCTTTTTCTTTTATTTTCCTTAATAAATTCAAACCTTCCATCCAGATTTAAGACATGCTAACATTTTGCCACATTAGTGCCCTCTTTGTTTCTATGCACATAGTTTTTTTTTTTAATTATTGTTGTTTTTGCTGAATAATTTGAAACTTGAGGCTATCATGTCACTTTATTTTCAAATACTATAGTATTTATCGTTGAACACTAAAGCATTCTGGCATAGCCTAACTGTCTTTGATGCAAAGAGTATCAAAAAGAATAATGATGTTGAGGAGCTAGGACACACTGAATGAAAAATAATACATGAATTCACAGTGTTAAAGGGTGGCAGTGGTAACAAGCTCTTCTATAGAGAAGATTGCTAGCTAATAAATATAGAGAAAAAAAAATTAACTGATTCAGACAAAGATGATACCAGGGATGTTAATACTATTGAATCAAAGTTTGTTGGAAAACCATGAGTTTTCATGCTCTAAAGTATCATACCATCTTAACAGTTATCCATAATGGGACAAACTGACAACACACACCTTGTGTTATGCAATGAAAACTACAATGTCACACATACGGTGTTCTTGCCCAGAATGTTTAACCAAACCCTCAGATAAGAAATCAATCAGAATGGTCTCCATTTTGGAACATTCTTTTAAAAAATGATTAGGATCTTTAACAAGTGTCAATGTGTTATGACATACAAAACATAGTAGGGGATTGTACTTAATTAATTAAGACTAAAAATGCATCAAAACTAAACACAGGGGTTGGGGGTATAGCTCAGTGTGAGGCACTTGGTTCGATCTTAGGCACCACATAAAAATAAATACATAAAATAAAGATATTGTGTCACCATCTATAACTAAAAAATAATAAAAATGAATACAATGTGTGTTTTTTTAAGTACTTATTTTTTAGTTGTTGTTGGACACAATACCTTTATTTTATTTATTTATATGTGGTGCTGATGATCTAACCCAGGGCCTCGCATGTGCTAGGTGAGCTCTCTACCGCTGAGCCACAACCCCAGCCCCAATACAATGTGTTTTGATTAGTTATATCATAGAACATTCAATATATAAAAAAATAGTAATCGAGGATATTTTATGGGACAATTACCAATTTGATTTTGGGGATTTTTATACTGTATAAAATAATCATGTTTTTAATGTTATTTCTTTAAATAGTTTTTAGCAGCAATATACACAAAATAAAAAGCAGGAGTGACATTATAAATCACTGGCAAAAATAAAACATAAAAGGCAAAAATTTGTGAAAATGTAATTGTCATAAATATTTTTGCATAAGTAAACTATCATAACATACCCAAGATAAAAGTACAGAGGAAGTAAATAGGACCAAGATTTTAATACATCTTTAGGCATTGAGAGATTATAAAAATACGATTATGAAAACAAACTAAAGGCAGGAAAAACAGAGCAACAAAACAACAAGACAAATTCAATAATCACATTCACTAATATAATTACTGAAGTTTGAAATAATATATTGACATGAATTTAGGGAACACATTGAAAGAATAAGTCATGACCAACAGGAGGTTTCTCTAGGAATGCAAAGTAGTTTAATGTTAGAAAAATCTGTTATAGTAATTAACTACTGTAACAACTCAGATTACAAAGTAAATTACCTAGGTGTTTAATGAAGCTTTATATTATTCATCATCTTTTTTTTTTCTCTTTTGGGTGGTGCTGGGGATTGAACCCAAGGTTTCTTCCATGCTAGGCAAACACCCTACCACTGAGTTATACCCTTAGCCCCTATAATCTGTGATTAAAAGCAAGATTGAAATACAAATAGAATGACCATTAATGTAATCAAAATTTGTATCATAAAAATTTATACTATACCTAGTATCAAACTGGTAAAAACATTCTTATTAAAGTGAGGGAAAATCCCACGATTATATTACTAAACATTTTCTGAAAATAATCGTCACATAAAAACTCTTTTAACAGGTTGATCTTATGATTGTTTATAAATGATACATTTTTATACATATCATCCTAAGAGAATAAAAAATTACAATTGTGAACAACATAAAAGGCAACTTAGTGCCTAATTAATAACAAAATTCAGTAATTTAGATAAAAGTGCAGTAAGGAAAACAGTCAAGCTTGACAAGGTACTAAACCTTGTAACTGTCTAGTAATTGAGACAATTTGGAACTGAAAATTAATAAACAATCAATGAAATAGATTAGGGGTTCCAGGAAGGGACTTGACGTGTGTTAAGTTAAACCTTTAATCTGACATGGAGACGCTTTTTAAATCACTGAAAAAATTATATAACTCAAAAGATGTTTCTGAGGCATGTGACTATTAATTTAGAACAAAATTAATCTACTCATACAAAAAAAAATACAGGCGAAGAAAGGACTTAATTGTGAAGGAAGCCCATTGTAGAAGGAAAGGAGTAAGAAAAATTTAAGTAGCTTGAAGTGAGAAATGCCTACCTAATTCCAGAACCCATTAAGTAAAAATTTGATAAATTTAACGTCATGAAATTTAAATGTAAATATGATAAATAAGCATAAACAAAAAAATCTGTAAATTGTAAAAAGTTTTTTACATGTATAACAAACAAAAGTCCAGTTTTCATAATACATTATGAGCACTTGCAAATCTGTAAAAAAAGGAAAAGTTGATGTTCCAAAATAGGCAAAAGACACAAATAGTGTGTTACTTAAAAGGACATAAAATGGCTAAGAGGGAAAAGATGTTCAATCTCAGTCTGAAATCAATATATGAATAACATGAAAACAAAACAAGTAAAGAATATTTTACCAATTAGATCAAAGTTTGATAACAAAAACTTTAGATAATATCTATTTCTGGAGAGGAAACACTTTCTTCTTTGAAAGTGGAAGTGGAAGTTGGTATAATGTTTTGAGACAACTTGACAACAGCTAACAGAAATTTAAATATGCATACAATTTGGTGCAACAATTTCTATGCTCTGAGCTTAGCCCCAGATATTCTGGTACAATAGATTAAAAATTACATGAAAGTATGTTCATTGCATTATTGTTATAACTATGAAAAATGGTAACAAACTAAATATCAGAACAGAATTGGCTAAGCAGATTGGGGTTCATTTGCATAGCAGAACAATAAAAAATGAGACATCTTCATTTACTGATATGGAAAGATGTCTAAGTTGTAGTAAATGTGTGAACACCAAGATAATGTGCAGGCCATGAATGCTACTTTGTATTAAAGTAAAAATGTGTTGGGTATATATATATATTTTTATATTTGTATAGAAATTTTCTGGAATTATTCATACAAAACTCTCTAGGACAAGGAACTATATGTTTAATTTTATATTTTTTGGATCCATTTCTATGTTTTAACATTAGCAGACCTTTATTTTTTAATAAAAAGTGGCAATATTTTAAGCTTCATAATTGTCATGCTAGTGTGGTATAATTATATGAGATTGGTAGAGAAAATGGATGAGATCTTGATTGTCCTTCTGAAGTCAGAGGTAAGTATCAGAGACATATTTGTGAAAGTTGTCAATTTAAAGGTTTTATGAAATTGCAGAAGTGGAGGAAATCATGTAGGGAAGAGAAATATGTGAAAATCTCTGAGGGGGAAACTCTCGCATGTTCACATTTGTTTAGCAAAGGGGAAGGAGAGTCAGCAAAGAAAACAGAAAAGCTTTAATAAAGAGGTGGTAAAACCAGATCTGTCCATTGTAATATTTAAATCAAAGGAAGAGCTTCCATATTAAAAGTTTCCAGAAGAGTCCTGAAGACGGAGGACTCTGCAGGGAAGAGCACATTTCCCGATTTTCCTCCCAAATCTCGCTATTACGTTTCAGTTTCTTTGCCACCATATTCTTTCCTAGTCACTGTTCAGTGTTTGTCTCATAAAGCTGGGGTCTATACTCCTTTTCCCACCCAAGAGTGACCACATGCAATAACAACTTATAGGTAAATTTACCCACTCCAGACCTTTTCTCCAAACTCCAAACCTCTACATCTAAATGCCTATCCTCTCTTGGAAGTTTCAAATACAATTCAAACTCAGTGTGTGGAAAAACTCATGTTCTCATCTTCATCAGCATCCACTTCCCAGGGAATAAGACCACCACCTAGCTAGTTGTACAAGACAGAAGCCCAAGAACTATTATCAACATCTTTTTTTCCCCTTACACTTTTATTTCCAATCCATCATCAAGTTCTACTGATTTTACATTCAAAATGGCTCTCAAGTTTATTTCCTTCCCTCTGTCTTCAGCACCACCATCTTAACCAAATGATCATTGTCCCTTACCAGAATATCTCTTGTAACTTCCTAACAGATCTGCATCCATTTTGGCCAGCTCCCAATCTGTTTATTACACTAGTGATGGAAAATTACTTCAAAGATCACCTTGAGACTGTCAATCCTTTAAAAAAAAACTTTCAATGACCTTTAGAATAAAAGAGAGCAGAAATCCTTTGACTGGGCTATAGGTCTTAAATTGTCCACCACTGGCCTACTCTCCAGTCTATATTGTACTGTGTTCTATGTATGGAACCCTCAAGGCCCTTGTACATCTTCTTCTTTGTGATTTTCATAGTTGAAAGTTTATACTTACTTGTTATTGTCTATTCTCTGTTTTTACCACAAGATGGTTATGTCCAGAAGAAAAGGAACACTGTTGATTTGATCAAAACCAAAAATTGGCAACCTTGCATATGATATAGCTCAATAAATATTTTTGAATTAATGGATAAATGAATGAAAACAAAGGGAAGTTTCAAGAATAAAGGGTGTGTGTTTGTAACTTGGCTGAGAAATCTAAGAGAATGAGAGTAAATTCTAAGAAACAGAGAACCAATTTGAAAATAGATGATTTTTTTGGGTGAATTCCAGATGTATCTTAAAGAATATGAAAGTGGCTATTGACAAGAATATTCAAACATCTAGCATATGGTGTAAATTTTGGGAAAAGAAGATCCCCTAAGTGATTAGTTCTGAAGAAATGCTGGGCATAAGAGTATAAGGTCTCCTGAGGTCAAAGGACATATATATTTGAAGCAAAGGAAGGAGAAACCCAGAAGGATTGTGACCCTAAAAGCTTTATATTAGAGTGCACATGTTGAGAAGTGGAATGATTTCATGAGGCTTAGGGTGTTGCCATAGAAACTGGTTCTTATGATAGTATGAGTTGTGGTGTCTAGCCTGGGTGATGTTCCCTGAGAAGTTAAAAGGTCCTTAAAATTGAGGAGCATGTCTCCTTCCTTCCTGCCTCCCCAGCACAGACACCCAGTAAGTGTGCAATACATATGTCCATTTTAAGTTAAATTGAAAACCTTATTTTTCAGAAATTCTGCCACTTTGTTCTTATAGCATCTTTCTAGACTCGGTGTCTCACAGTTAGCTCACACAAATTGCTTCCACAAGACTTCTTAAAGGAATAATTAGTATTTGCTAAAGCTTCTACTTCCTCATCACTTGATCTTAAGCAGTGAGAGGTGTGTGTGTGTTTCACTTTTTTCTACCATCGGGACTTCAAGAATTAAGTTGCAGTTACAGTCAGTGAGCAGTGAATGTATCTTGGCAATTATAACAAGAATTACAACAAGAAACCAGAGAACAGGTTTTTAAAAAACACGTTAGTCGTTCTTGGGAGGGTTTTTCAACTCAAGCAACTGCAAACATCATCAAAATTCCATGATACAATCAACGAGGCGCTATGAAATGCTGATTACTAACCTCTGGAAATGCACATCCAAGCAGCCAAACTTGTATATTATGACTCACAGAACTGTGGCCTTATAGTCAGTAAGAAGAACACCCATGAAAATCTGCATACCACCAGAGGTATTGATTGAGAAGCAGGTATACGAGTAACACCCACCCAATCCTATCAGGAATCTTGATTGAAGAGAAAATTGTCAAACTTAACTCAATCTGAAAAAGAGCAACTCTGACTGGTATCAAATAGTAAATGCAAAATCTCACAAAAATCTTTTACCCTCAAAAATATTTACTTTCATCCAGAAGTAAGTACTATGTTTTATGATAACAAGTGCCTTACACAATACAGTATATAGAAAACTGTTTCTGCAAATGTACCAAAATGAGGATTCCTGGGCCCTATTTTACATTATCAAATTCTCATTTCCAGGGAGTGGGGAGCAGGAAACTAGATTTTTGGTTAGGTGCCCAAGGTAAATTATGATGCACCTTCAAATTTTGAGAACATCTGACACAGAAACATGAATAGTAAGATTCAATCCCTAAAATTGTTCTGGTGCAAATATCATAGATCTTATGCAAATGAAGAGAGACACAGTGATTCCAGGAGTGTTCTATTACTTAAACTGCTATTGTCAGTTTATGATGTTCCCATCACTGTGAATGTTGCTGTTAGAGAGAATTTCTTGGCACACAGGGTAAAAAGACACCTTTGGGATCAGACAAAACTGAGATCCAATCCTAGGCCTTCCATTGTGAGACCATATTAATTGACCAAACCAATTAATATCCACAGGTCTTAGGTTTTCTTATTTTAAAAAATAGAGATACTAGCATGTTTAATAGGCAAATAAATGTGTATGGCAATTAAATGAGAGGAATGAGAACCGTGATGAGTCTGTACAATCTCGGGTAGTTTAGTCCACATGAAAGGAAACATGAGATGGGAAATGGTAAGAGAGAAAACCAGAAACATGGTTATGAATGGTCTTATAGTCCATGTGAGTGATTTGAACCTGATGATATTGATTTTTTCAAATCCCCAATGTGGTTGCATGGTTTTTATTTTATTAGATATGGCTCAATAATTCTTCCTCTATCTCCTTAAACAATCTCGGCTCCATTTAATCCAAGCCTCACTGTCTAAGGATCCTGAAGAAAATAATAGGACGTTACTTAGGGAACACAGATGGGAAAAGAGGTAGTGCTAGTAATCAATCACTTTATTAGCAAGAGAGGTTGCCTGCTCCACTTGAGCTCTTCCAGTCGAGCTGCGAGGGGTCAGAGCTATACTCAATGGCATTGAAACAGCCTGCATCACTCACCACAAATAAATAAATAAACAAACAAATAAATAAAATAAAAAATAAATGTTTTCTCTAATATGCAGATGCTAATTCACAATAAGGTGGGAGGGGCACTAGGGAAGAATAGAGTTATCTTAGATTAAGTAGAGGGGTGTGAAGGGAGAGGAGGGGAGAGGATGTGGGGATAGGAAGGTACTAGAATGAAACAGACATTATTACTTTATGTATGAGCGCATGACCAGTGTGATTCTACAGCATGTCCAATCAGAAAAATGAGAAAATATACCCCATCTATGCATGATATCTCAAAGTGCATAAATGCATTCTACTGTCATTAAATTAAAACAAATGCAAAACTTTAAAAAATATAATTAAAATATTAAGTGACAACTTCTGTAATTGAAGTTCATACATATTTCTATAGAAGAAGACATTAATCTGCTTTAAAGAGTGAGAGGAGTCCTCATAGAGGAGTTACCATTCGAGGTGGGCTTAATAGAAGATGGAGAATGTCTACACAGGGAAGGACGTGGGCAGGGGAGTGCGTCATCCTAGGGGGAGCAGATGGTGCCAAAGCCACAGTGAGCTCAGGCCTAGAGAGCTGGAAGAGGCAGGACTTGGCCAGTGATTGTTCTGGGTTAGCTTTGCTGTAACCAGCCCTGCCTTCTTTATTCCAATGGGAGTCACAGGTGAGCTTCCTTCTGCAGCTGCAGAGTGGGTTGCAAAGGCCTCACAGGGAAGGCATACCATGTGGGCCATCATTCTCTTCCCTCCACCATTTCCTCACCAGGACACACCCTCACAGGTGGCTCTGCAATCACTACTGGCTTGCCAGCGTCAGCCCACATCAGAATTACTTTTCTGAAGGTCAAGTGCTACTTTCTTGGTGCTTGTTCAACACCTGGGTTGTGTTACTCATTTGCAAGGCATTTTAGGATGTGATAAGCTTTTTCTCTTCAGCACAAGTTGGGAATGAGAGTCCTGTTGGGAAAGTTTCATATCCATTTTATTTATACAACCAGAATCCCCAAACAAAGCTCTTAAATGTTAGCTAGGTATTCCCTTCCTAGTGTTTGCTTAACAAGTTATTATTGTTGCTTATCTGTTGTATCTTTCCAGAGGATGTTCTCATTGTGTGTGTGTGTGTGTGTGTGTGTGTGGGTGTGTGTGTAGTGTGATTATGTGTATTAGTGTGCATGTGCATGTCAGTGTGTTCTATGATGCTGCAAATGTCCTCATAGTATATTAAAGATTCTCCCTTTTTTTTGAATGTCTTTTATTTATTGTCAACACTTGGGGACTTGGAAAAATTCCTATGGGACTATATATCCCATTATGAAATCTTTAAATTTTTGTACCTAATTCTAGGAAAAAAAGGGCCTTTGAACATTGGGTGTGGCCTGCCCTAGAAAACTCTGCTTGGACCAGCATTCTTCAATGGCAAGATTTTTGGTAAGAAGTACTTTGACCTTGGGGGTTACTTCCTCTTTCAAGAGAACCTCCTTAGTTGTGAGTTAAACGGTGTGAATAGGGCCACACCCTGTGGTGTGAGCCCAGGCAAGCATTCTTCCTTAGAATGAATACCCTTCCCTCCACTTGCACTCACATCCCAACAAACACTGACATGGTGTAAAAATACTCACTGACTATCAAAACAGAAAAAAATATCCGACAGCAGAATAATATTGGGAAATAGTGGATAATGAATTTACAGAACAGCCAGTTAGTGTGATTCAGTAATTTTTTCATGCAATAAACATGGATTGAGTTCTTATTAAGTGTCAGATACCATGCTAGGGTATTGGGGATTCAAGATACCCATAAAGAGGTCACTGTCTGGAGAGGATGATGTTCTCCTGAAAAAAACCAGAAGTATTAGTTTGTACTTATATGTGTAGTATTTATTTTCTACGTGTCAGTGGATCCCAGCCTTTAAGCTGGAAGCTCAGTGGGATGAAATTATTGCAAGAAGCATCTGGTATATTACATTTATCCATCATAATTGACTAAATAATTGATAGATCCAGAATTTTAAGTCCTCCACTCATTAAGTAGTTTAGTAATAAATCCAAATATTTATTTGAATTTTCAAATATCTATAAAAAGCATCCTATTTGGAAAAATATAATGACATTAATAAAATACAAATTAAATTGGTTAATTGAAACTTTAGTCATTGAGTATTTCTTGACAGATATTAGTAGTGATACTTATATCTAATTAAAAACTTGTATATAATTGTGAACTATATAACATTAAATTAAAAGGGGAATTCTATACTCTAAAAATAGGAGCCACTTGAGAACCACTGACCATTTAAATTGTGTACATGAATGAGCCTAAAGCATAGCTTATGAAATAAATAAAAATTCATTAATTAAAAATTATTTCACTAATATTTATTGAGTATCTACAACTAGGTGCTGCATCTACAACAGAATATTGCAGAAAAAACTTGATAAATATTTATAAGATTAATCATTTGATGAATATATGGATAAACTAATTTGTCTGCAATGAATCTACATTTCTCATTATCTTTTACATGAAATTATTAATGTTTCAAGTACAATGTTAGTGACCTGGTAGCTAATATGATCAAGTAAGAATGCAGAAAACAAATAAAAGTGGTACAAATGCATTTTTAATTGCAAAAGTTAGAAAGAAACTTAGATGTTCTCTAATATTCCCTGATGCTTAAATTCCTCTCTTTACCACGTATTTAATAGTTAATTGTTGAAAAATTGTTAATCTTTGCAAAGTTCAAAATGAATAAATATATTGAAATAATCCCTAAAAGCATTATTTTATATTTAAAGTAAATAAAGGAATATAAGTTCTGAAAGTGATAACGAAAAAAAATCAGAAATTTTGGTAGTGTGGCTACTTTCCCTATATATTTTCCTGCAAAAAAGGTGGCAGATGAAAAGATTTTCAAATTTAATGAGAGTACTTTAAAACCTCCTTAGCGTGAGGAACTACATTCAATCCTCAGCACAACATAAAATAAATAAATGAATAAATAAAATCTCTTAACTCTTACACTTAAAGTACCATGTACTTTACATGAAATGTTCATTTCTTTTGTACTTGTTATGAAGTTAATCAATGACCATTTTCTTAAACATCTTTTTAAGTTTTTTTTTTTTTTTTTTTTTGTGGGGGTGGGTAGTGGGAATTGAACTCAGGGGCACTCAACCACTGAGCCACATCCTCAGCCCCTATTTTGTATTTTATTTACATACAGGGTCTCACTGAGTTGCTTATTACCTTGCTTTTGCTGAGGCTGGCCTTGAACTCATGATCTTCCTGCCTCAGCCTCCTTAGCCACTGGGATTACAGGTGTAGGCCACCAAGCCCAGTTTATGGATATTATATAAAGTTTATTTAACTGTCATTGAATTCTAGGAAGTTATGACTGTTAAAGCTAAAGTATATCACAACTTACCAAAGCAGTGGATGATTTAGTGTTCTGGGTCATGTCTACAACCAGCCACTGCTTCATGAGAAAATTAGGAAACTGTGACAGTTTTTATCCATCTTCTCCAGCTAACTTAAGAGCCTTTTGTGTTCTAGGAGCTATTAACATATCAAGACAGTATATGCAGGATCTAGCCAGGAAACAACCTTCCTGTTCACTAGACAAGTTGTTGGATAGTAAGGGTGATACATGCTAGAGTTTCCCAGACCCTTGCCTGAAAGCAGTATTGAGATGGAGTCATGAAACCTGGCTGCAAATTCTCTAACTGGGCATGCATATTTGATTTAAACATTAATCCCTCAATTTTCTAATCATTTTGAAATCAGAGACACTAATAGAAGCTGGACTTTCTTTTATCGTCCTAACTACATACTTGTTCCTTTAGACACACCTCCCAGATAGAACCATAAATATAAATGCTACCTCATGCTGAACTTATGATACATGTCCATGTTAAATTGGATAAAACTTGTGCAACTCAGGAAAAATTTGCTCTCTGTCCTACGTTCACTATCTTATTATCCTGCTAGCTTCCACAGTTGCTTTATATCAATATTACTTTATTTTGCTAGGTCAAGTTAATAGATGTTCTTGGTAAGAACTTGTCAAACTTGTTTTCTTTTTTTCTGAGTAGGTGTGCCCTATCAAAATGTAGCTTCACACTGTACTTATGTCTTTGTTCTTTGTACCAATTTTTGTTACATACATAGAACTTAGTTTTGAAGACAAAGTGTTTTAAATACTTTAGAGAAGGATTAAAATACAGCAGCATCAAGAAGATCAACTACTTTTTAAAAGGTCTCACAGTCTTTGTGACGTGAAAAATTAGTTTTTCTTGGCAATATTCAGAGAAATTGTGGTTAATTTTTATAAAGTCTTGCTATCATTCATTTAAAAATAAGTTATACCTGAAGCAGACTTGTCCTATCTCTGGGTCTCAGAGTTCTTGTTTAGAAAGTGGAAATGTTCTGTTAGATGAAATGAAGTTGCTTCTAGTTCTAACAGTTTTTTTATTTCAGAAAACATATACTTCTGTAATAAATATATTTTATTCTAAATTTGAGAAAGAAAACTTTGGAATTGTGTTAAACATTGCTGTTAGTTCTTAATGTAATGTATACTTCACTGATGATTTTTTGCAAGATTAACTTCTGTATCCTATACAATAGAAAATGTTTACTTTTGTATAACCCAGTGATTACCATACAGTATACAGTCCATATATTTTTTCAAGGACTCAAATTTTAGAATTGGGAAGAAACTTTGTTTTAATCTAGTGATGACACTTTACAAAAGACACATGGGAATCTGAGATGGTTATAAAGGACTTGTTCAAGGTCAAGTTAGGTCTTCCTTCCATATTGGCTTAACTTCTCAATTCGATATTTCCCGAGTGCAGCTATTTTTATGGGGACAGAATATTAGAATTCAAAGACTGAAATTACTACAGCATAACCTGATTATCAGAATGATAAAGATACTAGGCATTCGTAAGATACACAAAAAGAGTTGTACTATTTTCACAATTTTAAAAAGGCTAGAAACTTTAACCAAAAATTAAAATATCAAAACAATAATTTAAAATGCAGGACCCAAACTTTGTTGCTTATTTCTGTTAGGAGGAAAAAAAATGATCTTCATTCAGTTTGCTCAACCCCTGATTTTTGCCTGGTGTGAGGGTTCAACCTGTGATCCCATTGATTCAGGAGTCTGAGATGGAAGGATTGAAAGTTTGAGGCCAGCCTCAGAAATTTAGTGAGAACTTAGAACCTGTTTCAAAATAAGAAAAAAAAAATTAAAATGGGGTGAGTGCCTGAGGACAGTACCAGTAAACAAACCATTAATTTTAAGATTGCTTGGACACTGGCCCATAGTTATCATTTGGTAGGGATATTTTAAAAATGCTATACAATTCATGGTGACAGCGATGTATATACTTCCCCCCTTTTGTTTAAAAGAATAATAGAAAGATACATTGAGAAATAAACTGAAAATCTTTTGTATTCTCTTTATAATATTAATCTGTCCAAAGATCTAGGTATATAATTTACTAAAATTTTGTTTTATATTTAATTAGAAATAATACATCATCAACAGCAATTTATTTCATGAAGATAGCTTACATCTTTGAAAATAAGACGTGTCTGTGAAATATGAGTGTTTCCTCTGACTTTCATCTTTAAAGTAAAGGAGTAGGATTATGAAGTAAATCATTCGAACTGGATTCATGTTGGTCTTAAAGACCTATGAAAATCATTAAATTTGTTTTTAAGCTTTTAAAAATTAATTCCTTTTTTTAGTTTTATTGATTTTATTTTTGAAAATCATTAAATTACCCACATATAACAATATTTTATAAAGTTATAGATATTTAATATAGGGGGCCAGGGAATTTGTCAGCAGGGGTACAAATCCTGGTCCAGTCATTTCCTACCTATGTGACCCTGGGAAAGTTACTTAACCTCTTTTTGCCTCGGTTTCTTATAGGGCTAACACAAGTGTTTATCTCATAATTATGTGATTTAATATATATGCCAAACACAGAAAAATGCTGAATAAATGTTAGCTATTATTATTATTATTATACACTGAAATAAGCATACTATAATAATGAATATGCATATATAATTTTAATTAATTAAAAATATTTTTAGTTATAGATGGACATGATACCTTTATTTTATTTATTTTTAATTTTTTTTAGTTGTCAATGTATCTATATTTATATGTGGTGCTAAGAATCAAACCCAGTGCCTTACACATGCTAGGCAAGTGCTTACCACGGCCCACTATGACCCTAGCATCTATTTGTTTATTTTTAATGTGGTGCTGAGGATGGAAACCAGTGCCTCACACATACTAGGCAAGTGCTGTACCACTAAGCCACAACCCCAGCCCCTAATTTCCATGAATTTAAAAATGTGTGTTTGAATTCACGTGAATTGATTTGGGGTGTGATAGTGTTGGTATATTCTGTATTATCCTCAAGTCTGTTGAATCAGACTTTTTTCAGTGTGTGCATGTCAGAGAATAAAAGATTTTTTTGTGTTGGGTCATGAAAAAAAAAAAAAAAAAAGACTGAAAGTGGCCTTCCCAGAGCATCTAGATTCTTAGGCTCCTGAGAGTTTCTGAGTGCTGTCTCAGGTTTTCACCCTCTAGTGAACAATGAGCAATAAAACTGGCTCCAGGGATGGGGAGTGAAGATAATGGCATAAGCAGCTTGGAGGGCGGGGGATCACCCCAGGGTGTAGACTGGGCAGGGGCCGAGGAGGAGGAGGTGGAGAAGTATAACAGGGTGGAGCTGCAGAGGTCCCAGGACAAGCAGTAACATGTGATTCCACTCTGGGCTGGGCTGTACTGAGGGCTAGGGAGGCTTCGCTGAGATTAGGCATGCTTGGTTCTTGAAAGGATGGAACGCAGGTTGAGAGAGACAGAAAAAAAATGCAAGTAGGCTAAAACTTTCTTAGCATAGGATGCAGTTCCTAGGGGTAATGCTGTTGAAAACTTAAGAGAAGGTGGAAGTAGATGGGGCATGGCGGAACGGTGAGAGATACTGGGGAGAAGAGCTTAAAAAAAAAGAGGTTGGTATCAATTAAATAAAAATTTTGACACACAGGACTCTCTATGACTCAAGATGGTGTGTTAGTGCTCCTAAAGCCAATTAAGAGCTAAATGGAACAATAGCAACCAAAGTGATGTTGCTATTCATGATTTGTACTGGATCCAGGGAATAAGAACAAGAAGTTGTTGCAACAGCGAATTCGAACTTTGGTTTCTGTGGCTGATGATGAGCTTTGGTTGAATTGCAATATTCATAAAGAACTGAAGAAACGTGAAGGGCAATGGTGGGTGGGATTCTCAGTGTGATCTGTTTAGGGAGTTTTCTAAGGAGGTATTTAATCTCCCAGGAAACCACCCAGAGTTATAGTCATCTCCTTATTAAAACCGATAAACTGTATGGAGGCAATGAGGGACAGTCTGTGGGGAAAAAGGATAAATAAATCCCTCTGATCCTTTTAATTTTAATTGATCTTTTACCGGATAGGGCCCCTCACCTGCTAATAAACCCTCAGATCACTAAAAGGATCATCCTCTCAACTGCCCCAAGCAAGCCTGAGATTTCTAGGAGAATTTCACCCAGTGTTCATGGGCAGAACTGGTTGGATGCCACATGCAGCACTTCCCATCCCCAGATAACAACATTATCGCTTTCACTGGGGACAAATGGATCCTAGATGCAGACATCTGGGGAACCCCTCTTTTATTATGGAGGGGTATCCAATTAATGAAACATTATAAAAATCCTTCAAGAGTGAAGATCTGTGGACCACTGTGAACCTAAATCTCGCACATGGGCAGTTCAGGAGAACTCTAATAATGCACAGTGACTGTTCTCCAGTGTGCCTGACTTTCCCAGAGCCAAGGCTTTGCCATTGGGCAGAGCTCTGTTGGGCTGTCTCTTTCCTTACAGCGAAGTCGTCTCTGCCTTGCTACACAACCACACATTGATTATTTAACTTTTTTACAAATAATTTAAATTGACTATAAAATGAAACAGGACTCTCAAAAGTTGCTTGAGGGAATAAATAAATTAGCATCAATGCTTTCATTTAAGAGCTTCTAAAGTACTTTGTTTTTTCCATAGAGAGCCCTTTTAGTATTTAGTAATTACAATGAATAAATATATAATTACATAAAATATGTTCTATCCTAAAATGAAAGGGTTGTTAACCTGCGAGAAGCATAAATCTATATGTAGGGGAGATCCCTTTCTCCAATCCCATTGTTTGCCTTTGGGTGCAGCATGTATGAGATGGGTCACCAGGAATGGTGGTCTACAGGAGGGACTGATAAGCCACCTTGCAGAAGATCTTACCTGGGAAAAAGAATCAGGAAAACTTGGGGAAGAAAGAAATATTGGTTGTAAGACGTGAAGAACCAGTGATGAATATACCTGTTGAGCATCATATAGATTTGTCTCTTGACCCAATATATTTCCAATTCCAATAGAAAAGGAGGTAATGTATGTAAGGCTGAAATGACAATTTCACTGAAACCTATAGACATTGATTACTAATACATGATTCCCAATCCCAACAACTCCTTGTAGAACCCACTGCAGCTTCTGCAGTTTGAGGATTCTGGACATGTCCAGTATTCCTGGAGGATACAGAGTTTCATGGTAAAAGATGATGGTAAACCCTGCAAAACTAGCTTATCCCGAGCACTGAATTCCACAGGAAAAATATCAGCAGAGAAAAGAGGAAGAAAACGGAGGGTGCTTAAGTGGGGGCAAGTTCATGAGCATACATGAGACAACTTTGCATTCTTAGAAATCCTGGGGTTCCACATAAATTTCACATATATATCACTTTGAAAAGTAGGGTGCAATTGTCTTTAGTTATCATTTTACTTTGATTTTTTTTATATATATAGGAGATTGAAACCAGTGCTTAACTACTGAGCCACATTCCCCACAGAATTTTTTATTTTTTTTTAAATTTTGAGACAAAGTCCTTCCTAAGTTGCTTTGAACTTGCCATCCTCCTCCCTCAGCCTTCTGAGTTGCTGGGATTATAGGTGTGCCCCATCCCGCAGGGCTAGTATGGGCTTTTAATCACCTAGACAGAAAAGTTTCAAGTTCTGTTGCCAAGTCATCATTTTAAAAACCATGTATAAAAAGAGCAATAACAACAAAAATTAAGAAAAAGTTGTGTCATCTTGTCAATCCTCCATCAACCTCCTCACCAAATTAAAAAAAATTTAATAAAATTTAAAAGATAAATTATATTTTTGTTGCATTAATGTAACAAATCACACTAGACTCAAGGCTGACTTTTACTAGCTTTTATTAACACTAAATTTTGGCCACATCTAATTTCTTTGACACAATGAACTATAATTATGCTCAAAAAGCGAATTAAGGTCTGTATGTCTTTCAGAATAATACTAGTCGTTAGCTATAAGAGAAAACCAAGGAAAGAAAAAAAAAAAGGCTACTTGTCCTCTTTGAGGACCAGATTGAAAGAATGCGAAATGGTACATAAAGCCAGGAGATAATAACTTAAGGTTTCATAATATATAAAAACTTATGGTTTCATAGCATAGTGTAGAGGGTACAGGGAGGTCAAGGAGATGCTTAACAATCTGCTATTCACAGATTGTGGTTATCAAAGGCCAGACATATTTGTCATTGAAGAAAGAACTCAAGTTTATTGGTTCTTTGTCTAAGACGAATTGTTTTTGGAGTTTGGAATAATATCAGAAATGAAGCAACAATTGCCTGACAACTATAGTAGAATATTTGGAGAATATTCAATGTTAGTATTCTACTCTCAGACTATGAAGAGTTTACTGAAGTTCTCATAACATGTAATAAATGCTAAGACTATGGAAAAAAATCCAGAAGAGAATAATGAAAATAATTATTCATGTCGAATACTAGACTTCAAGCAATAAACTGTGTTTATTTCCTTTATAAAGTTAAAGTCTGAGGGAGGATAGTTATTTTTATGTCTATTCATTTAGTAAATATATATCAATTCTTGATATATGCTAGGTTCAATTTTAAGTGTTTGGGAAGTAAACTAATAGTCCAAAACCCCTGAGTTATTGGAGCTTACAGTCTAGTGAGGGAAGACAGACAAAAACAGTAAAATGATAGCTAAATTATATGATATGTATTAAAGCGTTAAGTGCTTTGATAAAAATTAAAGTGTGGAAAAGGAATTTAAGAGTGGGATCTGGAACTGAGGTGGTAGAGTGATAGAGTGCTTGTCTAACACACATGAGGCACCGGGTTCTCTCCTCAGCGCCACATAATAATAAATAAATAAAACAAAGGTATTGTGTCCATCTACATATATGAAAAAAAGGGGGGGCTGCCATGGCTGAACAGGGTGATCAGGATAGTTGATCCCATGATCTTTGAGCACAAACATTGAAGAGTAAAGGGATTATCCGTGCACATATCAGGGGGATGAATATCTCAGCAGGAGGAAACGGCCAATGCAAATATTTTAAAGCAGAAATACCTTAAATAAAGTAGAGAGGAAAGAGATGTCACAAAAGTAAAGGAAAAAGTGGGACAGATGGATGATGTGGGACCTTTGTAAAGATATCATAAGGAATTTGATTTTTACACTGGATATAATAAAATATTTCTGACTTTTAAACAGAGAGAAACTATGATTCAATGTTCATTTTCAAAGGATTCTTCTTATTGCAACGTGAAAAATCGATACCAGAGAGGTAAAAAAAGATAGCAGTCAGACCACCTAAGAGCCTAAAGAAATAATCCAGGTGAATGATCTTGGTTGCCAGTATCACTATTACAACCATGGACATGGAAGGAAATTGACCTGGATAGATTTTGGAAGTTGAGTCAAGAGGATTCACAGACAAGTTGGATATGGGGCATGAACAAAATAGAGGAATTCAGTTGAAACTGTTCAGTTTGATGTGCTGATTATGTTTTTAAGGGGATCATTGAATAAACAGTTGGCTAAGTGCTTTTGGAGTTTAGGAAGGAAGTTTGGGCTGGATGTATGAACATGATAGTGATTGGTGCCTGTGGTTTTTCGACTATAAGACAAGAGAATATAATCAACAAAGTGCAGTGAGAAAGATGAGAGCAATCTTTTGGAATTAAATCTTTTGGAATTACAAAACTGAGAGCTAATGAAAGAGAGGCAGAACCATCAAAAGAATCAACAGGTAAGAGGAGAAAAGTAAGTTTGCTGTACTAAGACATTTCAAAGAAAAGCAGATCAAGCATGATTGAATAAAGCCAATCAATTATATTGAATAATTTCACATGATATGAAAGATGAAAAATCGACCATTAGTTGGATCCTGTTTTTCAGAGATTAGAGAAGAAAAGCTTGACTAGAATGGGTTTAAGAGATTGAAATGGGGCAAGAAGAAATGGTGAAATGGACAGATCTTGCCAGGAGATTTGCTAAAACAGAAAGACCAGAGGGAAATGAGGAGGTAGCTGAGAAGAGAAGAAGGAGTAACAGATTTTTGGATAAAAATTTAAAAATTTTAAGATGAGAGAAGTGGAAGTACATCTATATGTTTGTGGAAATGGTTCAATATAGAGGGACAACAATTGAAAAAAAGATGGGTGTTTTCCTGTCCACTGAGGACTGAATCAGGGGGAATGCATTTCACTCCTATTGAGGGATATTCAAGATAAATATTAGAAAGAGCTTCCTGACCACATAACAGTGAGACCAGAAGATAAAAACCATAAGGAGTTATTTGAAGTTGATATGCTGACATTTAAAAACATCAATGTAAATAATAATGTAACAGATGCTCATGGAATATTTATAGCACTCAGGACCATGGAGATACAATGATGAATGAAACTGTCTTGGATTTTCAGGAGTTCACCATAGTGGACTGATAGAGAGTAAAGACCTGAGAGTCAGGCTGGCTGGCTTGAATCCTGCTCTATTATAGCTCTTATTAGCTAATGTGACTCTGGGCAGGTTACTTAAACTCTCTCTCTGCCTATGTTTGCACTTCTTTAAAAAGGGGTAATAAGAGTATGTACCTCATACATTAGTTATGAGAATAAATTAGTTAATATAATTATAAAACATATGTAGTAAATGGTATCTAGAGCTATTTATTAGCTATTTGTAGTCCAATGTAATATGTGCTCATTTAATGGAGATAAGACAACCAAGGCTGCATGGAAGAGACTGGTACACTTTGACTTAGGGGTTATGAGGGGTCCCAGAATACATGCCACAGAAACCATATTTAAATAGACCTTGCAGAATCAGAATCATTTAACGGGGTAGAATAAAGCCAGGCAGAGCCTTCATAAGTGAAGTGCTCAGAATTTGAGGATGCAGACTGTGCTTGAGAACAGGGAGAAGAGGAGAGTGAATGCGTTGGCTGGGAGGTGGCCACTGGAGACAGAGTAGCTGAGCCTGGAGTGCTTGCTCTGGAGTTTGGACTTGGTTCTACACACAGAGAGCTGTCACAGTGTTCAAACATGGAGTCAGCTCAGGGAGTAGGAAAACAAGAGTCAACGGGGAATGGCCCCAGGTCTCAAGTCACCCTTCTCTTATCTCATTAGCATCACCACCTGCTCCAGCTTCTGTCTTTGCTCAGTTCCCTGGTTGGACTGTTCCATCATTCTCAGTTTCTCACTTTCACCATTCTCTCCTGCCTTTATGTATCTGACCTCTGTGTCCTCTGCTTCACTAGTTCTTATCTTCAGAGTCATCCTGGATGAGTTCTAGAAGCCTTCCTGACCTCTCTGGACAGGCATGGCATGCTGTTCTTTTTTTCTTTTCTCTTGGTATTGGGGATTAAACCCAGGGGTGCTTAACCACTGAGCCATATCCCCAGATCTTTTTATTATTTATTTTGAGACAGGGTTTTGCTAAGCTGCTTAGGGTTTCACTAAATTGCTGAGGCTGGCCTCTAACTTGTAATCCTCCTACCTCAGCCTCCTGAGTTGCTGGAATTACATACAGGGATACATCACCATACTTTTCTGCAGGCTCCCTGAATGCTCTGGAATTCCCCTGCCAGAGTGTGTATCCTATTCCTTACTTTTATTTTTAACTATGAACAAAACAAAACAAACTATGACAACAAAAAAAGCAGCCTTTTAAACTCTGTAAGCTCTCCTACAGTTTTTGGAACACAATATGTTATCATAAATGCTGAAAACACATAGATCAGTGAACTAACAAAGTTTAATCCTTTAGAAAATGAATGATCAGATAATTGGGAGAAAGTGATGTTCAGAGTCTACAAAAAACAGTTTAACGACCCTTTTTCAGTGTTCCTCCCACAAGACAATCCTGGGAAATCACCTATGTTTTCTGGATTCATTGTTGAATATTTTTTTTGACATTGGTGAAGTCTTTTTTTTTTTTTTAAAGTAAATGAGGATTTCAAAGCACATGAAATTAAAGGTTCCAACCAGGATTCAGACTGCATCTTCCTAAGGTCTACATAAATGTGAAACTTTCAACTATAAGAGAAAATCGTGTTTGAACCAGTGGCTACTTCCTGCATGGTCATCAAAGTCATCAAATTCCCTAGGATCCTACTAAGTCACCTGCTCAGCATCCTTGTGCAGGACACTCATGTTCCTTGTGTTGGCTTATGTCTCTGCCCCATCCTGCTCTGCCCACCACAAAACTGTCAGCAGCCACCTTCTCATGAAGCAGCTGGCTCCTTCCATGGACCTGTGGGTATGTCCTTATCATCAGAAGGAACACATCCAGGAGATCTCTACTGTCCATCTCATCTGACTTGCACTGCAGTTAATTGTTTATGCATGTGACCTCACTCACAGCTCTTTGGCATGTGCACCCACATGCACATGTAGGTGCACATGCACACGCGCATGCGTGCACACACACACACACACTCACACTCATCCTGAAATGTTGACATCCTGGAAGAAAGGGGTGAGGTCCACTCACATTCAGGAGCCCTTCACTTAAGTGTTCAAAGAAGAAACCAGTTTTGCAAATACATGGAAAGTGCTATGGAAATGCTTGTGGATTGTTTCCTGAGTAGAGAAAAACCACAGAAAGAGGGGGATTAAAAAAGATTTAAACACAGAGCAATTTGGACATACGGCAGAATATAATTAGGTAGCACCATTCCCACAGCCTTGAATTGGGGGTATTAGAATAGAAAGCTTGTGTGTCTCTCTGTTAAACAAAGAATCTGCTTTAAAAAGGACATGAAGTAAGGGAAGAAAAGAGAATGTGGTTAAGGAAACTAGAAAGATCTACTCTGCTGTTTTAAAGGATCCTGAGTTTCATTTCATCCAGGGTGTGGTGTAGGAGGCCTGGGAAGGTGCAAGCCCACAATTACTGTATTCTCTGAGAAATAAAATAGAAACCTACCTACTTTGATTGAGATCTTGGCACAGTCTAACAAAAGTCAAAGAGACCTAGTTTTTTTTTTTTTTTTTTAATTAGTTACCCATGACAGAACAATGATCTTGACATATCATACATTTGAATCAGATGGGGTATAATTTTTCATTTTTCCTAGTGTACAGTTTGCAGAATCACATTGGTCATGCAGTCCTAGTTTTTCTTAACTGGCTAAAATGATAAAGTGTGGGGGGGAATTCTTAGAACATAGGAAGTCAGATAAGTTTTTAATTTTTCCAAACCAGTGTTTATTTGATAAATAACACTGAGACAATTATGCACCAGAATCGTGTACCTCTTCCAGACTCTTAAAGAATGCAATGGCATAGTTATTTGGTGTTATTATGTTTTAGCTTTGGTCCGAGTGTTCATAATGTGAAAGGAAGTCATTCATTTTCAGGATCGGAAATAAACTCTTGTGACCTTGTAGAAGCAGACAGGTTTTCCAATTTCTATTTGTGTTCTCCCCTCCGCACACAAGGTTGATTTCATTTAGCTCTTCTCATTCTCAGTACCATTTATTAAAAATCCTGTATCTGAAATAATGCAACTACAATCCTTCGCTCAGCCTGTCATCAGCTCTATTTTCAAAGATTGTTTATGAACCTTCAAGTGGTGAGCTTTGCCAGTCATCACTGCAAAAACCTCTCCTGAGGTGAGTGCATTGTGATTCATCCTCTTGGAAAGAGGTGGTGGGACTTCTTGAATGTAGGTTTGGGGAGGCATATAGACCTTAAAACCTAATAATTTTATTTTTCTATAAAAAGCATCCCACCTTACCCTAGAATATAAATTCAGTTCATGGGCAGGCTTCACTTTTCTTTTTTATAATTTATAAGCACCTAACCTATTTTACTCTCTTAAAGCAAAGAGTTCACAGATATGGAAAGCTAAGCCCAGGCCTGTCTGGGAGGCTCAGACACTCATCCTCTGTCGAAGATAATGACTAATCATGAATTTTTGTATACAAAAGGGCCACAAACTATGCAAGAAGTTCTATATCATATTATTGTGAAGATTTTTATTTTTAAATGGGAGAAATAATATTCACCTTCTGAGAAGAAAGAGCTAACTCAAAGACCTGTACATTTAGAATAGCCTGAAAGATGATAATATCCAAAGAAGAATATGTTATTATTTTTTGAAAGACAGCAGTAGATGGAAAGAGAAATCAGGTTTTTTTTTTTTTTTTAAAGAAAACTATTTTATACAGGAAACAATGTTAATTGGGATTTTAAAAACTTGATAGTAAAGATTACCAATTTCAGAATGTAGTTTCTAGAAAAGAATCACAAAGGATCTTGGATCTTCTATGTGAAAGCTGCTTTGTTGACTTAGTCAACAAAAAGATGTTCATTTGAAAACACACACACCAAACTGGAACTGCTTATTCAGTGACGCTACTCACCAGAAGAATTATTCTTTGACTCTGTTTTTAGCTGGGTGTGGAGAGATAATTCTCCCCACCGGCTGGAATCTTGGCGAGGAGCCGAAGTGAACACCCATGTGCACACAAAACAATTAGGAAAGATTCATTCTGAATCAGTGGGTTCCCATGCATAGGCTGGGATTTATTAATCTGTCCTGATTGAAATTACTCACAACACAGACTTGGGAGGGATAAGTGAACAGGGTGAAGATAAGTAAATTGGGGTCAACAAAACAAGTAATCTGAGAACATAAGGATAGTAGTAGGAAAAATAATTATTTAATACCTCTCTTTTTAATAATCATTGTTTCAAAAGAATGAGAAAAAATATTAATGTTGTAATATCTGTTGCACAAACATGGCTTTTGGGAAAGGACAGATATGATTCTAGAAAAATTGGAGCAATTCTACACTTAGAGTGTCCAAATCTTTTTTTTTCTTAAATAAAGAGATTTGTTTCAGTTTTCTATTGACTGCAAAATAATAATTAATAATAATAATAATAATAATAATAATAATAATAAACCTCCTTTGATACAATACTTGCTTCGAAGCTAGGGCCAACATAAATTGTTATAGGTAATTGTGTAACATGTACACACCAGCCTTTTCTTTTCAAAGCTGGGAGCAAGATGTCAAATCCAATCCATCAACTTGTCAGTACAACTGCAAATAGCTTTGGAGGAACAAAAGGGACAACCCAAACATTGTTATTTAATTCACAAGGGCAATTAGTTGCAAGAGTTTCCGCCTGTAATTCTTGAAGACCTGGAGTATTATTCCAAATAATAACAGCAGAGGTCAATGCTGAAGAGTTGATTCAATGATAGCAAAATTCAGAGAGTTATTATTATTTTAAATAGCATTTACATGTTTTTTTTTACTTTAAAAATATGTGTGTGAAGATCCTAGAAACAAAACCTCATGGGATCTTTATCTTCTTGAAAAAAGTTTTGTCAATTCAAATTGATTTTCAGAATTTATGTATTTCTCAACTTTATACAAAGCACTGTCTTGAACTTCAGAATGATTTTTATAGTGTTATAAAATAATCTCTGGTGGAAAACTGTGTTCCATATACAAAGCTTAGCAAGTTACTGAATGTTACTTTTAAGAAGTTTTGATTGTGGATTATTAGAAATCATTGTTGACTCTAGATAAAGAGATCTCTGTAGTTGCATCAAAAAATGATCATGTAAATAATTTCAGTTTCATTTTTCTCAGCTGGAAAATATAAGATAGCTACCAATCAACACCCACTCACTCAACAGGAATATTGTATTTATAATGATAATAATTTAGAAGAATTTTGAACTTCTTGGAATATACAATGATTATGTAATGTTATGTTGTCTTAACATTCTGCAACATAACAGAGTGTTCACCTCAATATTTAGGTATAATTTCTATAATTTTATTATTTGAATAGTATTTTCTTTCAGGCTTCCAAGAACCATCAAATGAATAAAGCTTACCCTTTACTGGAAAGAATATAAAACATTAAATGACATTTTTATATAAATGCCATTTTTTATTAAACCACAATAAAGGATAGAACAGAAATTCAGTAGATTAGACAAAGAGGAATTAAAAGAAGGGAGGGAGGATAGGAATGGGAAAGACACTAGAATAAATTTAACATAATTTTCCTATGTGCATGTATGAAAATACATAAGTGAACTCCATCATTGTGCCCACTCACATGAATGGGGTCTTAATTAGAATCAGATATAACCTATGCTTATAAAATTTTATCAAAATGAATTGTACTGTCATGTGTCACTCAGAAGAACAAATAAAATTAAATTAAAAAAATATTCCTTTAGTAAAGCTAGTCAGTTTTTATTCATTATCTTATATTTGCCTACATTTTTACATGGTCATTACAATATTACACAAAACATTTTACATTATAATATTTTTCTTGACTGTGGTTTTGCAATTTAAAAAGTATTGTCATATTCTGCTTTGCTTTATTAGAATGCTTTAAACTGTTTCATTAAAACAATATATTTTAGATTTTTGAACTTTTTCCCCCTTGGTTTTGTTATTATAAGTTTTCCACTAATATTATGATAAGTCTATCATTTTAAAAGTGTTTTCCTAAGGATTATATGGTCTTAGTTTTCTCTGTCTCCCATATATACTGTACCTTATAGAAATAGTATTAAACTGGAAAGTAGTAATTTATTATTTGTTTCAAGCTCTCCATTAGCATCTTAGGAAAAGGATGGATATTGCTGATATTTATGTTATAGAAACCTAGCTTAAGGGCTCAATAAAAATCCACTGAATAAATAAATAAGCAAATTTTCAGAAATAAAACATGATGTGGATTTTTTTCATGATCATTGAAAGACATTGTTTCTGTAAACACTGTAAAATTTATAAAGTCACACACAATGTTCCATTGGGCCAATTCCTTCACAACACAGCCACCAGTATCATTGAGTAGATTTTTGGCACTTTCATGGGTGTCATTTGGCATCTTGAGGTTGTTGTAACAATGAATCTTTGATTATAAGTATATATAAATATCTTCTGAGTATTTCAGGGAACTAATTTTAAAATATATTTACTTAGCCATTGTTTGTTTATTCATTTTATTTTATATTTTCTCAACATGTATTATTTAAACCATGCCATTGAAAGTGGTTTAAAATTTAGCCTAATTTGTATGCAGTTCAATTTAATGTTCCTTTAAATCACTCCAAATTTTTTTTTTAAAAAAGTTACTACAATTGAAGATTACAATAGAATAGTATATAGTAAATTGCAAAGAATGAGGAATTTTCAGCCTCTTGCTGAGTTCCTATGCTTTGGCCATGCTGACCCAGATACTCTGCGCATGCAACCTTCACCACTCATGTGTCCATCCACTCTGTCCTTCATCAGCCACCCTGAACTGCAGGGTGGTAATGGGATGCGCACGGTGCCCAACACGCCCTGCATTTCTATATTCATTCAACATCAGCTAACTCAGAGATCTTTTTCTGATCTCCAGATTACAGAAACTAAAAGCAAATTTCCTTCCCCAAGCAGCTTGGGACCTGCACTATTCCTCTATCTGAAATTGCACTTCTCCTCATATTTTTCCTGGGAAGTGCTATCTGATTTTAAAGACTTGGCTCATTCTATATCATTTCCATGAAAAATTCCCAACTCCTGTAATCTGAATTCATCTCTCCCACTTGTAGTTTGCAGAAACTGTTTCTACCCCTGTTTTGAAGCACATATCTTGGTCTACCTTTGGTTATAGGGTGCTGAGATGGTCCAGAGCCTACTCTGGAATCAGCTTTTCTGGCTTCGAATCCCATTTTAATCTCACTGCTTCTTTGGGCAAGATTCTTTATATTCCTGGGCCTTGGTTTCCTTTTCTATGAAAAGACACAATAATAAAACCTACTCATATGTTTGTTGAAAGGATTAAATGAAATCATATATTTGAAGTGCATACAGTAAACATCAAAGAGTGTAATCTAATGTTAACTTTCTTCATAGTTTGTGAGTTGTTGGGGGAAAAAAGCTTTGCATTACTGATAATTATAATAGTAAATTGCATGAAGTAATAATGTAATGAATAGCATTTTAATTTGGAACAAGTTTTCTAATGAGTCCTCTTCTGGGTTTGGAAAAATCAAAAGTATTTTGGATAAACTTGCAAAAGAGGAAATGACAGACTGGTTAGAACAAAAATTATTAAGAAAAAATGAAATTACTTCAAAAGATACATATCTTCACACTGCTTTCTTTTGTTCAGAGGCAGCTGCATTTACTCTTTTCTGTTTGGAAGCATACTTTTAAGGCATTCTTCCTAGAGTTTGAAGGAAAGAAAGAAAGAAAAAAAAAAAAACTAGCCTTTTCCTAATCTTCAGTCACAGAAGAAGCTGAATCTGAGCTCCATTGTTTCCTGTCTCCTGCTGGGCATAGGAGCATTCATGTAAATAGAATTCCTTTGACACCACAGGTATGTTTAGAGAGGTAAGGTATGTGGGACTGCATAGGAGAAAATTAACAACTATTATCTACTCATGGTGGAAACTAAGAATTCCCATTACATTCCTGTCCTGGAAGTCCACAGAGGAGAGTCAGTATTCGAATGGAGAGTTGGAAACTAGGTGGAGGCTGAGGATGCCACATCTTTGGTGTGACCAGTCTGTTTAACCCATGGGCAAAAGAGGAGGGAGGTGTTTTGGGGTAGCTCTACCTGGGCTCTCCTTTCTCTATTCACTTTAATAACCAAGTACATGCATACCTTTATTTCGAAGGAGGGATCAGGAAACAAGTAAGTGCATTTTAAAAGCAAACGTAAAGTTTTCCAGGTGACTAAATACTGAGTAATACACTCAAATTCTCACCTGCTCACTTTAGCTGAGCACCAGAAATGATCTTGATGCTGTACATGATTTGATTCCCTTATTATTACACCCCATGAGATTGTGATTCTAGCCAGCAAGCTGATTTTCACATCAAGCCTAAATGGGCAACAAAGACATAACTTAATTCCCCATTGAAAGCAGAAATGACACCCTTCACTCAGCACTTACTATTTCCTCTGTCAGACTCTGGTGTCCAGATCTCCTCCACCTGGCAGATCAGTCCTCCCTTCATGGTGAATCTCACTGCTTCTATCTCCATGTTACTTTCCAAATTTGTTTCTTCCTTACCCCTTCAGCTAACAAGATTTTTCCCCTTTGTCTTTAGATCATCCAATTCTTGCTTTTTGTTCTCCTGTGTCATTTACCAACATCATAATCCTAATTATTTTCTTTTGCCCTTGCCCAACTCCTCTGAGACAATTACCAATTACTTATATGAAATATGAACCCTTCTATTGTTTCTTATATTTCAACATTCATTTCTCTTTTATTTAGGCTCCCTACCTGCCTGTCAATCATGCTTGATTTCTCTTTTTTATACTTTTCTGTCTTCTACTCTGTCACTCATCCTCAAGCCACTCCATATCCAGCTCAATAGAGCCCTCATTCTTTTTCTGAAATCTTCTCTTCTCAAGCCTGTTTAGCAAAATATGGAACAGAGCAGCCTAGTTTTTCTCTTTACATATCCTCATTTCAATCTAGAAAATTCTTGAATAATTGTAGTACTTTGTCTACGATATTAACAGCAGAATTTAGGACAAATATTTTTAAAATTCTTAACTTATTAGTCCCAAATAAGAAAAAAAATCAGATGTATCAGATGACTATGTTGGAGGTTTTTTGTTTTTAACTTACAAGTAAACTTTTGTCTCCATTCAGTTTTTGCTGTTGTCATCTGGATGAAATCAGGACTCCATCCACGATTCCAGTCACTCAGAGAGCTTGGGCTATTGCTACTTCTGTGACTTTGGTTCTTGTCTTGGTGCTTTATCCCAATCTTTAAAAAATACCCCAGGAAAGTCCCTGATATCCTCTAGGCTCACAGAGACAGAAACTGAAGAGAAGACAGATGTGAAAAAAGAAAAAAAAAATAAGTGAAAGAAGAACAATGAAAATGCAATAGGAATAGAGATTGAAATTCTGGCTCGAAAAAGTCCAAAGAAAAAATAATGCAGAGATTGCACTTGCTGCCTTCCAGGGTCTTTTTTATTTGCTAATGTGCATGGTCTTCTGTGGGCTAGTTGGGTGAAAGTGGCCATTTGCAAAGGAGCACAGTCTCTTAAACTGTGGCACAAAATGCTTCATTATCTTCCTGGGAAACATTTGATTATGTGGCAATTTAATTTAGATATGCATGATGACCAATAGGCCCTAAAATGAAGATAGGAGATTACTGACAAGCACTCTAGAATTTAGATGCTTATGTGAAATTTTAGACAGAACAATAAAGAAGTGATGGGAAGCAACCAATCAATTATTAGGAATGAGGAAACCCATCTCATCTTAAAGGAAAGATGCTAAGAATCGGAGGAACTCTGTTGACAAATGATGCAATAAAGGATTAAGGTTTGGAATCACTGAGAAAGGGCTGGTTTGCTCTTCAGAGGCTTTGTGAGTGTGGGAGAACTTAGGTGCCATCTGATTGGGAATGGATGGAAAAATCTGTGTACCATGATTCTTACCAATAAACTCCTGTTTCAATTGCTCCTACATGCCCATATTTCCTTGGGTGGAAGGGTTAGTGTCTGATGGGAAATTTAGTCAGGGATGGCAGTGATCTCCATGTTCACAACAAAAACTGTCTTTTCCTATTGAAGTCCTTAATCGGAGAGTAGAGATTAGGAAACTTGCCTTTTAAAAATAGCAGTCACAGCCACACTATCTGTATAGTGTATTCTAATTTCAAAGGTACATTATCACACAGTATTTTACTGGCAGACAAGAAGACTTTATGGGTGTCTGTTTCAATCTAATTGTGCAGTGAATTGAATAAATACTTTAAAGCCCACTATTTAAATTAGGATTTATCTTCTGACTTATGGGACCATTCTTAGTTTCCAGAATCATAGTCATTATATTTATCATTTTGTTCTTCATATTTCAAGAAAATTGTAGAAAAAAATGAGTGTTAAAATTATTTTCCTGTTATACTCCTTTTATGTGTGATGTGTCAAAATGCATTCTACAGTTGTGTATAACTAATTAGAACAAATAAAAAAATCTAAAAATTATTTTCCTCTGAAAATGATTCAAAGTGGAAATTGGAAAATTGCAATGTTGTCTGACAGCTCATTCATGTAGCATTTATTAGTAAAAAAATGAATATAAGCAATCAGGGAATTAAATTAGATCTTCACAGAAATCAAGGCCTTGAAATCAAGATTTGTAATGAGTTTACTTACATATTTGTAGGTATAGGCTGTACTTTAGAAGTCTTCAGAATCACATCATTTTTTTTTTTTGAGGAACTGTTAGATTGTTTTCATAATTAGTAATAGTTCTTATTGTTGCTTGATGCTTTTACAAGGAAATGTCATAATACTTTATAAATAAGAACTGTTTGCTACAAAGGTTGAGACAGATTTGCTTAGGATGCTGCCACCTTCAGGAAATTTTACCTTGTGATAAGTTTGCATCTATGATATTGGGGAACACATTTCTCTTTAAGGGGTGTTAAAAATTCGCTGTGTTCATGTTATGATTTTTTTTTCTTTACCTGGTAACAAAGAGTTGAATAGCACTTTTGATATTAAGATTTTCTATTTTGGAAAGTATTTGAAAGGGGTTATGTTACTCCATTAAGAAAAACAAAATTTTCAAAACTAATAAAGACATGATGTGAATTTTAAATACTTTTAAATGTTATACCTGACTTGGAAAATTACATATACCACTGCAAATAGTTTGAGAAATAATTAAATAATTTTCCTGCTTAGAAGGGATTAAATAATAAAGCAGTTTACTTATAATTTCTTGTGCCTTTTAATTATGTGGCTATTAATATAGTTATGCTTAATTCCCTAAGATGTGCTCAAGAAAACTACGCTTTTATCTTGAAAATAATTTTCACTCAATGTTGGGATGAAATATTATGGATTATCTTGAGGGTTGTTTTGAGGTCATGATTCATTACAAATGTAAATCCTTCTAAAAATGGAAATTTAAAGAGTTTTGGAGTTGATAATATGCTCCTCAGTATTTTTCAATGTTAATCATGCTCTGAAAACTAATATAATAAATAATAATTAAAAAGCAATTTCTGTACTTGTCTATGTATAGTAACCTTTATATTTATGTTTGTATAGAAGTAACATTCTTGCAAAACACACACACCTATATAAAATATATTAGTTTAGTAGATTCTTTTTTTCCACATAAGACACATATTTATTTTAACCATGAAAATTACCCAATAATTTCATAAATTTAGATATTCCATTGCACTTCTCAATTCCGCTCTCTTCTTTTTCCCCCGCTCTATTGCTACCCAAGTCACACCAGCTTCTGTAGCTGGACAGTTATAGAAGCTGGTGTGACTTGGGTAGCAATCGTTTCCCTCTGTGAGCCCAAGTGTGTTGCTTTGTGGAATTGTAAAAGTGCTCTTCCATGAAGTTTTTGTGATGTTCACGTGAAAAATCACACATACAAGTGATTGTTATCTAAGGTCAATGTTGCTAAGCATATAAAAACAAAACTGATTTGTTGAATTATGTCAAGGTTTTTATTCCAGTTATTAGAATCTCTTTTACTAGAGTCTAAACTCTACATCACATCACTCTTTGCCTGGTTTGAATATTTATTCCATTGCAATTGAAATACTTAAGCTTGATTGCTACATAACAATTTACCTCTGTACTGAAGTGATGATCAAGAAGGAAATGCAAAATACTGATTTAAATTTGAGAAAATAATAACTATGTCAATTTTGGTAGAGGTTACATGAAAGACAGAATGTGAAATCTTTAACCTACTCTCCAGTCAGTACATGGGAAACTTAAAACAAGTTGTCTACTGTTATTTACATTCATTTGGTAGGAAAGTAAATCGGTAATCTTGTTTGTACATAGTTTACAGCGAATCTTCAAACTTTACTTGGTTATATTTATTTAAGGCTTGTTTCTACTACATTTGGTCAGTTGTCCTTTGTGTTAAGACTCTTTAAAGACAGAAAACATGTGCATGAGTGTGCATGTACACACACACACACACACACACACCTCTTCTAGTGTGCAGAAGTAGTTCAGTTTTTGTTAAAACAATCTAAATGTTCTCATTTAGTTCTTTACTCACAAGAGAACCTTCTTTTTTATAAGCATGTCAAATAAGCAAAACAAGCATGAGTTACTTTAGTTAAACATTAAGTGGAGTACAAGGGACCAGTCCCTGATAAGGGAAGAATGTGGATCTGTTTCTCAGAGTGAGAAATGTTAAGGAGGTACAGTTTGCTTTGTAAATAGCAACCATGATGAGACACAGAAAACAGAGAGGTATGCTAAAACACAATGATAGACACCATTTGCTTCTAATAATCTTTTTATTTTACTTATATTCAAGTTTCCAAAAGAAGCAACTTTACAAATGAAATGGACAGAAATTAAAAATGAAATGCATGGGTATATTCAGACTTTTAAAGTGTGATAGATAAGGTTTTAAATAATCTCATGAAAGTATTTGTTAGGAACATGAATTTAAATTTGAATTAGAAAGTGACTCACACTCCTCTTACACACACCTCAACAGACTCAGCGTGCCAGGAGGGAGTGTGACCTCCCACCCTACTGGCTCTGGGCTGTACAGTCATCCCTCTGTTGCTCATTCAGAACTGTCTCAAAGACACATTGAAACTTGAGACTTGAGAGTTTCTAGAAGCCTCTTAAATCTATAGATGCCCCGGAAATTCCTCAGGTTGTCTGCAGAATCTTTTAAATTTGCAGGCCAATTTGGACCTTTCTGTTCCTCTGTCTCTGGAGAATTCATTTAGCAGGGCAGGAGTTTGAGTACAAATCTTTAAAATCCTTGGTTTGGAGAGGATGTAGTCATGCTGTACTGTGTCAAGAATTGGGGCTTATGGGTTCAGAAAACAAACCTAAGAGCCAGGGTGTTAAAAAGGAAATTATTTGGGTCTGTAAACTTGGACAATTTGGGGGTAAAGTTCAGGGAATTCAATAAACTGATACAGAGGGATGAGTAATCAGAGCAGATTAAAGGTCTCTCTACTGCTGACCCATAAAATAATAGAAGTTATGCTTTAAAATGTCAAATAAAATAGCACGATCTGTGAGAAAAATTCACATTCTCATGTTTAAACCCTTTTTCTTTCTTACTGTTAAGTAACTTATATTAGTTTTTCTTCAGTTTAAAATTTGTGATGTAATCTATTGAATTGTTCCTGTGGAAGATGAGACTGTCATTTAGTTTTCTTTAAAACTAGAAAACCACCATCACCACCACCACCAACAACAATGACAAACAAAACAAACAAACAAAACAAAAACAAACAAACAAAAAAGTAAAAAAAACCCAAAACCCTGTCCACATAGATATTTCTGTCTCAACTCATCTTTCTAATTCAGCTATCCCATAATTTGTGTAATTTGTGTAAGACAAAACTTCAGAGCTTACATTATTCTATCTATATTGTACGTATCTGAACCACATAGCAACTATGATTAAATATATTTTAAAAATTTTCCATTTTTCTTTCAGGTAAAAAATTGTAGTGTTGCTTAAATTTCTGTGATCCTTTCAATGAGTCATTTATATATGAACGTTTACAGATTTCTGAAAGCTTAAGTGATCACTCAGGATTTTAATTAACAGTTCATTTGTTTATTTTATTTATTTATTTATTTTTTATTTTATTTTATTTTTTTTTAATTTTTTATTGTTGGTTGTTCAAAACATTACAAATTTCTTGACATATCATATTCCACACTTTGATTCAAGTGGGTTATGAACTCCCACCTTCACCCCATACACAGATTGCAGAATCACATCAGTTACACATCCATTGATTTACATATTGCCATATTAGTGTCTGTTGTGTTTATTTTATTTTTTTTAAGCTGCCTACTAGAATGTCCTGTCTCTCAGCTCCAATGTGGTCTGGCTGTTGTTAGACAAGACAACAGGTTAGACAAGACTTCCCTCCATCCTCATCCTCAGTATTTTCTGTCACTCTTTCCCTTGTTCGATCTACTGATTCCCAATTTCCATAATTTCTGCATTCTTGATCTATTCCTTTGAGAAAAGCTGTATTGGAAGTAACTGAGATGTGACATACCTGAAAATGTATATATTTTACTGTCTCACTTGACTGTATGACTAGATAATGAATTCTAAGTTAGAAATTAATTTTCCTCAGAATATCAAATATATTGCTCTGTTATCTTCTCACTTTCAAGATTACTGTTGAACAATCTTACTATTTCGTGGGATTTTATCAATAATAATACACATTTGCATTTGGCTCCTAATACTTAGTCCTCTTTATTATACCACATTGATTTCTTGTTTTCGCAAATATTTTCAACCTGCTCAAGCATGCCTGATTGTTTCTTAGGGCCAAGAGGTACTACATTGATTTGTGATTTCTGTAAGATATAACATAAATCATTTTTTAAAAAACTAAAAACAATATTAGACAGAATGGAGTCATAGTACAATTGGAAAAGAAGGTAAATGAGTCAAGAAATTTCCCCAAAACACACAAGAGAACTCTGGGGTTACATAAAATACTTTATAACTGTTCAATTTGAGTATCTGTTTATTTATTTTTTTTTATGTCTCTTAACTTTAAGATGGCGGACTAAAAATGGTACGAGCAATTCTTTAGTTTTGTACCTATGTTACTAGAACTTTCTAATATTCAAAATTCTTAAGGACTAATGTTAAACTTATATGCTAGAGAAAGAATTACATGGCAAAGTTCTCAATTACACATGACCTATGAAACATCATTTAAAAAAATACATTTTAAGCAATTAAAACATATCCTTTAAGCTCATTCTTTCACTTTATAATTGTTCATATATTTAACTGGCTTATATCCAACAAGCAATAGATTGACTCTAAAAAAATCCAGCTTCTGGGAAGTCTACTGATGCCTACAGTAACTGGAATGCATTGTTTATGAAACTTAGGTCCCAACATTCTGAATAGTGAGAACCTGATCCCTTTCCTCCGTTAGTCCATATACACCAGCTTCCAGAGTTATTCCTCCTGGTTAGGAAAATGAAGATTCTTTTCCAGCACAGATGCACAGATCTTTAGAATTGGGAATAGTTAAACCTGATTCCCTAGCTAGATTACCCAGTGACAAATTCTACAAGTTGACAATCCCTGTGTATGCACTGAGGCTCTATGCAACTTTTTTTGGTCTCACTCTTAAATATGGCTGGCATCAGATTTCTCAGCAATCCTCATAATTAGAAAACAGAAGAGAGGACTGGGGATGTGGCTCAAGTGGTAGTGCACTCGCCTGGCATACGCGGGGTGCTAGGTTCGATCCTCAGCACCACATAAAAAAAATAAAATAAAGATGTTGTGTCCACCGAAAACTAAACTAAAAAAAAATAAATATTAAAAAATTCTCTCTCTCTTAAAAAAAAGAAAATAGAAGAGAAATGTCTTCAATACTTTAATAATAGAAATCGACTACCAAATTGGAATCCTATTCTTAGCCAACCTGTTAGTTTAGTGTAAGGATAGAATATGGACAGCTTCAGATATTCAATGTCTCAATTTTTTCCCTCTCATGCATCTTTTTGTAGTAAGCTAGCAGAGGATGTTATTCATCAAGGTTAGAACTAACCCAAAAAAGAGAATGATGTGGGATCAGAAATCAGGAGTGCCGACATAAGAGAGAAGAAATGGTCTGGATATTATTTAAAGCAAACCCAAGATGACAACTAACATAGGGAGCCATTCAGATTGAGGAGGACAAAGAACAATAGAAAATTTATTATCCACCCTTCCCCCCAAAAAATTATAGACTCTCATATGTTTGAATGATTTGCAATTTTCCTGGAGATTTCAGGGAGGATAGGTATGTACAAATCTAAACAAACAAACATAAAAGCATGAGGTGTCAAGTTGCACAAACTTCAAATTCAATGTAAAAAGCACATATTAGGGTTGGCTGTGTACATCTAATGGCTTGTTGGTTTAAATTTTAACATTGAGGGCTGGGGGTGTAATTCACTGGTAGCGTGTGTGCCTGGCTTGTGTGAAATCCCGCATTTGATCTCCTGCATTCTAAAAAGATTTTTTTTTTTTATTTTGAACATTACAAACTTGGAAACTATTCATGTGAGCTATCAAGTTTCCTAGGAAGCAATACATGTTCCTTCTTCTTTCAGGACCTTATGTTTGTGTTCTTTCTGCCTGAGATGTTTTTTTCTGCAAAATATTTGATTGTCTCACCATTCTAATCATTCAAATTTTTGCTCAAATATCATCTCTTTGTTTAATTTGTGAAAAAAAAAGTTCCCTGTCATCACTTTAATGTAAGTTAATTCTTCACTTTAACTTCCTCTGCTTCATTTTGTTCATTGAAAATAACAATTTCTGAACTGACCTTATTGGCTTTTTATTGTTTATGCTTTGACTGGTTCTCTGCTATGTCCCAGCCCTTAGAACTTTGTCTGACATGTGGTTCGGTGCTCAGTATGTTGGTAGGTGCTCAGTTAAAACTACAGCACAAGTGAACCCAATGAACAGCAAGTGTCCATGGGAACAGAGACTGTCTTGGGCACCACTGTATCTTCAAACCCTTACAAAGCGTCCATGGGTAGAGAGTTCCAGAAACGTGTTGGTTGAATGAATGAATAAATGAACAAATGAATCCAAGCATGAGATTTCTCTTAACAATTTCAATAAAAATGTCATACTGTTTTTCAGAATTTGAGGATTTCATACAAATAAAGAAAAGTCTCCCCCCACCCAGAAAAATTCAGAATAAATGATGAAGTGAATTCTCTCTTCCCTTCCTCCATGAGGGGTCTCAGAATCTGGGCCGTAAGCTCTGAAGATATGTTTTCCTCACCTCTGAGCAAATCCAGATGAACATGATTCCTGAAGTGGTTAAAAGGGGATAAATATGCCCTGGGGTCAATGTTAATTTGTACCCCCTTTGGAGTTCTGTCCACAGCAGGTCCTCTACTTCTTCCCTGTAGTTTATAACAATTTAGGAAAAAGATGCAAAGTACTTTTTACATTATCTATGAATAATGTAGCTAGGATTCTACTGATTTTTCTTAAAGTAGTATGAAGAGGAGTGAATACTCCAAGAAATGGGCCATAACCTGAAAGTATCATTAGCAAGCACAGACAAGCTCTGGAGAACATAGGCAGTTGTGAAACAGTCACTCTGGGGTGGTGGTGGTGGTTTTGTTGGCATCCTCACTTCCCAGTTTATGAATGTTTTATAGTTTAGAGTTGATTTTGCATTTCTCCCAGGTAAACATTTCCATGGAGTCTCTTAATAAAAGCATATGGCATATATGACAGAATCTTTAGAAATCATGAAGAAAAAAGAAATCCAAAATCAATGTTTTAAGAAAACCGTGACTGAACTAACACTCCCTTGCTCATTCTAAAGTTTTTAAGAGTCAAGGGTGTGTTCTAGAAGCTCCACTTTCAATCAACAGTACTGGCCAAGTTGCCCTTAAGCTGCAGACAAGATCTAACCTGCTGACTCTGTGAGACTGAACTATGGAGTCCCACTCTTGGATTTGAATAAACTGTGAATGAGTGAAAATGTGCTCTGAAATAGAAAAGATTCCAATTTAGTTGAATATATTCCAGAAGTCCAAACTAATTCAATTTCCATGCACATATTCTCATTAGGATTACTAATAGTAGTGACAAAGTTTATTGGACAATTTAGTAAAAATGGTGATTTGTACTTTTTAAAGAATATGTGTTATTTTGATTCCAGTCCTGGAGTCTGCTTCTGATTGGGATTTAGGGAAAGGTAATCTGCTTACTGCTGGGTGGGACCATCAGGGTAGCCAAGCTGAAACTTTTCAAAGGTGTCCTGCTGGAGGGGGTCTGTATTTCCTAGGGATAACACAAGTGGACCAAATAGAGGGGAATTGGGCTCGAACCCCTGAAAGAAGGAAGGAACTCCAGTAAAGTGCATCTGAGCGGGATAGACCTCCATTCAAGCCACACCTTTGTGTGTTACCTGAGCATGAAGTGAAAGGGGTCTACAGAAAAAACCCCAGTCCAGCCCTAAAAGCACTTAGAGAAGCACTAATAAAACATGGAAGGTGAAGCCAACAACCGAGTATGAGTTCTTACCTCACCTCCTTCCTTCTGCTTTATCCCTGATGGGAATGCAAACACATGGAGCTAGAACAGAATCCAGAATCACGCACACATGGTCAACCAAGTTTTGGCAAGGGTACCAAGAATGTACACAGAGAAAGGACAGTCTCTTTAATATGATATCGGGAAAACTGGACATCCACATGCAGAAGAGTGAAACTGGACCCTTATCTTACACCACACACAAAAAAATCAACTAAAATGGATTAAAGACAATCGTAAAACTGAAACAATAAACTATAAGAAAACTAACTAGAGGAAAAACTCCTTCACATTGGTCTTGACAATGGTTTTTCAGATATTACACCCAAAACCCAGGCAAGAAGAAGAACCACACTGAACTAAAAAGCTTCTTTACATCAAAGAAAATGATTAACAACACAAAAAGGCAACCTATGGACAGGGAGAAAATATTTGCAACCATAGATCTAATAAGGGGTTAATATGCAAATTATTTATGAAATTCCTACAATCCAATTACAATAGAAAAATAATTAAAAATGAGTGAAAGTTCTGAATACACATTTCTCAAAAGAAGACATGCAAATGCACAACAGGTATACAAAAAGGCATCATTAATCATCAGGGAAATGAAACTCAAAACCAGAATGAAGTATCACCTCACACCTGTCAAGATGGCTAATGTCAAAGACAGAAGATAAGAGTTGGTGAGAATGTGGAGTCAAGGCAATGCCCGTATGCTGCTGGTGAGAATATAAATTAGCATAGCTACTCTAGAAAACAGTAGGGAGGTCCCTCAAAGAATTGAAAATAGAACTGCCATGAGATCCAACAAGCCCACTATTAAAATAGAATTGGACACTCAGAGGAAATAGAATTGGTATGTCAAAGAAATGTCTATACTTCCTTGTACATTGTTGCATTTTCTCAGTGGACAAGATATGTGAACAACATTAGTATCTGTCAACAGACAAACAGCTACAGAGAATGTAAATGTTGTTCACATCAAAATATTATTTAGCCTTTTAAAAAAGAAGGAAATTCTGCCATTTGCCCAATCATGGATGAACCTGGAAGACATTAGGCAAAGTGAAATTAGCCAGACACAGAAAGGCAAATACTATGTGATTTCACTCACATGTGGAATCTAAAGTAGTGGAACTCAGAGTTATATAGAAGTTAAATATTACTTCTATATAGCTGGTAGTGGACACTTATTTGGTTTCATTTATTTTCCTGGACATTTTAATTTATTTTTAATTATCATTTTAATTTGATATATGTGTGGGGTACAGTGTGATAGGACTCAATGTATGTACACTCAATATAATGTAAACTAATTTAATCTGGGTATTTGATGTTTCCATCTTCTTATCATTATTTTGTGCTTGAAGGCTTCCTTTTTTATTTTATGTTTTTAATTTTTAAAAATATTTATTTTTTAGTTGTAGGTGGACACAATACCTTTCTTTTTATTTACTTATATGTGGTGCTGAGGATCGAACCCAGGGCCTTGCATGTGCTAGATAAGCACTCTACCGCTGAGCCACAACCCCAGCCCTGAAGGCTTCCTCTTTTCTAGTTATTATAAAATACATCATAAATTATTGTGAACTATAGTTGCCCCACTACCCTGCAAAGCACTAGAACTCATTACTTCTATATAACTGTTTTGGTAGCCTCATTCAGCCTCTCTTTATTACCTCTACCCCTTGACATTTTGATTTCTAAGTTGGAATTGCATTTTGTCACTTTGTGTCTTAAGAGGTCTATTAATCTTATGGCAAACAAAAAGCTCATGGGGGCTGCCCCCATTTTCATCTATAGTCAGGCCACGATTGTAGCCATTGGTTGCATTTAAAAGGATGTGGGATACAAAAATTAACATTTTATTTTGATAAAGTCACAAAACAAACATTACTACTTAATTTTCCTGTACATAGTCACTTGACTCACTTAAAGGGAATGGATGAAAATAACTATCCTAACAACAACAACAACAAAAATCACCATTTAAGAAGTTAATCTCCCATACTGAATAATGGTGTTTCAAGGGTTTATTTCATAGATTGTCTAAATTTATAAGCAAAATTAAATAAGAAGTGGCTCTAGACACAAATGAGGGTAATTTGTGGTCATGTTTGAGAATTTCCTAATGCAGTCAGTTTGATATTGGCCAGGAGAATCTGAGAGTGCTTTTTGATAAAGCAAAACTCCAAGAGACTGGATGAAAGAATTATGTTTCAAAGTCCTTAACAGAAGAAAGTGATTATTTGGATATAAACTGAGATGTATTCTTTAAGATAAGAAAAACAAGATTGCCCAAGGTAGTCTTTATCAAGGTAGTAAAAACAAAGAGCAGGGGTTTCCCATGGATTTCTCTCTTCAGCACCCCCATCTCTAACAGGTTGGCAAGCCTTATGCTTGCTAACTTCTTCCTCATCTCCACTACTGTCACCCCAGTCCTAGGTCCCATTGCTTAACTCCCAGGCTAAGGTAGCCTTCTACTGGTCTCCTTGCTTCTATTAAATCTCCAACATCTATTTTCAGTATAGCAATTGGAGTGACCTTCTGAAAAAACGGAACCAGATGACACCCTCACACTATTTAAAGCCTTCTAATAATAGCATGTGGCAGAAATATGTTCATTTGTAAATCCTTATGTGACCCAGCCTCTGCCTACTAGTCCGACTTCATATCACTTTCCCTGTCATCCACTGCTCTCCAGCCACCCTCACTGTCAACATGGCCAGGATAGCTGGCTTCCTCCTGTCATTGCCATCTCAGTTTAGATGCCACCTCCTCAAAAAGGGCTGACCTGACCAGTCATGAGCCACAAAGTCACACTCAGTTTTGATTTCCTCCAGAATCATTTCTATATGACCTTATTTTTTACATATTTATTTGAAGATATAACAAACAGACCATAATGGTAGTCCCCATTTTCTCTGTCTCCTGCTATTCACACCCTTGAATACTCCCCTCCTCTTGGGTGTGGGCAGGACCTGTGACTTACTTCTAACTAATAGAGCGTGGCAAAGATGCTAGGCTATCACTTATCTGTCCCACAATTAGGCCACATCATATGGCAAGGTGAGGGTATGCTACTCTTTAATTGGGGTATATGATGAAAGACTTCATTTTGCTAGTAAGCAGGGTTTCTCTTAGCTGGCTTTGAAAAAAGAATCTGCCAAAGTTTAGCTATTGTTAATAGTGCTGCTATAAACATTGATGTGGCTGTGTCCCTGTAGTATGCTGTTTTTAAGTCCTTTAGGCATAGATCGAGGAGTGGGATAGTTGGGTCAAATGGTAGTTCCATTCCAAGTTTTCTAAGAAATCTCCATACTGCTTTCCAAAGCGTGTTACACCAATTTGCAGGGCCACCAGCAATCTATGAGTGTAACTTTTTTCTCCTCATCCTCGCCAACACTTATTATTGCTTGTATTCTTTTTTTTTAAATTTATATATGACAGCAGAATGCATTACAATTCTTATTACATATATAGAGCACAAATTTTCATATCTCTGGTTGTATACATAGTATATTCACACCAATTCGTGTCTTCATACCTGTACTTTGGATAATAATGATTATCACATTCCACCATCACTAATTACCCCATGCCTCTTCCCTTTCCCTCCAACCCCTCTGCCCTATCTAGAGATCATCTATTCCTCCCATGCTCCCTCTCCCTATCCCACTATGAATCAACCTCCTTATATCAAAGAAAACATTTGGCATTTGGTTTTGGGAATTGGCTAACTTCACTGAGAATTATCCTCTCTAACTCCATCCATTTACCTGCAAGCCATGATTTTATTCTCTTTTATTGCTCAGTAATATTCCTTGCTTTTTGATGAAGCTGGATTTGAACTCCTCTCAAGCTTCCCCAACTCCTGGGATTATAGGCGTGCACCACTGTGCCTCACCCACAATATTCTTATTAAAAAATACTTCAGGGGCAGAAAAAATAAGTTTTGTGTGACTACAGTGAGGCTACAGTGTAATTAAATAACATTTATTAAATAAAAATATCTGAGACTGTCAGGAATTCACACTGTTAGAAACAGAAGAGGCAAGGAATCAAACACGTGCTCAAAAGTGGGTGGGCAAGGTAAACATTTTCTTTGGGCAGGAAGGCATACTACAGAAACCTGGTGAAGGAGTGGCCTGGTGGGCAGTCTGCCAGGTCTCTAATCTAACAGCAGCACTGCCCTTCACTCTGATTGGAGGAGTTCCCCTAAACTCTATGTGATTGGCTAATTCTAGAATTAGGGTGGGCAAAAGGGAAGGGGTACAATTAAGGCTGAATACTAAATTTTGAAAATAAGCTACCAGACTTTCTGTTTCTCATAACCCCATGTTATCTACCAAATATTATAATTCTTTTATAAACATTAAGTGATTCATTCTTCAAAAATGATCCAATATTTTATTTAAAACCACTACTTACATTCACAATATAATTTTTGTTAGTATGTAACATGGATTGGATTTTGTTGAACAAAAAGTTAAATATTTAAAACAGAACAATTCAATGCAACAGTTCTACAAATTCTAAGTGTGCTTCCTGCTGTAATGTAGAAACGTAAAACTGGAAACACTACAATCAGTTGACATAACAGACATTAGTTCTTTTTGAGAGAAGGCAGGTTTTGTTAAATGAAGACAAAAAAATAAGCTGACTTTAAATATTCAATGAGATTACTATTGTTAAATTGATAGATAATTTTAAAAACATGATCTTTTTATTATTATACCTATTTTAATTTGGACTCTCAAATATGTATTTGTCTTTGTTAAAGTACACTTTTTAAAAATAAAATTATCTGAAATTGCTAAAAAGTGCTAATAAGTGCTAAAAAGATTAATTATAGCCTCAAATATAACTTTTAAATTTCACATAGTACTTTCATGTATTTCAAAATTGTTGCCAAAAAACAAATTAGAAATAAAAAAGAACGTATATTTAGTTTTATTTATTCAGTTCATCACTAACTACCTTAGAATTCACATCTTTCTTCAGTTCTGAAAAGTTATCAGCTATTTCTTCACCTAGACGTCTATTGAATGTTGTAGTTTCTCAGGGTAGTCTTTTGTTAACTGTTCTGTCACATATCTTAAAAATATTCTTATTTTTCTGTGTTGCATTAAGGTGGAAATGTACAATCCTATTTTCTAATTTGCTCAGCTCTGTGTGTCTAATGTGGAGAAAATGTCTCATCTATTGATTTTTAAAAAATCTTCACCAGTGAACGTATTTTCATTTTTAGAATTTCTAATTTGTTACTCTTTATGTACTTCTGTTGTTTCATTTCTGATTTGTTTGCTCTTATGATTTTTTTCTCTATCAGGAATATCTTCCTTTATCTTTTTGGTTAATCATATTTGTTTTTGAGTAATGTTCAGATTGCTCTTATGTACTCATTTTATCCAGAATAATTTTATTTTCGGTTGTTAATTTTGTTTATTGTTTTACTACCACATTAGCTTGTACATTTGGAAGTTTTCCTTTGTGAGCTCAAATTCTGATGTTTATTTTCTCCTTATTTAGTCCTCATCCACCTTCTCTGTCTTCTAAGTTTCAGAATAACTTAAAGAGCTTCAGGACAAAATTAAGTTTATATTTATGGATTTATGGCTATGGTTCCTCTGCTGTTATTGCCAGTATGTTGACCTAGATATTCAGTAGGAAGTCAGTCTGTTTCTGACTGAAGAATGTGCCTGCTTTCTGTAGTTTCTCCAGGGACTTTGCCTTCAACCTAGGCAAGAATTTGAGTTCTTGAAGTGGTGTTCCTACAGGAGCATTCAGATTTAAGCAACTGGCCAGGTCTGTGTACACTTTTTCACATGGAATACTAGTAGAAGCAAGAGTTACATTTCTATTATTTTAGTATTTTTCTTTAAAAATTCATGGGTTCACAGGTGTGTGTGTGTGTGTATGTATGTGTGTATGTGTGTGTGTATGTGTGTGTTTGTGTGTGTGTTTTAAGCAAGTCTAATGTCATTTTGTATTTCTATCTTACTCTAATATAAGACAAAAACTTGAATACACTTTAGCTATCTATGAAACAACATTCTTTTTTTCTGGGCACAAATACATTTATTTATTTTGAAACACACTGACATATTTTTGCTTTCCTTTTTTAAGAAAAATACATATATGTGTCAATTGCACGACAGGGATGAATGTCAGTGTTACAAGTATATATGTCTATCAATTTCTTAATGGTTCTCAGATTCTTTAATTTTCATTATAATATCATCACAGAGTAAGAGTATGAAGAGGTTGTCATACTCCTATAGGTATGGTTTAAAGGTTGTCAAGGGATTTTAGTATTTCAAATGAATAAGTGGAATGGGCTCTAAAAGAAACAGGTACCTTAAAAATAGTGGTAATACTGTAATATTAAAGGAAAAAAACACTCAGAAGAAAGACAGTAGTTATTCTTTCTCTCCTTAATATGACTAATTGGGTTTATATGCAAATATACTTGGTAAATTAGTCATATCCTTTCAATATGCTCGTATTGAAAAACTACATGATTTTTATTTATTGTTACCATATATTAAAGCATTTCAGGCCTTTTCTGGAATTATTTCCATAGCATGTACTAAAGTTTCTGGTGACAGATCTCTGTTGTTGTTTTTTTTAAGTAAATTTGACTTTTAACAATGACCAAAAGTTTTTTGAACAGGTTTCTGAATTAGTTGTACTGTTTAAACTGGGTCATATGGTATAGATTATAATTGGACATTTTAGAATAAAAATTCTAGCAAGGAGTCTGTTTTTGTGACTTCTAAAATGGATCTACAAATAAGTTGCAGAAGCAGCACATTAAAAAAAATGTTTTATGCCATTATTTCAGTTTCGTAAAGTAATTACTTTGACGCAAATGCTAATTTAAGTAGTAGATCCTGATAAATTTGTTGAAAAACCCATAAAATTACCTAATTGCTATCTTTTAAGGATAGGAAAGAAATCTACCAGTCAGGATGTTTGGGTCTCCAAATCTCCTAAGAAACTCTAATTCTTTAACAAGTAATCTTCAGGAGATTCAGTGTCTCCACTGGACTTAGTGTCCCCTTCTGTCAAATGGTTATGTTAGATAACCGTGATATGGGCTGGGAAAAGAACTTACACATTTTCTCTAGTGATATAATTGACATTTAAATTCTTTCAAGTATTTCAAGGTAGTTTCTGCTATTCCTTGACTTGTTTTTCTGTGTTAAAGAAAAGATTTTAAGATGTTATAGTTATTATAGCATTTTATAGATTTTTACTGAGTATCATTTTTCCCAAACCTTTAATTGTTTCTCATTGTCTGTGCTCTTTATAATTTCCTCAATTCATTTTAAAGTCCAATGCATCAATTACTAAGAATCGAATTATCTTAATATAGCAGAGATTCACCTCCAGGCTTTTGCTTGGCATTTTTGAGTATTTTCCAGAGTCTTGTTGATTTGTTCATAGTGCTGTTTGGCTGAATCACTTAGCATATGGAGAACTGGGACACTGTTCCTTCTCTCCAGTCTCCCAAACTTTTAAAACCAGGGTTTGGAACCACATCATTAAATGATTCCTGAAATGTGGTATAGTTTCTTTGACTCATAATCTATAAACTTTTAAAAAAATCTTTCATAAATAGTAAAACACTACATATCACGATAGGAAGAAAAACAAAAATAATGCAATTTAAAACTGTTCCTTGTTTCTTTTTTTCCTACTTTACAGACGGTGAGTGTAATTGCACATTTAGAGCCAGATTTAATGCAGAAATGAATGAGATAAGTGCAATGTCTATACCTAGTGAGTGTTGTAGCATATGGAATGGGTAGTTATAAATCAATTAAGCAAATACAACAAGTTGTTGAAAAGCTATTTATAAGGACTATTAAATTTTAGATTTTAGGAATTTGGTAGCATGTCATCTTAAATTCTGGTGGGAAAAGTCGTTTTCATTGATTAATGTATTGGGGATTTTACTTAAAATCTGGTGAATGATATAGATTATGGCTAAAATAGATTTTTTTCTACAGTGATGTTTGGATTTTTTATGGATATTAAAAAAATCTCTTATGGAAATAATAAAGATAACAGTGGTCTGGGACTTGAGTGACTTTAGTGTACTTTATTGATATGATTCCTTCATTCCTAAGATTATAGTTAGGTTTCCCATCAGCAATTATTTCAAAAGGAATCATTTTGGAGTGAGATTTGTCAACTATGGATACAGAATTCTACTTTTGATCTTTCGACCCTTAAGCTTTGAAAAGATTTTTACACATTCTCTGGCTTTCATCATTTTTATATCCAGAACTTACCTATAAACATTTCTGATTCAATGGTGATGGCTAATTTTGTCCTAAGTTGAGAAGAACTGAAGAATTATTCTTAAGTAATTTTTGCTGTCTACCTGTTTTTTATCTTGTGCTCCAGTAGAAAAATCAGATTTCTGCTTTATTCCATGTCAAAGCAACCTGGTTTTTATTTTTTAAGTGTTTTTTTTTTTTTTTTTTTTTTACTTTTCCTCTTCTGAAACCACCACCTCACACACTGTTCACTCCAAAGCTCACCACCATGATAGTATATGCCACTTAAGGAAAAGACCTAACAACATATGGACCCTTTCTTGCATATCAACTCCTTGGGTCTGTAGATTGTGACTCACCCTGGAGGTCTTGGGACTTGACCACTTCCATGATTGCCTGAGCCAATTCCTTATAATAAATCTCTTCAATTTTGTTTCCATGGAGATCCCTTGACTAATACAAATGTCATAGTTTCAGATATGCATTTTGGGCAAAAATAACTTTTATTTCTAACACTAAAGGAGACTTCTACATACACACAAATGTCTTTAAAGTACATATGTAAATTTGATGCTTAGAGTTAATAATGAACAAATTTGTGGTTCATTAGTTTTGCTTAAAAAAACTTTATGAGTTATTACTCTCTATTCCAACATCTGAGAGAAAAAGTTGAAATGGCATTATGTGCAAAAGATGCATTGGTATTTATTACAACAATGATAATGATTATCAGTATTATCTATAGTGCTTATATCTTGGGTTTCATGATTTGTAGATAGTTGCACTTTTTTGAAGGTTTTGGTCAATATTTCTAAGGAGTGGCTGTTCATTTGTAACTCATTGGTCATGTTACTAGAGAGGATTTTCAGTATGTCAAAGTGCTGGCCAGATTATTTAACAGTTGATGCACATTTTCTTCAGCAGGGATGGGTCAAAATTTTCTGTTTTGAAAACTGGGAAAACAATAACAACAGGTGGCACCAACATGCTTCTTCTTAACCCCTGTCCTTATGAGAATAAACTGAGATCAAACAGAAGTGGAAATAAGCTTAGAAACAGGCAGTACCACTATTGCACAATAGTTATAAATGCTCATAGAATTAGACGTTCTGCTTCTTACTGGAGAAGGTTTGGGGGCATTGTGTACTGTGCCTGCTCTTTATGGGGCAGCAATAGTAACAAAGGAGTTTCAAATGTTTGGCTTCTTAGAATTCACTACAAAGAGACTATCTCTAGCATATGAGGTCACTTCTTACCTAAAGGGTTGGTTTGTCTCCACACCCATGAAATCACATTTTCTTTGCTGACATTGCCACTTTAAATTTATTTTGTGTGTGATGTAGACAGATGTCTGCTAGGAGCTGGACAGAGGCCACGGACACTTCATGAGGTTCTACTACCTAAGTGCCAGTTGGTCCCTCTGACTTGTGGCCCTAGTTTTCTCACTGCCTGGGTCCTTCAGAACTGGCCTGGTATCTGGTACACAGACTTGTTTCTTAGAATCTTCTCCTGTAAGCAAGAAAGAAAAGCTAAGAAGTGTTCCTCATTTGACTTGACTTAAAAGTGACTGAATTAATTATTAATTTAGAACAGAGCTCTCTTTCTCTCCTAGAGAAGGACGAGAAAGTACGGTGTCCATGCTGGTAAAGCACCTTCCTCTATCCCATCATACATGATGTTTCTGGGGGAATTAATTTAGCATTATATTTTCAAATGGATTAATTCTCTTCTTTCATCATTCCTGAAGTCATTAAAGGTCAAACACTAGTTCCATTAAGGGATGCTTAAAATCTTAATGAACTGCAAATTTTATATGTTGCTAACAACTGCAAAGATTTATGATTTCTGTGGAATTTAGTCTTAAAAGCCTTTTTCTTTCACACAACACTTTGGACACTTTCTCTCCAGGGCTGTCAGGCCAGGCATATTCCTGCGAGCAATCTTTCATTTTTTTGTGCATTTGTAAGCCTTGGAGAAAATGTGCTCAGCTAAGCTCCTAGGCTAATAAGGACCTCTCATGTCCTGACTCTTGCTGGTTTTGCCTCTGGCTATGTGCTCAGGACTTCTTTACTTCCTGTTTTATTTTGGAAGGATAAATCAAATTGTAGCACTGACTGATCACAGCGGTTAGCCATAATTGTCCTGTCTGAGCCATCTTCTCTCTGGGGGTGGTTGTCTTGATTCTACTTTCTGTTTTCTTGGTCCCGGGTAGGCTCAGTTGTGTTTCTGTCATCCCTTCTGCTCATCCACTCCCATAAGCTCCATTTCTCTGAATACTGAACCTGTACCCTCTTACCATGTCCTAATTTAGGACGGTTGTGGCTAATGAATCAACAGCACCTACTTGCCTGGGAGTCATCAGTGAACTGTACCAATGAATGGGTTTCTAAGCTATTCCACAGTGCAGAGAGATGTGCACTACCTTAGTAGCAGGGTCAGATCTCATTTTGGAATAAAAGTTTTGAATTCCAAGCATGATAGGAAATAGAATATTTTAATGTTAGGACATTCATGCAAGACAACAACCAAACTCACGATAAAATTGTTTAGAAGTAGGAACTAACAGGTTCACATGAATAAACTCTCAAGACTGAAGGAATTATGGGAATTTTTAAAAACAAAAAATGGAAATAAAAATAATTCAAAATAGAAGATGGGATTTAAACCATCAGGACAAAAATTAGGTAGCTGTGTAAATTAAACAAATAAGACTAAAGAAATTTCCCCACATGTTAAAAGAAAACACTAGCCACTTGGGCTATTTTAGGTGTCACCACTCTAAGAAAGCAGCTTTGCCGTTTCCTCAACATGAATGAACTCTCTAAACTATAAGCTTTTTGGTTTCCTGTGTCCTTTGTATTATTTTAATAAGTTTTTCAACATAATCATTGTAATTATAGTTACAAAAGTTGCATGTACAACCAGAGCTTCTAGGTTACTAGAGAAATTTTGTGTTTTTGATTTAGAAAATTTTTTAATGATGATTCGTATATGCCAGGTTGATTAATATATTCTTTTAATAATTAAAAATATCCTTTTACCCACTGCAAATATACATCGGGTAGACTGCTTAAGCAAAAACACTTTGCATTAAACATACAAATCCTTTGTGGTTTACATTTGAATGTGGGGCAGTTAAAATTACTTGATTCCTTCGTTTTGCTATCCTGCTTTTTAAAAATCTCTATCATAACATATTTTTTAGGGGTAAAATAAAATGCTATCTTATTTTAGGAACTTGTATCAATATTTTAGGAACTTGTATCAATAAAGCTAAAAGACTGAAGCCTATTTTTTTTTTGGCTGTTAACAAAAATTTCTTTCTTAAAACTGTTGCAGGTGAATTCTTATTTTGATATTCACCCAGGCCCTTGTTGATTAACCCACGGTTCATTTCACTCCAAATATTTCTCCTCTGTGTGTTTTCAGTTGACACACTCTTTGAAAAAACTCAGGTTGCAGAAAATGCTGTGCTTGATCAAGCAAATGGATTAAAAAAGGGAGTGTGCTCACCACCGGCAGCAAAGACTGTCTGCTTTGACAAACTACAGAGCAATTTGAGATTCAGCAGTTTTTTCTCTAGTAAAGAAGCTATATGTTAAGGGAGAAGTTAAATCATGAAGAGACAGCGTGTAAAAATTAAATGCGTGTTAAAGGCGCTGACCAGGGGACTCCTTTTTTGTCAGTTCTTAAAGATGAGCTATTTCTCAAATTGTTCCACTTTTCTGTCACCATTTTATTTCAGGTACTAATGCATCCCTGACCTCTTCAGACTGTACTGCTACTAGACAAATGGTCTAGGGCGTTGGCCTCAGGAATGCGGTCAGAGTCATCTGTCTGTCAATACCGGTTCTTACTGCTCTTTTATTTCTTCCAGTCCTGATGTTCTGCCTCTGCCACAGACTAGCTAAAAGCTGGTAAGGTCACAAAATCTCCAGTTATTTCTGCCTCTCTTTCCTGGGGTGTCCTTTTCGGGGAGAGTAGTCCGATCACCCCCAATTCCAGTTGTTCTCTAAAGAAGAAGCCAGTATGCTGACTCCAAACTAAGCTCAGACTGTCCTATGTTCAACGTGCAAAGAAAGTCCAGGAACTGCTAAGACTTCAACTTGTGCAGTTCTTTGAATTCTTTTTTTTTTTTTTTTTTGGTATTGGGAATTTAACCCCTGGACACTTTACTATTGAACTACATCCCTAGCCCTATTTTTATTTTTTAATTTGAGACAGGATCTCACTAAGTTGTTTAGGGCCTCACTAAGTTGCGGAGGCTGGCCTCCAACTTGGCGATCCTCTTGCCTGCCTCAGCCTCCAGAGCTACTGTGATTACAGGTGTGCACCACCACACCAAGTTAGATCTTTGAATGTTATGGTGAATTTTCATATACAAATTATCCTTGAAAAACTTTTATGAGTTGGATATGATCCTCATGTTACAGAGACTTAGTCAGGTGAAGGGTGTATCAGTGGCAAATCTCAAACCCACATCTATAGACTGCATTTTAATGTTCATGGAGACTGAACATTTTTGTTTTGTTTATTTTTCAGGGTATTTTAAGTAAGTATCATTTCTCAGAGACTAAGGAAGAAATGGAGTGAAGAGAGGGAAAAGGGCTTTTCGAATAAGTGGCAAATTACATACACTGACTGTATGAAGATACATTTGAATAAAAATACATTTGTTCTTCCTTTAGTAGCACTCTGAGCTTTCCAGTCGCTGAAAACTCTTGCCTTGCACGGCCAATCCCTCAGTGCAGCAAGAGAGTAAACTCCAAGTGTATACCAAGGAAGCTGTGTAGCTCTCCATGGAGGGACAATGTCAGCTCAACAGCTTCTGTCCTTTGGTTGGGTGACCACAGGACTGCCCCTGCTGTGAAAGTGGGCTGTTTTGTGAGATTTCATCCCCCTGCCCTGCTTGGGCTTGTGTACAGTGGCAAAGGTAGCAAATGACCCTGTCTCCTGCTCAGGATCACACTCTGTGTCAAGTTTAAATAGGAAGTCTTGCCTTGTGTCTTATCTGAGCAACCACAGTGACCCATCCGTAGTATCCACATCCCCCTGAGATTGCAGACCAGGTTTTGTTTCCAATTTGTTAAATTCTAGTGGAAGGTGAGTAACCTGAATCAAGGAGCATTAACACCTTGAGCTTATCAAGTGAATGCTGGTTGGTGTAATCAGGTATTTTAGAAATTGAATCAATCCATAGGCTTATGATAAGGATGAATGCAATAAGAAAACTGGAAACTTTGGGGCAGTTTTCTAAATGAATGGCTTCCAGAGTCTTACACTTGAATACAGCTAAAACATAAATTGCACACGTGTAAACGGTGGTTCATGGTCCCCAGCAGGCACCAGTATTTCCATAGGAACTGTTTTGTAGACCCTGGAACTTCCAGGGCTCTGGCTCTGTATCCCTGGTGTTTGCTGCAACCTCCTGTGGGATGTGTAAAACTGTATTTGTAAATCATTCAACAGTTGATTCCGTTGTCAAGATCTCCTCTCTTTTCAAGAATATCTGTTGATTTCTATTTAGAAAAAAAGGAGAAATTAAAAACCAGCAAAGACATCTTAGGGGAATTAACACCTCTTCTTTTGGGGTGTGGTTTGCATAACAGTTATTCCTTCATGAAATCCCATTATTTTTTAGTTTATTCCTGATTTTCACCCATCACATTCACTCCATGTAACCAGTAACATTTTTTCACTTTGCACTAAAGATTGTTGAATGAATAAAAACAACTTACCTAGATTTTTATATATAAATACATACAGATCTAATATACTAAGTGATTTAAAAATTCCCAAAACCACAATGAATGAATCAGGGTAGGAGCCTGGGTCTCCTTACAACTCTAGTGTTGGTTACTTTCAAGTGGTCACCTACTCAAGTACATTCACCCAGATAATATTAATTGATTGCCAATATGTCAGGCACCTCATTTGGTGTTGCTATGAATATAAAAAATGCAATAACATTCTTCCTGTCTCAAGGAATTTATTATCTTGTAAGAACAATACAATGCATCTACTGAAACTACTCCCCCAAATGATTGGTCCTCTAGTATGAATAAAACCAATGAATCGTTGGCATATTCACTTGTGACATCACAATTTGGCACATAGATTTTGGTAGAGTCAAGTATATTGCACAGTATAAAAATATCTATTACCAAGTTCATCCACCTAAGATGTTACAGTCACTATAGTTAAAAAGCCCTTAGGGGGCTAGGGCTGTGGCTCAGTGGTAAAGAGTGCTCACCTTGCATGTGCGAGGTCCTGGGTTTGATCCTCAGCACCACATTAAAAAAATAAATAAATAATAAGATAAAGGTATTGTGTCCAGCTACAACTAAAAATTAAATATTAAAAAAAAAAGCCCTTGGCTCCTTTGATGGAATGATTGGTCTAAGTTCCTACACCATAACATCTTTTGCATGTAATTCACTGACCCCTTAATGGCCACTAGGAAACAATCAGAATTAAGTTTTCATTTCTAAGCTCTTAACTGAGGCCTGGATTCATCTAATGCCCTGAGAAGTTCACTTGTTGGTACAGGACAGCTGATAATTCCACCTTGTCAGCACAACTTTGATGGTATCAAAATAAGTATGAGTCACGTAATTTCAGCTTTTGAAGGTGGGGTTTGAGAAACTAGAAAAGAAGCTTTCTTCACTAGCAGCCTGAGACAGCAGCAGCCTGGTGGGAATAGAGGTGCCTCACCTTCCCCATGGTGCAATTGCAAGGGCTACCACCAGCATGCCAGAGTCTGGTGCACCCAAGCAAACGGAGAACTTCCTTTCCCCAGTAAGTATCCTTGAGCAGCATGAGACAAACACCTCTTTTGTGAATCCTGCAGTCTGAGACAGATCAAAGATTTCAAGAGGAGGTGTTGTTGGACAGTTTCATTGCTTGAGGCTAATTATTCATATGAGAACACACCCAGAAAGTTGCTAAGCTGGTTTGCTGGCTGCTTGGTGGAGACTTTTAAAGAGATATTGCCACATTTGAATAGAGAATTCAATTTTATGTAAAAATGATACACAGAGAGGAGAAAAGACACGTTATCCTATGATGAAGTAAATGGAACTTCTTTTCATTTTCAGCCTTAAAAACCTATGTTTAAAAATGGCTGATGAGTATAACAGTGGTGTGCTAAACATGCCATTCAAAAGGCAGAATTTAAAATTTATAGGTAGTATTTTTAAACTATGAATGAATGGAGATAAGTTGGAAATATGCCATATGTTACTGTGGGAAAATCATGATAAAATATATTACTCAATAAACTTGGTTTACAGACTGCACATACATGCGTGCACATACCTACCATAATCAACCTTCTTAATTAAAAAACCAAAGGATAATGCACACAGGATTCCTTACTTATTATTCTTTCTTCAGTGAAATCTGCTTAGACAAAAGAATTAAGGAAGAAATCCTTTCACAACCAACCATTTCAGTTAGCTCTCTGGGAACTTTGAGCTGGCAGAAGTTCTGTACTCATATGTCTCTTTCCCAAATCTTAAAAGAAGAGATATTTAAAAAACATGAAGAAACTAATAACTTGATATGATTTGAAAATTCATGGCTTGGCCTTCTCCAACAGATTTGGGCTGGCTGTGGCCTCTATATGTCTCCATTGCTCATTGTTTTGTTTTGAGAACTTACCATGGTGCCTGGACTCAGGCACCTAAAACTTTTTTTGTGTGTGTGTGTGAAGCAGGTTTCAAGTTGGATTTAGTATGTGACTATTCTTTAGGTTTATTTTGAAAACATAATGCTACACGAAAATCTATCAAATGTAGTTTGAAGCCTATGGTAAAATGAGAAGTAGATTGATTTGAGGAACCCAATAAGGACTTCATCACTTCCCATTAAAATGCTACTCCTGCAATCCCAGCTGCTAGGAAGGCTGCAGCAGGAGGATCATGAATTCAAAGCCAGCCTCACCAAAGCAACTTAGTGAGACCCTCTCTCTAAAATAAAATATAAAAAAGGGCTGTGATGTGGCTTAGTTATTGAGTGCTCCTGGGTTCAATCCCTGGTACCAAAAATAAATGGATAAATAAATAAACAACAGTAACCAAACAAACCTGCTACCAATGCAGGGGTTGGGGATGTAGATCAGTGGTAGAGCACTTCGATGCATGATGCGTAAGGTTTGAATACCAGTACTGTAAAAAAAAAAAAATCTATGGATTAAATGTTATATACTTAAGTGGGTGATGAATAGCATGTGTTTGCCATCTACTCTATCCAGGTGTCTTACTTTGGATGGATATTATCACATTTAATTGTCACAAGAAGCCTATGAGGTGTAATTTTTCCCATTTTGGTATATTTTTGTACCAGGAATTGAACCCAAAGGCATTAACCACAGAGGCACATCTTCAGCCCTTTTTTATATTATTATTTTTATTTAGAGACAGAGTCTCAACAAATTGCCAAGTTGTTGAGGCTGGCTTTGAACTTGCGATCCTCTTGCCTCACCCTCCCAAGTGGTTGGGATTATACAGGTGTACAACATTAACTAGGAAGTTTCTCTGAGTCACAGTTTCTTCACCTGGCTTATTCTGCCCATTTCATAGAGGTAAAGAAACTGCGACTCAGAGAAACTTCATAGTTTTTAATAAGTGAGAAAAAAGATGAGTTCAAAATTAGGACTGTGTGACTAAAGACAGTGACCTTTATACATACTTATTAGCACTTTTTAGTCATTTACCTCTTAGCATGAGTTATTTTTTCAGACTTATTTTCTGATGAATATAACATACAGTTTCCCCTGAGAATGGGAAGCTGGAAGAGAAGACAGAGGGATGGGCAATTTTTAAAAATCTTTTTTAAAATTATTTTTCAAATTCTTATTTATTCTAATTTGTTATATAGACAGCAGAATGCATTGTAATTCATATTACACAAATAGAGCACATTTTTTCATATCTCTGGTTGTACACAAAGTAGAGTCACACCATTTGTGTCTTCATACATGTACTTTGTGTAATGATGTCCATCTCATTCCACCATCTTTCCTACCCCCATGCCCCCTCCCTTCTCCTCCCACCCCCTTGCCCTATCTAGTGTTTCTCTAATCCTCCAATGCTGCCCCCCCAACCCCATCATGAATCAACATCCTTATATCAGAGAAAATAGATTAGCATTTGGTTTTTTGGGATTGGCTCACTTCACTTAGCATTATTTTCTCCAACTCCATCCATTTACCTGCAAATGCCATGATTTTATTCTCTTTTAATGCTAAATAGTATTCCATTGTGTATATACACTACATTTTCTTTATCCATTCATAAACCAAAGGACATCTAAGTTAGTTCCACAGTTTAGCTATTATGAATTGTGCTGCTATAAACATTGATGTGGCTGTGTCCCTGTAGCATGCTGTTTTTAAGTCCTTTGGATATAGACCAGGGAGTGCGATACCTGGGTCAAATGGTGGTTCCATTCGAGGGGTGGACAATTTTAAAGGAGTTAAGAATAGAAATCTGGGGCACTATGGTGATGTGATCAACAGAGAGTAAGAGTTCAAGAGGCTTGATGTGTTTGGGTTTGTGTTGAGGTTAAGAAGGACACCTGATGGGAAAGAAAGGAAATGCTGAGGGGAAGAAAGAAATGTAAAGACTTAGAATTTGGACATATTTGGTTTTAATAATGTGAAATGGAGCAGCAGTCCATATATAAATAGTAAAGTGTTGTTGAATATATCCTTATTTTGGAAATTATTTCTAGCTTATGTTGGTTCACTTAAATAAGTATATCATAGTATCTTTAAAATTCAGTTCATCTTTTCATGCTTACATGAGGAAGCAAATGATGGTAAGGAAGAATATGAGTAAAAACGTTTTTGGACAGACAACTGGAATTTTCTATGATAGGGCCAAGGACAAGTGTAGTCCCACCTCTTCGACATTGTTAACTTAAATTTTGGAAATGAGAGGGAATAGGACAAATTTTACCTAGGGAGTCAGGCTTAAATATAGCTCATCCTAGGTGACTCAAGTTTGGGAAATTGCAAATATAGGGGAAATTATCCTTCAGAAAATTAGTATCCAGAGATATTGCAATTGGTCTTACTAGAGGCTATTGTTAGTAAAAAAACAAAAGAAAACAAACAAACACAAATACATTTTTTTTTCAACACAAAACTTCTCACACATTTGTTCGTTTCTAGAATATGCCAGAATAACCCTTGGCCTACACTCACTCTTCCTGTGAGAAGATCTGAAAAGAAGAGGGAGCCATGGAACATCCTGGTGCTCAGCTGAAGAGTTTGTAATCTCCAGTTAAATCTGGAGGCATCATTCTGAATTCCTGCAAATACTAAATGGACCTGATGCTTCACCTGCCCATCCTACTTAAAGGCCGTATTTATGGATCATGAATAATTGCTAAAATGTATTTTAATAGAATAATTTTGTCATCTCATGCCATGTAGATTGTTGTAAGTGTCACTGCTAGTTTGGAATTTAACACTGTATTTATTTTTGTGGTCTCTCTGTAATGGTCATGTATGTTATTCATGCATGTTTCATGGTTCAGGCATGCAAGCAACAATCACTCTGTTGTTTAAGTGAACATGCTATGTACACTAATAGAGGCAAGAAGATTGCAAACCCAAAAGTCATTACTAGATCACACTGAATCACACCATTATGGTCGATTTTACTTCCTACATAAAGTTTATGTGTACTAACATTAATTAGCCTATATTCTTTCATCCCATTAGTAGAAGAAGGAAGACTGGGAGTTTTAAGACAGATAGTGAGGTCAGAGAGGAGGGAATATCTGTGTCTCTAACACCAAGAATAATCCTCAAGGGAGGTATTTTGGTGAAAATATGCCATTATATATATTTTATGCTCACTAAAAATAACATGACTAGGGCTGGAATTGTAGCTCACTGGTAATATTTGCCTAGTACGTGTGAGGCCCTGGGTTTGATTCTCAGCACTGCATGTAAGTAAATAAAATAAAGGTCCATCGACAACTAAAAAAAATTTTTTTTTAAATAACATGAGTTGTACCATTATTAAATACCATCACTTTTAATTTTTTTCTCACAAACAAAGGTAAATCAGGTGCTAGTAGTTTTTATTATTCATCAATCATTGAATATTCTTCACAGAAAAAAAAAAAATTTCTACATATTTTCATTAACTCTCTTCCCCAGAGATTTCTTGCTCAAATGTTGAAGTGTTGGAACTCCAAAACTATTTGAGTATATGAAGTCATATGAAAGAAAGGAAAGATTAATTATTTGAAATGATTTAAAAACTACTGCCGATCAAACAAACAAATAATGGATTTCACAGATATTGAAAAAGAATAATTCTAAAATAATTTTCAAATCAAAAACAATTTTAGTATACATTCATATTCTTCTTGAATTGCTATTGAAAGCATCTTTCCTCCTTAATAATTATTCCTCTTTTTGTCAAAGTGTATCATTCTGTTTAACTGGGCAGAATCATTACATCACTGGTTAATCAGTCCTATTTTCAAAAACACCATTTGAAGAAGATGGTATTTTAGGCTATATCAGCCTATATTTTAAATTTCATTTTGGACATTTTAAAACAAAAAAATGCTTCATAAAGACAGAGAAAATGACAAATATCATTTTGCAAATATTTCTTTAAAAATATATATATATATATTAGTTGTAGTTGGACACAATACCTTTATTTTTATTTTTTTGTGATACTGAGGATCGAACCCAGCATCTCACACATAGGGCAGCCCTCTACCCACCGGTAGAGTGGTACACAACCCCAGCCCCATTTTGCAAATATTTCTAATGATATCATTCAAGGTGCAGCTAGTCTTCTCCCCGTGAAGCTTCCATCTCTAGGTCCTGGAACCAATGTCCCATAAGACCAAGAGATGATCTGTACTTAAATTTGTGTAATTAAAATAGTTGATTTACTTTCAGAAGATGAATTCACTATTTTCCTCCCATCAAAACGGTGTTTTTACATGTACTTTTTATAAAGATCTGTGCTGTTCAGCAACTAGACTTTTGTGGTTTAGAAACAACTTTTCTTCTCTAGTTTTCTTTTTTGTTTTTAAACTAGTTTCTAATCATCCTTGTAATCGAAGCAAATATTTGCTGCCATAAGATATTGTATTTTTATTGTAGTTGAAATCAACCATGACATTAATTGTGATCTTTATAATTTTCATTGATCAAAATTTTAACAGTGTAGTCACTAGAAAAAAAATGGGAGGGATGTTTCTTACAATTTTAGAAAACAACTTACCAAGTGAATTACTTAGGATATTTAGTGGCTAAATTTTTGCCCAAAGCTTTCTTTAAAAAATTTAAAATAATTATTGAATAATATTTGGTAATGCAAAATAAGTTGAGAAAAACAAAGAAAGCATTAGTTCTAACCAAAGTTATCTTTCTATCCATAATAAGCTTATATTTACAAACTGTCCTATATCCTTTTGGTCAGCAACAATCCACCCTTCCTTTTTCAAGTCCATATGGAACCAGGGAGCAATGACAAAGTCAAATGAGAGCTGTCATGTCCAATGAGAGCCCATCATATTGCTCAGGCCCGCCCTCCTGCTCACCTCTTCCTTCGCTTCTGGAGTTATCACTCAGGCTTTTGGTGTCAATTCACCCTTTTGTGCCAAAGATTCACAAACACATTCCCTATCATGGCCTGTTATCTTGCTACTCTGCTTGTGTTTCTGTCTTTCGACTGATGTGAGCATGTCTGCCCTGGTACACTGTGTACTGATACAAGGTCAGCCACACTCAGAAGCAGAAAACTGTACTTACACCTTCCAACTCCTGACTGCAGATAACCACTGTGCTAGGTAGGATAAGGCCCGACAGCCATCTTGGTCCCTGTGAAAGACTCAGTGACCCCACACTTCTTCCTTCTGTCCTAGATGGAAGTTAAAATCATTTTAAGCATCTTCCTCTTTCCTTCTGCCTTTCCAAGGCTTACTGAGGGGTACCTTACATCAGTCTCTTCCTTTATATGCCCCTTGCCAGAATTTAAGCCCCCGTTTCTTTTTAATTTAGCCTTTCCTGGAAAATGCTGTCAGAGTGCTCATCATATTGTTTTCCTGCCATATCCAGATGAAACCAAAAGTATATAAACACAGGGCAGAGTCAGGCACACAAAAATGAGAGAGCATATTCTTAAAATTATAATCTTGAATACATATTCATGTGAGAGCAGAACAAACTCTATCTAGCCCACTTTCTGGTATACATGTTTAAATTCCACAATTTCTGAGTCATTGCAAGTTTTAATCACACAAGTTTCATCACATTAGGGGATAGTCTCCTCTCCTCACGGTCATTTATCTTCTTTCTAGGTGTCATATGGATTGAAGGGAAACGTTTGAGGTGGCTTGGTGTCCAGGGGATGGGCTGCACATTTTCAGCAAAGTTGTGTAGACTGACTTCAACAGAGACAACAACTCTTGTTTTTTCCCCAGGCCTCTCCTCTTTCCACAAAAGCAATACAGAACAGCTTTACGCTAAAAGATAGCCATTTGGTAGGAAGCTAGGCCTAGAGGACTCATTATATCAACAATATTACTTTTACTAACACCACAGATTCATTTTGGAAGAGTTGAATCTACTTTGGGAAGAGACTTTTTATTCGTGTTGAATTTTTATCAGTCAATCTGTGTGTCGTAAATTCTTACCCAATTTTGCCAAAAGAATCTGCAGGCCTGCTGTCTTTCTAAAAGCTAATTTTTATTTCTTTCCCAGGATGCTCCAAAGGCTATCTCTTTGAATTATTCAGAGGGAAGCACAGAAGTGGTGTAGGAGCTATTCAGCAACCCATGTGATCTGGGCCCTGACAATCCACCCAGATGCTAGTTGGAGAAGATGAGTAGGCTGTCTTCCTGTGTCCTCTACATATCATCCCAGGGTATATATGGCTTTGGAACATTGCACCCAGGCTCAGGAAGCCTCTGTTACTTAACTGGTGCCATGCAGGGCTTCCCTGCTCAGGGTACAGTTTCCTCAGACATAAAATCAGAAACTCTGGAAATGTGGCTCAGCAAGGTATATTTTAATATACTCTGTAGACAATTCTGATTCATGCTCAAGTATGATAAACACAGACCTGAAGTGCATAAGTTTTTCATGTTATTCCTTCTCTGGCTCTTATAAATTGGCTTAAGGGATTGTGGGTGGAGGCAGGCAGTTTACAGAGGAACTTTGTTCTCTTTTCTAATCTCCAGTGTTTTTTTTTTTTTTTTTTTTTATGGTGGGAATGGGGATTAAGTAGGCTCATAGCACCTTGTGGAAACAACAGTGGACTAAAATGACCTCCATTGGTGTCAATGAGATAATCCTAATGCCTAATGTCTATTGTTAAACACTTCACTAATTGTACATTTTAATATATATGGTTTAATTATACAACCTTAGATCCATAGGCTAATAGTCTAGCTTTTAGTTTCTTAACTTAATGTATAAACATAGTGGGAAAGAGTTTTGTTTTTGTTTTTCATTTATATACTTGCAACAGGGAATTATTTAACATACAAGGATATAGCATATCAAAGGAGCGGTTTTTAGTTGGGCTCAATTTTCACATAAAAATGAGACATTAAAATGCAAAATAATGTATGAAAATTTTGAAAAGGATACATTGCATTCTCTTCATCTTCCTAACACCATTTCTCTTTTGTTAATAACTCAGGATCAATATTATGAATAATCATTGCTCTATTGATATGCAGTGTATTGAACTCCCTGATCTACTTGGCCATTTTAATCATCACTGGATTTGAGAGGGAATTGATAAAACTTACTTAAAAGTCTGCAAAATAAAAGTAAACAATTTCTGAGGGAGGAAAAAAAAGGGGGCCTTTGAGGTAAACTTGCATGAGCTTTAAATTAATTTACTTTGTGATGCCCCTTTAATAATTCAGATAACTTTTGCTTCCTTATTGATCTTTTTGTCAGTTATTTTAAGTGAAGACTATGATAGAGGTAATTGTTAAATAAAAATGTAGTGAAAACTTTTAAAATTAAGTGTCTTTTGAAATTACTAGTTTTAAAACTTAAAAAAAAAATGTTTTCTTTTGATGGTGCACGCCTGTAATCCCAGTGGCATGGGAGGCTGAGGAAGGAAGATTGTGGGTTGGAAACCAGCCTCAAAAATGTATCTAGGCCCTGAGCCACTTAGTGAGATTCTGTCTCTAAAAAAATAACATAAAAAAAGGTTAGGGATGCAGTGGCTCAATAGTTAAGCATCCCTGGGCTCAATCTCCAGTACCAAAAAAAAAAAGTTTTCTTTTCCTTAATTTTTAAAACATCTTTACTTATAAACATGACATTTCCTAAGTTTGTTATTCTCTCCAGACTTAGTATTCTGTCAAATATTAGCATTCTCACCAGAATGAGATTATATATGTAATTAGAATATCCTATTAAACATACTTTAAAGAAATTTACATTCATTTTACAATTGAATGTCTCACCTCATCCAAAAACTTCTTTAACTAACCAACTAGGTTGCTTTTTCTTTTCTCAGAAAAACAATACAGAGCCTGTATCATTTGCAGCTATTCATGTAATTCTGGCACGTCTCTCTTAGGGATGATTCATTGAGCAGAAAAGACCACCTTTCATTGCTGAAAGGGAGACTTGTTGCAATCTTAATCCATTTTAGTCGAAACAGGAGGCTACCTGGATACTAATTCTGAGATATATTAACAGACATATGAATTCATATATGTTTATGTGAATTTATGCCCAAGTGTCATAGTTAGACATTGCAGTGTGGGGTCAATGTACGAACAAAAATGTGAGTAAGTAAGTAAACAAATAAAGTTGGCAATAATTTCACCATAAGAGAGGTAAATAGGGAGTCTACATCATGGGAACAAATTTTTACTCCTCATACTTCACATAGAGCCCTAATATCCAGAGTATACAAAGAACTCAAAAAATTAAACAATAAGATAACAAATAACCCAATCAACAAATGGGCCAAGGACCGGAACAGACACTTCTCAGAGCAGGACATACAGTCAATCAACAAGTACATGGAAAAATGCTCACCATCTCTAGCAGTCAGAGAAATGCAAATCAAAACCACCCTAAGATACCATCTCACTCCAGTAAGATTGGCAGCCATTAGGAAGTCAAACAACAACAAGTGCTGGCAAGGATGTGGGGAAAAGGGTACTCTTGTACATTGCTGGTGGGACTGCAAATTGGTGTGGCCAATTTGCAAAGCAGTATGGAGATTCCTGGGAAAGCTGGGAATGGAACCACCATTTGACCCAGCTATTGCCCTTCTTGGACTATTCCCTGAAGACCTTAAAAAAGCGTACTACAGGGATACTGCCACATCGATGTTCATAGCAGCACAATTCACAATAGCTAGATTGTGGAACCAACCCAGATGCCCTTCAATAGATGAATGGATGAAAAAAATATGGCATTTATACACAATGGAGTATTACGCAGCACTAAAAAATGACAAAATCATGGAATTTGCAGGGAAATGGATGGCATCAGAGCAGATTATGCTAAGTGAAGCTAGCCAATCCCTAAAAAACAAATGCCAAATGTCTTCTTTGATATAATGAGAGCAACTAAGAACAGAGCAGGGAGGAAGAGCATGAGAAGAAGATTAACATTAAACAGGGATGAGAGGTGGGAGGGAAAGGGAGAGAAAAGGGAAATTGCATGGAAATGGAAGGAGACCCTCATTGTTATACAAAATTACATATAAGAGGTTGTGAGGGGAATGGGGAAAAAAAACAAGGAGAGAAATGAATTACAGTAGATGGGGTAGAGAGAGAAGAGGGGAGGGGAGGGGAGGGGGATACTAGAGGATAGGAAAGGTAGCAGAATACAACAGTTACTAATATGGCATTATGTGAAAATGTGGATGTGTAACTGATGTGATTCTGCAATCTGTATTTGGGGTAAAAATGGGAGTTCATAACCCACTTGAATCTAATGTATGAAATATGATATGTCAAGAGCTTTGTAATGTTTTGAACAACCAATAAAAAAAACTTACAAAAATAATTTCACCATAATAAAAAAGTATATAATTTTGTGAGTAATACATTGCTTTTCATGATGGACTACACTGCAAGAGTAATTTGATTCTCAGCATAGTAGTGTTTCATGTTGGCAAGTGAATTAAACCTTCAGGTAGTTTTTTTTTTTTTTTCTCTCAAGACATGTAGCTTTTTGTTAAGACTTGATTTAAAATATTTTTCCCCTCTTCTTCCTTCTCTTCTTCTTAATATCATTATTATTATTAGCGCTGTGTTTTTTATTAAATCTTTTTTTAAAAATTATCAATGGACCTTTATTTATTTTTATGTGGTGCTGAGAATCAAACCCAGTGCCTCGCTCATGGTAGGCAAGCGCTCTACCACTGAGCCACAAACCCAGCCCAGCACTGTTAGTTTTTATACATTTCTAACTTTCACTTTTTTTTAACCTTATGGAGATTGCATAATATTGGTTGGTTTTGCTGCAGGAAGTCTTTAAAAGGAAGATTTGCTTTATGCTTATAAAGTGTGATCCTAAAGTCTCACACGCAGTGACTGGCCAAACAAACCAATAAATAGCTCCTATTGTAAACAAAGCAAAGAAGTGGCTGAGACACAGCTGAGTTAACAGGAAGCTGGTCACCTCTGGTCTACTAGAGGTTGTTTACTGCCTCTGGTACACATTTGACATCTTACACCTTTATTTCTATTACTCCAGTGTAATATGACCTGCCTCGTGGTACTGTAATCAATTGTCACTCATTATAAATGAAATGCTGTCACAGTCTCCTTACATGCCAGGAACAGTGTTTTGCAATACACATATTCCTCAAGATAACCATGTGTATTTACTGAAAAGAAAACCACAGTCTGAGCTAAGAAATTTGCTGAGATTTACATAGTAGTAAAAATCAGAACCCAAGTCTACCTAAGTCTAGGAGTAGCACGGATAACCATTTGTTTTAATATAACTGTGGAAGATGGTGATTTTTATTTACCTTCTTATAATAAATCTTTTCTCCTCAGCATTTGAAAGCAAATAGGATATAAAATTGACGGAAAACACTTTATCTGTGGAAGGAAAAATAATGTTGTCAGGAGTACACAGAGTAAGTAAGTAAGTATGAGTGGGTTTCTGTTTTAGGGGAGAAAAAAATGCATTAGCACAAGAGATAGAAATGAAGGTGAAATAGCAGATTAGGTCTTGGAAAATGTTAACAGAGATATAGAAGCAGAGTCTAAAAATTTCAGCACCAGAAAAAGACAAAGGTGACGAAAAATAATGAGGAATGTAGCAAGTAGATTTAGAAGATACAATGTATGTATTAAAGACATCTGAAAGAAAGAAAGAAAGAAGAAAGAAAGAAAGAAAAGGACAAACAAAGCACAAACAATAACAGAGTAGAAGAAAACAATTTAAGGACTGTTTTAGAATGGCATGTAAAGTGTCACTCAAAATTGTTTAAAGAAAAAAACTCACTGTCATATGTTAGTAAAATGTTAGTGGTTATGTAATTTTTTCTATTTGTAAAGTAAATATATATATATAAAACTATATATATTTAATCTGCCATTTTGACTGGAGTGAGATGAAATCTTAGAGAAGTTTTGATTTTCATTTCTCTAATTGCTAAAGATGTTAAACATTTTTTTTTCATATATTTGTTGATCCATTGTATATCATCTTATTTCAGTTCCTTGGCCCATTTATTGATTGGCTTATTTGTTTTTTTGGTGATGTTAAGATTTTTGAGTTCTTTATATAGCCTAGAAATTCGTGCTCTATCTGATGTGTGCCTGGTAAAAATTTGCTCCCATTCTGTAAGCTCTCTCTTTACCTCACTGGTTGTTTCTTTTGCTGAGAAGAAGCTCTGTAGTTTGAGTCCATCCCATTTATTGATTCTTGATTTTATTTCTTGCGCTATAGGAGTCGTGTTAAGCAATTTGGTTCTCAAGTTGACACGATGGAGATTAGGCCTACTTTTTCTTCTAGTAGGCACAGGGTCTTGATCCACTTTGAGTTGAGCAGGGTGAGATGTATGGATTTAATTTCATTTTTCTACACATGGATTTCCAGTTTTCCCAGCACCACTTGTTGAAAAGGCTATCTTTTCTCCAATGTATATTTATGGCTCCTTTGTTTACTATAAGATAACTGTATTTATGTGGGTTTGTCTCTGTGTTTCATATTCTGTACCATTGGTCTATGTGTTTGTTTTGGTACCAATACCATGCCTTTTTGTTATTATTCTCTGTAGTATAGTTTAGGGTCTAATATAGTGAAGCCACCTGCTTCATTCTTCTTGGTTAAGGATTTCTTTAGCTATTCTGGGTCTCTTATTTTTCCAGATGAATTTCATGATTGCTTTTTCTATTTCTATGAGGAATGTCATTGGGATTTTGATTGGAATTGCATTAAATCTGTATGATACTTTTTTGGTAGTATGGTCATTTTGATAATATTAATTCTTCCTATCCAAGAACAAGGGAGATCTTTCCATGTTCTAAGGTCTTCTTCTGTAGCATTATGTAGTTTTCATTGTAGAAATCTTTCACTTCTTTCATCGATTCCCAATTATTTTTGTTTTTTGAGGCTATTGTAAATGGGGTAGTTTTCCTAGTTTATCTTTCAGAGGATTTGTCACTGATGTAAAGAAATGCCTTTGATTTATGGGTGTCGATTTTAAAGCCTGATACTTTGCTGAATTCATTTATTAGTTCTAGAAGTTTTCTGGTGGAATTTTTTGGATCCTTTAGATATAGCATTATGTTGTTGGCAAATAGTGATAATTTGAGTTCTTCTTTTCCTATTTTTATCCATTTAATTTCCTTCATTTGTCTAATTGCTCTGGCTAGAGTTTCAACTATGTTAAGTAGAAGTGGTAAAAGAGGGCATCCCTGTCTTGTTCCAGTTTCTAGAAGGAATGCTTTCAATTTTTCTTCATTTAGAATGATGTTGGCCTTAGGCTTAGCATAAATAGCTTTACAATGTTGAAATAAGTTCCTATTATCCTTAGTTTTTCTAGTGTTTTGAACATAAAAGGGTGCTGTATTTTGTCAAATGCTTTTTTCTGCATCTGTGATTCCAGAAGAAACATTTTTAAGGGAAGACTAAGTAATGACTTTGAACTAAATTTTTATGAACTATTTTAGAAAAATACCAGAATTGTGAGTAAAGTGGTTTAGGGAAGAAAGTGGGAGAATAAAAGCATTCTAGACATTTCATTTTGTATGGAAGGTATAAGTGGACAAATTGTTGGGGAAGAGATGGGGATTACTTAATTTGTAATAGAGAAATTATAAATAATAATAGAAGAGTACTAATTGGTTTGTAACTTGTAAACATATAAAGGTACACATAAAGCATGACAAAACAGTATGATAGACTTTTTGAGTACAAAGCAAGTGAAAAAGAACATTTTCCCTGTCTGTAGCCTCAGGTAGACATGTCCACCAAGCTGGAGAGTGTCTGGTCATGCTAAGTTCTCACCTACAGGGCAGGAGCAGAAGCAGAATATAAAATTGTCACCAGGATTAAAAAGAAGATTGCCTACTTTGAATTCCTATTTCTCATGCTGAACACAAATGTATTCCCAGGCTAGCTTTGGGCATAAAGGTAAGAATAGAGTCAGAAATGTGGCCCAAAAAGAACATGGAAGAAATCTGAGTGTTTTGGTAGCTGACTGTGTGAAGCAGCTTAACCCAGAAACATAAACTGTTTGTTTGTTTTGTGTGTGACTATTAAATTATGTATAAAAGAAATAAATGTTTATTTTAATAAAATCACTGAATTTTGGGATCTCTTTATTATTACTACAACTTAGTTTTTATAGTGACATAGTGCTAGAAGTGGGTTACAGACATCTCCAAAACAGAAAAGATGAATATTTGTTTGAGAAGAGAGTAATATAAAACAAAGATAAAATATAGAGTAGCCCGAAAAGATGGTTACTTTCATTCAGTCTCTTGGATTTAAATGTCATTTTTAAGCTAATAAGAACTAGCTGACATTTTTACTTTAATATCTAGCAACAGTTGAAATTTAACATATTTAAAACAAAACTTTTAATTTCAGAACATATCTCAAACAATTGATGACAGTATTTCATGTGATAATTTGCAAGTCAAATTTTCCACTGAATTTGTCCATGTAGGTGAAGTGGTTGGAAATTTATGGAAAGATGTTGTGAAAAGGATTGGTACAGCATAGAAGTCAGAAAAGAAATATGATTAACAGTAAAATTTAAAAATGTATTTATTTGGTTTTGGTTACTGGAACATGCAATCAATTATAAGCAAATAAATATGGCAGTTATGGTTTTTAAGGGGTCATGTTACCAATTTAGTGAGCAGCATAGCCTGCAGAAGCAAAATTATGAGACATAAAGCCATTCTCAAGGAAAGCAAACTCTCCAACATTCACTTATGAGTTACCATGGAGTATAAGAGATGAGAAATAAGCTCCCAGAAGGGAAGGACTGAGGCCCACAAAGAATGAAGGTGTTTCTAGAACCAGGGACATCCAGATGACCCAGTCAAGGACCTATTCCATGCCAAAGTTGGCAAATGGAGGACTCATACCTAGCACAGCATTTGATCTAGATCATTCTCTCTGTTGTATTTTCCATGTTTTCCTATTCCAAAATGCAGTTTATATTGCAGTTATCGGGTTCCTGCTATGCTACTATTTACTTATGGGAGAAGGCCTGGAGGGAGATAAAATATTGATTTGGTGAAGTGGTCTGTCCTTCAGCCAGAGATCCTGAACTTTGAACTTGATGCAGTAATTGGATCAGAGTTTAGCATATCTCCCTTGGAAAGAGTACAAGCATGTTCTATTTGTGGAAAGAAATTTATATCTAAATAGTTGGTTGGATAGAGCCAAGCATTGTATCAGACTGCTAACTGTCCACCAAATTCCATTGTCCCCTTTTTCTGTGGAATAGAGATTAAGTTGAGCCTATATTTATTTGGCAGAGGTTGTATTTCCTAGGGTTCTTTGCAGATGAGAGTGATATGATGGCACTCTTGCAAATTCAATGTGAGCAAAACTGCTGGATACCATTTATGCTACAGTTGTTTAAAGATAAGTAAAAAGCAAAGGCCCAGGGGTGGGAAAGATGTGTGATTTGAAAGAGAAGGGCCAGGTTACTGGAGTGGAAGAGGCCAGAAAGGTAGGCAGAGGCCACATCAATTCATGATGCAAACTCGGGTTTTATTTCACAAAAAGTACTTGAGCCAAGTAATGATAAGATTTAATTTATATTTTTAGAAAGTGATCTGAGAAATATTTTACAGGCACAGAGAAATATTTCAAAGCCTATTGCAAGTGTCCAGTAAGAGATGAAGGTGACTTGTTCTAGAATGGTGGCAGTGAGAAAGGACAATCAGTTCATCTTCTGGGCATATTAGGAATTATTAGCCCTATCAGGCGTGCTCATGAATTACATGTAGAGTAAAAGGAGCAGAGTAGACCCAGGTGACTCCTAGTCTGGGGCCAGAAAAAAATCTGGATGAATGGGAAAAGCAGCAGATTTGGAATACGTTCTGAAACCAGGAGTATATATATATATATATATATATATATATATATATGTTAAATTTTAATTTCTACTAGATATCCAAGTAGAGATGTCAAGTAGGTGGTTGTATATCTGGTCTTCATTAGATTAATAATGGTATTTAAGCCTGGGAAATTGAATGAGACCATCAAACATCTACATGTGCATAAAATGAATAAAAGTGAATCAATGGCTTGGTGCTAGGGTATGCAAAATTCAGAGCTCAGGAGAAAAGAATAACTAGTGACATCCCCAGAGAGGAAGTATTCTGGAAGTTAAGTAAGAGGAGTGTTTCCAGAAGGAGATAATGATAGACTATATTTAATGCTACTGTGCGTTTGGATTGTTGCATGTTCTATGGCTTTTTTATTATTTATCAGAAGAGAAAAGGAAAAATGACATAGCCAAGTTCAAACCAACAACACTTAATGGGACTACTGTTTTGGGAAGAGAAAAAAAAAACATATTACTTATAATTCCTAACTGCCTCTAATGAAGGTTGGATTTTGTTAAATAGTCTTTCATTGTACTGAGTATCCTGAGGGGCTGGTTATATACACTTGCCTCTGAGTGTTATGGAAGATTGAACTGATCAATAAAGCAAAGAAAAGGGAAGAGAGAAAAAGAATTTTAAAAAATTAAAAGAAAAAGAAAAGAAGCAGGACCTCTAGTTCTATAGAACTGAAGAGGTCAGCCAGTCCTCCTCCCAAAATATAACTGTAAGACTGGCAAATTTGTTTAAAAAAACACCAGTGCTCTGGAAATATAACAAAGGCCAACAATGAAGTGAAGAACATACTAAGAAAAACTACAGAACGTTGGGTAAGACAGTGGGCACTGTGGCATTCTTATCTTGAACTGATATGATACAGGGCTGCCTGGCCATGAAAACCAGCGCCTTCACTGCTCGGAGGGACTGAGTTTGTTTGCAGTGGAGGCTGGAGCAATTTTGCCCAGCAGCAAATGGGAAAAGGCTAAAGTTCACCTGGCCTGAAGTTGCAGTCCTTGTTTGGCCAGTAACAAAATGGATTAAGGAGATACTTATCAGGAAGACAGAAATTGAGAAACTTGACAAATGTACTATATATCCCTGATTCTGGGAGCCTGTGGGCCCATGTGGTGGTTACTTGAGAAGTTCAGGAGAAAGAAAAAGCCAGGCTAACTTGAAGATTGCTCAAAATGAATGTGCTCCTTAAAGCTAATACAGCTCTACCACCTGCAATGTTTGAACCCAACTTCTGTTCAATCACTGACTGATCACTAAGTTATACAAACTTCCAGTAAATTGGGTTAAAAAAATAATAACAATAACAATAATGCTGAGAAAAGACATCACTCACTCTACCCCACAGGGTTTATAATTTGATATCTTACAATTAAATTCAGGTATGTTAACTTGAAAAACAACAGCAAACAGCAAGAACAAAAATCCTTAGAGAAAAATCAAAAAGAAATTCAAAATACAGGGTTGCTATCATACATTATCTCAATTGTTTACCTTCATAAAAATTTTTTAAAAATACAAAAATAAGTCTGAAACAATTGTGTATATATATATACTGCTTAAAATTTTATATATATATATATATATATATATATATATATATATATATATATATAGCTTAAAAATAGAAAATAGATTAATGTACAGATTGTAGGGTCATCCTGAGCAAAGGTGCAGAGGGAAAGCCATCCAGAGGAGCCATCCATCTGCATGTCCATGTGCCTTCTCTTAATCATTTGGCTAATGAAATGTAGCTGGAGTCATGTGTGGCAATTTCAGGTAGAATCTTCTGAGTCAATGTTGGGTTGACCATTTCGTCTTTTCTTCTGCCTCATTGATTGGTTGACAATACAGTCCAGAGCTATTGTGTTTGTTAGCCTTGGTCTCAGGGTAAGACTAACACACGGAGCAGAATCCCAGTTGACCTGCAATGAATAAGAAATAACCCCATTATTTTAAACAGTGATATTTGGGGATTATTGTTAGCACAATATGTCACTCATTCTAAGGCATATACATTCTCTAAAAGATCTTACCAACACACAGTTGTTTCATTCTCAACTTATATAATTTTTTTTTCTTAAAACCTTTTCTAAAGGCTAGGTACAGTGGTGCACATCTACAATCCCAGAGAGTTGGTAGGTTGAGGCAAGAAGATCAGAAGTGCAAGGCTTTGACAACATAAGGAGACCTTGTTTCTAAATAAATAAATAAATGAGGATGGAACTCAGTGGTAGAACATCCCTAGGCTTACTCCCCAGTACCACACATTAAACAATTTTAATTGTGACAAGAACACTTAAGAGACCTCTTAATATGAGACCTACTGTCCTAACAAAATGTACAGTACTGTATTGTTAGTTGTAAACACAATATACCACAGATATTCATTTTGCATTAATGACACTTATACTCACTGAACAGCATCTTCTCTATTCCTATACTCCAGTCCCTAGAGACCATCATTCTACTACATGCTTCTGTGAATTTGACTATTTTTGATAACTCAGATGAATTGAATCATAAAGCATTTTCCTGCTGAGTGATTTATTTCACTTAGCACAATATCCTTCAATTCATCCATGTTGTCACATATGTCAGGATTCTCTTTTGATTTGGGCCAAGTAACAGTTCATTGTACGTAGATACCACATTTTCTTTATCCATTAATCAACTGATGGACATTGAAGTTATTTCCATGTCTTGGCTGTTATGAGTAATGCTGCCATTTACATGGAAGAGCAAATATACCTCCAAGATCCTGATTTCAATTCTTTTGAGTAAATACTCAAAGTGGGATTGATGAATTGTGTGGTAGTTCAATTTTTTTAATTTTTGAGGAATTTCCATACTGTTTTCCACAGTGGCTAGTCCACATTTTACATTCACATTGGCAGTGTGCAAGGGTTCCAAATTCTCCACATCCTCACTAAGACATATTACTTTTTGATAGTAGCCATTCTAACAGATGTGAGGTATTATCTCATTGTGTTTTAATTTGCATTTCTCCGATGACTGGAAATGTTGGAAACTTTAATACACCTGCTGGTCATTCATAGAACTTTGATGAAATATTTATTAAAGCCCTTTGTCCATTTTCCAATTGGTTTGTTATTGGTTTGTAGGAGTTTCTCATATATATTAAATATTAACCCCTTGTGAAAAGTATGGTTTGCAAATATTTCCTGCCATTCTCCAGGTCACATTATCGCTCTGTTGACTATTTTCCTTTCTGTTCAGAAGTTTTTTTAGTTGGTTTTGATAATACTTGTCTAATTTTCTTTTTGTTGCCTGTACTTTTGCTGTTATATTCAAGAAATTGTTGCCAGGTTCAGTGTAATAAAATTAGCTTTCTATATTTCCTTTAGAATTTTTACAGTTTTATGCCTTGAACAGAATTTTGTGTATAGTGTATGTGTCTAATTTCATTATTTTGCACGAGTGTTCAATTTTCCCAGCATCATTAGTTGAAGAGACTATTTTTTCCTCAGTGTGATTCTTGGAAGCATTTTTAAAGGTTGGTTGATTGTACAAATGCTTTTTGACTAATGACAGAGTTTTTTTTTTCTTTTCTAAAAATGGGAGTTCATAACCCACTTGAATCTAATGTATGAAATATGATATGTCAAGAGCTTTGTAATGTTTTGAACAACCAATAAATAAATAAATAAATAAATTGATTTTTAAATTTGTTTTAATTAGTTATATATGAGAGTAGAATGAATTTATGCACTTTGATATATCATACATAAATGGGGTATAATTTCTCATTTTTATGGTTGTACATGTTGTAGAATCACATTAGTCATGAAGTCATATACGTATATAAGGTAATAATGTCTGTTTCATTCTGCTATCCTTTCTATTCTCATATCCCATACCCCTCCTTCACTCTCATCTATCTAATCTAAAGTGACTCTATTCTTTCCTATCGCATCCTGCCCATTATTGTGGATTAGCATCCGCATGTCAGGGAAAACATTCAGTCTTTTTTTGGGGGGGATTAATGGAGTTTTATCTGATAAATCCACTGTAAGTTGGAAAATGTATTTGATATACCAAACCCATCAAACAATGGAACTTAACTTAGATCAGAACACTCATATTATCCTACATTTGGGAAAAATCATTTAACATAAAGCCTGTTTTATAAGAGTATTAAATATTTCATATAATTTGTTGAACAGTGTACAGCACTGAAAATGAAAAACAATGGTTATTTGAATACTCTTTGTTTTCATTGTTAAATTGAAAAATTCTGCTTATCATTGTAATTTAGGGTTCATCTATATATTCATGTGCTTATTTCTGGACTTGTTATTCTGTTCTATTGGTCTATATGTCTTTCTTATGCCACCAACATAATTTTTTGGTTTTGGTGGGGGCGGGGGGTAACAGAGATTGAACTCAGGGGCACTTAACCACTGAACCACATCCCCAGCCCTATTTGGTATTTTATTTAGAGACAGGGTCTCATTGAATTGCTTAGCTTCTCGCCTTTGCTGAGGCTGGCTTTGAACTTGCAATCCTCCTGCCTCAGCAGTGTGCCATAGTGCCTGTCAGTAACAGGTATTTTAACCGTTAACTTTGTCATATATTTTGAAATGAGGAAGCGTGGTACCTCCAGTTTTGCTTTCTCAAGATTGTTTTGGCCATTTGGGTTCTTTGTGGTTCTATGTGGTTCTAATGTAAATTTCAGGACTTCTATTCATGTGAAGAATACCACTGGAATTTTGATAGGGATTTCAGTGACTCTATAGATTGCTTTGGGTAGTATGAACATTTTAACATTAAGTCTTCCAATCCATGAACAAGGGATGTCTTTCCACTTATTTATGTTTTCATAATAATCTCTTTCATTCCATGTTTTTTTAAAATCTTTCATTGTACAAAAGTCTTTGCCTCTTTTGTTGAGTTTATATCTAGGTATTTTATTCTTTTTTATGCTATCATTAATGGGATTATTTTCAATTTTATTTTTGAATAGTTATATCCAAAATAGTGAATAGAAATGTCATCAATTTTCTATGTTGTTTTTATATCCTATGACTTTACTGATTTAATTTATTACTTTTATCAAATATTTCTTTTTTGAGTATTTAGGGTTTTCTACATATAAGATCATGCCATTTTCAAGGATACTTTTATTTCTTCTCTAATTTGTATTCTCCTTACTCTTTTGTTCCTTCTTTTCTTCCTTTCTTCCTTCTTTCCTTTCTTCCTTTCTTCTTTCTAACTTCCTTCTACTAAGTTGAATAAAAATGATCAGAATGGGAATCTTTGTCATATTCCTAGTCTTGGAACAAAACTCATAGTTTTTCCTCATTGAGGATAATGTTGGCTAACATATGTGACACTTAATGTGTTGAAGTACATTCCCTCTATATCTAATTTATTGAGAGTATTTTTATCATGATAGATGTTTTTATTAAATAGTTTTATCAAATAGTTTCCCTTCATCCAATGAGATACTAGTAATTTTTATCCTTCATTCTGTTAATATGGTGTTATAAATTTTTGTATGTTGAACCACTGGTGTATCCCTAGGATAAATTCCACTGGATCATGGTGTATGATTCTTCTAATGTGCTATTGAATTTGCCTTGTCAATATTTTGGTGAGTATTTTTGTGTCTATATTCATTAGAAATAATGATTTGTAATTTCTCTTTCTTGTCATATTTTTATCTGGCTTTGGTATCACTAAAGTTGGAATGTTGAATATATGGTTACCATTCTTATCCTCCGTGGTGAGAAGTTAGAATCCAAGTTTTTGTTTGTTTGTTTGCTTCCATTGTGCTGAACTGGAAGAAAGGTTATGGGGATTGCTTGTATACTGAGAAACCGCCATGCAAATAATGTATTCAGTTTCCATCAGCACTCTGAAATAGGCAAGACAGAAGCTAGTCCCTTAGGCAGCTCCCCTCCAATATTATACCCACAGTTGAGTCATTTCTTATCCTTTTCTTGGAGAAGTTGGAAGCTGGGAGTTTTATCATATATATGGCACTGTACCCAGAGAAAGAACTAGGAAGAGACTGAGACTTAAATTTTCCCACTGGTTTTAATATGGCTGTTTTTTTTTTGCATTTGCCTGGCCTATAGGAGTTTCTTGTCTGGTTTGTGGATTTCTCCCAAGGGAATCACAGTTGAATTGAAGATTTGTTGGGAAAGGAGGGCTCAGGCTTCTATTCCACTGTCCTACTAATGCCCCTTCTCCATATAGGATATTAATATATGTGCCATATTGATTGTTATTTTTCTATGATTAAAATTTTAAAAATATTATTTATCAGTGGTGCATATAGTGGAATGTTTGTTAAGGATATCTTATCTTTTCTCATGGTATCAGTCTAAAAAATATCTCCTTTATGGTCTGGGGCTGTAGCTCAGTGGTAGAGCACTTGCCTAGCATGTGTGAGGCACTGTATTTGATCCTTAGCACCACATAAAGACCCTTAGATCCTTAGATAAGGCATTCTGTACATTTACAACTACAAAAAAAAATTAAAAAAAAATCTCCATTAACCTGTAATGGGATGACTGAGACAGTCTGGAGATAGAGCAATCTGCTTGCATATGGCAGACTCTAGAAAAAAACAGACAGTTATAGGAAATGAAAGAAAGTCTAGTCTATTAGCAGAACATTTCCACTGAGGCAAGATTTCCTAACTTGTAAAACCATTTACTCTATAATGATTTTAACTCTATAATGGTTTATATGGCTATTTCAAGACCGTGGTTAAAATAATCATTGATGAGTTACAGATCTGATAAAGGAAAATTTAGCATTCAGGGCCTCTAGATCAGCCTAAAATGTCCAGAGCTGCTGGACTAATTATATCTCTCTATCAGCAGCTTCATCTACATGTCCAATATTTCTGCTAAAAAATGATCACTTTCTATGTGTGTCATGATGTGAGAAAGATTGGAAAGTACATATATGAAGGGTAAAACTAATTATATTTCAGCCAAGTGGTTTTGTGAAAAAAATAGAGCCAGAGAAAAATAGATAGAGGTATTAATTAAGGAATTAGGGAAGCACAGTGTCTCAATACAAGCTTCCTGCTAGAGAATGAATTAGTAGTAATTGAGCATCTGTCCCCATATTTAGTACTTCAATTAATGCATAATAGTGTTTAGTTACTTGTGAAGAAATTATTGCTATTAACATTTTAAAGATGAGGAATCTGGAGCTCAGGTAGTTAAAATGACTTGGCTAGAATCATAAGTTTGCAAATGTGAAGACTAGGATTTGAATCAAGTTGCTGGACTGGAAATCAGTCTAGGATCCTGGAGCAGGTGATAATATGGAGAGCATGCAGGCAAGTTGGTTGCCAATATCAACAAAATTGTCTTCATGAGGCAAGACCCAGCCACTGGGCTTGGGTTTAGTTTGAGTTCATGAGTCCTAGGAAAGGGAGGGAGGAACCAGCATGAATAGATCAGGGTCATCAATTCCAAAAAGACTAGCTCATTATGCTGGGGGTAGCCCGAAGTGGAAAAGGCAGAGGTTATTCTCATTACCTCAGTTTAAAATCAAGATCAGAATTGCTGCTCAGGGATGTGTTGTTAGTCCTGGAGTCTTAGGTCAGAAGGTGAGTAGGGAGAAGAGCAGGAGGAATCCTAGGAATTAGGAGACCTCTGAGTCCTCAAGTGTGGGAGAGCACCCAAGAGCCTAGGAATCATTTAGCACCCAACACAGGACACTTAATGCTATATTAAATTTTATTTTCCAGCTTTATTTATATTTCATTTGTCCTGACCTTTGGATGAGACTTCGCTGGCTTCTGTGAACTCCTTACACATATTAGGTTTAACTCCATAATGGTTGACTATGGCTATTTCAAGACTGTGGTTAAAATAATATATTATACGTGCTTAATAACACTCATAATCTAGTAGCAGTTTTTCAACCTGAGAATTAACTAATCTATGAAGTGTGTTAAAATCATACTTCATGAGTCTCACTAATCAAATTAATAAGAATATCTGGTGGACTAGGAATCTGTAATCTGTACTTCAGTGGATTCTCCCAAAGGAGTAAATGAAACCACACAAATGAGAGCAAGTTCTCCAATGTTATCAAGTTACAAATTCACCTAGCATCATTTTATAGTTCAATTTATTTTATAACTATTTTCTATTATTTTGTTCAATGGCGTGCTTCTAATTTTAGAATTGGTCAAAATGTACCAAAGTTTCTGCTTTTTATTTTCTTTCCCTAATTTCTGTTACTCTATTCACAATCAGAATAAAGTACATTTCATCAAACAGGAAGAAATATTCTATGAAGAAAAAGTTTGGAAAAAATGAGACACGAAATTGAGGAAAGTTTAGGACTCATGGTCAATCATCTTTGGATCAGCAACATTAAATTATTAATTCAAGAATACAAGGGCCAGTACAAGTTTCCTTGGTGAGTACTGTCTTGTTTTAAAATTCTAGTACTCTAATATAGTCTTAGTTTTTCTTGTTAAGTCAATTTTTGGAAAGGTCCAGATATTAAACTCCCAGTAGGACATGTACAAATGTCATTCGGGCTTCCTCCACTTCTACCTTCAATTAGATAGCAGTCATGTGCCTTGTCCTTCATCTTCAGCCAATGTTTTGAAATAATTTTAGATGATATATATAAATTTACATCTTTGTTTTTAAACCACTGTATACCATGTCATTTTAACTTTACATAGGAGAACACTAAGTCTTAAAAAAATAATTTGTCCAAAGTACACAGAGCATCAAAGTGGTAATGAATTTGAACCTAGGCAGTTTCATTCCTGAGCTTGCTGGCTTAACCACTGTTCTGTAGACTTAATACTCTGGGGAAGTGCCAGAATCATAACAAGACGTAATGTGACACAATTGAGTTCTTAATGAAATGATAAAAATGACAAACTGACTCAAAAAAATGATTACACAAGAAAGGATTATAAAAGCCATCTACCTTAACTTCCTTACTTAAAGATGAGAAGAATAAAACTCCAAGACATACTGCTAGTAAGAAACTTGATAAACCAATTCTCCCGCTTTCTAATTTATTGTGCTACTGTGTTTTACAACTTAGGCATTTACAAAGATAATCAGAATTTCATAAGGATAAACAGGATGTAACCAGCAAAGAACCTTTTGGTAATGTAAATGAAGTTTGGTCTTCAATTTAATAAACAAAGCAGTTGTTTAAGGCCAATGTGTTGTTCAAGGCTAGTGTATTGAAGGGCAAGGGCTATGATCTAAAATTTATGTGATGGCTAAAAAAGGATGTGAAGACTTGGTTTTCTTCTAGGATGCTGACGATGGAAAGATCATCACTCTTATCTCTCATCCTCACAACTTTGACCTATTCAGTCAAATGATCTACAAATCCATTACTTTTTAGAATCCCTCAGAACACTGAAGTTATATAGCAAGTAACTAACCTGAAATGTAAAAAATAGAAAAATATCAGCAGGGAAGGAGGGGTGTGAAGACTCCTTTAGCTGCAGCAGATGCAATCGGGCACCAATGAGAATTCAGTTAAGAAACTGGCAGAAGCCAAGTGTGATCTGGTGAGTAATTAGAGTCCTTGGGGGCTGTAGATATAGGAGAGGTTCACATACCCTTTGTAGACTTTTTTGCAGGGACTTCGCCTGCTCTCACAAAAAAGATTGATGAGGATTCTGAAAAAGCATACTTAATGGTGCAGACCCCAAGAAGCGAAGAGCAGGCCGTGGAGGACATGCCTGATGCCCTGTGCAGATCTTCGTTTATCTCCCCCAAAGAACAAGAGCCCTAAACCATAGATAGGTAAGAAGCACTGCAGCACTTATGGAAGTGGGGGGAAATTCTAACAGTGAATGGTGAACAGAAAAGCTTACTGGCCTTAGAGGAAGGAAAGGAATATCTGTGAAGCCCATAACTATGGCTGATGGCGGGGCAGGAATACCATGGGCACATCCTGAATGTCCAGGGACACTGAGCTTGCGTAAGACTGAGGATTAAGCAGACTAATGGAGACTTTCCCTCCTTTTCCTCCCTCTCACCAGGCTAACAAGCATTGAGTAACTTGTAACAGTGGAATGTTGTTGGGAGAATGGTAAGAATGTGGAAAGAGAAAGAGATCCTATCTGAGCCACAGGAGAAAACAGATATTGAGTCTCCATTGTGAAGCAAGTTATCTCCAGAAGAAGTTAAATTCTTCTTTATGTTGATTGCAACCACTGCAACAGGAAATCTCAAACCTGACTCAACTCCTTTCCTAGATTGACAATATTCCTGAAAATAAAGGTCTAGGATAAGGAAAGGTATGCCCGTATATACATATAGAAACTTTGTCTCAGTTTCTACTTCCATAGAATTGTTCAACTTTGAACAAAAAATTACAAGGCAAACAAAGAGGCAAGAAAAAACAAACAACAACAAAAAACTACAAAGAGAAAAATAAATAAATCAATAAAATCAAACTCAGATATGATAGTGAACTCTCAGAAAGAAAAATGGAAATAGCTATGATTAATATGTTGAAGGCTATAAAGAAAAAGACAGTCAACAAATATGAACAGAGAGTCATATTTATTTTTTGCAGTGCTGGGGATCAAACCCAGGGCCTTGTGCATGTGAGGCATCCACTCTACCAACTGAGCTATATCCCCAGTCCAAGGTGTTAGAAATGAAAGGCACAGTAATGGAGATAATTAATATTCAAGGGCTTATTGCCATGGCTGAGGAAAGAATTATTCAGCTTGAAGATAGGTAAATAGTCATTACCCTAACCGAAGAACAAAGAGAACAAAACCATACTTCTCATTTATTGTTAGTGAAAATACAAAATGACACAACCATTTTGGAATATGGTTTAGTCGTTTCTTGTAGAGTTAAGGATGGCACTTACCATATGATCCACGAATATTACTATGAGCAATTAATTACCCAAAGGAAATAAAAATGCATGTTCACACAAAAACTTAGACATAAATATTTGTAACAGCTTTATTCTTAAATGCAAAAGAAATTGGAAAAAAATTTGAAAGCCTTTTAATGGTGAATAAACAAACTATGGTACATCCCTGTGATGGAACACTGTTTGACTAGAAAGAAGAACCAATTTGAGAGATACAAGTAACATGGTTAAATCTCAAAAGCATTTACTGAGTGAAAGAAACCAACCCCTTCCCAAAATTATATACTATAAAGTTCTATTTACATGCCATCATTTAAAAAAATATAAAACTATAGTGTTGGAGAACTTCTCAGTGGCTAGCAAGGATTATAGGAAGAGCCTACCATTAAGGGGTAGTATGAGCAAATTTGGGGGTGTGATTGACTTGTTCTTTATAGTTTTTTTTTTTGATATATGACTTGATGTATTTGTGAAGTTACTTAGAATGCCACAAAGGGTAAATTTTACAGTATGTAAGTTTAAAAAAACACACACACACACTTATAAACAAAAATGTCAGTTGCTGATGTTACTGTATTTAGAATTTGGAATTGAAGTAGTTTTTAGGGCTGGGGATATTTAGCAAACATGCTACAAACATAATTGAAATCAACTTTTTACTCGTTTAGTGTCTGAATTATTTCAGGGTGAAATCACAAGAAAGCACCTTTTTCAAACAATCCTCTCTTGCAGAGAACATAAATAAGAACTTGAATGAGCTTCTCTCTTGTTCTGCTTTGGGCCTTGTCCAGTTGAAAATAATATGCATTATAATATACACTGATTTAAAAGATAATTATTCTATTCTTAACTACTTAACACTTGGGTTAACTTGATCTTTTCCTTCATCACAAATAGCCCTTGTCACTCTCTCCCCATCACCTTAAGAGCTATCCGATTGTCCATTTACTAAAGAATGCTCGTGGGTGTGCTAAAAAACTATGAGGTGTTCTGCAGACATGCTGTCCTTACCTAAGTAACTGTCCTTCCACTAAATTATTTTCATAATTACATGGCTCAGCTATTCAATTTGCATTACCAGCTCTCCAAAGGAATAATGACGACAATTTAAAAGTATAATCAACTTCAGTCACATTTCTAAAAATCCTTTGACATAATTTCTGAGTTATTCGAATAATATCCACCCACAAAAGGAATTAATGAAATAATGGAAATGTTAAGCACAGTTGGAACCATGTTTCGACAAAGTATTCATTTTAAGATTCATTAATTATAAATAGGGCTACCCTGCTATCATTGATTAATAGCCTTGAAGTACTTTTAGTCACTAAAGTTCAACAATTAATGCATAATTTCAGTTTAACTGTGAAGAGGGTTTGTGGCAAGAGCCTGGGTGGACATCCTTCTCTCATTCATAATGGGCTTGGAGCAAGAGGGAAGGGAGCTCTAGCTATTAAGTTAAGACAAGGGAATCAGCACTATAAAAAGGGGTTCCAAATGTGCAAATGGATTTTTTTTTTACTTCTCAAAGTAGGACACACTTCTCTTTTTGTAAAGAATCTGGAATTTTATCAATGCTAGGGTAAGAAGTTTTCCTTACTTAATTGATAGAAGATATTGTTTTTTAACTGGGAGAAACAGGAAGCACTGTGAAGACTGGATTTGAAGATAGCAAAATGTGAGACAGTATGACCCTCAGAAGGTCACTGTGATGGTTTAGGTGGAAGCTAAAGAAGCCACACCTCAGGTAGTTGCATTAAGAAGGGAAAAAAGGAGAAAGACTAAAACAGTGTTATAGAGATAAAAACCTATAGAATTCTAGCAAGGAATTTTTGAAGGAGAGTTTTGCATAAGGATGAACCACCAGTGGCCATAAGGTTTCCAGTATCTGTCATGTAGATCGTGGAAGTTCTGATAAAATGGGAAGAGTAGATGTCAGGGTATTGGGAAGCACGGGCAGGTATTACGTTTAAAGAAATTCAGTTTAAAATCTATCTCTGGAACTTAACCCCATAGCATAACAAAGAAGTGTCTTACTTTCTATGTTTGCACATATCTATGTAACATGGTAAAAATACAAAGCTACAGTGGGTTATGGGGCTCAAAAGCACCTGCTGCACAGTGAGTTCTAGGTCAATCAATGGAAGTTATTATTACTATTGTTGTTGTTATGACTATCATAAAAAAATAAGTGGCACCTCCATTATTAATCAGTAATTGACAATTGTCTACATTAGAATGAACGTCTGAGAGCACTTACATGAGGCCTTGCCTCATGCCCTGAGGAACTGGCCTGACTCATTGAGAGTCTAGCAGTCCGTTTGAGGGAAGTTACCATCAAGGTGACCTGTTTTGTGACAGTCTTTGGAGCTTTGATCACTTTACCTGGTTTGCTTGGGATTTGAAGTTATTTGGAAAGGATTTACAAAATAAAAGGGGAAATGCAAGAAGACAGATTAAGAGATCCACATGGGAACTGTCTGTCAAGCAGTCAGGGGAGGCCCATAGTGAGAATCAGGGACTAAACACTGGGACAGAGGGAATCTGCAGCTGGAGCCAGTACAGTGGCCAGGGTGTGGCATGTGAGCTGTTAGCTGCAGAGGTGCAATCACCATAAAAAGAGGGAGGTTCCTGGGAAGGGCAGGAGGGTGGAGATGTGGGAGGAGCAGGATGGGAAGGAACAAATGGGAAATTGCTGGGCCTAGCTGGGTGGGGCTCACTCCATAAATCATTTGCAGTTACTGTAACTGGCTTGAGTGTCCTCCTTTATAATGTTGCTCCATTAAAAGGGTACTGCTTCCTTTCTGTGTTGGCTTTAGTCACTCCATTACTCATCCGAAGCAGCTAGACAGCTGTTTGCTGCTGTGAGTGAGTGGCACAGAGCAGTTGACTGTGTTTCTCGCTTGAGCAACCACAAACAGGATTGCACATCACTGAAACACAGAAGATGGTATCAGCAATGGGACAAGCATAATGTCAGGGTGGGACAGAATTATTACTTAAATTAATTACACTGCAGAAATGTGCTCATGAAATCATGCGCATGATATATACATGAGTATGTATTTAGTTTTTTTTCTGATAAAAGTATGCTTTTATTCAGCATGTTAAATTATAGCCCATTGCGTTCTGTGATTGGTATGTAAGAAATAGAAAGAAGAGGACCATTGGAACAAACAGTCTGTGTGAACTTGGTATGAACTAGAATGGGTTCAAATCCCAGCCCTGCCTCTTAGTGGTGTGACTTCAAGCAAGTTACTTAAACTCTTTAGGCCTTATTTATTTATTGTTTTTAACTAACAAAGAGGTGTTATGGGGATTAAATAAAATATGCAAGAGTCAGTATATAGTAGATACCCGCTCAGTATGTATTCAGACTAGAGCTTTATTTCCTGATGCTATGTGCAAAGCACTGCATGACCTGCCTCTAAGAAATAGTATGATTATTCAAAAATTGACCTTTTAGTTGACACACATTTGTACATGTTAGTGGTGTACAGTATGATAATTCAATAATGTATGCAAATGTATAAAGATGAAACAGGGTAATTAACATGTAAAAGTGTTATTACAACTAGTTTTGGGACGGTCACTTTGGCTTAAGAAACATTTTGTAGGTGCTCTCAACCATGTAGCACCGAATTTCCAGGACAGTTATGTTTTCCTTGTAAAGAGGAGAATGCCTTGGGAGGCAGGTGTACAATAGATAGAGTCAAAGAAGAGCAACAGTGATGGGGAGTAAGGGGTGGGGTGTTTAAAGGTGATGAAATTTCTTTTGCTGCAGTCAAAACAAAACAAAACAAACAAACAAACAAACAAACAGAAGGCTGCCAGGCAGTTTCATGAAAATTCTGCATACATGGAGGCATCATCTAGTCTTAAGAAATTTGATATCCATGTGGACAATAGTGGTTTTAAAATGTCTTCTCCAATCCTGTTATATTTTTATAATGGTCAGAGCTCATTGCTCTTATAACGAAGCCCAATTTTTAAGGATTGCTAGCAAAACTGCACAGATTGTCTCTTCTTTAACTCTTTATCCTCATCTCTTGGTCTCTACCCCAAACTCCATGCTCCAGGCAGATGGAGCTTCTCTTAATTCTTATATGTACCACTGTAGACCTTCACGCATGCTCTTTGGAAACACTCTGTCCTTTCTGACACTCCAACATCCCCCTTCCTTTGGTCATATTTATCCTTTGGAGAGTAGATTTAAGGTCGTTCCAATGGCTAGCCTTCCCTACCTGCCACCATGAAGCATGAGTCTGGGGTCTCTGGTGTGTTCTCCCAGTGCAAATCCTGGTTCCCTGCCAGGCACCCCTTACACACTGCAGTGTGTTTACCTATGCCTTGTGTGTCCACCCCCACAAGATACTCCATGCTCACCCCCTGTTTTGAGGGCAGGGATCTTCGCTCTCCTCATCTCCATTGGGTCCTCAGGGTCTAACACAGGGTCTGGCACACAGCAGAGCAGGCTCTCCATAAATACTTGTTGAATGAGTAAATACACAGGCAAATATACCTTTATAATTTGTGAAACCAACCTCTCAGGAGGAAAATGGAGTTTATGAGCAGAGCTTTCTAGCAAATTATATTTAGTCCTAATACTACAAACATGCATATCATTATCTCTACACTCCTTATTTGGGGATGATAGTTATGTTTGTGAGTTCTGAATGCTCAAGCCAATTTATGAAATTTGAGCAATATTAAATGTGACAGTAGATGGCTCCTGTTTATAGGTTATGGTGGTAATATTCTAAAAGCAAACAGCTTGATTGTGAACTTCCCTTTCAGAGGCAATATAATGTGAGGGGTGAAGGGAATTACTTCACTTTTTAAAAAGAGAGAGAATATAATCATCTTATAAAGTAAGGGAATGTTGTATTTGGCCCATATGTGATTACATTTAGAAATAATTTTGGGGACATATTATTATGAATTAGGTAAAATAAGAGGCAGTTAAATTTAGGGAAAATGACTTCTGGTTTTAGAATATACTTCTTCTCAAAAGATAATTTCACTTGAGGAAAGCATTTTTAATGTCAATATATTAAAATATTAAGTCTTTGCAATGTCTAAGGTCTTTATCAGTTAAGCAGATGTTTAGTTTAAGTTCTGTCTTACAGATCAGCTGCCTGAGGGCTTTAGAACTTCAGAAAGGAGAGCTAAAACTATGAATTGATGGAATGCCTATGTTAAAGGTGTTGGTATACTTATTTCTCTTAATAACTCTGCATGAGGTACTGGGCCTAATTTCCAATTTACGGAAAAGAAAATTGAAACAGAACAGCTTGTTCTCAATCACAAAGAAACTTTATGGTAGGGGGATTGTCCTAACAACTCCTGCTCTTCCTAACACAGCAAAGGAACAGTAATTGCATTCATTTTAACTGAGCTCCAGCTTACCATTCCCTATAGTCAACCATGTCAGCCTTACTCAAGTAAGTACAGGTGCATTCCTGAGGAAAACAGGCTAGCAGTAGTATATGCAACATTCTCAGAATGGAAAATTTCTGGGAACAGAATATCTGGGTTTGAATTCTGATCAAGTTGTTTAACCTCTCTCTCCATTTCAGTTTCCTCATATTAAATAGGAATTAACAAATTTATTGGGTTCTTCTGAGGATTAAATATTATAATATACATAAATTGTTTAACTCCATAATGAGCACATGGTAAATGTACTTCCAAATATTTCATTTTAAAGCATGATCATATTTTTTATTTATTCGTTGAAAGTTTGATATTATTGCGTAACACATTTTATTAAAGAAATAAATAACCTATTTGTGCATGCAATCAACTTACTAAATTATGTAATATGTTATTATGAACCATTTGAGCCCCTGATTCAGAATCATTAGTTGGTCGATGACACTTTAGAACTTGTAAGATATACATAAACATGGTTGCCATCTTTACAGTTTGGAAATAATTTTCATTTGAGAGATACTGAGATAAACACAATGTACCTGACTAAGGTATTTTATGTATCTTTTTGCATGTCTTTCTTTCTCCTTTGATCTCTTTTTTCAAATAAAATGAAACAAAGATAAATTTTATCTCACCATACTGGAGCTCCCAGCCTTTTAATTATGACAATCTTGACTCTGCGACTACAGAGGTATAGCTATTAATTCAAGTTGCCACATTTTAGTATGTTATACTGCTTTTTAGGAAATTTAAAATTAAAAGACAGGTCACTATTTCCCCATGCCTCTCAATAGATTTTTACATATAATCTTATTATGGTTAAGTTTGATTCATTCAAAGATATCCTATTTTATGCTTGAACACATAACTTAAGGCAGATAAACACAGGTACAAGACTTCCCCTCTTGTTCTGTTTTACATTTGCAAAACTCAGTTTGTTCTGGAAGGTGCCAAGATGGAGATTTTAAGTAATTTTTACCTCCTTGTTAAGCAAGGTAAACTTATATAGTTCAATGCTTTGTTTGGTCATAAAGAAGTTAGGAATACTGGGTAACTACACATTTTTAAATTAAATTTCCCCCTTCTAAACCTCATTCTCAGATTCTAAAAGTGTTTTCATCAAATGACAGTTACAAAAACAAGTGACATTTAGACCAATGGAACAGAATAGACAGCCCAGAAATAAATCCATGCTTTTAGAGTTAATTGATTGACTAAAGAAGCCAAGAACACAGTCTCTTCAATAAATGTGGTTGGGAAAACTGAATATTCACATTCAAAGGAATAACATTAGACCTTCATCTCATATCACCTATAAAATTAAACTCAAAATGGATGCAAGACTTACACCTAAAACCTGAAACTGTGAAAGAACAAAAAAGAAAACATGTGGATAATACTCCATGACTTTAGGCAACAAAAGCAAAAAAAGACAAATGGAATTGCATTAAAATAAATAACTCTGTACAATGAAGGAAACAATCAACAGAGTGAAGAGACAGTTTCCAGAGTGGGAGAAGAGATTTGCAAACTATATATCTGATAAGGGGTCAATATCTAAAATATAGAGGATACTCAAACAATTCAATAGTAAGAAAACAAGCAATCTAATTAATAAATGGGCAAAGGGCCCTAATAATTATTTCAAAAGAAGACATATAAATGGTTAACAGGTATATGAACATATGGTTAATATCACTAATTGTGAGGGGAATGAAATGTGACACCCGTTAGAAAGACTATTGTTAAAAAGAAGAAAGATGGCAAGTGTTGGTGAGGATGTGGAGAATAAGCAAACTTTGTATACTGTTGATGGGAATGTATTCTTATAGTCTTTTATGCAAAATGTATGGAGATTCCTCAGAAAACTGAAAATAGAACTGAAATCAGTACATTGAAGAGATAGCTGCACTCCAAGTTCACTGCAGCATTATTCATAATAGCTAAGGTATGGAATCAACCTAAGCATTCATTAATTAATAAATGGATAAAAATGTGGATGAAAAAGAGCTCCCTTCACCTCCTATAATGCACGAATGAAGACAATTCTCAGCAATAAGAAAGTGTCATGATCACTCTAATGGGATGCACGTGTAGTCATTGTGAAGAGCCCTAGAGGAACCCTCCAGAGAGACTTCAATTCACATCAATGTAGAACTCAGTCTTCTTGGAAAGAACAAGAAAAAGAAGATGCTCCAGGTAGACAAAGGGTGGGGAAGTAGAAAGGAACCAGTTCCCGTTTGAATAATCTACAGCCACATTAGAACACGAACAAGGGTCCTATACTGGGCTTCCTGAGTGAACGCTTTCTTCCTCATCAACATTGCTATTCAGGAGAATGGGTCCCTTATTGAAATTCAAATTTTCTTGGGTGAAAACATACATTTGTGGAACTATAAACCACTGAAGAAAGAAATTGAAGAAGACCTAAGAAAATGAAAGATCTCTCATGTTCTTGGGCAGTTAGAATTAATATCTTCCAAATAGTCATATTACCAAAAGCGCTATATAGATTTAATGCAATTCCTATTAATATTCCAATGACATTCTTTATAGAAATGGAAAAAGCAGTCATGACATTCATTTAGAAAAATAAGAGGCTCATAATAACCCAAACAACCCTTAGCAAGAAAAGTGAAGTAGGAGGCATCACAATACCAGAACTTAATATATACTATGCAGCTATAGTAACAAAAATGGCATGATATTGGTACCAAAATACAGATAGACGAATGGTACAGAATATAAGACACAGAGACAAACCCACATAAATACAGTTATCTCGTACTAGACAAAGGAACCATAAATATACATTGGAGAAAAGATAGCCTTTTCAACAAGTGATGCTAGGAAAACTGGAAATCCATATGTAACAAAATGAAATTAAATCCATATGTCTCACCCTACACACACTCAACTCAAAGTGGATCAAGGACCTAGGCATAAGACTAGAGACCCTGTGCCTACTAGAAGAAAAAGTAGGCCTAAATCTCCATCTTGTCATCTTGGGAACCAAATTGCTTAACAAGACTCCTAAAGAGCAAGAAGTAACATCAAGAATAAGTAAGTGGAATTTTATAAAACTAAAAAGTTTTTTTTCACAGCAAAGGAAACAATCAAGAAAGTGAAAAGAGAGCCTACAGAATGGGAGAAAATCTTTGCCACCTGCACCTCAGATAGGGAATTAATCTCCAAGATACATAAAGAACTCTAAAACCTTAATACCAAAAAAACAGTTGTGGCTCAGTGGTATAGCACTTGCCTAGCATGTGTGGGGCACTGGGTTTGACTCTGAGAACTGCATATAAATAAATAAAATAAAGGTCCATTGACAACTAGAAATATTAAAAACCAAAAATACAAATAAACCAATCAATAAATGGGCTAAAGAATTGAATAGATACTTCACAGAAGAAATACCATCAATCAACAAATGTATGAAACAATGTTCAACATCTCTATCAATTAGAGAAATGCAAATTAAAACTACACTGAGATTTCATCTAACTTTAGTCAGAATCACATTTTCAAAAATATAAGTAACAATAACTGTTGATGAGGATGTGGGGGAAAAGGTTCATTCATACATTGCTGGAGGGGGTGCAAATTGGTACAAACACTCTAGAAAGCAGTATGGAGATTCTTCAGAAAACTTGGAACAGACCACCATTTGACCCTGTTATCCCACTCTTTGGCATATACCAAAAGGACTTAAATCAACATATTATAGTGACACAGCCACATCAATGTTTATAGCAGCTTAATTCACAATAGCTAGGCTACGGAACCAACTTAGGTGCCCTTCAACAGATGAATGGATAAAGAAAATGTGGTATATGTACACAATAGAATATTACTAAGCCACAAAGAAGAATGAAATTATGACATTTGCCAGTAAATGGATAAAACTGAAAAATATCATGCTAAGTGAAATATGACAATCCCAAAAAAACAAAAGCCAGATATTCTCTCTGATATGCTAATGCTAATACACAAAAGTGTGAGGGAGAATATAAGTTCATTGTATTAGACAAAGGGGAATGAAGGGAGGGAGGGGGATAAGAAAAGGAAAGATAATAAAATGAATCAGGTATAACTTTCCTGTGTTCATACACGAATACAAAACCAGTGTAACTCCACATCATATACAACCACAAGAATGGGAAGTTATATTCCATGTATATATAATATGTCAAAATACATTCTATTGTCATGTATACCTCAAAAAAGCAAGTAAAAAGTAATAATAATAAAAATAATACCTTAAAAAAGTACATTCATGGGGTTCAGTTGACAACAGGTATTACATGTTCAGTATCTCAAGCCCAGAAGGTGAATTAAAAGTTGAAAGAAATGATATTGAACTTGTTTCAAATTCAGCAGTTCTTTCTTTCTTTCTCTCTCTCTCTCTCTCTTTCTTTTTTTTCTTTTTTTCCTGGAGACTGAGTCCAGGGGTGCTTAACAATTGAGCCACATTCCTGGCATTTTTTAATTTTTTATTTTGAGATAGGGTCTCACTAAGTTGCTTAGGGCCTTACTAAAGTTGCTGAGGTCGGCTTTGATATTGTGATCCTCCTTCCTCAGCCTCCTGAATTTCTGGGTTTACAGTCATGCACCAGCATACCTGGCTCAAATTCAGCTATTTTGCTTTAACAAGTCACAACAGTTAAAAACAAGTATCAGAAAATTTTTGGACAACATCTTTGTTTCTAAAAAGGACTAGTTCACCAGGCAGATGGATAATATCAGAGTTATCCAGTTACAGAAACAAGATCCTGGGTTATTAGGATAATTTGTAATATTTTGATGAGGCAATAAAATACCTCTATTGAAAAAAAAGTGGCATACACACACACACATGTGTGTATATATACACACACAACGGGACTCTATTCAGCCTCAAAAAGAAAAAAACTCCTGTCATGTGTGACAACATGGATGAACCTGGTGGACATAAGAAAGATTAAGTAACATAAACCAAGCACAGGAAGATAAATAATGCCCGATTTCACTCATACATATAATGTAAAAAAAAAGTAGAACTCATACAAACAGGGAGTGATGTGGGGATTGCCAAAGGCTGGGGCAGGATGGGGTGGAGGGTTTGGGAAATGTTGGTCAAAGGTCAGAAAATTTCAGTTCAACAGATTTATTGTACATCATGAGGACTACAGTTTCTAATGATGTATTGCATATTTGTAAATTGTTGAGAGAATTTGTTTTAAGGATTCTTAGCCCCACACCAAATGATAAATATGTAAGGTAGTATGTATGTTATAAAGCTTGTTTTAGCCATTCTATAATATGAATGTGTATGTGCGTATACATATGTATATGTATACATGATATGTAGAACATGATAAATATATACAATTTTTACTTGTCAATTAAAAATAAAGACATACATTCATTTCTCCAATTGCCCCTCCACACCCCTTCCCCCCAAAAGAGCAAGTCTGGATTCCTGGGTCCCTCTGACTTGCTGTTTTACCTGGAAGAAGCCCAGCAATTGCCCTTTAATTTCTATTCTCCTAAGGTTGTCAATATTTCCTCGTTAAGTCTTCAAAATATTTCATACTAACTACCTGCATGAAAGGCAGCTCAGGTCAATTAAAATTAATCACCAGAATATTCATAAGCTGCAATGAGAATAATAGAATAACTTGCTGAAATACAAATAATACAGGGCCTTATTTTCTTTTTAAATTTTCATTCTGGATTTTAAAAATCTGTATGTGTATTCCTTTAATAGGACACTCATTTCAAATACACAGAGCACACCCTGAGTAGTTTCTTTAAGACACGAGAGTCACGAATGTAAATATTTTTAACACTAGCTTACTTTGCTGTGTATTTTATGCTTTAACAATGTCAAGCATTTTCATATGAGCTTTATGTCCTGAAGCATTTTCATATGAGCTTTATTTCCTGGAGGAGTCCATAAAGAAATTTATCTCTGCTAAACCTTGGGTCAAGGTTAATAGCAACAGAACTGTCTACTCCCAACTTCCTGAAGTTGGCAGGGTTCAAATTTTCAAGGCAAAGCTGATAGTGTCAAGGTAAACAGGAAGGTTTTTGATATGGATACCGATCTCTAGGAAGGCACTGTGAGCTCCCACAATTATACCATGAAACCACCACTGCCACTCAGATGTGCAAACGACATCACGTTGTTCCTGATTATCTCAGCCAGCAATCAATACTTTCGCCTGGGTTTGGTCTGAACCCAGGAGACTAATGGGGCAAGTCTCGATAAGGAGGAGCTGTGGGTCTGGATGCCAGGATGGAAACTTGTTCAGGGATGGGTCATAGAAACCATCGCCAGCAGGACACCTGGAAGAGACCTTGAGGCTGCCCTGACATCTTGATCGCTGCTGCTCCCTTCAGACAATGGACACTGGACACAGGCCAGAAATACAAAGTGCATTCCTGTGTCGGTATTCAACACACCCAAATCTTGCATCTTAAACAGCTGTCAGACATTTTAGCTTTCATGTGCTCTAAAAGAGTTTTGATTTTGAGATTTGTCTCTTTTTTTTCAATTTAGAGTACACTTAGTAAATGTGCATTTTAATTTTAACTAGACTAATTGTTCCATATGTAAAGATGGATTTGCATATGTCAAAAGAATATTTTTGGCTAGGTGAGAGAGATGGCCTGTTTCTCTGACATAGCAGACCTTGAGTTGTCACCTCTTTGCAAGGATCATCATGAAGTCAATTGTTGTTAAAAGGAGCATCAGAAGTCAGCTAGAGTCTTGGAAGAAGATCAAGTTTTATCGGCTTAAATAAATCTACAAATGTCAGATTCTGAACTCTTCAGAGCTGGAAGATTTGAATTTGAAGAATTAAGACCCAAGAGAAGGGAGGAGGTAGTAATATTGGAGCTGCTCAGATGTCTAAGGAAATCTTAGATTTTAGATCTGCACAGCAGGAAAGAACATTTTCAATGCGATTGATCATCTTACTGTAAGCAACGTATTACTAAGACCCAAAGTTAAATTTTCAATATATAATCTGATTCTTGATGAATAACTGATGAGGGGGTGACTTTGATTCTGACTCAAGTAAATGAAAACTGGAGACAACATAAGCACTGCTTGTGAAATTTACCTAGATGAAGCTATTTATCCTAAATAATGTACGTGACTATTTCTCTTCTACTTGTGGTTCAGTGTCTCTATTAATAATTTTAAGTAGGAGAAAAGTGGAAGAATGGTATTGCTATGGGTCTTATAGAGTGTAAGAGAGACTAAAGATGAAGATCATTTCAAAAGTTTAAACATGATTTGTAGTTTCACCACCTGAAATTCTAGCAATCACGGATGAATATTTAATTGACAACAATTTTCCAATTGAACTAAAAGGGAATATGCATAAGGTGCAGTTTAAGAATCATAAAATAAGGGAGCGAGGTGAAAATGTAGAACTTGCCTCTTATCAAAAATAATATTTTGGGGTTAAAGACAATCTGACCTGTGTGAGATTCTGGGAGGTTAGAATGTGCTCCCAAAATGAGATGGTCCTGAGAAGTAATAGCTTAATCTGTAGTTTGTTTTATATTTTCCCATGATGATAAGTGAGGGAGAGACCAATGGGAGAAAAGCAAAGTTGTGTTTCACTTGAGTGGATGCCAATTGCACAGTGACTCACCGCGTCCTAATCAGACAGGTGTGACATCTCACTAAAAAAAAAAAAAAGAAGGAGACTCACCCCACCCATCCTGGAAACTGTTCTTTGCTCAAGCTCAGCACACTGAAAACTACTTTCTAGACATGTCACCGTGCCTACCGTGGATGGGCAGGAAGTGATATGACAATGCTGACTGAAGTAGGGGTTAAATCAATATATGACTAAAGCTGGTTTTTCAGATTCAACCATGAGTGCGTGTGGGTCTCTATGTGTGCACTTTTCATTAAAGAACTAAATTCTTTTATTTTTGGATTTGTGGTCTGCTCTACATTGTCTAGCACTTTATATATATGCTTATTTATATGATCCAAACAGTCTATTTCTGGGGGAAGGCTACTAGGATTGAACTCAGGGGCACTCGACCCCTGAGCTACATCCCCAGCCATATTTTGTATTTTATTTAGAGACAGGGTCTCACTGAATTGCTTAGCACCTCACTTTTGTTGAGGCTGGCTTATGAACTCTCCATCCTCCTGCCTCAGCCTCCCAAGCTGCTGGGATTACAGGTGTACGCCACCATGCCCGGCATGATCCACACGCTCTTGATGAAAATTGTAATAGATATCTCTGCTTACATTTCTTTTTCACATCTAATTTGTAGAATTATATAGGTTCAATAAGTTTATGTCTTAAGGAACTTTTTAAAATCATGTGATTTAAACTTGTCATTTTAAAGATGAGAAAAATAGGCCTATCTACTATTATATAAAATTGGGCTTTGGTCAGCATCATCTAACAGCCAGGAAAAATAATCCATTCTTCTCTACTTGTCTTCTCATTTTTAAGAATGGAGTTATTTGAAGTTTTACAAGACGAATTTGCTTTACACATTATCATCAATGAAGTCTGCGAAGAGATCAGACATTTGGGTTTAGATCCGTGGCTTCCCGACATGACTGTGCATCTGAATCATTTAGGAAATTAAAAAAGAAGCCAATAAAATCCAAAGCACTGTAATATTTTAAAAAATCTCTAGTTGTGTCTGATGCAGTGTGTGTGGACCAGTATTTAAGAAATGCCAGTGTTGAACCGGCACATGTTTGCTTTCAAGATGGTTGGATGGAAAGTGGGCTAAAGTATCCAGCCATTTAATAAATGCAATCCTAAAACTATAGCTTGGGGAAACCCCAGTAGTTTTAAATTCAAGCTGTTACTTTCGAGGTTTTCTGCTGTCACTATTTCATTATGGCCTATGTAAAGGAACCTCTGAACACTAAAAGTTATTAGATATGTGCATTGACTTCTTAACATAGGACTTTATAAATGATTCCATAACCAAAATGACTACTAAAAGCTTTTAAAGTAGGAACTTAGTGATTTGATTAAATCCTGACTCCAACAAAAGTTAATGAAGACCATTTTTTTTTTTGGTTAGTTGCAATATAAAGATCTCTGTATTGATTGCTATCTAAGAATAACAAAAAAGACAGAGTCCACTAGGTCATGTTATTGATCAAATAGCAACTATAGCCTCAAGAATGTCAGGCAAAATCACAGGTCATGCTTGAGGTGTAGATGATACATTTCACATAGGATTTTATAAACTTGGGTATTCTTAAAGCCTTTTTCATTCTATTCCTAATTGTGCCCTGCTTATCATTTCAATGAGCCACATAATTAGAAGATTAAGAAAGATGTTTCTGATTGTGTCACTTTTTGATACCCCATTTAGGCTAGACTGCAGCACGTTGGACCCTGGGGACACTTATTCATCACAGTGGACAGCTAATATTTCTCTCCTTAACACTCTTCCATTCTCTTGGGGCAGTACTTCCCTTCCTCTGGTAATTCATTCTCCATTCCTTTAAACTCAGAGGGAGATTTTAATCCTAATGTTCCTTTCATCAGGCCACTGTGTAGACACACATGACACATATAACTCAAAGAATAGCTGCACAAAGTTTCCTTGGGACTAAATGGCAGTTTAAAAAGATCTTCACTTCTCTACTGGAGAAGGCACAAGGCAATTAGGAATTGGTGGAGGCAAATGGAGGGGAAAAAATTAAAAAGGGGGACCACGGGCAGTGTAAGAGTCCCTTTCCTATCATCCTGTGGGCCTCCTATATCCTCCCCTCAATTTTGTTTTTGTGAAGCAATAAGTTTTCTTTTTGGCCTCAGTAGTAGAGACTAGATTTTTATAACTTGCAACCCAAGGAGTATGAGTTCAATAAAAATTCAAACGCCCTCAATTTCTTGTACCATAAGGGAAAATTCACATTATTTGCCTTTCTCCCAGAATGCACCTGTTTGGGAGAAGAAAAGAGACCAAGGCAATTTTACTTCAAGTTATTCTCAAGGAAATTCTTATTGTTGCATATTCTCTGGAAAAATAGGAAGACAAGAGAATGACAACAACCATGAAAGCCTCTTAGAAAATACAGGGGCAAGCCAAGAGAGGGACAACAAAGAGCAGATCTTGTCCTTACTATATTTTGTATTTACGGTTTGTGCAAATATAATTACTTGCACACCTCAGTTTTTAATAGAATACTGCATTTTAAGTTCTACATACCAGTAATTTTGGAAAAACGTTCCTAAGAAAACTAAATTTATTCTTCACATAATTTTAAGTTCTGATAGGGTCTCAGAGACGTTTTCTTCCATTGAAAAGACTTTGAGCCAGGCGAGGTGGTGCATGCCTATAATCCCAGTGACTCAGAAGACTGAGGCAGAAGGATTGGAAGTTCAAGGCTAGCCTCCACAATTCAGTGAGGCCCTAAGCAACTTAGCGAAACCTTGTCTCAAAATAGAAAATAAAAAGCACTGGGGATATAGTTTTATAGTAGTAAAGCATCCCTGGGGTTTTATTCCTTGTACAAAAAAAAAAAAAAAAAAAAAAAAGGATTCTGTGGTTTAACTAATTGTGTTGTTTTACCAAAACCTTCTTAATGATTTGAAATGGTCAGTTTTCTTTACAAAATCCATCATTGTTGTCCTACATTATTTAATTTGTATGTACTTGTGTATGTATGTTTCTGTGTAATATTTAGAAAGAAATAAAAGGAAGACTATTCCTTGTGCTAGGCTGACTATCCATCTGCAGGGGAAGCTCCTGTATAATAGTTTCCTGATCAAATGATTAACCCATGTACATTTGACCTGAGCAATGGCAAGGAGCTTCATACCTCTTAAAGCCCTTTATCCTGTCTTAGTTTAATCAGAATGCTTTTTGTGTTCAACAGATTAGTCCGAACAGAAAGTTTTGGCCCCCTCTAGTAGTCTGGCCCCTGCTGTCTACCAATCTTACGATGTTCATTCAAACTGACGTCTTGCCAGTTAGGAGCCGAGCTCTTGTCTTCTCATCTTAAGTCCTCCAAAAAAGGAGTGTTAGGGTCCATGAGGCTTCTTAGGATTGTGTGAAAACTCACATCTCACTGAGAACTCTACAGGATGAAGAAAGGTGCTTCAACTGTCCTATATTCATTTAGAACAATCCGTTCTAGAAATATCTTTTGTTGTGATACAAGAAAAAGGGAAATGAATAGATAGAGATTTGAACTTCTCCAGAGTTTTCCTAGGTTCCAGGCCCTTCATGGGGAATAGGAATTGTAGACTACATACATCTCCAAGTGTGATCCTCTTCATGACACTGTGGAATGAGTGTCATTCTCTGAATTCTTTATGAGAAACTTGAGGCTTAGAGAGAATAAACAGAGTTGAACATTTTCTCTTCATCCATTGTGGCCTTACTACTTCCTTTCTTCTAAAGAAGGGTCTTTAAATATAAAACTATGCATTTAGACAATTTTGTAAATTCTCACCCAATCCAGAGTGTTTGAGAGTGAAGAGGGAGGGGTCAGTGTTACAATTATGCACAAAATTGTAAACTGAGACTGCTTAGGTAAGCCTGGACCCCTGGTCATTGTTACTTAAGGTCACTAGTAAGCTGTCTGGAGATCCTAGGTAGAGTGGTGGTAGCTTGGGTCTTGACCACAGGCACTGTAGCTTTAGATTCTTACTCTTATGGCTTCTGTCTTTAGGCATAGCATGAGATAGTCAAGTCTTACATTAACTTCCACTCAAGAAGTCTTCTCATTTTTATAAGAAATGAATTTTCATCCAAATTCACTTGGGTTCTCAACAAAATTCTGAAAAAAGGATGTTTTTTCTAGTTCCTTAGGACAGTAGTAGAGATAAATGTTAGTCATAGACGGGGCATTATGCTTGCTATTTCTAAGGCAGGTTCCATTTGGGCTCCCCTTGACTCAGTTTCTCAAGGATTGAACAGGTTGGGACTGTTCTCCAACCTTTGCCTGGTCCTCTGGAATTGCTATGCCTACATACCTCAGGAAAAGGGTGAAATTAATGTTTGTAGAATCCTTTTGAGATCTCTGATGAAAGATGTTTTGATAGTATGAAGTATTATTATAGTAAATAGGCCCTGGATTTTGTCTTTGGTGTAATGAACTATACTCTCAACATTAACTCCGTATGAGGAGATGAACTTCAAACATCCACTTGAGAGTATCTTTAAATAACTTTCATTATATTGGATCAGCAAATGTTTTATCAATCCATAATGACAAATACTTTGTATGATGGTTACTTAACAAGAAACTAAAACTTGTTCTACATGCGAAGATAGAATGAATCATATTCTGAGCTGGGATAAGCAGTAATGATGCAGGTAGAAACTTGTTCAATTATATGCCTTGGAAGAGTCAGCTTTCAAAAAGAAAAAGACTCAAAATTTGTCAGCATTTCCAAGATGATTCCAGAATGGATGTTAAAGTTAACAGAATCTTGTCCAGTTAATTTTCTCAAAGTGTGCACATCTTAAAAATGAATTCTGATTGTTTTGTTACGTTAAGCTACAGAACAAGGAAGTTGAAGTTGAAATTTTCTAAAATTAATTTTTATGCAATTAAAAGGTCTAAAATTAGGAAATGCACTGTGTAAAAATGAATTGACTATTTTAATTTGTATGTTTTCCTTAGTTCTCATCAACTTACAACTTTTAGACATCACTTTTTTAAGCTCCATTATATTTTGGATGATTTGAAGGGTCTTGCTATGATAAGTAATAGAATTGTAACATAACAGATATTTTTGCTATGAAGATTTTAAAATATTTTTATAGCTTAGTATTAGAAGATATGTTTTCAATCATAAAGCAACTTTTAAAAATACATGACTTGATTACAAAAGCATATAGTGAAATGTATCTCACATGATTGGAGATACTTTAGAGCACCAAGAAATCCTAGCAGAAGGCAGTATAAGTAAATTAATGGATTTTTAAAATTTTTATAAATTTCTCTGTATAGATTCAATAAGGTTAGGTTACTTATACTGATTTTTTTTGAGGTATAACTGGTTCTCACCTGTAGAAAGAAATTGAGCTCTCCAACCTGTTTCTTTGCCATATCAAAGGAAAAAATTGAGCCCTAATGTAGACAAGCTGATTATTTATGATTCTGTCCTGTACTAGGCCTGGAGAATTTAGGTAAGTCTCTTCACTTTGCAGTTATTTCACTAATGTAAGCCACAACAGAATATTCACAAGCAGAATAGTTGTAAAAGTGGTGATTTGCAAGCTAGTTTGCATAAATGCTACCTGACCTGCTTGCTAAACATGTAGTTTCCTTGATCCCTCCTCTTTCCCAATCCCAGGACAGATTCTTCTGGTCTGGAATGAGATCAAGAATTTCAGGTTTACAAGCACTTGGGTGTTTCCCAATGCTTGTAATTCAGATGCCACTCAGAAAACCTCCAAATTATTATGGACTGAAACAAGGGTTGAAAATTTAAAGCAAATAAAGTGAAGGTAGAAACATGTGCTGTTTCTCATAGCCTTGTCTAGGGGGATATAAAATTATGTGAGAATCAAAATTTTAAAAAATGTATTGTTTTGCTGTATCACTTCCTTTATTATTAACTCCTTTTTCCCTCTTTTTTTCTAGGATGATACCTGGTGTGAGTTTATAATGAGCCACTTTCCCAGGGGGTGTTTCGATTTTGTTAGGGCATTCTGAATGTATATTCCCCATCAAATGTGCCTCTATTTATAAGACAGGGAGTTTAGCATAATGGCTAACAATGGATTGCCAGGATTCAAATGCTGCCACTGTCATAAGCTGGTTGTGTGTCTTTAGATAGTCACTGTATGCATCAGGTTTGTTATCTTTAAAAAGGAATAATAATAGCTTCTATGTCAATGTCTGCTAATTTATTCACTCACAATTCCTACCTTGTGAGAAATGAATAAGTGAATGTGTAAAACACTTGGAACAGTGTGAAGAGCACATCAAAGCTGGGTAAATGTTACTCAGTAGTTACTATAGTTAAACGAGTGCATCAATTATCTGGACCTAAAAAAAATTGATATGATACTTGAGTAAGGTTTTGAGTTTTGGATTTAGAGAAATGAAGAATATTCTGTACATTTGTCTTTAGAAACCATTGGCTTCTCTACATAAACATAAAGATATAAATATGCAGAGTAATCAGTCTAAAGGAGGCATAGAAGGATTGTGAGAATAAGTTGAATATCTGTAAACAAAATTGAGTCTCTCTTCAATATATAAAATAATAATAAAATTGTTTCAGAAGATACTCAACATAATTCGGTAGCTATTTCTAGTAACATTATTATTATTTTTAAATTCTAGGCAGAGAAGTACATTGTATTAACTTTAATAAAGCTCTGCCAGCTTAACAGTTACTAGAATACTTGCTGGATTGCCCGATTTTGCCCTTGCAGGTGATTGACAGTTGTGGTGAGACTTACTTTGCTTTTGTACCAGAGCTTTGCTTTAGGAATGAATATTTTATTTAGGCGAATGCCTTAAACAGCTTGTTGGTGATAGAAGGTAAGGACTTAGAGAAACAAGCACTGGGAGGAGATCAAGAAGCAAAGAACTGGGTAAACCTTCAACCACCCCTAGAAAAATAACCACAAACTTTAAAGGAGGATAGAGAAAAGGGTGAAGCCTAAGTAGAAGAGTAAAGAGCAAGAAAAGAGAAGAAATCCATGTATTATCACATGGACCAGAATCTGAGAGTTATAGAAGTGACTAAGATATCCCTGTTATGTGGTTGAGTAAATGGTTGGATTTTAAGAAGTATTTTTAATGTTATTTGAAGTTTTGTTTCACCATTTCTTCTTCTGAGTTTCTATCATCTACTCTTATTTATTCAAACCTCCAATGAGGACTTTATTTTAATTTGAGTGGGTTTTGTGGTCAATAAGGGACCAAGCCTATGAAGGACCATGATTGCACACAGATACACAGAAGAGGAGGAAATTGACCAGGAATTCCAGATGGTACATTTCTAGAAAGTTTAGTAAGTCATATGTTGTGGGCATATACTGCATGTCACAAACTAATTATGCAATTTACACACATTATCACTTATACCTCTCAAGCAACAACTACTAGGTAGATACTATTATTATGTTTTTGGACAGACAAGAAAACAAAGGCATAGTCACGTTGATTCACTTGTCCAAGATCACATAGCCAAGCAGAACCAGGATGGCAGAATCAGAATATAAAGAAAGGTGCCCAGATGTCAAGCAGAAGTGTGTCACTCTTACCGTGGCATCATAAGCTTTGGCTGACTTTGGAGTGGGAGGAAGATAGCTTGGGTTATGTATGACGGTAGCAAAGTTGAACATTTAGTGGTGTGGCCTGAAAGTGGGAACTGGAAGATAATAACACATGAACAAGAAGAGTCCTGAGCTCAGCAATTTGTGCAATAGCCAAGGCTACCATCTGCAGGAGAGTTAGACCCAGAGTGTTGGTCAATTCCTGGATTTTTCCACTCATTGTGACATGATTTCTTTGACAAACAGCTCCATTTATAGCATGTAAAGAAGGAAGAACAGAAAATACTTATAGGTGAGATTTTGTGGGTATTCCATTTTAAATCAGAAATGAAAGACAAATGCTTCACCTCACCATTGCTTAACATTATTCTGATAAATGAAATACGACCTAAAACAGAAAATAAGATAGAAAATTGAAAAGCATTGGAAAAAGAGAACAATTGTAGCTGTCTGAACCTAACATTTTAATCATCACCTTATTGAGCATAGAAATTAGTGAACAATTAATAGACAGTTGTTTATTAGTGTCCCACAGGAAACCTTTGTGCAACATAGTACTATAATTTATTTTATATAAATATTTATGGTCAAGTAACTATAGTTCCTATTACTGTACACAGGTTTAGTCATTCTTAATAAATTCTTTTGCCTTCTTTATAAGTTCTTGAGTGTACCTTTGAGGCATTGTTAACTGTAAGTACATGGTCTTGATGGATCAAAATGTTGATACCTAGAAACTGAATAACATCAGCTAGTATTTCTGCCTCCCAGTGGAACTTAGTCCCAATCAAATGTACTAGGTGTTAGTGGAGAAAGGACAATTTCAAATAGTGTTAAAATGAAAAGGTAAATAAATTAGTAAAAGCCAATATATTTTAAAATATATATTTTAAATACAAATATGTTTTAAAAACACCACCCCCCATACATACACACACACACACACACACACAAACATGTGCCCTTATACACAGAGGACATGGTATCCAAACTTTTCTTTCTGGGAGGCACAGTTTCATGGCAAGGCAAACAGCTTGATATGAGAAGACCATGGCCAGGTTTCACCTTCGACTGTTACCCTGATTCAGGGAAAAACTGTAATAAACATGCAATAGATTTGTGAAAAGAGATCTTATTTGCAACAACTTAAAAATATGTAATATAGGACTGACCTGAATAAAATATAAACAGAATCAATATGAAGAAAATTATAAACATTTACTGATAATCATAAAATAATAGTCATTTCTTGTACCTGAATTGGAGGAGTAAGTAGTTTAAAAGAGTCAACTATTCATGAAAATATTTGTAGAGTTTAGAAGCTTTCAACTAAAATAGAACAGGGCCCAGGGAACATGGAAAGATTGTTTCTTAAGTAACAGACCCATTCATGGACCTTGGTTGACTATAACACACCCCACAGAATTCAATGTCCTCCTCAACTCACCAAGGTTTTATGAAGGACATAGCCTCTCACATGGGGAAATCTAATACAAAACAAGAGAAGGGAAAAGGCTGAGAATTTATTACATAGACTGACTTAACTCTGCACACTGTTGAGACACTGAGATGAGACTGAGATTAGTAGAGGGATATAAAATATCATTGTTTATTTTTACTGCTTCTTTGACCATCTCTACCTTCTCTGCCTTCTGGACTCTCATCATCCCCAGTGTCAGTTTTTTTGTGACACCATTTTTTACCATTAACTTCCTCCTGTAAGGGACAGCCATCATCATTCTCCTTAAAATCACAGCTTCCTTGCATCAGTATAGCCTTCATTTCCTTAGTTTGAGGAGTGTCCTCTCAAGGAACAGAACATGGTAGTGGGTTCTTCCATCTAGCATAATGAGTTCATTCAAATATTTTCTTCCCAAACCTTTTAGTACCCAGCTCCCATCATCTCCACCTCATTTACTGCAGACCATTTCTATTTTCAAATTCAAAGAACATTCTCAACAGCATGCTTAGACCTGCTCTAAGTGTTCTTGGCCAGATCATTAGTTCATGGTCACATATCAGAAGCATTCTCTCTTATCTAGTTTTATATTCTGTCTACTCCAGTCCAACTCCAAATTCCACATGCAATCCCATGGTTCCTGCAAGAAAAAATGGACTAGCATTTGCAATTCCTTTCTTATAAAAGCTAATTGATTCCAGAGCAAAGACAGCATTTCCCCATAAGTCTGTGTTGACATCAGTGATCTGTCAACTTAGCTAGTTTATGGGATCAGTTGTTTGATAAAACACAAGTCTAGATGTTGCTATAAAAGCATATGTTTAGACATGATTAGTCAGTAGATTTTAAGCTAAGCAGACCCTCTTCTTGCGGGTGGACCTCAGTTGAAGGCTATAAGAGTAAAGACTGAGGTTCACCGAAGTAGAAGGAATTCTTCTCAAAACTCAACATAAAAACTCTATCTGAAAAATCTCTATAGAATCTGTCTCTGTCTTAGTGCCTCTGGAGCGCTTCCTTTCTCAGTCACTTACTTTAAGAAAGGAGAGTCTATCCTGAGGTTTTTGTCTTCCAGGGTACTTCTTATTATCACAGCCTGAATTCTCCCAGAAGCAGAGCCCAAGACAATGAGGAGTCTTCAGTGCAGTGGTTTGAGAATCAATCCTAGGGAGCAGGATGAGGGCAGAAGGGAGAAACATGGGAGAAGGAAAAGCACTCCCCTGGAATTACTACAGAGTTGGCACCACCATTACAGCTGACTGATGCTTGATGTCATGTGAGCTCCTGAGGAGACTTTTGGAATGCCCCCCACGACTCCTTGGCCAAGAGATGAAGGGATGCATCATAGATGCAAAAGCTTGCATCTTCTAGTATTTATCATGATTTTCCATGTTGTACATACATGGGAACCACATGAATTTTCGCTTCCATGATGAACCTTGAAACTTGTCACCCACAACTACTTTCAGAGTAAAATAATGAACTCAAATATTCTGTTCAACAACTGTAACCAGTCTCTGGTAGTTCTCTCTTAGTCCCATAATCTATTTATCTTCTTTCCAACTCCTAATCTTTTGGATTCTGACATTTTATTCCAAACAGTGTCCTAGCTGATGCCAAACAGTTTCAAATCCTGTCTCACCATTTATATTGACTTCTGTCCTTGGGGAACTTACTTAAATTCTCTCAGTGTCAGTTAACTTGTCCATAACCTTGGATAATGACAGTACCAACTTTATGGATTTGTTATGAGCATGATTTGAGATAATGTATATAAAGTATTTAATAATATGTATAATGAATAGAAACCAGTTAATAAGTGATAGCTATTATAATTATGATGGTGCTTATGACGATGAAATTTGTCTAGCTTAGGTACCATAGTCTATAACTTAACTTTTGACCTTGTGTTTCTGTTGGACCTGACCAAGAACCTTCCAATTTGAATTTTTTCATGTTTCCAATTCAATCACACTATTGAGCAGTGTTAGATATAATTACCAAAAGAGAGAAGATGAGGGCTTATATTATTCACGGTTTGTAGCAAAACTATTGATTTTCATATAGGAGTAACTCCAAAATTTACAAATCCTGCTGGCTTTCATTCTATCTTTGAGGTGAAGGTCTTACTTACTCTGAAAAAAGTTGAAATTAAGGCCTAGAATACTTCAAATCTACCTTTTTTTTATACACACATACTTTGACATCTCCACCCATCTTCTGCTCTTTTCCTCTCATCTTGGAAGATGTTTTCTACTATTATTCCCTTCAAAGAATTCAACATTTGTTTAGGAGCTCACCTGCTCTGGTCTTCTCATTTTATTTCATCCCATCAACACACCATTACTACTTAGGTAGGCTGGTCATGGAGACCCTGCCTTACAAGAGCTCCAGAACCTGACTGCCCAGGATTCAATCTTTGCTCATTACCAACAGTGCAACATTTAACAAGTCACTCAGTTCTGTAATTTTTTTAGCTCAGTCTCTACTCAAATGGAAAAAGAAGGTGAAGTTAATGTCTACAAAGTGCCTAGAACAACGCTTAGAATATAATGAGTATGTAAGAAATTTCTGTTTTTATTATTCTTAATGTAGGGGATATGTTCATCAAGAGACTTACTGAAAGGCAGAGATCCCCTTTCCTTGCCTTCTGGCATCCTGAGCCTGAGCTAGGATATTAGGTACCTTCTCCCAGAGATTCGATATTTGAACAAGGAGAACAAAGACTGATTGACAAGTGAGAAGACAAGGTTGCACCAGGATTGGGCTTGAAGAATGTCTATGGGTGGCAGTGTCCAGTGCCCTGGGGGGATGTTGCAAGTGAGAGGTCCTTCACTGTGTTTTCTTGTGGTGAAATCTCCCTGGATCCCAGCCCCCCCCCTCCCCGCCAACAAGGTTTTCTGAGTCTGGTTCATCAGCTTTTCTGTTGATTCTATGGTGTACTTAAAATTATTTTGATAAATTCCTCTTCTGTCATGCCAACTGGTGTCCATTCTTCTTTTCTTCTTTTCTGAATCCTGGTGGTCACTATAGCTTCATGAAACTCTTTTTTTTCCCCCTTAGGGGATACTTTTATTTTATTCTTACCTACGTACTGCTCAGATTCACTTTTCCCCTGATGTCTCTGTCAAACTCTTTATAATTTTTCTCTGGTTCCTTCTTGGATTTTCTTTTTCTTTTTCTTTTTTCCTCTTTCTAAACACTCCCTCTGATTGAATTCACCCATGTCAACTTCAAATTTAATGTAAATGGTTCCTATACTTACATTTCCATTTAAGCCTTCAGTCCTACATTTCAGATTCAAATTTTGATTTCTTACATGTTATGTTACCTGGATACATTCACTGTATCTTTCACATCTGCTCATATCGCTGTCTTCTTGGAGGAAGTAATGCATAAGCCAAAATCATGCCAGAGTCATCCTTGGCTCTTTTTTTTTTCCTGTTTATTCCTTCTGTTGCTATTGCTTTACTCTAATTTCTCTTCTTTAGGCAAGACCTTCTGAACCTGGGCTTTCTCAAGTGCAAATCTGATTAGTTCCCCTACTTCGATATTTTGGATGGTTCTATTTATTTTTCATATCACACAAAATAATTCTAGTCAAATTACTTCAATCCCAAACTAATCAACTCAAGGATCTCTCCAGTGGCCTATGAGGTTTGAAGTACGAGAAATGAAGAGATACATATAAATGATTCCTTCTTCTTAGTGAGTCTTCTAGGAAGGAACCTCACCAGGCACAAGGCATATCTTCCATTCCAACTCGGTTCCCCCTTACCTCATCCCAGCTCCCTCCCAGCCCTGCATGGTTCCTAGTAGATTTCTCATGAGCATGCAGATGGACTTGGCCTCCTGCTCACACAGAGAAGCCTCTGCCACTCCCTTTCCACATTCCAGGCATCCCACTGGATTGGAATGGCATTAAGTCCTCGATAAATCACTCTTCAAGAAAATGAACTATTAATATCACAACATTTAAAGCACATCAACACTAATTATGAGCAGAGCTTAAATCAGAGCAACTCCATATGGCACATTGGAGAATAATCAGGGATTTTTATGTTTATATTTTTAGATCATCTTTAATAGACTTCCAGCTTAATAGACTGACAGTGGGAGGTGTCTTTATAAAGAAAATTATTCCAACAAGCCCAGAGGCAACTTTATTGTGTCAATGGCATAAAACAAACATCCTAAGAATATTGTTTAACTTTATTTATGGGTGACTACTAAGTCATTAAGTTAAAGCTGGAATTCCACATTTAATAACCTTGGCAAAATAAAAAGGAGCCACAAGAGTTTTAATTAAATATTCCCTCTCTTTCAAATGAAGAGGTAAAAACAATCAAAGTCTTTTGACTTTCTATCAGGAATGTGTTTGCTGTGAAATGTACTTTTTAGAAGACTGAGTATTTGTAGAAGAAATCAAAATGTCTGGACTATTTGGCTTAAATACTAACAGGTCAAAGCTACGATATTTGTTGGCTTCGTTTTTGACTTTTCATGTTTTTTTATTGTGAAATGAATTTAGACTTATGGAAGACTTGGATCAAGAGCATAAAGTTCTCATACATCCTGTATCCAGCTTCCTTTTACATTCAACTCTTACACAACTAGAGGGTCATTCTGGAAACAAACAAATATACCTTGGTACAGTAATATTGATAAAACTACAGAATTTTGAGGGATTTTTTTTCGATTTTCCTACTAATTATTCCATGACCCAATCCAAAATATTGTTAGGTTTTGTTTTTGTTATTTTTGTGGTCCTGGGGATTGAACTCAAGGCCTCCCACAACCTAGGCAAGTGCTCTACCACTGAGCCACATTCTCAGCCTGGTACTGTGGTACACATAAGTGTACTACCACCATCTCTTCCAAACCATAACTCTTCCTTAGTCTTTTTTTCTCTTGCATTTCTTTGACGTTTTGAAGAGTCCTGATCACTTATGTTGGAGGGTGTGCCTCAATTTAGGTTTAGCTGACTTTTTTTATTTTCATGATTAGGTTGAGATTATGCATTTTGGCAAATATTTTCAAGTTTACAAAGTATTAGCAATATACCTACACAGAAAAAAAATTTATTTGTATTTTCATGTTTCAAATAGTTGACAGCAAGCTTCACAAATTAAGTCACTGATTTCACAGAGAAGTTTCTATATGAACTTGGAGTATGTAAGAGCAAGAGGCAGAACAGCATTTTAATATAGGTCTGTTTGACTTTAGCCATTATACTAGCTGGATACATTTTCCCAGGAGCTTGGAAATGCTTCTTCCTTCTTTTTCCTTCATCTCTTTATTTTTTTCAGAAAACAAAATTGCAATAGATTATTCTTGAGAAAGGATCTTCAAATTCAGAATACAATAACTTATTAATCTCTCTTAAAAGGAAAAGAGAAATAAGGTATTCAATATTTTTTTCCAGGTGAAACCACAGCATCAGCAAAAGGTACAAAATCTGTGTGCTGGATACTATGCTAGATTCTAGGGCTACAGTGATAACCAGATTGTCATGGTCCTGCCTTAAAGGAGGGCACATCCAATGGAGAAAACAAAGAAACAAAAACAAAGGAAATCTTAGGTTTCTTAGGTTATAATAACTTCTAAGAAGGAAATGAAGAAGGGGCTCCATGATGGTAAGAAATTTTTCTTATATGTATATATGTATATATATATATATATATATATATATATATATATATATATATTTCTACTTTTCCCATGAAGTATGCATACATTTGACTTCTTTATTCTTTCAGAACATTCCAGAATCCATTTGCACATAGATGTCCTCCAGGTACACAGGATATAAAAACAATAAACTAAATAGAGGTAAAATGTCTGTGCATGCTTAGTCACTCCAAATATTAAAAAGACCCTTTCAAATGATGTGTGTGTGTGTGAGTGGGTGTGTGTAGGAGAAGCATCTCTTTCTTTATAATCAGACACTACCTATGTTCTGATTAATTCTGAAATCATCATCTTCTATTCAAATCAATTTGAGATTCTTAATTGGCATTCTTGGAGTGTGACAGCACTGGTGTAGAATGCTACATCATCAAGAGCATGTTCTTTGGTTTCCAAGTCTTGCCTCCCAGAACACCTCACCTTCGTTCTCATTAGGGAGCTAATTGGGGTGGGCAGGGACCTCCATTCTGTCTATTGACCTTTTCAAGTGGCCCTGCCCAGTGGACTCCTTACAAAGATGCTTCTTTTTAGACAGGTGTCTTTCAACTAGGAATCAAATTGCTGCTATCAAGTCCAGGTGGGTGGGGTATGAAGGAAGAAACTCCTATATTATCATAATTTAAAAATTATGTGTAGCATTCTAATTCATATATCTGTTATGAATATTTGTGTTTCTCAAGTCAGCACAGAACTCTAGAAGTACACATTTCACTTTGTGACTTATTTTAAAAGAAGAAATACTTACCTAGTAGGTGCTTCAGACATAGGAGGTTTTCCACATTTAGCAAATGAAATAAACTTAAATGAATAGAACAACATCATCATCAAGGACAATAACAAAATAACATACTTGATTAATAGTTCATTAGGTTCTCATTCTTTATTTTTCTTCTTCATTATACTCTTCCCCTTTTACTTATGGGCATTTTTCTCTTAGATCTCAAAAATTGTTGCAGAGTTTCTTAAACTGATGCTTAATATGTTTATTCTATTTTGATTCTTCAATAAGAAAAGTAACTATGTTCATGGAGCATTGGCACATGTCTCTAGTCACAGTGACTTGGGAGACTGAGGCAAGAGGATCATAAGTTCAAGGTCAGCCTCAGTAACTTAGGGAGACCCTGTCTCAAAAAAATATATAAATAAATAAATAAATAAATAAAAATTGAATAAAATGCACTGGGCATGTAGCTGAGTGGTAAAGTATCCCTGGGTTCAATATCCAACACCAAAGAGAGATAGAGAGTTTGTGTGTATTTAAGGTCACAATTAAAGATAGAATAGGATTATCCGTGTCTAAAAGCATACCAGAGCAAAAGGAACAGCTAATCAGTATTTTATTATTAATGTTTAACAATCCAACTTTCTAGAAAAAAATAAAATTTGGATTCAGAAACTTTGATGATTTCTGTGTTGTAAGTTTTGAGTGCTTTTCTACTTTTTAGCATGGTTTGAAACAAGTGGATATTTATGGTTGCATTCATTGTCAATAAAAAGGTTTTACTGATATTCTGCTTTTGTGATGTGAGTAAGCTTCATATACCAAAAAAATTGTATAAGATGCCATGCAGCAAGTATGGATTCTTGATATATTGTAATGAAAATGGTATTTTTCCCATCTAATCATAGAAAAAAATCAGCAAATCTCAACAGGATGTACTGTACTTGACCAGTACTCTTTAAAACTATCAAGGTCATCAAAAGCAAGGACAGCCTGAGAGACCATTAATCCAAGAGGAGCCTAAGGAGACATGACAACTAAATGTAATGTGGTGTCCTGGATGGGATTCTGGAACAGGAAAAGATACTAAGTCAAACTAAGGAAATCTGGGGAAACACCTGTAGGCATTCACCAGTAATACTGTATTCATTATTTCTAACAGTACCATACCAATCTAAGTCTACCACTCCAACCTAAGATATTAATAATGAGGGAAATGGAGTAAAATGTATGGAAACTCCCTGTACCATCTCTGTATTTTTTTCTGTAAATATAAAACTAATCTAAATCAAAAAGAAGAACAAAATAAGTGTAAGCTTTCTTAATTGATAGTATTTGATACCAACTATTATCTGATGTCATACTGAATTTTCTTTTCCACAGGTTAAAATTTCTCTTTTTAAACCATTCTTTTCATGACACAACTTCATGTTTTACCTCTATCCCAGAAGTTTCTGATCATTTCCTGAATATTTTTTTTAATTTATTGGTGTTGATCATACACATCTCTGAACACTGTTTTTCCTTTGACTCCTTTATCTGATTAACTTCCAACAACTCTCAAGAGCCTTTAAAATACCACTTTCTCCTCGTGGCGAATTGAACCTATAGCATTGCTCTCCTTGACCACCATGCTGTTACTTTCTCCCTTTTCTGTACTCCTGTCATCTGTACATGGTTGTTACTTCCTCACACTGGGTCATGATATTTTTCTCACATTGGTTCTTTTATTACACAGTGAATAGAAGCCATGTGAAATCCTACAAAAGCCATTCTGAAATCCTAGAAAAGCATCAGATACATAAAAGGGACATGCTAAATAGCAATTGAATACAGTTGGTCCTCCATGGACTGGCTTTCTCCTCCAATCCATTTTTTTTCATCCCCTTGTTCATGAATCTTTCTGAGCCTCTCCTATTTCAGGGGCTCTCTATCGTTTTTTTCTGCTTATCTAATTCCTATGTATGTGTCAAGTCTCCATTTACAGGATATGTTCATGTCTTTCTTAACCCTGGCTTCATTTAGTCAGGACACCATGGCTTTGACTCTCCTTGTTTTAATGTCTGTTTAGTTAGTCTGAGTTCAGGATCCTTGTCTTACGTGTGTATTTCCCACAGTCACTTGGTCTTTATCTCATTCACATGTGATGGTTGTCAATATCCCAGTCTCTATTGGATGACCCTTTTCTGAATGCCTGATTCTATACCTGTATTTAGCATGTGATTGTATATTTATCGTTCTGTTCTTTCTTTGACACATGTTTTTTCTTTCTGTTTTAGCAGTACTGTACTCATTTTTAAGGTATAATTGTTTTTTTCCTATTCTTTTTGTTTTTCTCACATTTTTTCACAGTGTTTTAGATACAGGTAATTATTTTAAAAGAGTAGACTTATTCTACAAAAGCAATGAGAACCTGGAAAAGCATTGGGCCCACCCATTCTAATTTGAATCCAAACTCTGAGACAGGAATCTGGGAGTTCCTAACCTCAGCATTTTCTAGACTCATGTTCCCTGAACACTCCCACTGCAGGAGAATTGTCTGTTACCAATTGATTGCAGAAGCATCATAATGCAATAATGATTTGAGCCCAGTGGCTAATTGAGGCCATTTCATAAAGGGAGTATGCTTTATGGGTGTAGTTTCTTTTGTTTAATGTTAATCACTTTTAATCCATTTACATAAAGGACACCACAGTTAACACAAATGTAAGTGGAGAGATGTATTCTTTTTTTTTTTTAAGATTTTTTTTTGAGAGAGAGAGAGAGAGAGAGAGAGAGAATTTTAATATTTATTTTTTTGTTTTCGGTGGACACACATCTTTGTTTGTATGTGGTGCTGAGGATCGAACCCGGGCCGCATGCATGCCAGGCGAGCACGCTACCACTTGAGCCACATCTTAATGTGGTTTAGGCTAAAAATATTTGTAGGTTTCTGTCTTCTTTTTCTTTCTGTGTCTCATATACATTGCACACTATATCTGAAATGTAAAAGTTCTTACATACTTTGCCAATTCACTAATAGATGAAGTATAATGGAAATATAATGGGTAAGAAAATATTTCTTTCTAATACATGTTTTGTCTACAAAACATTGACGATATATAGGATGCAACCAATAATATTTGAAATTCTACCGGTGTTTGCCACTTCTTTTAACTGAAATTCACTAGGAGGTTTGCAGAATTTAGCAATCTGAATAATATGTTGAGATACTACAGTACCCAACATCCAGTTCTAAAAAACTTTATCTTATAGTGCTGACTTCTTATTTTCATCAAGTTATCTACTCAACCAATAAGCCAGATACATCACCAACTTTTAAACAAAGATTTAAATTCTGGCCTGACCTAAGACTGTTAGTATCAATTTAGGCAAATCTTCTTCCTCACAGTTTTGTCATTTGTTAAATGGAATACTAAAGTGTGTGTGTGTGTATCAAAATTTTTTACAACAGGGAGAAAAATCCAAACAATGCAAAGCATGAAAATCCCTCTCAAGTCTGAACATAATAAATAAAATAGGCGTAAGTAGTCCCTCATAGATCCTTTAAATCTCATATTTTAACCCAACTTCTTGTCTTCTGTTGTTCATGAGGTGAATGTGTATAACTTACCTCTTACTCGCAGAATGATTTTCTAACAGTGAGGGCAGAGGACATCCCTCTTTGCTAAAAAAAATATGCAGAACGCAGCAGTACAGAAACATATTCCCTAGAATACAAATTATTCAGTTTCTAATATCATCTGCTGAGTTTTAGCAAAACACGCTCTACTCTAAGGTACCTTCCAGAATAGTGGTAAGTAGCAAGAGAGCCAGCAGAGCAGTGCAGGCTAAGCTGGGGTAAAGTTCACCTTTATCACTGTGCCTCAGACTTTCCATATGTCTTAGGAAAAAGACTAGTAAGCATTCACACACATAGCCAAAGTGCAGACAAAAAGTCTCAGAAACTCTAGTTCAAACTCATAAAGGAGGAGAAACTTTTACCAAACATTTATACAATCTGCAATATTCTCTATCCACAAAGTAAAGACCGTTTTATTTGATTGTGCAGAGAAGTTTCAGTTTCTCATTTTTCTGTACATAAGAAATAGTGGTAGTTCATAGTAACCATTGGGAATACTGGTTGTCTAACTCTTCATGTTTACTCACAGACCCGCAAAGCAGCACCAGGACCGTTGAGATTATAACCTGTTTGTTCATTTATCACCAGACAAGATCAAATTCTTAGAAGTATTTCATGAAACACCATTCAGAAGCTGATCAATAGCTATTTATTTCTGTCACATCCCAAACCAGCTGCAGGAAGCTTGAGAAATGGGGTTTACTTTTTGTTCAATGGCAAAGAAATTGAAAATGATTCTTTTGAGTATGGTTTGTTATGGGAATGACAACACTTGTCTTTCAGTCTAGCCCACAAATCCAGCTATTTATTTTCTTCGTTGACCTCCAAAGTTGAATGATGGATTTAAAAAAAAAAAAATTGATGGACTTTAACTACCAACATTTGATTTTGGAGTCCAACAAAGAAAAAAATAGTTTGAGGAATTAACAGGAAATGAATATAAGTATAAAACATTTGTTATATTCTCTTCATCAGAATTTTAATCCCAACCACACTATGAATTACTTGAGCTAATATTCAAAATGTATAACAGATTATAAGTTCCATGAGGGCAGAGATGATGTCTTCAGCTTTGTGTCACCAGCACCATGGATAGGGGTTGGAGTAGAAAAGGTGTTAATAAAGCATGAATGGATTATTGACTGGTATTATTAAAGTTACAATAAAGGAAAGGTTGATTTAATGGAAATCTATAGAACTTCCTGTCTAGCCACTATTTCTACTTTTTTCTGTCTGTAACCCATTGTCATCCTTGAGTAATGGCTTCTCTGCCACTTTGACCCCTGTGGTCTGAATCACCTCTGACCTTTAAGCTGATGCTTAAGATTCAGAAGCTCTGCTCAAATTATTGGGAATGAGCCATGCTCTTTCAACAATGAATTGGTAAACAAATAGGATGCGACCTTGGAGCACCTGGTGGCCATCTTTGCCTATACACTGGAAAATCAGTGACAATGAAACAACACAAAGAGAAGCAGAGTAAAGCGATGGGAAGAGCCTGTCCCCGAGTCTAGGATAGCCCTTGACTTTCCAGCTACATGACTCAACAGATCTCTTCAACCTAAGCAATTTTGCTTTGTTTCTCTTAAGCCAGTTTGAATTGAGTGTATGTGCTGATTAGAGAGAGTTCTAAATTCCTTGGCTATATGTGCTAACATTTCTTTTCATAGGGTTTCCAGCAGTTTTGATAATACTGGGGAGTGGTCCTTTTATGCAAAATTAATCAGTATTCTATGCAAACAGCCTCAAGAAATAATTTATAGTAATTATCAAGGCTCAGACTTTACTTCTAATTTTCAATAAGCCTTTACCCAGATAAAGTCTATGAGTTCCTTGGAATTGAAGGGACTTTCTGCTGCAGGAGGCTCATGGGACCCAAGAAGTTTTTTTCACAGCTAAGATTTTTTTTCCATTGTTCATCACTCTTCTCATACTAAGATTGCACCTCTGTTTTCACCCCTGTGGTTTCTGTTATCTTTGGTCATGTGTATTGAATTCAAAGTGCCTTGTTGTGGCTTTATTTATAAGTGCAGCATTGTGACCAGTCTAGTCTTTTAGAATAAATTGGGTCACCTGACAGACCATACTCCTACCTGTAAATGATTGTTTTAAAGTCTTGAATTTATTTATAACCAGCCCTTTCTATAAGTTGGCCATGCAAAAACAATTCTTAAGAAATTTGCTACTTTCTCCTAAAAAACACATAAAATCCATAGAAAGGTATGCTTTCTTGATCAACTTTAAGCTAACCATTAAAGAAATACAAGTGTCATGTGGCTCTTTATATTTACATCTTTCTTTTTTATGGCCATAAGTCTGTGGTGGAAAACAGACTGTGCAATATTCATATATTAAAATAAACTCATCTACTTGAGTCTTTAAGACTTTAATTATCTATCATTAATTTTCCTCTTAATTGCTAGGATATTTAACATTTGCTATCAGATCTTTTTCACATCCCCCTTGAGAAGGTGCACTATTTTTTAACATAAGATTTACAACCTCCTTTTTGATCTGAGCATGGTGTTCCTCTAGCAGAGGACAGAGCCCAGTATAGAGACCCTTAAGTATTTGTTCAATGAATAAACATCTTTGCATACCTTTAAGTAGTGTCTACAAGTAAGCATACTGACAAAAATAAGAGTAGCAATTTAGTGACTGAGATCTAGGTTCAGATGTCCACTTCTCCACTTTATACTCATGGACAAAGGACATGTTTTGCAATCCTATGGTTCCATCATCTCCTAAAAGGAGCCCTCCCTGGACTGTTGGGAAGATTCACTGAAATGCCTGCTATGGCTCCCGATTCATATCAGTGATCCAGTAAATACAGATTTTAGTTTTTTTTCTCTGTAGCTAAAAGTTATCAATTAACATTTGAAAATATTTATCCTCCTCCCTTAACTCCATTTCGGCCCTTGAGTACCACTGATATGATTGAGCTCACTGAGTTGTGACAGAAAAAAAGTGATGTTAAAGTCATTACAAGTCATTGGTGTTCAGAAAATCTAAAAATGATGGCATTCTTGTACCATTAGGCTAGGAGATCTGGGATACAACTTGTAATGCACAAGTAATTAGAGGTGAATAGAGTGATTCTAATGAGATTTGCTCTCACCAATTGTAGTTATCCTAGAAGAAAAAAGATAAGAACAAAAAATATGGCTTCGTGTGTAACAAAAAGCAAACAATAAGAAAATCATATCCTAGCTACTTCTTTATTATTTTACTTTTATGAGGTTGAGACACTCTGGGGGAGTTCCTTGTGATGTCTAGAGGAGTAAACCCCCATAGACAGAAAATAATAGGGAGCAGACATTGTACCTGCGAAGCTACTGCTGTAGACTGGAATGCCAGATCTCTGGCACAGCCACAGTGCTCTATGTGACAGACTACACCTAAATGCTTCGATGGCGAGATAAGACCAGATGAATGTGATTGCACATGCTCATGCCCTCTGATTTGCCAATAGCCAGCCAAGGAGGCATCACTTCTGTGCACGGAGTTTGTGCACAATTTACGTTTTTACCCAAGGGCAAGGCAGGTTAATAAGGCCAAGAAGGAGGGGAGCCCGTGGGAGTGGGTAATAACTGGGGAGGACTTCATAGCATCAACCTGGGGGTAAAGGGAGGAGGGCTGAGGATGGAGGGTGTTCCCTCTTGCTTCTGCCTATGTGTTAAGTGGCAGGAGAAATTTTGAAAGCTGCTATGAGGAGGAGCTAGTGACTAGGTTTGGGGTGTTTTGTACCTTACTCTCCCCACTTGTAGGAAAACCTCTTTACATTCAGAGGTCATTGGCTTGGAAGGAGGAAGACTGACCAGAGGACAGGGGGAAAACAATTCTCCTGCGGCTCCTCCTGACATCTATCACTTGCCTCCTGTCTCTCTTCCAAAGCCAGCTTAGCACTGTCAAGGTGGCTGCAGAACATCTTGACAAGTGCCAGCATCTGCTTAGCTGCCCTGTGCATCTCAGGCTACCCCATTGTCTGGTCACCATCCCTGGCCATTGGGACCACTTCTGATGGCTGTGGCCTCCGCTGCCCCAGGGAGCATCTTCTGTAAGCAGCTCCTTTTCTCTCTTCTGGTGAGTAACAACCCGAGGATTAGGGACTCAAGCATGTCACTACTGGCTTCCTGCCTCTAGTTAGGGCTTGAAAGAGAGAAGAGGTGGGGACGGAAGGCAGGGAAGATAGACTGGGCAAACAAAAGTAGAATGAAGAAAAATTCAGAGAAGAGTGGAGAGACTTGTGGTCCAGGATGGGGCGTGCTTAGCTTACGGTTCCAGTGCCTGCTGCCAGGATATTAAAGTTTTTCAAGGGAATCTCTTGTTCTGTCTTGTTGTGATGTTTTCCTAAGAAGTAGTGGAATACATTCAAACCTTAGGCATTTGGCCCAGAAGTTTCTGAGTTTTACTTTTGTCATTAAATAAGCTCATGTATTTAACATGCTTCCTTCTACTGAGCTGCAAGAATGGGAAAAGGATTTGGGGTGAAGGTATGAATTTTCCAGGTCTTTCTTACTTTACACAGGAAGAGCTAAGAGAAAGGCAGAACTCATAGTTAACAAGCAGTTTAATTAGGAAACATAAAAAAGCAAAATGTGACAGTTATTAAAAATACCATTAGCCTTCTTTCTTTCTACTTGAATTTTTCATAGTTTGCAATTGCATGAGTTTTTTTTTTTTTTTTTTTTTTTTTTTTTTAAGATGGGAAGGGAGGAGTTTTCCTATATCTCTTATCCAGCATCTCTGAACTGAGAATTTCCTTTTTCATTATTTTGGAAACATTTTATTTTCATAATTTGAAGGTTTTGCTGTATGGGGACAAATATTTTTGCGTATAAATTATATATGATGCAGGGTTGATGGTGAACTTCTCATCCTGTAATGGCTCGGGGAGACGTGAACTCAGAGGCCATCTTAAGTTAGTATTAACTAAAATGTAGTGGTATATTTCCAAGGGATTTCACACACTTTTCTTTCTTTCTTTTTTTTTTTTTGCTTTTGGCCTATTTCCTGCCTCTTATCTTTTGATTTATTCTGTGCCCATTTATCCTTGATTCCCATACTGACAAAAAAGGTGTCTGACCACAACTCCTCCAAATCACTTAGTCAATGACCCAACTTGAAGGCTGGAAGACCACTAATGATGGGAAACCTGAGGTGGGGCATTAGGACCGGAAGTAAAGAAGATAAGGATGGGAAAAATAATGGGATGCATCGTATAACAATGTTATACACACAGACACACAAACTTTTATGGTATATGTACAAGTATATGCAGTTATGTGTATATATATGTATACCTATGTATGTATATATGCATGTAAATTTTGCTCTTTTCACCTTATATATTTAGACCACTTTTAGATTACTACTAATACAAGGCCTTATCTTTGGAAAGTTCTTTGGATATAATTTAGCACATTACTTTAAATAAGAAAGTCAAATAGGTAAAAATTTCTCCTTTTTTAATAAGTGGTTTTACAAATTTAAACATGTATGGCTTTTAAAATTCCAGCTTTTCATATTGTCTGGCTAAAAAAGCTTTTTAAAATTACAGTCTATTTGAACAGGCTGCTGCAATATATTCCATAGACTTGAGTTGAGTTGGAAAGGAAATGCATATCTTTTAATATTAATATCTATCTATTCTTTCATCTACACAAATAATGTGTCCATTAACTCTGGAAATATGTCTTTGGAGAAAATCTGATCATATAAATGACCTATATGGTTCTGGGAAATCTAACTGATCTACTGTCTATTTAAATAATCAAAATGCAATCATTTTGATAGAAGAAAAATTAAATAAAGTGCCAAGAAAAGAAGAAAAATATATTTTGGACTTATTGAAACCTTCAAAGGGATAACTTTTATTTTTCAGATAATATGTCTTCTTTGAAATACCTAGATTTTTAAAACAATAACTATGTCTTGAATTTAATTTGAAATCTTTACTCAAAGGGAAGTCTTTATATTTTGAAATATAGTCCTTTTTAGACTAGTTGTATGACTTGAGGTCATTTAGTCTTTGAAGTTTTTGCCACGATAGTCTGAAAAAGTAATTTGAAAACAGAGAATATACCCTCAAATAGTGGAAATGATGATTTGAGAACCAGTACAGATAATGTAATTACTGAATTCTAGAGTTAAATAAGTTCTTCAGGCTAGATAATCAGAACATTTACGTATGGTGTTAGTGGCAACAAACTCCATATAAGGTCAATGGATTATAACACATTTTCTTGCATTTATACAATATGAATAAGACGAACTGTTCACTTAATTTTCCATTGATATTCAATGACTATGGTGACTCTAAAGTCATTCTTTGTTGTTTTTTTTTAAATGATTATGAAAAAAGAAGGGATTAGAAGGTTAATTTGCTTTCAAAATTGAAAATATTTTTATAAGACAAAACTGCAATGTAAAAATGTATTTCAAAATGCAATTCTTAGGTTTTCTTTCTTTCTTTCTTTTGAGGTTCTGATATTATTTTGTGATGCTTGTCAGAAAATTTCTCTTCAAGTTCCTTCTCATCTTCAGGCCGAAACACTTGTAGGCAAAGGTAAGAAAACCATACTGAGAATTTAACAGTTGTAACTTGCTACATTTTGCTTCAGGCTGTTTTTATGAAGTTTGGGATAAAAGCCACATAGTAGCTACTTGGCATTAAAATTGGCCATACAATAAAAGATAGTCTTCTTGTTTTTTGTAGTGGTTAAAAATAATTAAAATAACAGTTACTGGTATGCTTTTCTTGCCAAAAAAAAATTAGCAAACATCAGAGAGTTTATTAGTCCAAACAAATCAAGACACCAAAACCAGAAGCACATTTCAATTCATATCAGCTAATCTACTGTCAATGCCAAGTGATTAGAGATGAAATTAATAATTCCTAATTTAAATGTTCCAAATAAAATTTGGACTTGAGGTTGATAACAATGAACAAGTATCCACCAAGAATGTATATGACCTACTTCACAAACTAGCTTGTGAAAGTCAAACAAAATTTCAGGGTATCTTACCACTGTAGTCATCAATACATATTAAGTTCTGAGTTTCTTTAATCTCAAAAAGGTATTATAAAAATATTATTGGCAATATTAGTGAGAAATATTGCTTAACAATAGATTTGTTGCAAGATAGTTTTAACTGTCAAAGATTTATTGCAAAATCTACTGACATCATACAGTTATAATATCTGTGATATAAGATAACAAATTTGTGAATGTGTATGCTCTAGATCTATCTATATCTATTGTCTATCATCCACAGCTGCTTGACTTAAAATGGGATCATAGCCCTATTGTAAATGGAAAATCTCAGAACTGGAAAATGCATTTAATACACTTAAACTACCAAACATCATATCTTAGCAACATCTGCTGTAGATCAGCTATTGATTTTCCTGCTCACATGGATCACTAAGAGCTATTGCTCAGAGCACCTGCCCAGCATCACGAGAGAGAGTGCTACCCCATATGGCTAGCTGAGAAAACAATAGAAATTAAAATTCACAATTCAAGTAAAGTTTCCATGGAAGGTGTATTGCTATTGCACCCTTATAAAGTCAAGGGCCATCTCCACATGTATGTACAAACCTGTCAGTAGGAGGTAAAGCGGAAGAAATAGACCAGATTCAATGTCACCAGGAAAATTGTTCCCTTTTTAATTCATGAGGATAATGGGAAATCTGTCTCCACTAGTTTAATTATTTAATTCTTTTGGCTCCTCCATTTTAGAATAGCAGGTGCTTGCCTGTCACCACCCTTTCTGATTCTCATGCATTAACTCTCAGTTGTCATTCCTGTAAAACTTGTTCTATTCCTGTTTCACCTGACAAATTGCTGTGAAATTTCTTCTCTGCAGTGAATCTGGAGGAGTGTCTCAAGTCGTCTAGCCAAATCCTGTCCAGCGACCCTGCCTTTAGAATTCTGGAAGATGGCTCCATCTACACAACACATGACCTCCTTTTGTCTTCTGAAGGGAAGACGTTTTCCATTTTACTCTCAGACAGTCAGAGGCAGGAACAAAAGGAGATAGAAATCGTACTGTTGGCAAGAGAAGAAAAGGTATACTAGATAAGGATTTAAATAGCTTCATATACTAAGGTCCTTATGAGAATCCTTCGTTTCCTACACTTCCTTTCAGATTAAAACTACTTTCCTTGAGTAATTTTTTTTTTTGTCTTTTCCATTTATAATTAATATCTACAAATACTAGACTGTTAAGGAGTTCTACAGCTGTTTACACAGGTGTGTAACAATGAATGAATCTGTAGCAAAGTCAGGGGATCAAAGGTTTTCGTGAGTGCTTTGAGGTGTGGCTCTAAGAGATATCCACCTGAAGAACAAGGACAAGGGAGGGGCCCATCTCAAGCTGGAGGAGGAGGGGTGAAGCAGCCTGGAGATGAGGCACTCACTCTGTGTGGCTCCTTCCCAACCAACTGTGGATTGAATATTTGTCTCTTGAAAGAGGAAAAGAGATGGTCTAAAACTTACTCCCATATTAGTAGACAATCCCACAGGGTTCCTTTCTTCAGAGAGTGGAGGTGTGATCAGGCCAGAAGATTGGTATGAGTGTCTTGGATGGAGCCTCACTTTTTTGCAGTGAAGGAAGAGCAGTGATTAGTCTGGGAGTGAGGAGGGAGAAAGCTGTGGAAATTCACATCTCATTTAAGCCAACTCAACACAACGATTTTGGTCTTATAAAATCATTCATTAATAAGTGATCTAAAAAAAAAAGAAAAAGAAAAAGAAGTAACTCAATTTAAAAGAGTATTTCCCAGCAAAATTCATTTTAATTATAAGAACTTCTTTTCACTGAGTTTAAAATATGATCAAGCCTTACGAATATTTTTTAATCGAAATTGCAAAGAATCACCACATTATATAAAATAAAATGTACTTTGAGCAAACACTGTTGTATATCTCTATGTAGGTATAAAAATGCTCACATTGTAAGATTGGTAAAATTTGGAGCCCGGTGTGGTGGTGCATGCCTGTAATTCTAGCAGCTCAGGAGGCTGAGGCAGGAGGGTCACAAATTCAAAGCCAGCCTCAGCAAAAGCGAGATGCTAAGCAACTCAGTGAGACCCTGTCTCTAAATAAAATACAAAATAGGGCTGGGGATGTGGCTCAGTGGTGGAGTGCCCCTGAATTCAATCCCTGGTACAAAAAAAAAAAAGATCAAATTTGGGTTTTACCATTCTTCATGAACTAAAATCAATTCTTTTTATTTGTTAACGGATCATCTATTTTTAGGGATGTCTACAGTATCTCAAGGTGATATTTTCCCAATGCCCTATAAATTTCTTATTCACCCAAAATACTGTGCTAGATTTTAGCATTTATGTATAAAGAGTATGCCTATAAATTTCTGCTTGTTGACTGGTTAAATCAGGAAACAGGTGGAACGAGAGACTATACTGAGTCTAAGGTTTTAGTGTGTGTGTGTGTGTGTGTGTGTGTTATTATTGAAAAACAAAAATTCTTTGGAGATTATCCATCATATTGTTAATTGTTATTATCCATCATAAGGTATGGACCTTACTTATTTTCTCCATGCTAATGTATATGTGAAAATTGTATTCCTAAGAATGAAAAACAATGCTGTACTTCTTTGTTTCTCATTAAACATAGGCATCTAAGAAAAGACATACCAAAGACAGAGTTCTCAAGCGCAGTAAGAGAAGATGGGCTCCTATTCCTTGTTCGCTGATGGAGAACTCATTAGGTCCATTTCCCCAACATGTTCAGCAGGTATGTTTCATCTTATTTGGTTTCATATGTATAAAAGATTTTTTTGTGGTTAAAACTTTCCATTTGAATGTTGAACAATATATTGAGTCAGAACTTTTAAACTATTGATAGCAATAGAATCATCTATTCATCAGAGCTACGATCACATAGAAGTGATCCAATATATTTTATTACTTTCTTCCAGAAATTGTATTTAAATAGTGAGAATCAGGCTTTACATTTTGAATTTCTTGTGTCCATATTTTGCATCTAGGTTCACCTAATACTATGATAGACTTTTTAAGAGCTTATGTACAGAGGATTGCCTAGAGAGTTTGCGTAATTCAACTTTTGCTTGAACACTTATCCTCCAAAACATCATCACTTTCTGTTTACTAAGTAAAGTTGTCTCACTTCCACATAGCTGAGATGCAAGGATGGACAGTTTTGGAATTTTGAGGTTTTTAAATAATTAATTGTGCAAAGTTGAATTACTTTGACAATATTTTTAATCATGTAATTTTCAATTCCAAATAATTCAAAATCTCTGTACTATATTTTATAAAGAAATAAGAATAAGTGCATAGGAATTATAAAGGCATATTACTCCATAAATTTTGTTGCTCTGCAGATATTAAAATAATTTAGTGTGAAGTAAGTGACAGAATCTGTGGCTTTGAACATTCCAGAATGCAAATGAGAAGTTGAAAAACATGGGAAATGCTTAGTAGATAATAAAAGTAATAATAGTAGGTGAGTAAGCAAGAGAGTGATACAAAATAAACTCATAAGTTAGGTTGAAGGTATTGATCACAATATATTTGATCTGTTCCTAAATTGTCACTTGTTGTTATAGATCCAATCTGATGCTGCCCAGAATTACACCATCTTTTACTCCATAAGTGGACCAGGAGTGGACAAAGAGCCCTTCAATTTATTCTACATAGAGAAAGACACTGGGGATATCTATTGTACTCGGAGCATTGACCGTGAGCAGTATGATCAGTTTTTGGTAGGATTACTGAAATATTTATTCAGAACTGTATCTTTAGTTTTGCTTGAGTTATATTCTTGGTGTTGCATTTTTACAAATTAAAAAAATCAAATACTTAATTTAATATTTACAATGTTACTAATGTTCAACATAAACTTCAAATAAAAATTAGTGCCATTGCTAAAGTGAGACGGTAGATAAGAGACATAAAGGCGAGGGAAGGTATAGAATATATAATGATAGCATTTTAAAGGACAGACTTGGTTCTGTACAATTCTAGAGAAGTGACAATAAATTGTATTGAGTTCAAATTTCTTTATAACAAAATACCTTAATTATTCTCAATTATTGTTGTAAGCAGTAAATCACATAAGAATTTTTTTAAAAAGTAAAAAAAAAAAATGATGCTTGGGTCCATGCCCAGAAACTCTAGCTTAATTGTCCTGGGCTGGAGTCAAGGTGATCTTAAATACATTTTAACTGCATTTGCTGCCTCAAACCATGGCATAGCATGGTGCATGTTTTCTTTTCTCTCTCTCACTGTTTTTGAGTAATGAAATCCTTGGGTACCATGTTATTTCCTTAGTAAGCCAGAAAAACTTTACAGTCTTCTATCTTATCCTATCCAAAGAATTCTATCTCTTCTGAAAATTTAATCTTTTTTTTTTTTTACTTCAAATTTACATGTCTCTTCAGCATTCTGATGCCTAATCTGATATATAGCAAACATTCCCAGTGGTATTTTGGGAGGATGATGAATGATTTTGATTTACCTCTTATTATCTTGAATTGTAGGAGAGTATAAAGAAGTTTTTTGCTAAATGACATTATGTAAAAGAAACTTACCTCATACGTGGGTAGTCCAGAGAGTGATATCTTGCAGACTACTGAGAGTTGGTGGTCACATATAGGCAACTCTGAAAGAAGGTAACAATATAGGGAGAGGGAGTGAAGAACTAAATGTTCCAGGAAGCTACAACCCCATAGAAAGATCTAGTGGTTAGGAAGAAATCAACAAAAATACAACAAACCCTGGTTGGAGTTTGTCACTAGGGAAGAATGTGAAATGCAAAGTTGGAGAGCTCAGACCATAGGAGAGTTAAAGACCTTGTAATTCATACCAAGGAGACTGGGCTCTATCCTAGAATGTCCTCTAAAGCAATCTATAAGGCACTGCACATTTTAAAGCAATATAAATTTCATTTAATGTATTTCATAATTAAGTACAGTGATATAATTTCTTTATAATTTTATGTTCCCTCCCAAATTTCCTAGATTAAACACATTTTACTCCTAATAATATAAAACAATTGCTTAAAAAGTATTTATCCAAGCTCTTTTCTAACCCCTTTTTTATTTTTATTTTTTGGTACAGAAGATTGAACCCAGGGCTTTAGGCTCTACCATTAAGCTATATCCCCAACTCCATTAACAACCATTTTGATTTTTATTTCCATAAGCAAAATAAATAATTGTTAAAGAACATATTAATTCCATGCTAACTTTACAGCATATTCATAAGAAGTGAAGATATGGCATTAGAAGCCAGTCTTGTGAAGAGATAAAGAGCAATCTATTCTGTATGTTGCAATGTACATTTAATTATCTATTCTGCTATGGAATCATTTTAAAAGAAAAGAGAAGATGCATGATAGAGGCACAAAATGCAATACTCTTGAGAACTTGATGACTGATTAATAAAACTAATTTGAGAAAAAGAAGAGTTTGATATCTTGGATTTGAATCCTAGTTCATTTTAGAAATGTTTACAGTAACAAAATCAGGAAACACTGTAGTAAAGAATTGAGTTAATATGGTTGATTTGGGGGCAGCTTTAGCTGGTCCTGTCAGTGAAGGAAATCTATTTAATACAACTATGATTTATTGAATGCTTACTTCACACAAATCACATAGGAAAAGTGCAAAAAATAATTTAAATGTGAAAAAAACATTAAGTCCTCACAGTTGAGGTCAAGATATATCACTCTGAGCTGGAGTTTGTGATACATGCATGCATTTATTAGCATTTTTATTAGGAAAAAATGCACGTTTATGATAGAAAAATGACAACCGGTAGAGATATCACCCAGAGATAGTTGTGATTTTTTTCTCTTTATCTATCTAACTTTTATTACTTTGAAAGTTTATAAACTTAAAAAAAAACTTGTTATTAGAATATCTGGATAAGAAATCTACATACATTCTAACAAATAGAACAGCATGCCTTTATTTCAGAGAACACCTGTAGAACCCATGGTGCTTGGCACACACAATACTTGGAGGGAGACTAATGAGAAAAGGAGAAAAAAAAAACCCACACTCACCTAAAGGGAATTGAAGCCATATGGCAGGCATGCACCGTGCCTGGGTGTTATCTTTCCATTGAATCATTTATTAGTTAGAGAAACCCTTGTGGATTATTTTTTGAATGACATATTTTGCCCTACTGGTAGGCTTACTTTCATGTTGTCATTTGAGAACAAGCCAGAGGCGTTCTTCTTCCTTTTAGGTATATGGCTATGCAACAACTGCAGATGGCTATGCACCAGATTATCCGCTCCCCTTGTTATTCAAAGTTGAAGATGATAATGATAATGCCCCATATTTTGAAACCAAAATGACAGTTTTTAGCGTGCCTGAAAATTGCCGATCTGGTAAGTTCATATTTTATAAGGGTATAAGGAGATTAATTGACATTTGGTATTATAAGATAAAATGTTTGATTTTATCATTGCATTTAGAGGTTCTTTTGTGTTTTTGACTATACATATTCTTCCTTGGATATTGCTGTTAAATGACATCCCTATTAAGGCTCAAACTGTTCTGAGCAAGTTTGTAAATTTAAGCACTTCCATAAGATAGAATTCCATATGCATTCCCTTTTATATCATGACTTTATAATTCTTTTCTTGACTCAGTTCTCTGTAGGGTTGGCTGTGGTTGAAATGGAGTTTGGTCTAGATATGTATGCTTAGAAATTCTGTTGTGGAGAGAGGTGGCTTAGTTTCCTAAGGGACTAGCTAGGAATCCTTCATGACTATGAAACAGAAGTTAAGAATGGGCCCCAAACCACTTGTCTTCCAGCAAAATGAGAAGTTATTATTTTATAGATTCATTGTTTGTTTTTTAAATTATGATTCACCTGAGGATATTTGAAAGGCTGGATGTAGGAAAAATTCAACTTTCCTTTCCAATTCAGGAAGAGTAACAAAGTAAAGTGACATAATAAAACATATAGAAAACCCCATTTTATGGTGCCAGGGAATATTTTTTAACTGATATTTGAAATACAAAGAGGTTGACTTTTACGCATTATATATACCACATTTTATTGAAACTTTGCAGTTCAGTGTTGATTTCTTTATTAATTAACTGTTGGATATTAACCTTTATTTCATCCTAAACTTGTAACCTGTGCCTAATAGGATGGAAATTCTAGGAAAACACTAGACTTCAACTTCAATTGAATTCCTTACTAATGTTTTAAAAATTATAGAATACTAAAAACACTTGACTTTCAAGAATAAATGACGTACAACTTTCTAGTTTTATAAGATCACACAGTTTTCAAAGGCAAACCTTGTGAGGTTCACTTTGCTATGCACATTTAGAAGACTGCTAAATAATATGTAAAGTTTCTATCTAGTTAATCTACTTTGGATCTGAATGTGCAACAGACAAATATTTATATTCTCAGTTTTTGCCATGTATATGTGATCACAAGTGTTTTATAAAACAATATATAATTGGAAGCTCTATAAAGTTTCAACATATTTTCAAGGACCCCAAAATATATCATAGCATAAAAATCCTACGATTTTCAAATCCCAGATTTGTAACAACATATGTATTGCTTTTCATGGCATATTTTCCAAATTGAAAAAAAATAATTTGTTTCATGTTATATGAAGCCAAGATTATAACCTAGGCCTTCCAAAGAACATAATAATATAGTGTAGTTTATTTTAAGAATCAGCAAGAAATGCTGTTATTTCTTATGGCCTCCTCCATTCTGTGACCAGGCACGTATGTATGTATATTAGTCTTTCACAATCAGTGGCTTGTTGAAACAGCATTTCATAGCCATGTCTGGGCTGTGAAGTTTGTCTAAAAGTTACTCAGACTAATGCATAATGTTTATTTCTTTCTTATATTAATAATCACTTGCATATACTAATAACTCAGAAACTCTGTTTATTAAAATATAAAAACATTTGTTACATGCAAAGTTGTGCCTTTTCTTTCATTAGCATTATTAAATAGAGATATAAAACAGAATATTCAAAGAAGGTCTTGTTCAAAAATAGTCCATGAACTGGGATAGTATTTTAGAAAGAATTTTAAAACTATGGTTACCAAGTGTAGGCTCTGTGACCAAGGGTAGGGTGGGACCTGTTCTGGTTTTTGTAGAATACAAATCCTGTTAATCACAGTAGCCACTTAATTGGAGTTCAAGACATGGGGCTTGGAGAAGTCTTGTAGAACATGTATACACTCCTCACATTATCTGTAAAACTCATCATTTTGTGCTTTTCTTTCTTTCCTAGACAGTTTAATATAGCAATGCCTTGATTTTTATTTTTGTTTATAATTTTATTTTTGTTTAAAAAATCCTTTTGTTTATAATTTGATTATATTATAAACAAAAGGGTTTTTAACTTTCTGACAATATTGGATTTATCGAACAGGAACTTCAGTGGGACAAGTGACTGCCATAGACAATGATGAACCTGGAACCCTTCATACTCGTCTGAAATTCAAAATTCTACAACAAATCCCTGATCATCCAAAGCATTTCTCCATACATCCAGATACAGGTGTCATCACTACAACTACACCTCTGCTGGATAGAGAGGTAAGAAATTAATCAACTTCTCCATCACTAAACTACATGTAAACTGACAATTAACTCTCAAGACAATTTGCAATATGGCCCTTGTGGCCCCTTCCTAAGTTTTATTCCGTGGACTAGGGTTAGGGCTTCTCTGGAGACTTCCCTTTGCTCTACAGAGATAATGGGAAAGCACAAGGTGTTAGACAAGGTCTAACAAATTTACCTAATGTGATGTGGTGGTGCTAAAATTGTTTTGTTTATTCTATTTTTGTTTTACGAAAAGTAATTTCATTTGACTTCCAATAGATGTAATTTTTAAAAGTTAAAAAAACTTGATTTGTTAAAGCAGATTTAGATTCACAGGCAAATTAAATAGAAATACAAATGGTTCCCAGGTATCCCCCGCCCTGACACATAGCCTTATGCGCTATTAACATCTTGCACCACAGAGATACATTGATATCATCAATGAACCTAGATCAGCGCATCATTATCACCCAAAGTACATCATTTCCATTGGATTCACTCTTGGTGCTGTACATTCTATGGGTTGGGACAAATCTGTAGGGACAGGCATTCATCATATAGCGTGATCTCACTGCCCTTTTGTACTCCTCCTGTTCCTCTTTTCCTTTTCCTCTCTCTTGAAATCTACATTTGCAATGTTATATTAGAAACATCAGCTTCCCATTGTATGGATTGGCCAGTCTCTTGTTCTGTATTTATATTATGGTGTCCTTTTAAAAACTGTATTAAAGGTTAAGATAATACCTCAGTGGTAAAACACCTGCTTAGCATGTGCAAGGTCCTGGGTTCAATTATTAGCATCAAAATAAATAAATAAGTGTGTGAGAGTATATAATTTGAACATGAATATTTGCAAAGTATTTTTAAGATAATCACAGCAGAAAGAGTAGTTCTCATAATTATAAGTTAGAGGAAACAGAAGTGTTCATCAATGTACCCTTTTCCTTTTTTTCAGAAATGTGATACTTACAAGTTAGTAATGGAAGTGCGAGACATGGGAGGTCAACCTTTTGGCTTATTTAATACAGGAACAATTACTATTTCCCTGGAGGATGAAAATGACAATCCACCATATTTCACGGAAACTTCTGTGAGTGTATCTCTGTATTCATTTATCTGGATGCATTTACGTTTTCAAAAAAAAAAAAAAGACAAATATGGAACTTGGTAGCTCTGGGAGATCATGCATTTTGACTTAAATAGTTGCCACTTACAAATAATAGAGAGAAAAATATGATTTTTGTAAAAACAATTGAAGTACCAGTCATTTCTGGAGGCTGTGGAAATAACCATGCTTGTGGCTACCCAAGAGCTTTTCCACCCTTGAGGTGGCTCATGTGTTCAACATTTTCTTGGTTGCTAAGCTCCAGGATCAGATTGCTTGGATTTAATTTTTTTTATAAGGTGAAGAAATAGAAGAGTCTTTACATTTCAAGTTCTAAGATGAAAAATGGTTTAGCTTTATCTCTTCTGCTGGACTCACTACTTAACACAGACTGTCACTTTTGAGCAAACTTTCCCAGTAAACAATGTAAGATATATAGACATAAATATAAAAACAGATATAGATGATATTTATGCATATATATGATAGATATATGCATATCTTATATTTAGGAGAAAATAAGTAAGCTATGAATTAAACTTGTAAGTTATTTCCCAACATATGGGTATACATTCCATATCTCTTTTTCTTTAAATATGAATTTTAGAGTATAAGACCATATTGTAAAAGCTATAGATTTCTAATTTAAAAAGGCTTGCTTTTCAGTATTTTACAGAAGTAGAAGAAAATAGAATCGACGTGGTGATTTTACGGATGAAAGTACATGACCTAGATTTGGCCAATACGCCTCACTCAAAGGCTGTGTACACAATCCTACAGGGAAACGAGAATGGAAACTTCAAAATTAGCACAGATCCAAATACAAATGAAGGAATCTTGTGTGTGGTCAAGGTAAATTAATAAAATAACCATGTTTTAAGGCATTCAAACTTAAGCTTTTGTGCTGATAAAAATAATTAATATTTCCTTATGTATATGACTAGAATATTGCAGTGTGGTACTGAAATCTTTCCTATTATTATTTTACCCTCATTTATTTTCTTAGAAGAAAGTCATGTCAGGCATAAAACTCATTGCTCTACATATGAGGAAAATCAAGGCAGAGAAATATTGAATATTTTATCAGATATTTGCCTTAGAATTAATCTTAGTTACTCACCTGGTTCCTTTCTGAGCCCTTCTATCCATAACCTCACCAACCTCTTGCATAGTTATTTTCCATCATAAATTTCTAAAAGACAACAGATATTCCCAGAATCTTTATGTAGAAATTGTTTTCCTGATAAGATTCCCATAAAATGACCTTTAATTATTATATTGCATTTTCTTTCTCTTTTTTTTCTTCTAGATTTCTCTTTTTCTTTTTTTTATCACTTAACTTTTATTTCAAGAGTGTTTCTGATTCTTCAGTTTAGAATTGAGCACTTTGATTATAAACTAAACAGACCTAAATTTCACATTCTTTAAAAAGATGCTGCTAAGTAATACAATGACATCTTTTACATGGTAGCCAAATCTCATCAAATTATTTTATACATTAGCCTGGAAGAATTTCATGTATCATTACTATTTCATATGATAGGTAATGACATAATCTGAATTTTTTCAAACATTTCTTCTGCATTTCTATTCATATTTCAATATTTAATATAAAATGAAGGTAGGGTCTTCTAAAAGAAAAGTAAGAAGAAACATTGGTTGAGTCAAAAACAACAATTTTGTGTTGGACAGCATTTATTATTTTGGAAAGCTAATTATTAGTTTTTGTATTAGCAACAACTTTTGGTAACATTTTAAATGTGAAAATGTTATTCTCTTTATGTTAAAACTTGGGAATCAAAATCATAAGTCCACGTTGTGTATATACTGACTGATTAAAGTTATGTTTACTGAATAGCCATTGAACTATGAACTCAATCGCCAAGTTGTTTTGCAAATCGGTGTACTTAATGAAGCAGAATTCACTAAAGCGGCAAACTCGCAAACTCCTCCCTCAATGTGTACTACCACTGTGACTGTTAAAATCAAAGACAGTGATGAGGGCCCTGAATGCGAGCCACCAGTGAAAATTATTCAGAGTAAAGATGGCCTTCCAGCTGGTAAGGAACTCCTTGGATACAAAGCACTGGACCCAGAAACACGCAGTGGTGAAGGCTTAAGGTAAGGTACCTTTCAAAAAGTTCCTTCATTTTTATTGAAATCTAAAATTCTTTTCTGGTACTGGGGGATGGAACCCAGGGACACTGTGCTGCTGAGCTGCATCCCCAGCCCTTTTTATTTTATTTTGAGACACCATCTAATTTGCCTTGGCTGGCCTGGAACATATGATCTTCTTAGTGTCAGTCTCCCGAGTTGTAGGGATCACAGGAATGCACCATGGTGCTAGTCTGGTGGGATGTAAATGGATTGCAAATTTAGGAAAATTCTATGTATTTTTCAAAATGACAAATTGTAAGATTATGTCTGCTATTGGGTGTCATCCTTTATATATTGATTTCTGAAAATTAGGTATCAGAAGTTGGGAGATGAAGATAACTGGTTTGAAATCAATGAACACACTGGAGATTTGAGGACTGTAAAAGTACTAGATAGAGAATCGAAATTTGTAAAAAACAACCAGTACAATGTTTCAGTGGTGGCAAGAGATGCAGGTAAGTGCCATTTTCTAGAAATAAATATAAAAGTAGGGTATGTTTCTAAGAAAACTTTGGGTGGAATCTGTTCATTTCTGGATCAAAAGTTAATGCAAGCCATGTTTGCATTAATGTAATCATAAGGCATACTGCAAAAAAAAAAAAGAGCAATGTTTGTGTTATGATTGGAGTCTAACCAGTTCAGGCTCCCAAGCATCAGTTATGCAGAGCTACAAGGGAATAAATGATCAGTCTAAGTTCTGAGGAAACAGTGGCCTATTCAAGGAACTCTTTTTTTTTTCAGAAATGCAGGTTTAGATTATTATGATTTGAACATGCTAAATAGTTTCAACCCTCCTAAAACAGTTAAGTTCCAGATAGGTTTGTTCTGAGCTTTTCTTAATGGAGAACAAATCATTTATCCTCTTTCCTAAAGAAGGGATAAAAAGCTATGGTTTGTAATCTCTAAGGTTAATTCTAAGAACTAATCTGTAAAGAGCATCCTTCAAATACTGTAATGATCTTTAACCCTTTTTGAACTTATATCAATAAATCAATTTCATTATGTTTGTAAATATGTTGCAAAGTGTTTGCTAATGTTTTATTTGTATACATATACTACTATGCTAATGTATTGTATATATCATAGAAATACACAAAATAAATATTAAAAGTGCCAAAAATATAAATAGAAGTTATGCTAATTTACTTCATCATGGCAATTATATATTTACTCATTAGAGGAAAAAATTTCACAAATAATAATGAACTTCAGCTTTTCTGACATAGCTAATTCTTTTGACTATCTTCCTGACCCAAGAAGGTTTCCACTGTTTTCATCTACATAAAATATGCTGTTTTCTCAGCTATTATACCCTACTTATTTTTTTTTCTTGTTGACATAAAACAAAAGCCATATCTACTAAGAGAGACATAAAAAATTTAAACTAACGGGGATGCTAGGTGCTTGCGGTTTATATGGAGAAGGGGAGCTGAGTCAGACATAAATCTGCCCCATCTAGCCTTGTTTCAGTCTGTGGCCCTTGGTGTACAAATACCATGTTGCACACTCTAATTAGTGCACTGACCAAGCTACAGAACAATTTTTGTGAGCTAAAACATTTGGGTTTCAAAAATCTGAAATTGCCTTTGAAAGAAACCCTAAATATGAATATGATGAATTAATCACCTACATATGATCTTTCTTTCCTCTTGATACTTCTCATTCACATACTTTTTGAATTCTTTTATGTTTTAATTTTTTTCTAATTAGTTATACACCACAGCAGAATGCATTTTGACACATCATACATAAATGGAGTGCAGCTTATTATTCTTCTGGTTATACGTGAAGTACAGTTACACTGGTTGTTTAATCATATGTACACATAGAGTAATAATGTCTAATTCATTCTATTATCATTCCTACCCCCATACCCCCCACACCCTTCACTCCCATCTTTCTAATCCAAAGTACCTCTATTCTTCCCTAGCCCTGCCTGCTCATTGTGAATTAGTATTCACATATTGAAGAAAACATTCAGACTTTGATTCTTTGGAATTGGCTTATTTTGCTTAGCATGATGTTCTCCAGTTCCATTCATTTACTGGCAAATACCATAATTTCATTCCTTTTTTAAGACTGAGTAATATTCCATAGTGTATATATACCACAATTTCTTTATCCATTCATCTGTTGAAGGGCACCTAGGTTGGTTCTATAGTTTAGCTATTGTGAATTGAGCTGCTATAAAACATTGATGTGACTGCATCACTGTAGTATGCTGATTTTAAGTCCTTTGGGTATAAACCTAGGAATGGGATAACTGGGTCAAATAGTGGTTCCATTCCAAGTTTTCTGAGGAATCTCCATACTGCTTTCTAGAGTAGTTGCACCAATTGGCAGTCCCACCAGCAATGTATGAGTGAACCCCCATATCTTCTCCAACATTTATTGTTGATTATTGATGATTGCCATTCTGACCGGAGTGAGATGGAATAATACACATATTCTTAATATAATTTTTAAATGCAATTTTTTGGGGAAAAGACCTGCTAAAGAATGGGGAAAACCTTCCCTAATAAATGTTGTTAATTTACTATTACTCTATAATTTTGGATGATTTACTCTTCTTTTGTGAGTAAAAATGAAATCTAAGTGGTTTGGGAACACAATAATGACAAACAGGGAGTCCTATTTACTCATTTATTCTTCTATTAGGTTCTAAGTACCAGGCAAGTTGCCATGGAAAGTAGGAATCATAGGAAAAAATTATGCACAATAAAGTATAAAAAATTAACTTTGCTCTTTAGAGCTAAAAAGCACGGTTTATAACCACACTGAACATTGTCCAAGGAAATTAAAAGTTTACATTAATCTACCTCCCAGGGTCATAGTTAACCTCAGTAATAGAAAAATCATGTGGCAATATGAAGGATTTTGCTCCTTTGAACTTTAATCTGTCTATCTATCTATATTTACATATGAACATATATAAACATTATATAAGACATGTATTATATAAATATAATATATAAACATATGCTTATATATATAGCAAGGATTTTGTTTTGAAGCTCACAAATATTTCTGGATGATGACCTAGTTATTCTTATAGTTTTCTTAGAATCAAGTTCATGTTCTTGTATTTCTAGTGTGCGTCCTCTTTGTTAGGCTGATTTCCCTGCTTATCAATCTAGAAAACACTATTTTATATGTTTTCCACCTAGAATACTGTTGCCCCTCCTACTTTAAATTCAGGTCCATTAAAGTCTTAAAGTGAATGGCAATAACAACTTCTATGATCTTGCCCACTAATCTTTGGTCTGTTCTTAATACCTTTTCACATTCCTGCAGTGAGACTAATATGCTAATTATCACATATGATGTGTCTTTACTCTGAACAAGATACTTTCATTGTTTCCATGTATATTCTTTCTCTAAATTATAATAAGGATGAGCTCCATTTTTAGTAAAGACTTCTACACTGCCCTATTTATAAACATTCTTTCATATAGCATCTAGCATAGAATTTGGCATAGGTTATTCAATGCAGATACCAAAATGTCTCATTCCTCATTGTTTGAGGGCCCTTTGAATCTCTAGGCCTACGTTATGAAGTTCATTACCAAAAGCTACACAATTTCAGGGGCATGTTTTGCATTTGGAACAAAAACTAGTTCCAATGTAGAAAATTGAGTTCAAAAATTTACAATGTATTTTGGGATTCTGTAAAGATAATTTTCCTAAAATAGCAAATGTAGAAGGGTTGTCATGTGGAAATTAATAGGAGGTATTTGTGGCTTCAGTTCTGTAAATATTTCAATGAACTTGACACAATCTATTTAAATAGGTTGGAAATCATCTAGAGCTTATATATATATATTATGAATTAACAATATAATTATATTATAATTGTTACATTACCATTCTATATTATATTATCATTTAATGGCATTATGTATCATTTTTATAGTTGTCCACATCTGGAGTGATAGATTAAGAAGGAAGAATCTGAAATCTTTCCAACAATTAATTAAAACACTCCATATATGCTTCCCAGGCTGGCTCATGATGCAGTGAGCTTCCAGTTACTGAAAACATTTAAGTATCACTGGAGAACTATGGCTTCCAGAGACCCTCTTATTGAAGCATTATCAGTTTGAATTTTACATAGTCCACATGTACTTAGCAGCTCTGACTCTATGATGTTCCCATCTCACTGATACTTGTCATTTAATTCTGTCCTTTCAAGGTAGACAAATGTAGTTATTTACCTTTTCATGATATTTGACGATTGTCAGTTATTTATTTTTGGACTATTTCCTAGGGATAAGGCACTTTGATTGTTTTGGTTTTGACTTTTTGTAGTTCTGTCTTTGACTGACATCCATTTAAACAATTCCAAGCATCTTTTATTCTGTTTTCACCAGCATGTTTAAAACAGACCATAATAGCAAATGATGTCATGTAATAAATGTTACTTGAATATAGTATTAAGTGAATCTTGATTTGTTTTCCTATGGTTGCCGTATTTTTATTAGCTTTTTAAATTGTGCTCTTTATTTCTCCATAAAGAGAAAGGCTGTTTTTTTAAATGTAAAAGGTAAATCAGTACACATCAACTCATGTGTAATGTCTGTTACTACATTTTTTTAACTTTAGAAAAGCTTCTTTTTTACATTACTCTTTTTTTTATTAGTTTGCTGATTTTGAAGTTGTTACTCATATTCAGATTTATTTATAATTTTCTGGTAGCCTTAAAATATTTATATTCCATTGTAGGTATTTTTCCCTAATAGTATCTCTCTCTTTTATTTTTGGATATTTTGAAACTTGTTTCAGCAAGATTACTTTAAATATATATTTATACATATAGCATATATATATATATAGTAGTTATTTTATAGCATTCATAAGTTTAAGGCCATATTGAATAAATAACTTTTGTTGCCATTATTTAACAAAAAAATATTTCCTTGAAATATAAAACATGATATTACTTAGATGTTATTTCAAACTAAGAAAAAAAATGAATTATATTTGATATGATTTATGGTAGACTTTATAGCATTCAATGTAAAAAGTATGAGAAATTGGATATTTTTTTTGTTTTAATTCCAAACTCATACCATTTATGGAAGTTTATAATCTTTTCACAAATGATAGAATTTGAACATGTTTTTAAACATGTTCAAACTCAAATTATGGGATATATATATATATACATATATATATATATATATATATATATATAATTTATATATGCAGTGAGCATCCAATATATACGTGTATGTGTGTGTGTGTGTATTTTTTTTTCTTGTACTAAGGATTGAACCCCTAAACCACAATCCCCAGCCCTTTTTACTTTTTATTTTGAGACACAGTCTTGCTAAGTTGCTTAGGGCCTTGCTAAGTTGCTGAGGCTGGCTTTAAACTCATGATCCTCCTGCTTTAGCCTCCCAAGCCACTGGGATTACAGGCATGTGCCAAAGCACCCAATATGAAGAATAGTTTAATTAGACATATTTCTTAAGATTTATGTGTGAAACATTAGGACAGTAATGGTGGTAATCAGCAGTTGAGTGAGAGTTTCTATTAACAATATTATATTGATTGAATTAGAGTGAAAGTACACACTCATTTTTTGAATTATTCAATTATTTTTTTTTCAAAGTATAAAAACTATGTCTGTTGTGGTAACATTCAGCTATAGCGAGCCAAGAAATACTGGGCTCTCAAGATGAAGGTGACTCACTGTGTTACATGCTCAATATTTAGTGTGTCATCCAAGGTAGGAGCAAAGTGTTCTGAGAAAAACAGGGTTGTGACATCGTTGTCTATAGAAGTCACAGGTTTCATGAGGCAGTGACATTTTAGTAGATTCTTAAAGATAACTGGATTGGACAGGAGATATAGCTCAAAGGTAGCACATGCTTTGTGTGCATGAAGCCCTGGATTCAAAGCCCCAGCACAGACAATAATACTAATAACCATAATAGGGTTTACCAGGAAGAGGAGAAAAATATTCCTGGTAGAAGCGACAGAAAGTACCAAAGCAGAGAGGAAATAAAGCACCTAGAGGTTTTAATGTGAAGTTTTACAAGTTTTGAGCAAAGAATAAATGTAGAAAAGGAGAAAATCCTGAGAAGGTAATTTATGACAAAATGTAAAGTTTTTTTATTCTAAGGGTGAATATATTTTTTTATAAAACAAGTGTACGAAATCGATTTTATTTTCAACAGGTGTTTCTGTAATGACATTGGAATCTCACACCTTTTAGTTTTAAAAAAGCACCTGAAAAGATCATCTGATCCAGCCACCAGTCTTCTAAGAAGAGTGTCACTAGTTTGTATTAATAGTGTCTGAGATTTGGGAAGATAAATGAAAGCAGATGTCAACTGTATATTACATAAATTGTTGAAAATAAATATATTTCTTAAGTTTTCATAACTTATTTTTAAACTCTCTCCTAGTTGGCCGATCTTGCACTGGAACACTCGTAGTTCTTTTGGAAGATTTTAATGATCATCCACCAAAAATTGAAAAAGATGTGACAATTTGTAAGCATGATAAAGATTATGCTCTTCTGGAACCTGAAGATGACGATGGGCCTGATAATGGTCCACCTTTTCAATTCTTTCTGGATAATTCTGCCAACAAACTTTGGACTATAGAATCAAAGAATGGTAAAGAATTGTGCTAAATTTTGTACCCAGTAGTGGTTTGAGATGGCAGATGGTCTTGATTTTCACCTTAGTTTCTCATGATAAACATGTTAATTTTAGGAGATTATCTTGTAGATCCTAAAAAAGGAGAATACTTTGCTTTAAAAAAAAAAAAAAATATATATATATATATATATATATATATATATATATATATATATATTTATGTTATACTTAGTTTCTTATTGTAAATCTCCTAAGAAAATTTATGAATACATTTTAAATGATCACTTGAATAACATGGTAAGTTTAGGTTAATCTAATGTGAGCACAAAATAAAATTAAATTTGATTTTCTGGTTTACTGTGAAATCGAAATAATTTTTAAGAAAGAAAAATGAACAATTAAGAACAGTGGAGAAGCTGAAGAATGTAGGGGGGGAGAAAGTTTGAGAAAGAGGAGGAGAGCAGAATGAAATTAGCTAAACTATGTCATGTACATCTATGAACATATCACAGTAAATTATACTTTTATATATAATGATAATACACCATTTAAAAAATAAACCGATAAGGAAGAAACATTAGAGTTTTATTTCAAATATACCCACCTCCATTCCCAAGGATACCAAGTAGGAATAATATTGCTATGGAAAGGTCATATCAATTTATATTATTTCTACCTTTTCCTCCCTAGGTAAACAAGGTGTTCTTCGTGCAAAGCAAAATCTTGATTACAACTATTATTCTGTGCCTATCCAAATACAAGACAGACATGGTTTGTCTGCAAAACATGTGTTGTCAGTGAGAATATGTGACTGCACAACTCCATCTGACTGTAGAATGGCTATTAAAGATGAGAGAGATATTAAACCAGGAAATGTTATACTTGGAAAATGGGCTATTCTTGCCATGGTGTTGGGTTCTGCATTATTATTGTGTAAGTATTATCATATAGAATTTGTTAACCCATGTTTTACCTAATGTTTCTGTTGATTTTCCATTACTATAACAAAATCACCAAAGGTAACAATTTATAATGAAGAAAGGTTTATTTTGGCTCATAGTTTCAGAGGTTTCAGTCCATGGTCAACGGGCTCTGTTGCTTTTGGGCCTGTGCTGTGGAACATGTGCTGGAACAAAGCTGCTTGCCTAGTGGTAGCCACGAAGTAAAGAAGTCAGGAAGAGGCCAGAGTCTTCATATCCCCTTCAAGGTCACTCCCAATGACTGGATTTCCTCCCTATGGGCCCCACATCTTAAAGAGTCCACCATCTCCTAATAGCACTATGAGCTGGAGGGCCAAAAATTTAATGCATAGCCTTTGGAGGATGCTTAATTCAAATCATGGCCATTTAGAAAAAAGATAATATGACGATTCTTCAAATTAATTATCTGTATAACCTTTGATACATGTTCTCTAAGTCAAAAGAAAAACATACCAATAAGAGTAGATTGAAATTTTTAAAGTAAATGCCAGAGGCAGGAGCCTCAGTTCTTCAATAATGTTTCACGTTTCTTCTTCTTTGAACTCATTTTTTTCATATGTAAAATGTAGAAGTTGGATAAAATTACTAAGATTCCCTCCCATATAAAATACAGTCTTCCAAGCAGTAGTCACATTTACATAGAGAATACATAAATACAAGAAGATAAGGTAGTTCTAAAATTCTAGATATTTATGTTTCATACTAGTAATAAAGTGATTTAGTACATATCATAAGAAGATCCCAATGAGTGAAAAAAAAATGATCATATGTTGGGCCACTAAGGGGACATAATGCAAGCAAAGGAAACTTAGATTTTGCATTCTACAAACATTTTTTTTAAGTATTGGAGAATGAACCCAGGGCCTCATGCATGCTAACCAAGTGCTCTGCCACTGAGCCACAGGTCTAACCATTACAAATCATTGTTTGAAGACACAAAACTAACGGCAACCTTTCTCAGACTTCAGCTTCTGTCTCTCAACTACAAAGAACAATTGCATTTACAAACTTGTCCCATAGCCTTTACTGTGTCCTAATTCATTTGAATTTGAGTTTCAGGATAAACTGGATGTTCCTCATAACACTGGATTAGTTAATATACACTTTCAAAACCAGACACTGGTTTTATGTTATTGTCTTGTTTATATTTATGTCTAAATTCTTTGTTTTGTTGTTGTAAGTCTGTTAAGTGTGTTCTGTATCACTTCAAATACCAATAATACTATCTTAAAGCTCAAATGAAGTCATTTTTTTAAATATAGAGAATGTAAGAGATACATATTTTTGGACCTAGGAAAAGAGGTATTATTACTCTAAGACAGAGATTGTATAGATGAGTGCATTTTACAAATATTCTGCTTTAAATTTTATGACCAGAAGTGACCTCAATTTGTGGAATACATTTTAAAAAGTTGTGCAAAGAAACTTCAAAACAGTCTGATAATCAAATTATTTAGTGTATACTGGATTAAAAAATACTATTTTACTTCAATCTTTTCCTTTTTTTAGGTATTATGTTTACATGTTTCTGTGTTACTACCAAGAGGACAGTAAAGAAATGTTTTCCAGAAGATGTAGCACAGCAAAATTTAATTGTATCCAATACTGAAGGACCTGGAGAAGAAGTGACGGTAAATCGGATTTAACTTCCCTTGAATTGTGTGGTGATCCAGTGACGCAGTGTGATGATTAGTAATAATGGCAACAATAATAACCAGTAATATTTATGGAGCACTAAGCCAAGCAGAGTTCCAAGTGCCATGTTTTCATTCCTTTAAACTTCAGGAGTCTGTTGAATTAGTTTCAAAGGACTGCATAGCAAATTGAGTGACTTAAACAATAGAAACTTTTGTCTCACTGTTTCGGAGGCTACAAATCAGAGACAAAGGTGTTGGTAGGGTCATGTTCCCTCTCAAGGCACTAGGGAAGGACCTGCTCAGGTATCTGTCCTAGCTTCTTCCAATTCCTTGTCTTATGGCAGCACAAATGTTGACATGACATTCTCCCTGGGCATGTGCCTATACCCAAACCTCCCTTTTTCTAAGGACATTGGCCATATCAGATTAAGGACTCCCCTAATCTGGTATAACTGCATCTTCACTTAAGCAGTTGCATCTACAATGACTCTATTTCTATCTAAGGTCACATTCTAGGTCCTGGAGGTAAGGACCTCTCCATGTGAGGTTTTAGGGACTCAATTTACACCATAACACCTATGATGTGGCTATTGCTGTAATCCTGATTTGGGGCCACTAGGGCACAGAAAGTAAGAGCTATGTCTGTGGTGAGAAATTTGAAATGAAAGTGAACCGTGAGTTTCAGTTGGATTCATCTTATAACTCTCACTTTATTTTTTAGGAAGCGAATATTAGGATCCCCACACAGACATCCAACATTTGTGACACAAGCATGTCGGTTGGTACTCTTGGTGGCCAGGGAATCAAAACGCAGCAAAGTTTTGAGATGGTCAAAGGAGGCTACACTTTGGATTCCAACAAAGGCCATCACACCTTGGAGTCCAGCAAGGGAGTAGGGCAGGGAGGTGTAGACACCGGCAGATATGCGTACACGGACTGGCAGAGTTTCACCCAACCTCGGCTTGGTGAAGTAAGTCTCAATGTCTTCAAGTTCACGTGACATGAAAGTTAGACATCATTTATGACCCAGTATTTCCCCCAAATTTTGCTCCTCACACCTGGAACATATCACTTTTCTAATGTTGAAGGAATTGTCATATAGATGGATGTCAGGTCCAAACCTCAAAGCAAAAGATCTGAAAATTTTAAAAATACAGCTTACAAGACTTTATCTAGGAGTGACATATGTTGGAATATTTAAGACTGAAACCTTCTTTCAAAAAATTACCGGAAAAAAAATCTAGAATGAAATATGTGTTATAAACAACAGATCATAAATTATCAATAATTTCAGTATATTTGAGTTCTGCATATAGTTATGAAGTCCTGGCTATCAAAATAAACCGGGTAGATTGTTGAACTTGTATTCTGGGTTTTATTTCATTACTTTGATTGTTTTGTGTTCAGATTAGTCAGTACAGGTTGATATTAGCCAGTACAATATATGACACTATTATACTACAATAGTGTATTCTAAGAATCCTAGCCTATATTGGTTTTCCCCATATATGTGAAAAGGCTACAGAGGTAAATTTCTACTATACACATTTATTTTCAAATGGGAAGTTTTAAGTCATGTGATGTATATAAAACCTTAATTTTATAAATGTGTTCACTGGGAGCATTTATTTATTTGCTATATTTTAAAAATGAATAGAATACAGACCAATCATGTGCATTTTTTATATGTAGGAATCCATTAGAGGACACACTCTGATTAAAAATTAAACAGTAAAAGGTAAATCAAAGACATCATTTTTCTGCTAATATGTTTAGGTGTTTTTAAAAAAATAATAATAAAATGTGCTCTTTCTCGAAACAGAAGGTGTACTTGTGCGGACAAGATGAGGAACACAAACATTCTGAAGATTACGTTCGTTCTTACAATTATGAAGGCAAAGGCTCTATGGCCGGCTCAGTAGGGTGCTGCAGCGATCGGCAGGAAGAAGAAGGGCTGGAGTTTCTAGATCACCTGGAACCCAAATTTAGGACATTGGCAAAGACATGTGTACAGAAATAAATGTTTTTTTTTTTTAATGGAGTAACATCTACCGATATATTTGTAAGAGTTTATTGAATGTAAACTGATAGCAGCATCTGCTAATTATTTTGTTTATTGGAGACAAACTTCAAGTCTCATAGACAAGGGTACTGTAACTATGAGGCTCCCCTAAATTCTCCTTGTCTGACAGAACTTTCATATTCTCTAGACATAAAGTTTTCATTGTTTATTTTCTTTTACATGCATGTATATACGGCCCCTTTGGGACTGCACTGTGTGCATTCTGGCATCTTCCATGGTATTTGAAAACTTATGCTACTTTGTGTGCTATGGAAGACTATGTGGGAAAGTTGGGTATTGTGGAGGCTAATCAGAAATGACTTTTTGTTTTTAGCTGTACAAATTAAATACTTTCTTTAACATCTTGGGGAGAATTATGTTTTTATAAATATTTTCTCTAATGCCAGAGAATTGCTTTCTTTCTACCTGACTGGTTTAAGAAGGATTTTAAAATGTTCTCAGGTGCAGCCTTCTGTTGGGTATAAAAGCTCCTTTCTCCATACTTTCCACCCCTCAGAGGTGCTGTTTCTAGCTCTGTCTTCTTTGGGAGCCTTTAGGGCTTAGGGCTTGGATCTAGTTCATATTGAGGTGTCATAAGGTTCCTACAGATTCTAGGATTGTTGGAAAGACATAGAACAGGACAACTCACAGCAACTTGAGTTGCAGAGATTTGTCAAGGAGAATAGGAGAGGATTTCTATGAAAGACTATCAAACCTGATGCCCATGGGTTGACTTCAACTCACAAATATGTTCCATTTGTCCATCAGATAGACTCTTGGCTTAAAAAACTGTATGAATGCCTTGGCAATAACACTTGTAATGTAGTTTGACACAGACCCACGGATCTCTGCAGCTCCCACCTCGCATCTTCAATTATTTGTACAAGCCCTGAAAGCATTAGGCTGTAGCTCTGATTGACAGGGCTTAGCACTTTGAACATGCCAAAAATTGAATTGGCATTCATATTGGAACTTAATGCTCATTCTGCATTGGTAATTATTTTAAAAACTAGAAAATTAGAAATAGTGTTTGGTTTGCATATGTTAAAATATTGAAATCTATTAGAGTAACACTGACAAAAAATTTGTTGACTGGTAGATATATGAACAAACAGTTAAGTAAATAAGTTATTTTGAAGGCATAAAATATTAATAGAATATCATGTTTTATTGATTTAGAGAAAACTACATATTTAAATAATGTTTTATTAGTCATTTGTGGCAAATTCTGAATCTATAAACAATAGTAATATATAAAATGGGGCAATTTTTCATTCAAAAAAACCTATTTTTTAAAAAATTTGTTAACTATTGAAAATGAGTGATAACTGTTTTAAATATTGTGAATGGTCTCTTATTCTCAGTTTCTTAGAAAAGGTGCTTTTTGATAGGAAATTGGATATTGGAACAAAATGTAGTCTTAATAAGTTGGATTTGATTTTATAAGATATCCATAATGTGCGATTTTTACAATCATTATAAGACAATTTGAGGGTGTAATGTAATTTTCATTTCATGACGTACATGTTACTCTGAAAATAATATGCATTTAAAAAATTTTAAGTATAGCATTATAAATTTAGACATATCATAATATTGTCAATTATATTATTAGATGTAGGTATAGAATATACTCTGAGAAATCAAAAATTGTTTGCTGAATGTAAATTTATATGTGTTTGTTTGTCTTCGTATTTCTCTTATGCTTGTTTAAGTATGGAAAATAAAATTTATAACTCAACATAAAAGTACAATTAATGTCCATAGTTAGATTTCTCAGCAAGCAAAGACACGTTAAAAGTATTATAAGAAATATTTTTAAAATGTGGAAAATGAATTTTGTATTAAGTAGTTTGGATTTTATAAGTATTATTAAAATGTGTCTCACAGCCACGTACAGTGGTGCATATCTGTAATCCCAGTGACTAGGGAGGCTAAGGCAAGAGGATCATAAGTTTGAGGCCAGACTCAGCAACTTAGTGAGACCCTGTTTCAAAATAAAAAAAATAAAAAGAACTAGGGATATAGCTCAGTGGTAAAGTTCCCCTGAGTTTAATTCCTGGTACAAAATAATAATAATAATAATAATAATAATAATAATAATAATAATATCACAGAGAACCTATAACTGTTGTTTGATTTATTTCAGCAATTCAAAATCATTTTCTGTTTATGCACAAACTAAGTCTAAATTGTATGATTGGTGAAATTTGCGAAACCCCACCAGACTGCTAATAAATTAGTTTGTTAATAAAATGCTATATTTCATGTAAGTTGTCAGCTAATTGTCAATTCACAAGCTAATAGTTATACTTAAGTCTATAATGAGGGAAAAAACAATTCAAATTTTCTCATCTTGATTCAGATTTCAAACATTTCATGTAAAAAAATTCCATGAGAACCCCACGTAGATGAAAATTGATCCGTGTAATTTTTTAGAGTTTCATTAAACACTTCCTAACTTTGAACTTTTAATTCCTCCTGAGTTTATTAAAAGCATTTCATAAAACCTGATACCTATGTATATGTTTATTTGTAGAAAATGCCATATGTTGTGCTATTGGGAAAATGTTCAAACTAGGTGTTTTCGAGTTGAGGATGTTCTTGATCCTTTTTGAAAATGTGTTGGTTATGAAAGTCTTTACCCATTGAAAATCTTAACTACATTGCTGCATTGATCTAGCCTCTTTTACCGCTAATAAATCTGAAAGTGTCTGACCAAATAAATTTAATCGTACACTGCCTTTGTCTTTTTGCTTGGATATGGAAAAGGAAAAAGAAGTATAGCAGGAGATAGCATTACTAAGGATAGGTATAATGCCCTTGCATATTTTATAGGGCTTTAAAACTCTTGGAATAGATATTGTTTGCATAAAAGATAAAAATTATACTTACCTCAAATTTTTAGTACCAACAATATGATAATAACTGCTTTCAAATATATAAACAGAGACTGAGTATATAAGTTCTATGAAAACAAATGTGTGAAGTACATTCAAAACATATATTTTAAGAAAAAAATGATTTTTAAAGTTTTTACTTCTTAAGGTAAGCTTTTGATTGATGGAAATAAAATAGCCTTTGATCAATGAATTTAAAGAATTAGATATTGCTTATTCCCTAACTATGGTGGAAAACCAAAAAAAAAAAAATCAAAAAACAAAAAACAAAAAAAACAAATGTGGCCCTCCTTTGATTTGCATTTTACCTGAGAATACACAGGCTTTAAAAAAAAAAAAAAAAGAACTCTTATATAATTGTCAGTGTGCAATCGAGATCTGTAGTTGTGGATTTTTTTGTCCATGTTTTAGGAATTTTTAAATGACAATTATTAAAACTAAAATGAAAAGTCAAGACTTCATTTTAGAAACATGATCTTTTATCTAGAATTCACACTTAAAATAGATGGAGAGTTATTTCAACCAGGTGAAGTTCAATAAAAATTTTAAAACAAAATAACAAACACTCATCCAAAGTGCAAATGAAAAGATTTCCTTTATTTGCTTTTGCCTTCCTGAAAATATATAATTAGGAATTAAAGGGTAACTAAGGAGTGGATAAACTTTCAGTCTCCTTTATAATGGAAATCCATCAGGACATTTTATCCATGGTAGGTATCCTACAAGGATGTGCGGCTATTCTAGACCTACCATATTTCTCTTCTAGGAGTACCATAGTTAAGAAAAATAAAAATTACATTTCTGTTGGGGATTTAATTCCAGACCTCACTTTCTACCCCTGAGCTACAACACTGATCTAAACCTGAACTCTCAAAAAACCCTCAAAACCCCTCAACCCCTATACTAAAATTCTAAATCACTGATTCCAGATGTGATTCTTGGACCAACAGGATCAGCATCCTCCCTACACTGCGTTGATATGTTAGAAATGCAAATTCCTGGATCCCTTGCCCACATCTACTGCAGAGGAAGCTCCAGGCTGTTTTAACCAGATCCCAGGGGGTTTCTGATGTCCTATCAAGTCTGAAAATGCCTGTCCTTGTGACATCTTTCTCCTCAGCACCAGCTCTTAGGTTTCCAGTATGCTATGCAGCCCAGCAGCACTTGGGGTAGTGGATTCCTGAGACCCACTCAGCCCTGTGGGATCAGAATCTGCATTTTAACATGATCCCCAGGAGGTGTGCATGCACTGGCATCTTTGATAAGCACTGCATTTATAGTTAAGTGAGATGAAAAGCACCAAAAACTAGTAGGTGAACATCATAGTCAATTAGAAGGAACAACACAGGCAGCCTAAGGCTGCAGGTCCATGACCAACCTACAGGGAAGCAAGTTTGTCCTGGCTCAGTTAGACACAAATTCAGGACCTGAGGAGTCTCAACTCTCACAAGGCAGTAACTCCTCCCTCTGTATATCCTCACCACCCTGGACACTGATTTACACTTAATTACTGGACCACATATTGGAGGGTCTACAATGACATAAAATAAATCAAATTTAAGAAAATCATGTATTCATTTCCACTTTACAGAGTAAATTTATTTTGATAATCTATAATTAAGAAATCATATTAGTTTTGGTCAAGCCTATCCAACAAATTTACCAAATTATGTTTGAAAACTAATGTAAATATCTCTGAAAGTTGATTAAAAAGTCCTGAGATCATTTTGACAAGTAGGTGCCTTGATGTAATCTTTGCTTACTAAACCAATTTATCCCCATGCATGCTCTAAAAACTTTAAATTTGTGGGTGTAGCTGACTTCTAATACCACAGGTGTGGCTAAGATGTTGTCAGAACCAGTTATTTATATTAAGCAAATATATTCTATGAAGATTTTTTTTTGACCTGGAAATCATGCAAAAAAAAATTGACAGGTTTATAACCATTTTAAAATTGCAACATTTCAATGTAATATTAATTGAGCATTAATTTTGTTGCTAAATGTTGTTAAATATTCAGTATAAATATGTTATCTAATATAAGTAACAATTATTAAATATAACATATTATTTATCATATTAAAATTAATTTAAAGTTAATGTCTTAATATTAAATATATTCACAGTTAAACATTAAGAGGACACTTACCACTAACAAACACAGGTCCTTTAGTATCTTATAAGAGTCGTGGCAGTGACTCCCGGCTATCTATTAACTGTCTCTTAACCTCATTCTTTCCTGGAGATTAAGAGTTTCATTAAGAGTGGCTCTGTGCCTAGCTGAGAGACCATTATTTCCCAACCCCTTGAACTAAATGTGACCATTTTTTAAATTCTGACCAATAAGAAGTGAAAATGTTATAGATGAGACTTCTGAGTATGTGTCTGTAAGGAAATTGATGACGTTGGAAGATTTATTTTCCTGCTTCCCCAATTGTATTTCATAATATTTGAAACACAGATGTGATTCTCAGTGGCCATTTGGTCATTTTCTGATCTTCACATTGGAAACCTGGGACTTCCCTGCCTTTGTTTGCTCATGTGAGTGAATTAACTTCTGTGTGTTTAGGTCAGAAAATTGCAGGTTTTCTATAATTTATAACTGAGTCTAATTTGACATAGGGAGGAAACAAAGATTGTATGGAGAGAAATTTTACCCAAGTCATCATTCAATAAAGCTAAAATGCTGTAAAAACTCAATTTTTAAAAATTAAGAGTTTTTAAAAAAACTATATTGTCAATATCTTTCAGTGTTCTATTAAACAGCCTCAAAGCAATGCAAAAAAGGGATATTAAAGGCTAGGGTTGTGGCTCTGTCGTAGAGTGCTCGCCTAGCCTGCACGAGGCACTAGGCTCAATCCTCAGCACCACATAAATGTAAAATAAAGATATCGTGTCCACCTAAAACTAAGAAATAAATATTAAAAAAGGGATATTAATTATTTCATGGAAATCCCACAGTGTAATGATGGGTCCCTTGGAAGTACTCTTCCATCCTCTAAAGTCAGAAAAGCCTTACTTTGTAATAAGTCACAGATCTAGGAGCTGGGAATCTCATATTTATTTACAATCTTGCTGTGTGATATTTATTAAGTCATTTAATCTCATTTACGTTGACCCTTCAACTCTGAGAAGTATTTTATCTGTTGGTTTACCAAATTGTGGTTGTATGTGTGTGTGTGTGTGTGTGGGAGGGGAGGGTTGGAATTGAACCCAGGACTTCCTGCATGCTAGGAAAGTGCTCTACCACTGAACTACATTCCCAGATCTTTTAATTTTTATTTTGAGATACATTCTAAGTTGCAGAGGGTGGCCTCAAATTTGTGATCCTCCTGTCTCAGATTTTAAGTAGCTGGGATTATAGGCATGCACCATCACATCTTGATAATTAATGATGATGCAGGGATAATGTTGTATTAATTTCCCTCATACCTATTGTTTGACAGGGTTTTGTTATATTTTGTTTTTAATACTCTTTTTCTTCTCTTGCAATGCCAAGATCTAACCCAGGAACTTGTGGGTGCTGAACACACCCTTTACTACTGAGCTCCAGTGCTGTTGTTGTTGTTTTTTGAGTGTGAATACAAATGAAATTTAATATTTAACTGTTGCATTAACCTAAAAGTATAAGTAAAAACATATTAAGTATATACATTTTTAATTGGCACTGCTTCCTGGGTTCCCAATGGTCCAAGGCTCTGTTTCTTTGACTCGATACTGTTTTTTTTTTTTTTAAATGCTTGCTCATATAGAACAGAATGAGTAAAGGTGAGCTTAACAAATAGAAATTGTAGCAGTTTCAGCTTGTGACAAACGAGACCATTTTATGATTTTGTTGTGTGACAAATGGTGATTACATACTCTAACTCACCAAGTTGGAATTCTGCTCTACATAAGAAGCTATATAAAAAGACATTTTATTTTATTTTTTAATGAACTGGCCAGGACTTCCATGAAGCTGCTGGTAACGGAAATAACAGTGGCCTAAACAGGATACAAGTTTATTTTTCTCTAATGTAAAACAAATTGCATTTGGGGCTCATGCAGATACTTCTTAATGCTGTCCAATGTCCTACAATTCTTCTCTTTTTCTGCCCAAATATCTTTTGTACCAGTTGTTTCATAGTCACAAAATGATTAATTCAACTCCTGCCATCACATCTGTGCCTAAAGCAAAAAGAGAGAGAAAGGGGATCTCTTGTTCTTATAGAACTTTTCCAGAAGCTCCCCCACAACAACTTCTGCCTGCCACACATTGATAAAACCAGCCTGATTTTCTCTTAAAATTGGGAGCCATCTTGCCACAAAGCCATGAAAAGATAATTTCAGCTTTACTATAAATTACTGCAAATTCTGAACTTGCTTGGAATGCCTGCCCGTGCCTTGAACTCACCTATGCCTGACTCTCTGACTAGATAGCAGCCCTCTCTGAAACTTTAGTGACGCCTCATAAATCTTGGCCTTCCCTGGCCAGATAACGACCCTCTCTGAGGCTCTGATGCCTTCAAAAATTCTGATGTCGGGGCCAGCTAAAATGTAAACTAGGCTTTTTTTTTTTTTGTTATCTGTAACCCCCCTTTGTGTAACTTTCTGGGCTATAAAGCTGGGCTTCAAGAAAGCCGCGAGGCTGTCTTGTTCCCTCGGTTTTTGTTGGGAGAGGCAGCCCGGCCAGTCGAAATAATAAGCTTGCTTTAATTTGATTTTAATTGGAGTCAGTGGTCTTTTCTTTCGTCCTGGTCTAACAACATCTTTGGGAGCACTTGGTCACATGCTCAGCTCTGTCTGCAAAGGCAAGTGAGAAATATGGGTTTTCAGATGAGTATACCACACTGTAACTAAGGCTATCAGGTAATCCAGGGGGAGAGATACAAATCTTCTTTACCAATGTAACACTGTCCCAGGTCAATATAATTTGTTGCAAAATGTTCGTTCCTTATATAATAGGTAAGGGACTGTATACTTAGAGTGGAGAAGCATGATGTTTCACTTGCCAAGTTTTATTAAATATAGCAGAACAAATACCTATTTGAAAGTTACATAAATAAAATCTCAGTATTTTTCAGAAATTAAAACCTGACTACCAGGCCAGATGTGGCTTGAGTTTTTTTAAAGGATTATGTTGGGGCAGGCCTTTTATAATTTAAAAAATCATGAAGAAATCAATTCAATAAAAATGAGAATATTTCACCCAAATGCAAAATTTTGGCTTCTTTTGAAAAATTAGAAAACCTGGTAACAGTCCATATTCCAGAAGGACACCAATTTACTGGAGGTAACAAATACCTCCATTTAGACAGTGTCCTTTGCATCTTGCCATTCATATCACACAGAAAGGACTATTTGCTACATTATCATGACATTTGTATGATGGTTTTCTGAAGGAAATTTAAAAGGGGGGCATACTTTCTGTATTATTACCTTTATCAAAAGTACAATCATAAAACAAACAACAACAACAAAAAACTAACAACAACAAAAAAAAAACATAACAAAATAAAACACCAAAAAAGAAAGAAAAAGAAAAGAAAAAACTGCTCTTTTCATCCAGCCTGTCATTTTTATTATTTTTCTAGACCCTGGGGGATTGATATTGGTGACTACACTCACTATGTGAATTTCCAGCATAAAATGGATTATGTTGCCATTTGGCATATACTATAATGCACTTCTTTATCATGTTCCTTTTATATTATTTTCTCTCCCCTTCTGACTTAGAGTGCAAATTTCATGATAAAAGGGCCCAGGACAGTGCATGCTATACGTTTGTTAGTATATGTTTGTTGAAGAAATTGAAGGGGTAGCTACTATGGGAAAGCATTACAGAAATATTTCCCAAGTGTTGAAGTTTAGGTCTTTTTTATTATTCCTATTTACCAATAGGATAACCAAGGCTAATTTACTTAAAATCAGACTGGTAGATTTTCCCTGAGCCAGAATTTAAATACAATTCTAACTAATGATTGCCACCTGAACATTTCTTGAGACTGACCTTCTTAGATCCATAGTACAATAGAAGAAGATGCTTACAGCTTCTTAATCATAACTAAAATTCATTTCTTATGAATTTGTGTTAAATAATTCATACAATTCATACCTTTGTACTATGTGAATTTGATCTTCAGCTAACAAATTACTGCAGGAAGGAGAAAAGCAAAACACAATCTTTTTTTCATTCACAAAACTCTCCCTGAGAATTTTATAGTCATTGTAGAAAATTGTGATGTTCCTCAGAAAATAAAAAATTGAACTGTCATGCAACTATGCAACCCCTAGGCAGGGTTAACACCCAAAGGAAATGAAAGATATCTGTATGCCCATATATTTGCAGTATTTTTCAGACTAGCCAAAATATGGTAATAATCTCGCTAGCTAATGATGGATGAATAGAAAAAGAAATAAAATGGAATATTGTTCAGTCTTTAAAAATGAGGAAATATTGCCATTTGTAGGTATGAACTTGTAAGATATTGCTAAGTTAAATAAGCTAGAGGTATAAAGAAAAATAGTGTAAAATCTCACTTACATGTGGAATCTAAAGAAAAGTTGAACACATAGAAACAGAGAGTAGAAGATACCTGGGGCAGGGATGGAGTAAAGGAGAGAAAAGGTCAAAGGGTACAACCTGCAGCTCTACATGATGAATAACTCTAGAGATCTAATTGACAGGGCCATGCTTAATATTGTATCCTATGCTGGAATTTTGCCTATATACTAGATTTTGGGTGTTCTCACCATATACCAAAAATGTAACAATGGAAGATAATGGATATGTTAATTTACTTGACTGTGTAATCATCTCACTAAAAATATACATATCAAAACATATTTTATACCTTCAATATAAAACTATCAGTGAGTAATCCTCTCCCTGATATAACCAATGAGTTAATACCATAAAGAAATTATAAGTATATGAGGCAATATACATATCCTGATTTAATCATTCCACAATGTATACACATATTATAACATCACATGTACCTTAATAACTACAAGTAGTGATTATTTGTCAATTGAAAATAAAATTAAAATTTTAAAATTAAATAGATTGCTCTAATTAGTTATCTGAAAGATACATTTACAATCAAATTCTTATGTGCACAAATCAAATATTTCTTCTGAATTCCATATTCATATTGCTTACTGATTACTTCCATTTTTATTGTCCACAGAAATCCCATTCAACATTTTTAAATTATTTAACTCCTTTACAGACTAGCATTTTCTTGCTGTCCCTACCATTGTTTCCAATGACATCATCCACCAATTATCCAAACATATAATTAATCTGGAATTCTGCAATTATTCGAGCAAATGAAAATAGAAAATTAATGCACTGTAGAAGAGACAGATTTATAAATCAAATAATTACAACACTTTGGTCAGCTGTGATAACAGAAGTACATGCCAAAGTTGTGTGTGTTCATGGAAGAATCCAGTGCTTTTTCCAACATGGAAAAGTCAGTGACGCCCTATGCAGGGGAGAAGAAGGTATAGTAGTTGAAGTAGATGTAAAGACTCTAGCTGGGTGTAGTGGTGCACACCTGTAATTCCAGTGGCTCAGGAAGCTGAGGCAGGAGGATCGTGAATTCAAAGCCAGCCTCAGCCAAGCTACTCAGTGAGACCCTGTCTCTAAATAAAATACAAAAATAGGGCTGGCAATGTGACTCAATGGTCAAGTGCCCCTGAGTTCAATCTCCAGTACCCCCTCCCCCCCAAAAAAAAGAGAAAAAGAAAAAGAAAACAAACTAAAAAACATAAAGTAGAACAAAACAAGTGAGCTAACAAGAATCACATGAGATCCTAAAGACACTGTTTGAAAACAAACTTTATGCAGAATTGGTTGGAGGTATTATGGAGCTGGGAGACAATCAAGATGAGAACCTGAAGATTGACAAGATGTGAGGGGGCGGTGGAGAGGATGCCTGGGATGACGCCTTAGTTTCCTTCTTGATTACATGAGAGGATCATTGAAACCATTAACCACAATGAGCAGAGAAGCAAAATAGTTTGGCTGTGGAAGGATAATGGCTTCGGCTTGGAATATTTTGAACTTGAGATATTTGTGGATATTTCACAAGTTGGAAATGAAGAATGTATTAAAAGCATCCCCTTTGTTATTTAGCATTCATGTAATTCATTCCCAGCACTGGGAGCTCATTTAGGGCACAGGCCACCTTTTATTTAACTGACTGGTAGTTTGAATAATTCTTCTGGTAAGGATAGTCCAAACATCCTTTCTTTCTTTGCTTAGTTTTGTTATGAAAATTAAAATCATCAATAATATGCTAGAAGGATTACTTTTTTTGAGGGGGATGTACCAGGGATTGAAACAAGATAATACCTTATCATATCCTATAATCCAGTCCTTTTATATATATTTTTTCTTATTTAAAGACAGAGTCTTGCTGAATTGCATAGGGCCTCACTAAGTTGCTGAGGTTGGCTTTGAACTCTTGATCCTCCTGCCTCAGCTTCCAAGATGCTGGGATTACAGGCATGTGCCACTGCGCCCATCCTAAAGATTATTTTCAAGAGAAATAAGGATCTGTCAGTGTGTTTAAAATTTGTCTTTTAGTTTTATTTTTATAAAATATGCTGTTGTTTTGTGGAACTAATTTTTTGTTTATTAAATTTATATTAGATGTAGAAACATTCCATTTTAGTTATTTTATTAGATTGTATGCCACATGTAGGCTATCAGTTCCCAGTGACCCATGGGGTGGATCTGCCACCATATTTTACCTATTTACTCCCCAAAGATGGCAACCAGGTTGCTCCCACTTCCCTGTACCATAAACAACCCTTTGTAGACTTCAACAGGAATTTCTTTGGATTGTATAAGCAAGAAAGAAAATGCTGGATTATAGGATATGATAAGGTATTATCTTGAACCAGTACAGCTAGATTATCTCCTTGAAAAGTTGAAAAAATTTGTAATTCTAAAACAATGTACCAGTTTTTTATATGTTTTAAACATTTGCCCTTGCCTGTTTTAGTTATAACAAATGTGTTCTCTCAATCTAATATCTGCCTTTGCTAAATGGTATCCTTTGCTAAATAGAAAGCATGACTTAAACATAGTCAACTGCATCTTTTAAAAATTTCTTTATAATATATGCTGTTTGAATTTTATTTCAAAAATCTTTTTCTACCCCTGGGTGATATAGATATTTTCCTATATTAACTTTATGTCTTTGTCACTACAGTAAAGATTAACCCATGTGGAGGCCAGTTTGGTGTTAGGTAGGAACCAGTTTTATTTTTCTCTAAGAATGTCTGCTTTTCAGTTCTGCCATGTAATCATCTCTCTGTTTCTTTGTGGTATCTGCAACCACTTTAATCAGATATTAATTCCTATTTATGTACTAGTTTCTTTCTTTTTTCTTTTTGAGTTGTAGGTTAAAATGTATTAGCATATTAGTGTGCAAAAACAACAATGGAAATTCTATTAGGCCCATCTCCCATTGTATCAAATACATTCTACTACATGTCCATTATGTTTGGTATCAGATTAAAGAATTCTTACCCTGCTAAATGTGACCTTGGGCATCACTCTAAAATGTCAACAAACATTGAAAGTAGAAAATGAAAAGCAAAGAATGACTTTCCAAAAAATGTTTACAACCTGGGCTGTTCATTAGCCCTGTAATCATTTTCCATTTGCATACTCCTTGAACAAATACTTGTTGTCTGCTATGTACTGGGAATCACGATAGTTCAAGGGAGACATGGGTGGACCCCCAAAAGACAGAGTACTACAGTAGTGAAAATGCAGTCTTTGGTGAGAAAGAAAAAGCTATTAATCAAGTAATTAGACAAAGAAATTTAACATTGTACCTGAACAAATACTTTAAATGAAAATCAATCATTTAATGAGTTTGACCAGAGAAGAAAATAAGTGACATTTGTAAGGTGAATGGGAGTGAACTGGGCCAGAGTGGTGGAAAAAGATTCTAGGCAGAGGAAAGAGTACGTACACAGCACTTATGGGAGAAGGAGCTTCATGATTGCAAGGATGTTAAACAATACACATGTGGGTGGTGGTATTAGAGGCACAGAGATATTTATAAGTTAGGGGACTAGCAGCCAAAATGACACAGTCACCCAGAGAATGCACAGCCACAGCTGCAAGGAAAGAAGAAAACAGGAAGATGCTGCAGTTCAATTGCCACGAACATAAATGTTCTAGAATATGTTCTCTGTCCAGTGTGTTTATCATCTCTGAACCCATTTAAGAAGAGAGTAACAATTAATGATCCACAAAGAGATATGAACAAAAAATTTTCATATTGGTAATTGCTCATATTTATAGAATGCTGTTTATTAATTGCTTTTTCCCAAAGAAGTCAACATGATCTAAATCTCAGGTAGATAATACTTCTTGTCCTGCCTAGCTATTTTATCATTCTTAAGTGCTGCCCTTGGTCAGGTGTCATTCTGCCTTGTTTATCACATCATTGTCAGTGTCCAGAACAAAGCCCAAGACATAATAGATGCTCAATAAATATCTGTTAGACTAGTTAGTTTGTAAAATCAGTGAACTTTTCATAATTTTAAGGACATATTCTTTCATAGCACTCTGGAAGGCAAGCAGCATGTGAACATATCAACTACATCTATTCATGGTAGATCAGACATGGTGAACTTTCTCCACTCTTATTCAATTCAGTTGCTTCAGAATTCATTCATTTATTGATTGCCTTTAAAAAACATTTGAGACATAATATTTGTATGTATTTTTATGGGGTATATTATGATAATCAGTATACATCTACAATGTGAAATAAACAAATTAGAGTAATAAGCATTTCCTTCTCATCAAGCATTACATCATCGTTAGGTATTGGGAATTATAATACGCTTCCTTTCTAGATAGTTTGAAAAGTTTTAAGCAATTGTGTTAGTCAGCTTTGCATAGCTGTGACCAAAATGCTTGACAAGAACAACTTAGAGGAGGCAAAATTTATTTTGGATCAAGGTTCCAGAGATTTAGAACATGGTTGACTGTGTCCATTGCTCAGGGCCCAAAGTGAGGCAGCACATCATGGTGGAAGAGCTTGGTGGGGGAGTGCTGCTCCATTCACAGCAGCCAAGAAGGAGAGAGAGAGAGAGAGGAGAGAGAGAGAGAGAGAGAAAGAAAGGGGCCACAAGGGAGATGAATCCTTCTAAGGCACACCCACAGCAGCCCACCTTCTCCAGCCACATCCCGTGTGCCTACAGTTACTAACCAGTCACTCCATTTAAACTGGGCTGGACTCATCTCCAAACATTCCTGCATTAACATAGAGCTTTTGGGGGACACAACTCATATCCAAACTATAAAATCAATAATTTCCCTACTGTGCTAAAGGAAAAAAAAAAACAGAAGTAATTTCTCTACTCTTTACTGTGATTTTGATAACTCTCATTGAACTTGTCAGTAGCTTGATTCTACTCAGTGTCTACTAAATAAAATATTAATTGTAAGGATTGATTTATAGTTTATTTCTTACTTTACCATTCATTTATTTTAAAAATATACTTTGAAATATAATAAAAAGTTCATTTGATTAGTACACTATGTTTCTGTCTTTTCTTTCTCCATCTTCTCCTTTTCTTCTTGCGCTGGTATTAAATACAGGGCCTCCTCATGCTAAGTATGCACTCTATTACAGAGCAACACTGTTAGATCTGCATATGCTATATTTCATTGAGGTCAATTTTGAAAATCAAGTTTCTAAGAAATATGCACAGCATTAGAAAACATTTCACTTATTGGAAAATGCAAAAATTTAAAGATTTTTCTCACATTGGAAAGGATTCCTTTTTAAGAATTGGTACAAACCAACTGGTGTCATAAAAAATGACACTAATTGCAAAAATCTCTTCTTAGTGATCTGTAGCTAAGTCAACTTTGCCACAAATGGTCTGGAATCAGTGTTAAGGGAAAGGGAGTTGAAGGACTTGGGAGTGATGAGTGACTTAACACTAAAGTTCAATAGGAGACCAAGACAGAGAGCCACTGGTAGAGAGGTACTGAAAACACAGGGTCACAAAGGAGGAGTTAGGGTGGGTGATGGAGGGCCACAGATGCATGGAAGTACACAGTGCAGGGAAGTGAGACGCCTGTGGTGATTGACTTAGGGAGCACTTAGAATGCTCCAGGTTTTGTTCTGAATATATTTTATGCTACATATAATTTAATCCTTGTGACAATTCTTGGAGGTGAATAATTGTGCCTGTTTTATCTCTACTTCCACCTTTAAATACAACGTCCTTTAATCTTGTTTATTTTCCCCCTTAGATTTGTGTCTCTCTTGCTTTTGAGTTTCACCCAGAGACAGACTTCCTCTAATGACCACATCTTTCCATGTGAGTCCCTCTTCCAGAGGGTCTGGCAGAGGGCAAGGACTGGCAGGAATCATGTGGCTCAGTAAGAGCAGCCCATATGTGTACATCAGTGGTAAGTGGGATTTTTATGTTGTCCTTAATATATTAAGTTACTGGTTTCTGAAATTAGAAAATTATGAAACTTGGTGGGATAGACTTGGTCCATACGCCTTGGACTATAGACTTTTCATCTCTTTAAGGACCCTCTGGTTCTGCCTTTCTATGATGTCTATGAAATAAAAACAGCCAAACTTCTCTATAAACCTTTCATAAGCATTCTCAGTAGATTACTTTTGCATGTGGAAAGTACAACAGACAGCATCTAGGAATATTTTGGAAATCTTTTAACGAATCGAAGTGCTAAGACCTAAGAGGTTACTGGAGCAGCTCAAGACATACAGAATGTTGCTCCTTGCTTTGGTCTGATGCACCTTTTATTTTAGTGCAATGGAAAACCTGTTCATATCAGTGGAATTACATTCATAGCCAAAGGACATTCCTAAAAAGAATCACATCTACGCATGTTTCATTATCTCTTTAAACTTATGTCAGATGCTTCAAACCTATTTAATTGAGGAATACATTTCAGTGGCTATACAGTCTAATCAAAATACAGTCAATAAGTTGAGGGCTTGTTATTTAGAGTAATTTATATTTCATTATTTTGTTTAAAAAATTTTTATCATGAAACAAACAAAAACCAACATTTTAATTGCCCAGTCAGTTACCTAGGATGAAAGATGACAATAAATATCTATGATGACATCTTGTCAAATTGTCCTCTGCCTTCTTTGGAATGAGGAAAAACATGAGCCATCCTTAAGGCTGAGGGACAGGCAGGAGTTTGGAAACATCCTATTGTCAAAGGCTATGATGACAGTCTGAGTAGATTTCTGGAACCTGAAACTAGCTTGCTTCTTACTTCTGAAAAGCTTCACGCTAGAGACCATGATGTCATCATTAAGTCATTAACAGGATGAGGGGTATTTATGAAGTCATACCTGCAATAAAAAAAGGATTTAAAAATACGGAAATGGATGGATGGCAATTCCAGTCTCATGCTCATGAGCCAGGCTGATTTTACTAGCAAAGGCTCAATGACAATTTTATAGATGTGGAGACAATGGTCTAGTTCATTATGTGGCATTGGCTAATAAACATATCATGGAAAGAAGACATACAAGGCAACCCAGGCACTGTCGGACATTAATTTGAATCTGAATGTGTGCTCAATAGTACGGTATGGGTATGTTTGACTCTGTGCATAATAGTGTTACCATGGCCATCATGTTCAAGAATTGGAATGATGTGAGTGATATGGTTGGCTTTACCAACAAGTTTCTTCCAAATATCCCTGAGGAGATTTAAGCCAAACAAAATGTTAGAAGTTTCTCCTTTGTGGTCAGACTTACCTGGTTTAAGTCAGTAATTGAAAAGAAGTTCAGGAGGATGAGTCAGAATGCCATGTCATTGCTTTCTGAGCTGAAAGTGCACAGCGTGTATACTTTAATCTTCCTGGTTATGTACTGCAATAATTCATCCAGTTTAAGTGCACTTCAATTCAAAATTTCAATTACCCCATTCTTTTTCACTTCTCACCGTGAACAGTTTTAGATGGCAGTTAAGAGAGAGACAATGTTCAGGAGTCCAATATAGAAAAGTTTCTGGTTTCTGAAATTAGAAAATTTGAAACTTGGTGGGATAGACTTGGCTTGGCTTTATTTATGACAGGGGAGATTCTTGGAGGAAATAACGCAGCCTACATTTAGCCAATGCCTAGGACTTCAGAACTAGGATCTCCAAGGATGCGTTTCCCAAAGTAATTCATCTTTGGTTTCATTATTTTCCTGTAGTCCAGATTCCTTAATTTTACTTACTTAGATCCCTAAGTTACGGCAATTTTTTCCTATCACTGTCATGCCAGGAACTTTCTAAAACAAGAGACCCTGAAAAATGATGTGTCCAGATAAAGTCCTGTCTGAACCTCAATCAGATGTCCATAGGCATTTTATTCCAGTAAAGATGAATGCACAATCCTCCCTGGAGTCAACCCTGTAATAGGTGGGTGATAGGCAGCAGTGACAAATAATGCAAACTCTCCAGCTCTGGGCTGTTTTCTTGGGTCTAATTGCCCCCAGGGCAGGGACCTCGTTGGACTGCGAGGGCAGTGGGCTGGGCGGGGCCTGCGCGGCCAGCAAGCTGGGGAGTGAGTCTTTGTACAGTCAGGGCTTCTGCTGGGCAGGGCCAGCGCTAATCCAGCCGGGCGGACACCCGGGCGGGGGAGGGGGAGATGGGGCATATAGGTGGCGTCCGCTGGTGAGAAACACCTAGCACAGGTAAAAGGGTGGCGGCCCAAGGGAGTTCCCACCTGTTGAGTTCTTAAAGAAATGAAGACTTAAGAAAATAGCAAGGAGGGGCTGATCGGTGTCTTTGGAGCCCCACCCTCGGCCACAGGAAAAGCCCCTTGGGAGAGAGGCAGGCGCTTCAGAAAAACTAAGAAAAGCACCGCTTCGCCTCGCACTCCTGCGCGGGCCAAGCCTGCAGCCGCTTCACCCGGCAGAGCTCTCCTACCCCGGCCCTCGGGTGCCTTGGCCGGCGATCGGACGTATCCTCTCCATGGCGGCAGCTGGACCCACACGCTCCAGGATCGGAGCCCTCTGTCGGCAGCTCCTGCTGACCCTCTCAGTGAGTGCCGCCGAGGCCACCGACTCGGGGAGGGCGGTACGATCCCCTGGGAAGAAGGGAGAAACTTGGGGAGCTGGGGTTGGCCAGCGAAGCTGGAGTTAAGGGACCTAGTGGTGGTTGCTAAACATGGAGTAGGGGGTGGGGGGAGGGCAGACAGGAAGAGGAGCGCGACCCGGGCGCCCGGATCCCTAGGGGAGGGAAGGGCGTCTGGGGTAGATATAATCAGCGCGAGCAGATGGGGAGGGAGGCGTGAGCTGCGAACGCCCATCCAAAAGCGTAGCCTCTGGGTGCTCGCCGGGGAGCCGGGTGCGCCAAGGTTGCTTCTGCGCGCCTCTCCCAAGTCTGGGGAGTGCGCATCCCCTCCGCCTCAGTGCCGGCTTCAGGCCAGGGACAGGGCAGCCGCTGGGCGGACCCCACTGAAAGCGAGTGTCCTTGGGTGGAAGAGGGGACTCCTGGTCTTTGCGGGGGGGTGGGTATTGATCTTGGTGTGCGTTTAGATCTATGTGGGGGATCTTAGGGAAAAGGAGAGGTTCCACTCTGCTCCTGAAGACAGGCACCTAGGCGGACACTAGGTGACCCTTTGAATAGTTTCCATTGTTAGCATAGGAAGCTTCCGTCCCCCACATCATTGGGGGGAAAGGTCATCCTGGTACTGATCTCTGGTTCCCAGAGGCGTCTGGATCCCACCCACTTATCGTTCCCTTGCTCCAACTTTTTTTTCTTCCACACGTACAACAACGTCGACTTCACTCCTTCCCAGAGCTGGGAGCCAAAGCAGATGGCCTTATTTCGGACAGGGCAGTTCCTCCCTCTCAGGCAGAAAAGACCGGATTTCGCGGGAGAGTCTGAACTCGCAGAAATCCTAAGTGGGGAAGGAGCTCTTGAGGAAATTTGGAATCAAAGGTGCCCCAGACGGGGCTTTTCCTGGGTTTCCTGCCAGAAAACGAAAAAAGTTTAATTCGGCAAGGTGCGAAAAGGTGCTCAAAACTGCCCTTTCGTGTTGAGCCTTCAGCTTGGGCGCAAGTCAACTTTTAAAGACAGGAGGAGGACCTCAGAGAACAATGGAAGAGCGATTCCTTCTGGGAGTGGTAGAATTGAGGGGCAGAAATATTCGAGTAACCTCCTCTTCACTACGCTGATTTCACAAAGGATTTCTAAATTTTTAAATTGTAGGTTTTACTATTATTAGAACGTTTTTGGACTTTAAACCCCTAGCCAAAATCCCCAGGGCATTATTAATAATTTAGCACATAGCAGTTAACATTTTATAGTTGAAGAAACTAAAAATAAATAACGGTCACAAAATATATTGCTGATGACAAAGAGATGATTTTTGGTTTGGTTCTTAATTGTCATTTCCTTTTAAACCACTAGTCATTATTATTTAAAGGAAAAGGTATGCTTCAGGTACCACAGTAAATAGCGTTGCTTTGCAGATATCTGCACTCAAAGCTTTCTGTGTGTCATCTTAGATCCTTTATAGAAGAAAGCACAGTTTGAGGGAATGAACTGAAATTGAATCCACCCTCCCTTCCAAGATCTCCCTTAGTTTCAGAGTTTGACAGGCCAAGAGTGAGGCAAAGAGAAATCTGGCCCTGCCTGAACTCCTCATTGTACTTTCAAGTGTTTGTCCCTCAAGTTGTTGTTCCATGTTGTAGTGCATATCTGTTCAAAGTCCTGGCAGCCTCAGGTGGTTGGTGTGGTTGTGAGAAATGTGTGCAGACTAAGTGTGAGATATTAAGTAAGAATGACATTAAGGGGTGGGGCACCCTTTACATTGTGGCCTTCCCATGCAACTTAGTAATCCTTCACCATTCCGCAAATCAGCTTCTCCCCACTTCCTAATATTTATTCACCTCCTACATATCTTAACCACTTAAACTTTCTTATGCTTAAACACCTAATGAAGCCTCTCAGAGATCTCTCAGGCCACCAGGGATGTCCCTGACCCAAATAAGAGACACTTTCCATTCTTTGTACAATGCCACTTTGTAGATTACATATGTGTTCTTGAAATTCACCCCCACCTCCCTTTTCTGACCTTTCTGATCACTCAGAATCTGAAGCTGTTTTTTTTTCTCCACTAGTGTGTCTGTGTGTGTGTGTGTGTGTGTGTGTGTGTGTGTTTAAAGAGACATGACATGAGATCTACCCTCTTAGCAATGTTTTAAGTGTGCTGATGGTGCAGTTTTCAATATAAGCACAATCTTGTTCAGCAGATCTCTAGAAGTTTTTCATCTTATATAACAGAAACTTTATACCTAATAAGCAACTCCCTATTTTCTCCACACCACAGCACCTGGCAAACGCCCTCTTGTTTTCTGCTTCCATGAGTTTGACTGCTTTTTCCTCCAATCTTAAATGGTGATTTTTTTCTTCTGGCCTTATTTTAGGTCCTATTCCTTGAAATTGACACCCTTACCTAGACCATTTCATTCACTTGTGTTGCTTAAAATATCATAAGGATGATATTTAGGATATCAACAAATCCTAAATTGCTAGTTCAGATGTCATCACTGAACAATAGGCCTTTATGTCTACCTACTAGGTGTGATGCAGCATTCATTGTCTTCCCAGACAATGTTGCTTCTCTTTTAGTGTCCTATGTTTCAATGTATGGCACTCCTATATGCCTTTCTCCTCAAGTAGAAGACTGGAAGCTGTTTATTTTTTCTTCTTTACTGCTTTCCTCCCCTCTTGATAACTCTGCATTCAAAGGTATCTCATTGATCTGTTTACTTGTATTTATCACTTCTGCTGCAAGTTTTTACTATTACAAATAATGTCACAGTGAATAAGCCTGGTATGTTATTTTACTGTGGGAAGGTATAACAATAGAATACCAAAATGGAATTGGTAGGAAAAAAGTATAAATTACTCTATAATTGTGGCAGATACTATGTTCATACACAATAAAGTTGTGTATGACTAGATGAAAAGCTTTTTTATAATACATGGCATGTCACTAATATGTATGATGTTATTAAATAAGAACAACACTACCTGAACTCATTAGAAATTGGCTAAAAGATAAAGTAGAACTCATGCTTTATGCATAACACTATAGAAAACTAAATAGATGAAATTTTTAAATGTAAAATATGATAGCATGTGAGTTATATAAGCAAACACAATGAATTCTTATAAATTTGGAGTCAAGCTGGACATGATGGTGCATGTCTGTAATTCTGGCTATTTAGGAGGCTGTGTCAGGATAATCCACCTGGATCCCCTGCCAGAATCCAAGTTAAGAGCAGCCTTAACCACTTTTCGAGATCCTGCCTCAAAATGAAAATAAAAAGGGCTGCAAATGTAGCTCAGTGAGAGCATGCTCCAGGATCCAACCCCTAGTCCTGAAATAAATAAGTAAACAAACAGACAAACAAGTAGGCCCATTTATGACTTACTTCAAAAGCTGTTTTTAAAATTGGGAAAATCAGTTATATAAAACACACACATACACATAAACACAGTTTCCATAGCAAAAAATACAAACTAAACAAAGAAGAAACACCATAAACCTTTTTTTTTAAGTTAAAATGTAGTTGATAAATTGAACAAAGTATGTGCAAACCATATTTTAAAGGGCTAGTCTAGTATAAAGTGTTTGTATAAATTAAGAAGAAAAAATTAGCCAGATGCTATGTTGCACACCTGTAATCCCAGCAGTTTAGGAGACTGGAGGCATGAGGATCGTGAGTTCAAAGTCAGCATCAGCAAAAGGGAGGTACTAAGCAACTCAGTGAGACTCTGTCTCTAAATAAAATACAAAATAGGGCTGGGATGTGGCCGAGTGGTTGAGTGCCTCTGACTTCAATACCTGGTACTGCCCCCCACCACCAAAAAAAAAGAAGAAAAAATCAATGTGAACCAGGACATTAAATTTTTTTTTTTCAAATGACTGTATTCAGTCATATCAAATGCAAATAGGAATTGTTGTATCTTTTCCAATTCATGCCTCTAATATCTGCCTATTCTCCTACTGATAACTGCATTATTTTAATTATTGAGACTTTATAGAATCTCTTAATATATGTTTGAGCTAATGTTCTTTTGTGGCTCCTCTTTTTCATAATTTTTCTGTCTAATTTTAATCTTTCCTATGACATTTTGAATTAACTTCTTTAATTTCAGGAAATATTCTGTTGAGGCTTTGGGTTTTATTTGGATCATAAAATTTATGATTTAACTTAGTGAGAACTGATGTATTATGTTGTTGATTTTTCCAATCTGAGATAATGATACTTCTTTCTTTCTTTTTGTGCAATTCTACTTTTATGACCTGAAGAAATACTTTCAGGTGTTCTTCAAATGGGTTTTGCAAGTTTCTTGTTAATTTCCTTACTTGGCATTCTAACATTATTTTATTGCTTTTGAAAATGACTTATCATGTCATCTAACTGGTTTTATTTATGGGTACGAAGAGTAATGTTGTCTATATTTTAATAGTTATTTCTGCTGCCTTGACTGAATTCTGTTATTCTTTATGGTAATTTATTGGTTTATTTCCAGGTAAAGTGATAGTAAATGAAGACATTTCGTTTCCCCTCTTCCTTTGCAATTCATATGTTCTTGCGTAATATACCTTCAATGTAATGTGAACTATATATGATGAGCTTGGAAAGTCTGTTTTGCTTGTAAGTTTAGCGGAGTTGCTTCTGGTGCTATTCCCATTGGTTATAATATATAAAAATCACATTGCAGAAGCACTCATTGATTCCTAGATTTTGAGGCTTTTTAAAAGATAAGAATGATATTGAATTTGGTCAAGTACCTTTAGGTCACTAGGTGGTAACCACATGCCAGGCCCAGTTCATGGCTCCAGGATTCTAGACCAAGCAAGTGCTGTGAATGTGGATCAGAAATCCACACAAGGTCTAATTTTCTTTCAGCTCAGCTTTAGAATGAAGGGTTAGCATTTGGGAAGCCCAGACTACTGTGGCAACGGTCTTTTGATTGTTGGTGATTTCTCTGCTTTGATTTCATTCCTTCTCTGTAGAAGTCAGCAAATTAGAATAGAATCTTTGCAGATTGGAATTTGTTTCTGGGTTCCTCTTATTGATCTGTGTTCTAGCTTTATCTTCAGTTTTTGCCTAGCGATTCCTTATTATTTTTGTTAGCTTTTGGATAGTTTAGGATATTTTAAAAATATGTTATCCAGCATTTCTGGTTAGTTTTGTTTTGGAGTTTTACCTCACCTGCCTGCATTAGAAATGAAAGTTGTTCCCTTCATCCATTTTGAACTTTGCTCAGACTTATATTCAAATATAAAGATGCAAATGCAATTTATTTGCTTGAAGCAAATCTTTGGTTTCTTCTCATTATTATTTTATTTTATTTTTATTTTTTGGTATTGGGGATTTAACTCAGGTTCACTTTACCACTGAACTACATCCTCAGTCTTTTTTTTTTTAAGACAGGGTCTCACTAAGTGGCTGAGGGCCTCACTAAATTACTGAGGCTGGCGTTGAACTTGGAATTCTCATGTCTCAGCCTTCTAAGCTGCTGCAATTACAGACATGTGCCACTGATTTCTTATTATCTTTAGAGAGAAAAATTCATATATTTTGTTGACATCATTTAGAAACTATTCCTCACCTAAATCCTGAATTCATTTTAAACCTCTTCCTCTTTGTATTATACATATCAGCCATTCTAGGTTTCTTTCTCAGGTCTGTGTCATCTTTGGGACTTTATATTATGTTGTTTCTGTATTTTGAATTTAAGCTCTGCTCTTGCCGTGGCTAACTTATAGCCACTTTTCAGGTAATTTAATCTGGCTCTCGGCCCAGGTTATACCTAACCCTCTCACTTTTCCACAGTGTCTTGTACCTCCCTGACATGGTATTCTCTACTTTATTGAAATTACAAATATGTCTTACCTTGAGATTGAACAATTCATGTGGATCATGAATATAAATATTTGCTGAGCATATGAATGAATGGATGTCCAGGATGCCACTACACCCTCCTCCCCAAATTATCTTAATCCAGCCATTTTTTCACTTTCTCCACCATGATTGCCTTCATCCACTTCACCATTGTCCATCTTAGAGTCCTGTCATGTCCTCCTAATTGGCCTGTTGGCTTCCACTTTCTCCTTATTCATGATCTGTTCTCCACAAACTTAGCAGATGTATTTACCACTCCCCATGCTCTAAACCTGCTGTGGCTTCTTTTTGCATTAAAACAAAAACCTGTTTCTTACACTGGCCTTTTAGACTCTACATGATATGCCCTGACTGACCATTTGTTTTATCTCCTCATTCTTCCCCATCCTTTTCTTCGCTCTGCAGGATTACCATGGGTTCTGGGGAAGTCCTCTTCTAGGGCCTTTGTTCTTACTCCCACCTGGAAGACTTCCCCAAATTAGGAACTGATTTGTTTCCTCACTTCATTTAGGTTTCTGGTCTTCTCTTTGTCATCTTCTTTCTCTGATCTATTTTCCTCATAACCTTTATCTTTCTTTGCCTTGGGATTATGTGAGATTTGTATATTTATTTTTTTGCCTCTTATTACAATGTAATCTTTACGAGGAAAAGAACTTTGCTTTGTTCATTACCTATAGCCTTTGGCTCTGTTGAACACCTAGTTACCAACCAATAAATGTTGGCTGAACGAATAAGGATGTATTCTGTCAATCACCTTGAACTAGAATCCTTGGAATCATCTGATCCTGCTCCTACTAGCTCTCAACTTGCTGCCAGTGGAAATTCTTCTCATCTTTTAATTTTCAATTCAAATACAACCTCTTCATTGTGTCCATCTTTAACTTCCAAGTAAAACACAATCTCTTATCTGATCCTTTATATGTTATGTAAATTGCATGATTACAGGTTCCTTAGTATGCATTGCAAATAAAAAATTTCCTTCTAAACTTAGATGGTAATAGCTCATATTTATGAATTTTGTAAATAACACAGTGTAAATGTCTGTTAGCTGTGTTTTGTTTTGGTTTTGGTCAAATGCCTTTGAAAACTGAGGAAAAAAGAATGTAAACATTTCAGAAGCAGCCATTGTCAAGTTTCAGAGAGAACAGAATTAAATTTCTACATATTCAAATATATGTTGGGATGGGTTCATCATAAATCATTAAAAAATTATTAAGTAAAACTATTTTCTGAAATAACCTTAAATTAACTTTGACTTATGAGAAAATGCATCTTCACAGTAAGTTCCCATATCGAAAAGTTGCATTGTTTGTGTGAAGTAGTTATACATAAATACTCACCAGATCACTCCATGGCGTTTTCTTTAAAAGCACCATTTGGAGATAATGGGTTTGGTATCATAGCTCATAGTCGATTAAAAATTTACTGCAACAATTTGCTGGCTCATTAAATTCATTTTTACTCTTCATTCCTATTTATATCCCTGTGCTGTCTTTAGAACTGTCTTTAGTTTTAAGTACTCTCCACATAGGTTGTTGAATCCTTACTAAACCCACTAAGTTATTCAGTGCTGTTACAAGTAAATAAATTTTATAGAATAGGAAACAAAGCTTAAGAATGTACATAATTCTCTTGAGTTTATGTGCTTTGTGAAGGAGGGAGATAAGACTTTCATGTTTCATTCACCCCTTTGATAGCATTTTCTTCTGATTTCTTACTCTAGCATGTTTTTAATTTTATTTTACTAATTATATAAACTGATTCAAAATTATATAAATTTTATGCAACAATACATATATTTACATATCTAATATTTTATCTATGTAATTAAGTGTATATTACTTAAAATATAAATAAAATTTATATAAACAATGTACTCATTAAAAGGATCTTTTTAAGGCATAGTCTGGATTTGTTTTTTTAATAGATCTTATCATTTGCCTGTGACGCCTGCAAACAGGTGATACTGCATGTTCCTTCCAAATTAGATGCTGAAAAATTTGTTGGCAGAGGTAAGATACTACTAAAAGTATGTAATTACCCTAATTTGTGTGATCTGTTAAAAGCTAGTGTAATTTTTAAAACTATAACTGTATTAGGGAATAGTTAAAACTAACAGTCCTTTATCATTTTTAATCCTTGTATCATGTCAGTGACAGAATATTAGTCTTTGTTTTAAAAATGTGCAATTATTTGAAGATAAAAAAGTTTTAGCTTGAGTAATAAAATAATTTTAATATTAGTTGAAAGATATGGTATAGGCTAAATATGCTTCTAAGAAATTGAGAAATATATTGAAACTATTTCTTGAATTTAAAGATATTGTTTTTGGATTTTCATCATGAAATATTTTGACATCTTATTATATTTTATTTCCATGTACTGTTTTTTATTGCTTAAGCTTTTTACATAACTCACTTATATAAGGAAAGATCAAACTAGTGGGAACACAGGATTTGATGAGTATTTCACAATAGATGTTATGAGTTCTGTGATATTTTAATTTAAGAACCACTGCTTCTAATCAATTAGATTGTGTTAGACATACTTCAGGTACTCTTATGTATTCCTCTACAGCTAATTTCAGTTAATAAAAACATTTTTCATTGTTGGCTTAAACATTCAAACATTGTTTCAGGACAGACATTTTAAAATAAGAATGTAAAGTAAACCAGGTGCAGTGGCACTCACCTGTAATCTCAGCGGCTCTGGAGGTTGAGGCGGGAGAATCACAAGTTCAAAGCCAGCCTCAGCAACTTAGAGAGGCCCTATGCAACTCAGTGAGACCCTGTCTGTAAATAAAATATACAAAGGGCTGGGGATGTGGCTCATTGGTTAAGCATCCCTGGGTTCAATCCCTAGTACCAATAAATAAATAAATAAAATTAAATAAGCATTAGAAGTGATGTTTGTGTTTATAGACAGTGTAGCCCACATAGTTTCATATATCCTTTTTTGGGGGGCAGGTACCAATGATTGAACTCAGTGGCACTGGGCCACTCAGTCACATCCCCAGCCCTATTTGTATTTTATTTAGAGACGGTGTCTCACTGAGTTGCTTATTCTGAGGCTGGCTTTGAACTTGCAATCTTCCTGTCTCAGCCTCGTGAGCCACTGGGATTAACAGGTGTATGCCATGGCACCCAGCCTCATATGTCCTTTTAAAAATGCTAAATATACTAGTGGGAGTGTAATTTAAGTGGCTTCCTACACAAGCATGCATTACTGTTAAAACTATGTATCATTGTGTTTCACCTTAAAAGTGATTGCTATGTTTATTTTATACAGTTAACCTGGAGGAGTGCTTTAAATCTGCAAATATCATTCACTCAAGTGATCCTGATTTCCAAATTTTAGAAGATGGTTCAGTCTATACAACGAATGCTGTTCTCCTGTCCTCAGAAACAAGGAGTTTTACCATATTACTTTTTAACACGGACAGCCAAGAGGAGAAGGAAATATCTGTCCTTTTAGAGAAAGAAACACAGGTATATGAATATAATATGAACAAAGTATAATGATGTCTCGTCTTTAGGTTTTATAATATTGACAGGGTAGAAGTGGAATCAGAAAAGATATGGAATAGATTGGTTTGAATAATGAAAACAATGAAACAACAGTGTGTAAGTGAAAAAGGGCTGTATAAGGTAGTTTGTTAAAGGTTGTATTCCTTCTCATTTAGGACATGAAAGGAGAAATTGGGATAAGCTACAGCATGAGAATTTGAGATTAGACACAAAGAAACATTTGCTGGTCTTTACTATAGCATGGATTTCCAAAAGCAAAATTTGAAACTCTGTCTCTAGTAAAGAAAAATGTTTCTTTTTTTCTCATGCATCTTAGCATAACTTGTAGTCTTAAATAGATGGCTGTTTTAGGAGGATGGACCACATGCATGCTTATTATCTTGTGACACCAAAAATCAAGGTGTCTTCAATTCAGCATCGATCGTTCCTTACTGCAGTAATTGAGAGGTGTCACCATATTTCTCTCCTCATTCTGACACAGATCTCTTTGTTGGTCCCCTGGCTCTGCTTAGTTGCTGGTGAGTGGAAGATGCTTATGCTAAATTTGGAAGGGCACATACTCACTTATTTTCTTTGCATATGCCTCCTCCTGTGTTTTGGCATGGCAATGTGACAACAGTCATTTTCTTTTTAGTTTTGCTTCTAGGTTTCCAACTTCATCTCTCTTTCTTCCACATTTCCACCAAGTTATTCTCTCAAAAAGGATTATTGTCATCACAGCTATGCAGCTATTTGTTTTTTTTTTCCATTCTCTTTATGCAATGTTGATATTCCTTTTGGTTTTCAAGCACTATTGTCTTATACCTCCCCAGCTAATCCTCATGAGAGAAGATGTGTCTGACTTCTAATGTTTGAGAATAAAGTGGTCATTGACTTTATTTGTTGATGTATTTCTATCTTCTAAATTGAGGTTCAAAAGAGAAGACATTCTAAAGAAAAAGTTCTAAGACGTGCCAAGAGAAGATGGGCTCCTATTCCTTGTTCCATGATGGAGAATTCCTTGGGTCCTTTCCCACTTTTTCTTCAACAGGTACAGTATATTTTCCTTCTGCTGTAAAATCCATTGTTTCCATCTTAACATCAAAATTTGACATTGATCATGCAGTTACTTAGAAATAATTGTGTCAGGGTATAGGATGTACCTCTGTGGCAGAGCACGTGCCTAGAATACACAGGACCCTGGGTTCAGTTCCCAGCTATGCAGAAGAAAAAAAAAGCCATAGAAAAGTGATATCATATGAATATTTGATTGCATGGGGATATGTATACATGTTCAGCATATGGATACAAATATATTTCTTTATAGCTTTATACACTTTTTGTAGCTTGAGTTATACAGAGGCTAGCTATCGAACTATAAAACCCATCTAGCACTTTCGAACACCTTTCTTTAATGATTTATTTTTTTTAATCAACAGAGGAATCACAGACCTTGGGCACAGCCTAGAAATATTCCCAGGTGTCTTCCATAATAAAGGATGAAATTGCAATTGCCACGAAAGAGGAAGACACATCTGCCTTTCCATTATCAAGTCCATTTCTTAAATCCCACCAAATGCACATTTTCTCTTTTCCTTTTTAACATTTAGTGGACACCCCAGTCAATCTTCTTCCCTTCTTCCACTATTAGTGGCCACTATCACTCAATCTATGACTTGGGTTTCTTTTCCTTTAATTTCTTAAATGGTGAGGGAGATTCTTCCTTTATACCCCACCAACAAACTGAATGCAGCTCAGAGGAGAACAAATTAAAGTTGAGAAAAATTTGTTAGGAAATAATTGTGTTAGTCATCCTGAGATAATGACAGTCAAGATCTCAAAGAGAAAATGAAAACAGCTTGGAAGAAATTTTTTATGAATCAAGGACCAAATATTACCCTTACCTGTATATTATTCCATTTTTATTCTCCTTCACATATTTTTTTCACTTAGCTCTTATAATAAGGAAGATAATAACAAATACTAAAACTCAGCAAGGAAATAGTATACTTTAAACCCACTTTCTTAATTATTTTGTCACTTATAATAAAAATTTATTTTTCTTTTTAAAATAGCCAAGTAATTTTTCATGCTCAGAATATTTTGTTTTCTAATACAGGAAAAACTTTTAAATATTGATTCACATACATACCATTTAGCCTTAATATATTTATTAGTTATTCTTGGAAACCAAGATTCTACTACATCATTCTGCTCTTGCCTTTTTCTTAAAATTTCTCAATCATGAGGCTTTTAGATGTATAATCATAAATTAAAGAGGGTAATATTTATTGTGATAAAATTGAGAATGTGATTGTACAAATATACAGGTAAAAGTTGTGCTGAAATAAAAACTTGTGTCATAATTATATCTACTCTCTAGGTCCAATCTGACGTAGCCCAAAACTACACCATATACTATTCCATTAAAGGGCCTGGAGTTGACCAAGAACCTCTAAATTTATTTTATGTGGAGAGGGATACTGGAAACCTGTACTGTACTCAACGGGTAGATCGTGAGCAATATGAATCTTTTGAGGTAAAACTTAAAGTTTGTGTGTTATATTAATGGTTACTAAGCTTGGCCATTGTTTCTCACATCTCTAATTCATTTACCCTTTTCTATTTTGTGAATTTGTCATTAATACTCTGGCTTTATCTGATAGCACAGCATTGACTTGAAACATAAGAATTTTCATAACAATCCTATAAGATTGTTCCCGGGATTATGGTTTTACTCTTTGTTTTTGATTTTTGTTGTTTTTCTTTCAAAAGAAAAAAAATAAGTATCATTTTGAGAACAGGTCTTGAGTTGGTAGAAAAGATTCGTGAACCTCTTTATAGTACAGAGGTAACATGGGAGGTAAATGAGGCTCAGAAGTGACATATACCTGAGAACCTTTGCAATAGGAGAAAGTTAACCCATGGGATCAAGTAAGGAGTGTGGCCAGTGCTTAATGTGCTTCATTCAGGCTTCTCCAGTCTCTGCATCTCTTTCCTGTGGTGCAATGTGAGTTCACGTGTGAGAACTTGACCTCATGCTTGTTTTATTTCCCAACAGGACCTGGTCCTCTTGCTTAACTCAGTTTTTTATTATTTTACATCTATTTTAGATGAATTAATATTCATCAGAAAATCAAATTAACCTACCAGACAGATAAATTTTGGATTAAGTGTTTAGGTTTAAGATTTCTATGATATGACTTTCTAAGTATTTGTGATGCTCTATGTCTATGATATCTATTATGAAAAAAATTAGAATTGAAATTCATATTATGGAATCACAAGAATGGAATATGTTCCATACATAATTTATAGCCATCCATGTGTTCTGTTTCTGAATCTTGCTTTTTAAATTAAAAAATGATTAGGAAAATACTAATCTAAGTATAAACATTGATATGCATAGGGTTTTAATTAGTAGAAAATAAGATAATATATAGTTAAATCCACCTGGAGAATTTATAGTCCTGAAGATCTAAGTTAAGAAAGACCCAGAAAGTTGTATTAAAATCCTTGCACCCAAAACTTTCAAACAAAACAAAATCCTCAAGCCTTTTTTGAAAATAATAACAAGAAAGTTATACTTATGAACAAATATAGCAATGGTGAGGAAATTAAAATGATCTATGTTACTATATTAGATAAATTTAAGCATCAAGTGCTCAACTTCACCCAGGAATTAGCAACCTCTTTTGGCCTTAAAGTTATGTCCACATTCAAAATCAGTAACAAATGGTGAGACAAACATTGCAGTTCTGAACAATCTCCAAATTAAAGTCCAAGCAAGTTGAAGCCATACTTTATTTTAGAGAATAATTTGGGGAACTGAGGCTCAGTGGTAAAGCATGCATTTAGCATATGCAATGCCCTGGGTTTGATCTCCAGCACCATACACACAAAATGTATTATTTTCACTCAATTCACAGCTAACTGCCTTTGCAACAACTCCAGATGGTTATACACCAGAATATCCATTGCCTCTGATAATCAAAGTAGAGGATGAAAATGATAATGCCCCGATTTTTACAGAAACAACATACACTTTTATGATTCTTGAAAGCTGCAAAGTTGGTGAGTATCCACTTTGATGATAGAAGACAATTTTAATGCATTTCAGCTCATGAACTGAGTTTCACTATGGGCACTAGAAAGCAGCATATAGTGGTGGTTGGAACACTGAGTGGGATTTTACTTTACCTTTCATTAGTTGTCCTTGCTCAAGCTTCCTAGTTTTGACAAGCCTTAATTTCCTCATCTGTAAAATGGGGTTTCAGTATGCCAGATTACTGTGAAGATTAAATGAAGCATAACATAAATGGAATGGAAATCACAGTGCCTCAGAAACAGGAGTTAATAAAAGGTTTTTTGCCTTTTTTTTATAGTAGGGCAAATAAATGCTTGTAAGAGAGCATACTCCAAAAAATGAGTCATTGAGCAATTGGACATAGTCCTAAAGGTGTCTACTGGTGTTCTATAATGGTTAAGTGAGTGATGATATTCTGCGGGTGGTTATGAAAGTCATTGAGAATAATACAAATGTTTTCTCAATCTTGCAAAAACAGTCCATTTTATCTGGAAATCAGAATGAGTCTTTCTTTAGAAAGACACAACTGCACCATCAATTTTCAAAGAAAACTGGCTCATGTGGTTGAATATAGGCTTGCAAATAAAAAAAAGGCTAGGGCATAATTAGAATATTTTAGTTTAGAAATGCAAAGATCGTAAGGTGTTATATCAACACTTATGAATTCAAACGTGAAGTACAATTAAATAGATTTAATTACCAAACTCTACAATGTAGCAATGCTTTTTTTTTTTAATTTGTTCTAATTAGTTACACATGACAGTAGAGTGCATTTATATACATACATAAATAGAGTATAACTTCTCATTCTTCTGGTTGTACATGTTGTAGAATCACACTGACCATGCAATCATATATGTACATAGGGTAATAATGTCCAATTCATTCTACAATCTTTTCTACTTCCATACCCCCTCCCCTCCCTTCATTCCCATCTGCCTAATCCAAAGTACCTTTATTTTTCCCTAGCCACCCCCTCTTATTGTGATTTAGCATTTGCATATCAGAGAAAACAAATTTTTTTTGAGTTATATGAAGAGTGAAGTCAGTAAGAATTTGATTATATGAAAGCTTTGACAATTAAATAGGTTGTTTTATTCACAATTAGGTTCCATCGTGGGACAGGTGTCTGCAACTGACAAAGATGAGCCCGACACGATGCACACACGCCTGAGGTACTCCATCCTGGAACAGCTCCCGTCCTCACCCACACTCTTCTCTATGCATCCAACTACAGGTGTGATCACCACATTGTCATCTCAGCTTGACAGAGAGGTAACAGAATTATTAACAAGTACTACTTGACTGTAATTCATAGTACAGTTTAATTTTCCCTAATCTGAAGATCTGACATCTGAAGTATTCACACTGTTTTGAGAAATGAAAAGAGATCACGAGTGGAAAATTCTATACCTGATCTCATGGGATAGATCACCATCAAAACAGAGGCATAGTAATATGTGCAGAGTAAACAGGTTATAGTGGCACCCAACCTGCAATCCCAGAGATTTGGGAGGCTGTGGCAGGAGGCTTTCAAATTTTGAGGTCAGGCTCAGCAACTTATGAGACTTTGTCTAAAAATAAAATAATAAAAAAAGGATTGGAGATGTAGCTCTGTGGTAGATGCCCCTAGGGTCAGTCAATCCCCAGTGCCCTCAAACATACAAACTCAACAACAACAACAACAACCAAAAAAAAAAAACAACCCACAGGCACAAGCTATGTATAAATGAAATACAAATGAATTTTGGGTTAATGTGGGTCCTATCACCAATTTGTCAAATCATGTGTATGCAGATATTCCAAAAATCTAAAAAAATCTGAAAAACAAAACACTTTTCATCCCAACTATTTCAGAAAAGGACATTCTACCTGTATCTGGTTATCTCTGTATACCATCTCTAAGTGTGTGGTTTTTTTTTAAAGATATATTCTCTTTTTTTATACATTTTATTTTTTCTATTTATTTTTTAGTGGTGCTGAGGATCGAACCCAGTGCCTCACATGTGTGAGGCGAATACTCTACCACTGAGCCACAACCCCAGTCCTAAATGTGTTTTTTAAAAGCATGATGTGAAAAAAATTAGAAAAAATATTATTATTATTATTATTATTATTATTATTGAAGCCAGGGCCTCATGCAGCCAGGAAAGTGCTCTACCATTGATCTATCCCTCCATTTTTAGGAAAATTGTTATTTAAAGTAAGTTTAAATCTTCCAGAGTGCTAATTTTTAATCTTAATTTTTAATCCTATGAATTTAATGTTTCATGAACCAAAATTTCAAATAAAAAAATACTTACAGCATTAAACATAATAGGGAGTGTCAAATATGAAAAGTGAACCGTTTGGTAACATGCAGAAATTTGTTATCTATGAGAGAGATGTTCCTCTTATCTCATGCCCTCTTCAGGGGTCTAATCAATGTTCTTCTTCTTACATAGATGGAAAAAAAAAACTTCATCTCTCTAACTTTAGGTTGCCATGTCCAATTGACTGCTAGAAATCCTTATTTTGATGTTTCACAGGTTCTTTGATGTATCTAAAATTTAACTCATCTTCTAAACATCCTCGCTTTCCCATATTTTTTAGTTAAAATAATATTAATGAATCACCTATTCATAATTTTCTGTTGTTACCTGGGAGTCATATTTTCAAAGTTCTATTTGATTTCTACTTGTACCCTCTCAATCAAATCACTTTCCAAAGTATGTTGACTATTTTACTTTCAAATTGTCTGTTTCCACTGTAACTACCCTATTTTAATTATACATTTACTTATTCAACTATTACTTCTCCACCACATTATGCTTCTGAATTTTTATAGTAATTTGTCTTGTGTGCTAATTTATATTCCTTAATCTCAAAACATAGTAATATGTGATTATCTGGTATTTTTTTGATTCTTGAAACTTCCTATAGATTCATTTCCTCTCCATTTCCTTATCCCCTTGTGAATGAGAGCAGTAATCTTCAAAATTTTTGGTCTATGGCCCCTTTACATTCTTAAGTATTGTTGAAGATGCTGAAGACGTTTTATTTATGTGGGTTGTATTTATTGCTTTTTAATCCATTAATATTAAAAGCCAAGGATAGTTTAAAATATGTGTTAACTTACTTAAAATAACAACAAAAATACTACATATTAACACAGATAAAATTTGTATAAAAATAAGTAAATTTTCCAAAACAATAAATATCTTGACTATTTGGCTTAATATAAGACAGGTGGATTCTCAATCACCTTTCTGTCATAATAAATAGGTAGTTGTAGCAAAAGTGTACAAAGAACATTTGACATTATATGAAGTGAGAAAAGAGGAGCATTTCAATAGTAGTTGAAGATAATTGTGTCTGTTCTGTAGTATTAAATCAAAACTTAATAAATGGTTGTTACCTAAACATTTTTGGCAATGCAGACTTTGAAGTCTCATCAATGAACTTTTTTACTTTGTTCCAGTAAAGTCCATTAATCGGTCTGGTACTATGAGTGGATACTTCACTATCATATAATATTTACTATCATTGGTCATTTGGAAAACATTGGTTCAGAATTATATAGATATTCCAAATGTTCATGTATTTCATTAAACAATATTAAAGGAATAACTTCTTGATTTCCATTATTATCTCAATGGTTTATAGAAGTTTTCCCAGGTTCTTACTTTTGCTTGAAAACTCTAATTTATCATTTACAAAAAATAATTATTTGTTAAGTGATTTGACAAAGTATCTTCCAAATACTCTAAATAACCACATGAAAAAATAATATTCTGTGGGGAAAAAAAATTCCCAAAACAATTTTTAAAAATCACAATGGCTGGTTCAGCTTGCAAGTCAAACAACCACACAAGTGTTTTTACCTTAAATAGATGCTTCTTGTAGAATCATTTGAAAGCATTTTTACCACTGAGTTTACCCAGTAGTGCTCTATAATGACTTTTTGACTTCAGGATTCCAGTTCCATCTGTTGTCTATAACTTTAATGCACCAGAATTTCCCTGCCATCTGAATATATCACGAGTATTTAGGATAACCAAACTTCATCTTTCTTTCTTTCTTTCTTTCTTTCTTTCTTTCTTTCTTTCTTTCTTTCTTTCTTTCTGGCACTGGTGATTGAACCCAGGGTGCTTTGTTACTGAGCTACATCCTCAGCCCTTTTTTCTTTTTTATTTTGAGGTAAGGTCTCACCAAGTTGCTGAGGTTGACCTTCAATTCAAATCCTCCTGCCTTTACCTCTTGAGTTGCTAGATTACAGGCATGTGCCACCCCACCTGGCTAAAACTTCATTTCTTTATCAGCCAATTTATTATTTCCAACATTTCTAAGTTCACTGCAAATAAAATATATAATTCCTCTTGAAATCATAGTAGCACAAGGCTTATAAACTTTTCAGTTGAAATAGGCCTTTATTTTTTAAGTCTACACATAGGTTATAAGGGAGGAGTAAATCAAGAAAATTACATGTATCAAATTATGGGAAGAAGGTGGCTTTGTAAAAGAAGGGTGAACATTTTAGGTGGATAGATTTTCACAAATTACTTTGTCTTGGAAAAAGATATACATTAGGTAGGAAAATAATCATTATAATCAATTTATGGTGGAAAACTAGGCAAAGATATATATGCCACTACCCAAGATTGCACATGTTGTGTTTTGGGGTTGAGAACGGAACCCAAGTCTCCTAAAGTCCAGTCCAGTCCAGAAGCTATTATAATCTTGCTGTTTTATTCCTTCTGTATCTCAATTACTCACGATAAATGGAACCATTATGAGGAGAAGCACATATCTTTAAGGAAATACATGAGCCTTTTGTAACATCTGATGAAAAACCTAATAGCTGGATTCTGTGTTCCGTGTTACATTGCCCCAGACCTTTACCTTCATACTCATTGAATGATCTTTTTTAAAAAATGTAAAGTAAATCCCTAAAATCTTATCTTTTCTCACAAGAGGGCATTTCATTTTGTTTATTGCGGAACTATTGTAAAAGTCACTGCTCTATATATTTTTAATGTAAGAATCTACTTTGATAGGAGAGCAAGATTTTGATTAATTGCCAAACAATTTTAAATGTACTTATAATTATAGACCTTCTTTTTTTCTGCTGCAGAATGATAAAATCAGTTTATTTCCTATTAAAGTAGATGAGATTACTCAATTTTCACAAATTGAAAATTACTAGAGTGAAGAAGATTCCTTTTTTAATTTGTTCTAATTAGTTATATTTGACAGTATAATGCATTTTTGACATATTATACACAGCTTCTCATTCCTCTGGCTTTACACGGTGCAACATCACTCCAGTAGTGTAATCATATATGTATATAGGGTAATAATGTCTGTCTCATTCTACCATTTCCCATTCCCACAGCCCCATCCCTCCCTCCCCACTACACAAACTGAAGTTCCTTCAAGTTTTTCTTAATTACATGTGCACCATTAGATTTAAATGTACCTCAGGTTATTAACGAATGGAAAATTTTAGAGTATAAACAAAGATTTCATTTATAATGTTGCTGTTTTCACCCAGTAATTAAGTTCTTTCTTTGTTTTCAGTTAATTGATAAATACCAGTTGAAAATAAAAGTACAAGATATGGATGGTCAATATTTTGGCTTGCACACAACTGCAACTTGTATCATTAATATTGGAGATGTGAATGACAACTTGCCAACATTTACCCGTACTTCTGTAAGTATACGGTATTTATATAAGAAAAATATGTAACAGTGTTGTTAAATATGCACATCTCCATCTGTGCCTCATGATTTCAAATGAAGTACCACAATGACATACTAGTTTGGTGTTGTCAACATAGTTCTTTAGAAATTGGAAGAACAGGATGTGAAGGTGATCTGGCTATGACGTCTGTCACCCACTGATTGACTGATCTGACTGCCTAGGCAGATGTCACCTTCCTCCCTGACCATGTGCATCCCTCCTGAAGTTGCTGTGCACTTAGTTGAAGGGGATGACCTTTCCTGATAGAGGAGATAGAGGAGGACCAGTCTTGGGTCAAGGGTATAGGAGTTGCTGTGCTCCTTGGTAGAACCTCCAAAAACACTCTCAAGAAATTGGAAGAACATAGCTTTCTTCATATGGTGGTTTATTTTTCTGAGGGCTAACTAATGAAATCTTTTGTTTCTTTTTATTATTTTTAGTATGAGGCATCAGTGGAAGAAAATACAATTGATGTGGAAATCTTACGTGTTACCGTTGAGGATAAGGATTTAATTAATACTCCTAATTGGAGAGCTAATTATACCATTTTAAAGGGCAATGAAAATGGAAATTTTAAAATTGCAACGGATCCCAGAACCAATGAAGGAGTTCTGTGTGTAGTTAAGGTAAGAATAAATTAGTAAATCATTTGTTTGTAATTTATAATATTATGGAATAGCATATTGGGGTTTAATAGGAACAAAGAAATTATGGTAGATACAGGAATAACATACATACAGAGGTAAATGTAAATGCCTATACACACACACACACACACACACACATATACATATATATATTCAGTTGTGGTGATCTTTATAAAGTCATGGTTTAAAAAAACCATTTATATGTATTCAATTAATTTGATATAGTATCCGCCTTATAACCAATATCTCTCAACAATTCAAAAGCTAGCATAGCTTTGAGGCTAATTGAACAGAGTCAAGCTCTTCTAGACTGCTCTTTCTTGTAGCTGGGTTAAGAAATCACCACTTAGTAAACTTTCCAAATGAGTCACTCCTGGTCAGACCCATAGAGAAGCTGTCTGTAGGTTTGTTCATATATATCCAGCATACAATATATTCGTAACTTCCAGTTTCAGTATGGGAATCCTAAACCATTCAAAGATGTACATCTTCTAAGACTTCTTTCTAATATCATTTTTTATATCTGAGGAGCACTCAGTGCTAATTCAGGAGCCAGAGATAGCACATAAAGCAATCTGAGCTGTTTTGACCTTGGGCAAAGTCATACACATTTCTGCTGTATTTTTAATAACTAGTACATGATTCTCTTGTGGATCTATAGAACTTTCTGTTTGTACTTATTCTCAATTAGTTTTATGGACCAAAAAGGGCAATTTTTTCCTTGCAATGATGAAAATTAGCTGTACTTTGTGAGTTAATTTCTATTTTTCAAAACAGCAAAGAAAAATCTTTTTGAATCCTGTCTCTGTCTTACCCACCCCTTGCCCTAATCCTAAGAAAATGTATTTTTGTGAAGTCTAAAACCTGAAAAAAAATCTTTTATTCATTTTCATTACAAGTACAAATCAGGTCAAATACAATAAAATCTTCTATCAAGCTTGGTACTTCCAGTTTTTAAGAAAGGGGGTGGAGGGCAGGAAGATAGAAAAAGAAAGGGTCATGTTCTTAAACTTTCTATATCTGGTATCTCCCCTCCTAAATATATTTTACAAAGCTTGGCTCAGTTTCTCTACACAAATCAAGTCCAAGTAATTTTTATTCATCTCAACAGTGTAAGACAAGCTGTCCTCAAAAAGGGAATGGTATAGTAAATGACCATTGATTATGATTATGAAACCACTAAAGGAGGATTCTTATTTGTTAACATTGATTTTAGTAAATTCTTCCTGGAATCATTACCAAGACCTGTTATACTGCCTGTGCTAAATTTGTAGTTGAGGAAGAGTTTTTTGTTTAGTTTGTGTCAATTGCACTCAAATCTGAATGAGTTGAAGAATTCCCCTCTCTTTACCACCACCATGATTTTAGATATATGTTTCATATTCTCATGACTGTATCCAACATAGTACTTACGTATTTCCAAATTTAACAAGTTATTGTTACTTGTCAACATTGCCAACTCTTAAATATCTTGATCTGATTTCCGACACATTTAAATTGCCAGCCACTGAATTATGAAGAAACACAAAAGGTGACCCTACAAATTGGAGTAGTTAATGAAGCTCCATATTCTAGAGAGACTAGCTCAAGATCCGCCATGAGTACAGCAACAGTTACTGTTAATGTGAAAAATCAGGATGAGGGCCCTGAGTGCAACCCTCCAGTCCAGACTGTTCGAATCAAAGAAAATGCACCAGCAGGGACAAGAAGCAGTGGATACAAAGCATATGACTCAGATACAAAAAGTAGCACTGGAATAAGGTATTTATCATTCTATTGTTCACTCCAAATTTATTGTGTTTTAAAGATTTATAATTTACTTATTGTCATTTCACTTATAATACTTTTTATGACTTTAATTCATTGTTGTTAAACAGGTATAGGAAAATAAGTGATCCAAAAGGGTGGGTCACCATTAATGAAGATTCAGGAATAATCACAGTTTTCCGAAGTCTTGACAGAGAGGCAGAGGCCATCCCAAGTGGTGTATATAATGTTACCGTCCTTGCGTCAGATCAAAGTAAGAAATGTGTTTTTAAGCCTGCTACATACATCTTTGGCAATATACTTCCATTTTAAAAAGTGACTCTAGACACTTTTAATTTTTTCCCAAAATGACATATAAAGTAATTGAGAGATTTGCTATAATTTATTAACTCATGTCTGCTTTCTAATAGCATTTCCAGGGTTAAATGTAATTATAAAGCAATTTAGTCACAGACATACTTGAAACTGTAACATATTAATATTAAATAATTAGGAAAAATTGAGAAAATGACTTTGGTAAAACTAGCTTCAATTTATCTACTCATTTCTCTTAAAATCTTCATTTTATTGGGAAAATTTATTACAGGGAGAACATACTTATTGCCACATAGCACACTTCTGGAAAGCAATTATAACTTTTACAGGAATTTAACAGTATACTGAGGGGCTAGAATTGTGATTAAACACATTATACAAAGATAAATCATCCTCACAGTAAATGATATAGTTATAAAATTAGACAAAACTATAATAAATACTATAATACTATAATAAATACGTTATTATGCTCTCACTTGCAAAATTAGGATTCAGCCATGATTTTGGAAGACGATTTAGGTATTCCAATTCTCTCTGAATGAATTCTGGAATATACTCAGTGACTAGTCTCCTTAAATATTGTTCTTCTGCTATTCTTTTCTTTTTTTTCTAGAATTCCCATTAGATGAATGTTGCTATTTTATTTCTACTGGAATTTGAGTTGTAATTTCCTTTTTAAATAATTAATGCATTTTCTTTAAATCTTGGAAGATTCTAACCATACCTGCTTCAAAGAAGTCTTACATAGAATTAATCTAACAGTGATTTTGTTGGATTTTAACATTGCTCCTTTGGGAATTTTAATTGGCAGGCTTATGTTAAGTGGGAAGTATTTGGTTTGCTTTCTGCTTCTATTTTTTTTTCCTCTTCTACTGTACCCCATCTCAGCTAGCAGTCTTGTAGTTGCTTGTACCTGCTTTTTTTCTGGCCCATGGTTCAGGACCAGTTTTGAATCTGGAGTCCCAAGTATTCCTGGCCCACAATGGCACTGGAACTACTGCAGGTCCAGTCGCTGGTTATGACTGCCTGGTCCTCTGGCTTTCCTATGTTGATAGCTCCCTATGAGACAGAGCCTCAGGTTTTTTTCTTCCTCTTCTTCGTCTCAGTGTTCAAGGCATCTTTAATAATTAAAAGGAATAACTGATTGAGAGACAGGACTCCTGACCCATGCTCTTCAACTTCATACCTAATAACGTCATTTACTAATTTGTGTCCCAGATTTATTTCTGCTTTGTCTTTGAATCTTCCAGATTTGTCAGTGTAGTGCCTTGTACAGAGTACTTACTCAGTAAGTTTTTGCCAAATATATAGATTAATTACTTAAACTACACCCATGGTGATTATTTCAGTTTGCAAGTGATTTTCCACTCTTAGAACATTTTCATATACTATTTTTGTTTTATTCTCCAAAATATTTATCTTCTATCATTAACTTTTCTTGGAAAACCTTAAGCGCTTCCTGTAAAAATGGATATTGAAATCTATACTCTCTAGTATGGTTTTCAAAGATCCCCAGCCCTTTTCTCCACTCTCAATTTCCTGCTCCCTGCTCTCTGCTTCTTCCTTTATTTTCTCCAGATCAGGGGTGTGTACAACATGCTTTCCGACCTCCTTGAATTTTCCCATGCTTTCAAACATTCCAGAAGTACTATTGTTCATACTCTTTTCCTTTCTCCTCTTAAAAACCAATCAAAACTCACTTCTATAAAGATTTCTATCTTTATTGTAGTGAATTCTTGAATGGGTGAACATACCTAATATAGTAGTTATTCTCTGCAATCCACTTGAATATAGTATTCTTATTCTTATTTTTCCTTTTTTTTTTTTTTTTTTTTTTTTTAGTACTGGGCATTGAACTTAAGGGAGCTCAACCACTGAGCCAGATCCCTAGCCCATTTTATATTTTTAGTTAGAGACAGTGTCTTGCTGAGTTGCTTAGGGCTTAAGCTAAATTGCTGAGGCTTGCTTTGAACTTGTGATCCTCCTGCCTCAGCCTCCCAAGCTGCTGGGATTAAAGGCCTCCTGTGATACCACACCTGGCCATAATATTCTTTTAACGTTCCCTGAGGACTTAGCTTGTGGCTGTGCTAGTGACAGTAACTTATAGGTACTCAACAAGTATTTAAAATTTTTCAGTGTTATTATTTTTTGGCAAAAACTTCAAACATTAAAAATGTATTTTTACTTTGATTTTCCTAGATGGGAGAACTTGTACAGGGACACTGGGGATTATACTTGAAGATGTGAATGATAATGGCCCGTACATACCTAAGCAGACAGTAGTAATCTGCAAACCTACTATGTCCTCAGCGGAGATTGTTGCTGTTGATCCTGATGAACCCATAAATGGCCCACCATTTGATTTTAGTTTTAGGAGTTCTGATTCAGAAGTACGGAAAATGTGGAGACTGATGAAAATTAATGGTATGTGTTTCGAAACGTTGCCCTTTTCTTTTCAATGTCATCTAGATGTTTCTTGATGAAACAGAATAACGCAGTTCTCATTTTGGGTGGGCTCTAGGCCTCTCTAGTGTCTGCCTGTAATTCTATGCCAGAGTTTCTTTAGGCAAAGTTTCATGAGTTTGCATTTCCCACTCTAAGAACCCATCCACATAGATTCTTTACATTATAAGGGAATAATAATGTAAGTAATTCCCTTACATTATAAGGGAATCCCTCTCTTTTGCATATTCGTCCTCTAGGAAGTGGAGTCTGAGGCAGTCACTCAAGCAGAATATGTATTAAGAAATTTGCTTGAAATCAGCTGTGAAAGGAAGGACTGGGAAAAGGAGAAATGGAGGTACAGCGCAGACCAGTAACAGCTGAGCTGATCCTATGGGGAGTCTGAGCTCAGGTCCTTTCACAGTGGTTCCATGTTGATTCCCCATTCTCTGTCATTGCTCCATTGGTGGACGAGGCAGCCCAAAGGGATATGAATTTGAGTAAAAGGGATACTCACAGAAGACACTGATGGCAGTCCTGAATTTCATAGGGATCTGGTGCCCAGACAGTGTCCCCCATGCCATCACTCCTGTCTACCCCTGTGTTGACTCCTGACCATTTTGTGTCTGTTGTTTTTCTTGGGATCCTTCCTCAACTTGGTTCCCAGTCTTTACTTTAGACTTCAGCCCATAATGGTCTTTGGTGACAAGAATGGTGAAAGTGAAGGTGACCTTTCCATTTTCACCTTCCCGTCATTCTCTACATCCGCAATTCCCCATCTCCTGCTTACCTGCCTGTGGACCATGATGTTGGTACTGCTGGTTATCAGGGACGAGTCCTGCTCCCTCACTTGTTGAAGTATAATATTAGAGAAACATGCTAAGGCAAACATATAAAAGAGGGTTTATTTAAAAAGGGGTAACATAGATTTCTTCTGGGAGGGAGAACAGGGCCATAGCTCGTATTCTGGTATCTGCAGAAGTGAGAGAGTTTGGCCTTTTTATATGTCCTAGGCTTCCTTTGTTCTCCTGCTCCCTTCCCCTTATTTCTCTCCTTCCTGCATAGGTGACTAGGTGACTAGGTGAGAAGCAGATGGGCTGGAGGGGCCAAGGTGAAGTGATCTGGGCAGGAAGGGGACTAATTTACAACTCCCTGTAGGAGGGATGATCCCTGGGAGAGGTTACCTTAGCAACAGGTTGGGGCAGGGTCAGGTTATCTTGATAAGGGTGGAGGAAGAGCTCTGAAGGAATTAACAGTTCAATCCCTCCATTCTCTGGATCTGACCCTTGCCTATCTATCTGCCTGTCTAATGCTGGCTGCAATGTCATGCTCTGCTAGTTTTTATGACTCAAGAACCTCTGTAAATTCAGTGAAGTTTGCTTTAAAATATCCTTGACCATCGCTAAATCCCACCTTTTCAGTGACTGACTCTCACATTCCTATTAGGACAAATTAGAAAAGAAAGGTGAGAAAATGTAAAGTGGAATGGGATAGGGAAAGGAAAAGAAGGACCTGTAAAAGTAAGTAAGCTACTGACCGTGTCTTGAAGTCTGTCTTGTGAACTTACAAGATTGCTTTAAAACAATATTCCATTTTGTGTGTATTCTTTCTTAAGAAGAGTTAACCTTATTCTTAGATTTTTGACTTTTCTATTCATTTGGTGTCATAACATCATTGTTTTAAATAATGTTGATAGGAAATGATAATTTTAAAAATATATATCCCTACTTGCTGGGTGCAGTGTCGCATACCAGTGATTGTAACAATTCAGGAGGCTGAGGCAGAAAGATCACAAGTTCAAAACCAGCCTCAGCAACTTAGTGAGAACTTCAGCAACTTAGCAGATCATCTCAAAGTAAAAAATAAAAAGGGCTGGATGTAGCTCAGTGGTAAAGCACCCCTGGGTTTAACCCACAGTACCCTGCTCCCAAAATATATTCATATACACACACATACACATATACATACTTTGGCAGAAGTATGTCCAAAACTTTGTGGGTTTTGTTTTGTTTTGTAGTTCTGAGTATTGAACTCAATGCTTTGCACATCCTGGGCAAGTTTTATACCCCTGAGCTACACTCTAAGCCCTCAAATTATATTATTTTAAAGAGTTACTGGTCTGTGAGTTCATCCCAAACCAGGGAAACAACAAGTTAAGAAACACCAAGAAAAGACTTTGAAGTCATATGGTCAAATGCTGGCCTCACCATTTATTAGTTCTGTAAATCTGAACATACTGTTTATTTTGTTTGAGTATCAATTTACTCATGTGTAAAGTGGGATTATTTCAGAAAGTAAATGAGATCATGAATGAAATAGACCATAGCACACTGTGAATCATTAGTTTTGGTTTTGTTTGTCTTATTATTTTTATTATTCCTTGTATAATAAACTTGACAAGTTAACCATGGTTTATCTTAAAATATTAATAATTTTCTCACCTAAACATCCAATTTACATTTAGAGCCTCAAACACCGCACACAAAAAAAATCAGAATGTCCAATTGGGCATTTAAGTGAGCAAGGGATTGTCCTTTGGCATGTGACAACCATATTTAGTATCATGTCTTTCGTTCTGAATCCAAAACTGGGCTTGTGGTCTAGACCTCTTCCTACCTTTGATCTAACACAAAAAAAAAAAAAAGGGTCAAAACAAAAATCTGTGCAGGTGGACCCAGTGTCCTTTAGGAGATGCAGTTCTAGCAGTTTGACCTATGACCTACTAATATGTTCAAAGTCAGGTGTGTTCTAAGTTGTTAGGATCTGTCTCTGATAATAAATCACAAGTGTGTGTGTTTACTCGGCACAGTATATGAGAAAAAATAAAGGGAGATACCCAGAATTTCAGATCATTCCTTTCTGATAAATCTCATATGAAAGGAAATATGCACTGACTGGTTTAATTGAATATTTTACAAATATGATAAAAACCAACCTCTTATGCCCCTTAGTTATGATAAAAGGATTTGTTTATGAACAGATAAAATATATTATTTCAAGACCAACTTTTATGTGCAATATGCAATGGCTGTAGGTTAGAACTATTCAGACCATTCACATTTACAGTCTGCTAGCAGTTGTGCTATCCCATTGAATATCCATTTGTAGGGAAATATGATAACTGTCTGATAAATAGTTATTTTTGCCCAGGACAAATCAGTGATGTTCTATAATGTTTGGTTTTATTTCTTCCTCAGATACAGCGGCAAGTCTTTCTTATCAGAATGATCCTCCATTTGGGTCCTATGTAGTACCAATTCAGGTTACAGATAGACTTGGCTTCTCTGCAGTCACTTCACTGAATGTTGTTATATGTAACTGCATTACCGAAAATGACTGCACCTTTCGCACAAGTGGAAGGACTGGCAACGGAGAAGTAAAACTTGGAACGTGGGCCATCCTGGCAATATTGTTGGGCATAGCATTGCTATTTTGTAAGTCCTTTCTTGAATTTCAATAACAGTCTCTAAGGTAACTTCCAAGACACATTCTTATAACCGGCACTCTCACCTATAGCTGATTGTTTGCATATAGCTTAGTTTCTATTTAACACATAAATATTTGTAGTGAATATTTTAAGTGCACTTATGTGGAGCTCTGGAGTCTCCTCAATTAGCATAGACATAACTTTCAGTGTAGACATAACAGCATGTGGCATGCACTTGCCACATGTATTTAGAGCAAACTTTTGTATACTGCTTTGACATAAGCAGTCTCACTTATATGCTCTAGAAAGTTATGATTTATTTTGCGTATGAATCATTGTAAATTCATACTTTCACATTATCTTATGATAGACTTAAGTAGAGTTCTTTCTTTCTTTCTCCAGGTATACTATTTACATTAGTCTGTGGGACTTCTGTGATAAACAAACAACCAAAAGAACTGCCTGATGATTTAGCCCAGCAGAACCTCATTGTGTCGAACACGGAAGCTCCTGGAGATGACAAAGTGGTAAGTCATTTGTCTTAAATAAATACAAAGGATGAATTAGTGTATAATGTAGATTCTTTCTAGAAAGGTCTTTTCTGAGCAAAGTTCTTTTGAGATCAGGTAATTTACCATAAAATGTCATCTCCCTCATGGAACAGATAAAAATGACTGATTCCTCTGGGGACACATGGTATTTTGATTTGGCCACATAGTGCTAGTTTATAGTAAAAATCCTTTAGCATGTCATTAGTACTTTCTACTTCAGATGTTTCATGGTTTCAGTGTTAGGCCTAGTTTTCTGCATCTATTTAAATTACTGCTTCTGCTGTAAACATGTTGCATTTAATTAGTCACAGATCGCCAGGGTAATTGTTTTAAATTTTTTTCTGGCAACAGCAATAAAATTGCTACAAGCTTTGATCATCGTGGGAAGAAGTTTAATGGATTTTTTTTCTGGCTGTAATGTGGGTTAGAGAAGAGCCTGAGGTTGAATGTCCAAAAGAACAGTGGTAGCAAGTGACAAACATTTCTCTGACTTTTTTCTAGCCCAATATGTGGAAGAGGAGCAAGTAAATTCCTTACATAAAGCATAATTAATGATCAGAGCAGAAAAAATTTGGAAAATAAAAGCCTGAGGTATTTAAGGAGGGATTGAAAGAAATAAAACTTAAATTACATTAGTGGCCAGAGCTTTGATGTTCTTGGTATCTTCCCTGCTTGGTTTATTATTTGCATTTATGTGGATTGCAAGAATACATTATTACAGCTAAGATTCTCACAGCAACATTATTCTTTTTATTCAGTTGAAGTGAACGGAATTGCTGAACAAAAAGGCTGATTATTATTTCTGTTTCCCCCTTGTCAGATAAAAGGGGATGGATTTACCTATGAAAGTAACATTTCATAATTTAACTATGAAAGCAAATGTATATGAGACTGTAGTAATGCTTTGGGGTGTGAGATGCAGGAAGGAGGTAACAACTGAAGTTGTGCAATATAAGAAGCTTTTAAAGAAGGAATTATACATCAAGCTTTCCAATTTGTCCAAGTGCCACTGACAGCTGCAACTTGTTTCTTATGATAAGACCCTAAATTTAATATTGGGATTGTAATAGTCAGATGCTCGGGATTGACAAAACAGGCTTAGTTTCTGTCCCCAGAGAGCTTACTACTTTCTAGGACACAAAACAAATCAAGGCAAATTTCAGTAATGATGTTGATTTTTCTTTGTCTTTTGTGTGTGTGTGTGTGTGTGTGTGTGTTGTTATTATTATTCTTTTCTGTAATTTCCCCAATGCAAATTGTTTTCATTTCAGTATTCCACAAATGGCTTCACAACCCAAGCTGTGGGTGCTTCTGGTCAGGGAATTTGTGGCACCGTGGGATCCGGAGTCAAAAATGGAGGGCAGGAGACCATCGAAATGGTGAAAGGACACCAGACCCTGGACTCCTGCCGGGGGGTTGGGCATCATCACACGCTGGATTCCTGCAGGGGAGGACACGTGGAGGTGGACAACTGCAGATACACTTACTCCGAGTGGCACAGTTTCACTCAGCCCCGACTTGGAGATGTGAGTTTCCCTAGGTGTTCTACAAATCTATTTTAATTTCCCTTAAACTTTATAATGATAAAGATTTTATGTTTATTTCTATCTCTGTTTTTATTTAATTATGAATCTGCTCATTGGAAGTAGTTTCTTCTTAATTCTGATTTAGTTATGTTCCGATTTGAGTAGTTATTTACTTTTCCTCAGATGTTGTTTGGGTTTTATTATTCTTCATGAAATCAGATGTGATGATATTTAAATTATTTTCTCAAGACTTTGTGCTAACATTTCACATCTGACAACTCATGTCTTAGAATCCAGAAGTGTAGTACAAGACAATACCCATGTGCTTCATCACTGAGCCTGTCTGTGGATATCTGAGCTCATATCCATGTGGGTTCAGTTTAATACATGCATTTTCACTTTTCGCCATCATATTTGAAAGGGGAAATGTCTGATTACCTAAAATGAACACTAGTTACTTGCTGCCTTGTGTGTGACAAATAGAAACTTGCTATATACTGAATTGATAGTGTGATTCTTGATCATACGGACCAATCATGTGCATTTTTTATATGTAGGAATCCATTAGAGGACACACTCTGATTAAAAATTAAACAATGAAAGGTAAATCAAAGCAATTATTTTTATGTTAGTACGTTTTGGTGTTTAAAATAATAATAATAAAATGTGTTGTGTTTTTCCCCTTGACAGAAAGTGCATCAGTGTAATCAGGATGACAGTCACAAGCACGCTCAAGACTATGTCCTTACGTATAACTATGAAGGAAAAGGATCGTCAGCTGGTTCTGTGGGCTGTTGCAGTGAACGACAAGACGAAGATGGGCTTGAATTTTTGGATCATTTGGAGCCCAAATTTAGGACACTAGCAGAAGCATGCATAAAGAGATGAACATGGTCTCATAAGTCAACCAAAGCCAGTGGCTTATCATCTTTTAATTTGTGTTCCTCTTCCTTTTAGTTACAAACGAGGATTTTTCAAAACAGAAGATGTTATGTTTGGAACTTTTCTCTGTTTATTTTGCACAATCTCTTTGGCCAAATGCATATTTACAGGAAACCAAATAAGTACACAATTGTTTGGACTTCTGTGTAGTTTTTAATTACATGCTCCCAAGTACATTTATTTACAAACAGGAAACTTGCATGATTGTTTACATTTGGGTATAATGACAACAGCCAATTCATAATGCAATAAAATTTAATTAATTCAAATCTGTATTTAAAGACCACTTGAAAAATAACCTAATAGAAGAATGTAGAGAATATTATCTCTGGTTAATTAATTACTTAGTTATTTGTGTGGTGCTTGGAAACTGTTGTTTTTCTAAACATTCTAAAGTGTATACACTTTATCTTGCTTTATTTTGTAGCATGACCTTTCTTCGTAATGGGCAGGGAGTTTTCTAACTAGATATTGATTGTTATTACAATTCCATTTTGGTGGAGCTCACTTTTAGATTTTATTCCATGTAGAATCTTATACTGAGTCTATAATTTCCCTGTTACCAACTCTGTTAGTGAAATTTGTTTCAAAAGTGCTTTCAGAATGTTTTTGCTCTTGCAGTTTTTTTGTCTTTGAAATGCCCAGTGGTATGTCTGTCTGTCTGTCTCTCTCTCTCTCTCTCTCTCCTATTTGTCTTCTATTTTTTTCAAAAACTTCTACTTAGGTTAGAGAATCCAGATATTTTTCAAAGTTGTCTCTCTTTTTCCTTTTGTATAAAGTGAATTCTTTTTGTTTTATGTAAGCATATGTATTCTTTTTTTTCTGAAAATCAATGTGTTAACTTTATTGTTTTGAATATCTCGGTGATTGCTTCATTACCTCCTCAACAAAGAATTTTGCCATTGAAACTGTAGAACTATGTTATGATGTTTTAGATGCAACATTCTATGTTAACAAAAGGACTGGTGTAATTAGATTGGGATGAGGATATTTAGTGTGCAGTAGCACAGTTATAGTTCATATCTTTAAAGCAAGGATACAGTTTATAAATGCCAAATAGTGTTGATTGTTTGAAATAAGCTTCAAAATACAGGGATCTTGAAAGTTCTCTAGGATGACAATTTTGCAGTTTTTTGTTTTGTTTTGTTTTGTTTTTAAGATAAGATGGTTAGTCCTATCTGTTTGTAAAGGTTTTTTTTTTTTTTTTTTTTAAATATTACACAGTTACAGTTTTTAGCAAATATACAAATGAGCCAGACAACTTAAATTTTAAAACAATAAGACAAAATTAAACTTAATAGCCAAGCAAATTTCAGATTTATGGCTTACTTCATTGAATTCTTTATGTGTGCAAATATATGGACATTCTAAATATATTTCTAATATTAATATTGTTAATAATGTGCCTGCCTTGAATGTACAAGGTTGGCTTATAACAATTATTTTTCAAAATTAGCATTGGATAGTTATTCAGTAACCATCTATCTTTTCAAAAGTTTCATTACTACTCAGTCAAAAATACAATTTCCCAGAATTATTTTTAATAAATTATGTTTAAAAATCTTGTGTATTACTAGTTATGCAATTTTTAAAAATGAGTGTGAATTTTTTGGGTCTGATATGAATTTAAAGGATCATGCTTTTCTGATATAGAGAAATTGAGTCCCTTTTATAGACTCCTGTTATACATTTTTAGAACTTCAAGATTGATTCAGAGAGATCTTTGGAGCACTGTTCTATTTGTCTCAACACATTTATGTTCATGCCATTATAAGAACTGTGAAGCTGGGGTCCTGATTAAATTGCGTACTTTTTTCTTGTGTGTATTTCTATCATTTTAAAGTGGGGAATATACTAGAACTCCTTTCCTATGATGGTTGTAAGACACTTGAATAAAAAATGGTTTTTAAGCATGAAAGTCATATAGAGTGGTCCACCTAAAAAGGCACATGATAAATGATTTTAAATAAGTCAAATGTACAACCAATTCATGTTAACAAAAAAAAAAAATCAATTAAAATAGGATAGTGGGGAGATCTTTTTTTTAAAAAATCTTACAACATGTCAATCAAGAATATGTCTCTTCATAATGATCGCTTGATGACTGGGTCTTAGATTGGGTCTCAGCTGTTCAGAACATATATTGCAAAGATTGCTGAGACGCATCCATGTAAGATGACCTAGTTTGTGATACTATGAAATTACAAAGTCGAACTTGGATGGAAATCAAAACCTCTTCTTAAACTGGGTGCTAATTCTGGAGCCCTATAAAAAAAATTACACATTTAAGATTCCTTAGCTGCTTTTCTAGCTGTCTTGCTAAACATTAGCAATCACTTGTTGAAAGTCTGTGTCTTTCTGGTGGTTGCCATAATAACCCTAAGGGCAACGACTCCAGGGTAAGATTCCCTGATACAAGTCTCTGAGACACACTCTTGATAGAATTTGAGAAGTCATTTAAACCTTCTTTGCCTAGTTTCCTCACTTGTATTGAGCTGGGTGGAGAAGACTACTTGAATGGATTCCTGTCAGTATTAAAAGAGTTAATTCATAGGAATTGGTGCAGAGTTGCTGTCAATGTGTCTTTAGTACCCGCTCTGCTTTACAGCTGTTTGCTTGCCTTGTCACTTGGCTTCACCTTTCCCAGAAGCCCAACCAGCATTTTACCTGTGATGGCCTTTGGCAACTTCATGGTTCATAATAGCTTCTAGGTCTCTCATTCTTGGTATTCAGAAAGCTACATCTTATTCATAAATCAGGAGTCAGTGTGATGCAATTTTTGATCAGCCATATTTTGCCTCAAGGAGGCCAAATCTTAGGATTCTCCAAAGTAATAGGTGGTGCTTCTTTACAGGAGGAAAGCATTATTAGTTCAATACAGTTCTATTTGGTTTCTCCCTATAATTATTTCCTGCTTTTTTTTTTTTTTGAAAAAAAAAAAATCCTTATCTTAAGATAAGGTGGTTACTTACTGTTTTGTTTTATCTTGGATCCTGATTCCCTCATGCAAAATCTGACTTTGACTAGGCTTCCTCCTTAGTCTTCATCTCTATCCCTTTTCCTGGGAAACTGGTGGAAATCTTGACAACTTATTTTGCTCTGCTCAACACTGTTAGTAACATCCTGAGTCTAAAAATACTTTTTCTTCTATGTGTTTAGATCCTGCTTCAGTAAAAGAAGTCCTAAGAAGTTACATGATACATGATATCTATGAAGACTTACAGCTCTAATTCAGCTCTTCTGTGAGGTTCTTGTTAGCCCTCTAGGATTTCAAGCTCATTAAGTAAAAAACAAATACGTTATGCTTCACACCAGATCAGGTTCTTCTGAGTTTCCCATCTGAATCATGTGCTCCTAATTACTTAGACTTGAATCTTTGATCTCTATCTCTTCTTTGCATAACTCATCCTATTTGTTGTCCAAAACTGCAACAATGTTTTTGCGAATTTTCAACACAATTTCATTCCTTAAAAAATTCATTTCTATGACAGTCACTTAATGCCTTCCCAGTGCAGTCATGCATGCTCTTCCTAATATGCAATATAAAGCCTGTGCTTCTATGACACAAGATGAATCAGCTTCTCTCTCCACCCGCATACTCTAATGCAGGTCTCGACATGGTGGATTGAGCAAGGAGTAGACCAATGCCTGTAAAACATGTTATATGATGCTTGGCACATAGTTAGTATTCGACACATGTGAAAAAAATTCCAGATGATGCCAAACAAACTGTAGTGTGTGAACTTGTGCCCCACTCTTCCCAAGTCAGGCGTTCCTACTGATGACCTGTATCCTATCTCACTTATTCCCCACTCCTCTCTTCATTATGCTCCCCCAGAACCCCATGCAAACTCTCCACATGTCTCAGCTCCACTGGTGTTTGTGCCTCCAATTTCTTCCCTCTTTTCTTCATACAACTGCCCCCAAAGAACAGACATGATCATGGCGTTCTACTGCCTACAGGATACTTATGGCTTTGTAGGATAAACTGGAAACAAAATCACATTCAAACCCCCATCTCCTTATACCCCATACACAGCTACCTGTGGTACAACTGGTTACAGGCACATTCGCACAGTTCCTGGTGATAGGGGGTAGGTGGTAGTCCAGGTAGCTTAACTGGACCACAATACGTGGTTGGCACCTCCATACATACTCTCCATCTTGCTCATGTTGGATCCTACATCTGCAGTGTTCTGGCTCACTCATTGTTTATTTCTTCCTTTGAAAAAATATGACTTTTTGAAGATCTAGTTCAAAGACATCTCCTGTAAAAAGAATTTGTATGTCTAGAGAAGATTCATTGATATAGTTTTCACCTACAAGCTTATATGTATAAGTGTGTGTGCGTGTCTTTCCTCATATAGGAAGCTCACTGAGGTTGAAAAAAAATAAAGATGCATATCCTTACAATGCTATCTGGCAATATTTTTTTTCCCACCAATATTTTTTCAAGTATTGGAGATTGAACCTTAGGGTGTTTTACCACTGAGCCAGGTATCCCCAGTCCTTTTTATTTTTTATTTTGAAACAGGGTCTTGCTAAATTGCTGAAGTTCTCCCTAAGTTGCTGAGCCTGGCTGTGAACTTGAAAGTCTACTTCCTCAGCCTCCCTAGGGGTTCACAGGTGTGCACCATTGCTCCTGGCCTGTCAATACATTTTGATGAAATAAAATTGCATTGACCAATTCTCAATGGAAAAAAAAAAACTATTGAAGATGAAAAACTAGGATTTTTGGTGGTTCCTACCTTATTTCCCTTGGCATTAATGTTCCATTGTAGACATAATGCTTATAAGATTCTGCATTGAATTCTTTCTCTAATGCAGAGATACTGAGTTAAAGATTTGCATTTACAACTTTGTACAAGAAAGCAAAGTTCTGAGGTTCTGGAACACTTTCCCTCTGGTGCATAGTGTGGGTGGCAGACAGCAGAGATACTGCCCCAGCATTGTGGTTTGGGTCAGCTGAAAGAGTCCTACCACCAATAATTGCACAGTCCTGCTTGTAACCAGCTGCACCACAGTAAAATATAACCATCAAGCGCTCTTGTCTGTCTTCTTCACTGTATGCCAGCACATAGAGGAGTGGACACTCCACAGATTTGTTGGATGAATGAGTGAGTGAATGTATTAGATACCGGACCAAGATTAGATCTCAACATTGACTTTTTTTCCTCATTGGCCAATGTGAAAATACTTTTGCAACTATTCCTTCATATTATAATGCTATAGTGATTATTTTATTTATTTATTTTTTAACTAAAGAAGCACTTGTGAGAAAAAACAACTTAAGAATGAAACAGAAACATTCCCAGCATTAGCTGGACAGGACTGTCCCTTATATGGTAAAAGAACAGGAAGATTGGGCCCATATCTTGTATGTCATTTTTTGGAACATTATCAGCTCATAGCACAGCATGGGGGATTTAAGAAATGATTCTTGAGTTTGCCAAAGCTACATTAATTATTATTTTTTAAAATATTTTTTAGTTGTGAAGGAACACAATACATTTTTTAAAATTTATTTTTATGTGATGCTGAGGAGCGAACCCAGTACCTCAACACATGACAGGACAGTGCTCTCTACCACTGAGCTACAACCCCAGCCTCGCCATTAATTATTTTTGCGCTGTCTTCAACTCAAGAATTGTCTTGTGAAACCAGAAAGCAGGGAAGGGGCAAACAGATTTAAGAGGTTCCTCTGAGTTAGACGGGGAGGACACTGTGGCAGGGCATCTCAGAACTCCTGTGTGCACAGAGAGAAAGCCTTTAGTAGGCCCCACCTTCCTGTTCTCTTAACACATGAGGGACAGACCTGTCCAGCTAATGCTGGGAAGCTTTCGGTTTCATACACGGCAGACAGCTATGTGCCTTGTTTCTGCCCTTTAGGGGGGTATCATTTCTATGCATTCTTGTTATTACAATTTAATAATAATAATAATTTCTGTTAATAATTTTCTCTCCACTGGTTTGGGTTTCTGAGATTTGGGGGTCTGAGGTCTCTCCCTGCCTGTCTATGTCTTAGGAGCAACTTAAATTGCTTTTGCTTAAATTTTATTTTAGAGTGCAGTTCACAATTATCTGTATCAGGATCACTTGTGGTGTTTATTAGAATAAAGATTCCATATTGGATCAAAACCAGAGACAACAGACTGGTGGGGGAGGAATGGAATTCTTCACTTTTTAATATTTTCTAGATCATGTTTGCATTCTCCAAAGCATGAGTACCATTGATAAGGATTTAGTCCATTGGTTTATGTGATTATTTGAGGGTTTATGAAGAAAGTGTTTTAAGTTTGCTGTTAGAAGCTTCTTCATATATAAGATATGTCAAGCATAACGTTAGAAATGTAAGAGTTGATACACTCTTACTAATAAAATACCACAACCTCAGTAAATTAAGTATTTCAGAATGTATATTTTCCCTCATGGCTTCTATTTACCATATGGGAGAGAACTGGAGGCATAATCTTGGAACATAACCAGGCCACATAATAAGCATAATAAAAAGGAACTAACTTTACCACATTACTGCTCTTAGTCAATAAGATGCATGCACATTGTGTTGCATATATTCCAAAGTCCAAGTGGGAATATCAAATCTTCAGAGACAATAGGACTAGAAAGGTCAACTCCAGATGAAATTGGTGACTGGCCAGGAGGTGACAGCTGTTCGGTTATGCTATGCCGTCCTGTGGAGGCCATGTAGGATAAGGTGACAAATGATCTCCATTGAATGATTTCTGTATGGTCAGGACTCAGAGAGGGGCCTATGAACAGGGAGGTGCATAGGGGCAGAACCAAGTCTTTTCTGCTAAAATATATATTTCCATGGGAAAGAGGTCAACTGGAAAATTCCTAGGAATCAAGAACCTGAGGAAATTAGAGGCTAGGAAAGCCAGAGCTGAAAGTGTCTGAGGGTCTTGATATACAAAACTCTGATGCAAAATTACCATTCAAACAAGGGAAAATATTGATCTCAAGAAGTAAGAGAAGAATGAACGATTCTACACACCTGCAAGGATGTTTGTCTCAGGGGCATTAAATATGTGAAGAATTGAACTAAATGTCCCATGGCAGAGAAATAATTAAAAGATTTATGTTATTGTGAGACAATGACCACAATTGAGGACAATGGATATAATTATCATGGCCACTGACTTTGTAGTCAGATACAGATCAGTGTCACAGCTTGTTCTCACTGAATAAACTTTTGAAGCAAATGCACAATAAAAAACTCTGGCTTAGTGTTTGATTTATCAAAAGATTAATAAATCACAGTTATTAGTTTTGGTACAAGGATGATGATGATTGAATATCATGCAGTTATTTTATTTTGAACAGAATGGAAAAGTCAAAGCATAGTATTAATAACAAGAGAATAAATTTTTGGGTCAGTGCAATCCCAAACTTAAATAAACATAAGGCCATGTGTAATATAATAAAATATTGAGTGATTATCTCGAGGTCATGGAAATATATCTTTTATGTGTTTCTGTGTTTTTATTTTATAATGAACATGTATTATTTATAAAGTTGAGGAAGAGGTTAATATAAATGAAATATGGAACAAGAAAAAGTTCGGGATTTAAGGTTTTTCAAGTCTCACAGATTTGTAAAGAAAAACCCTTCCATATTAGTATATGAAGCTTACACTAAACACATTCACAGGGAATGATTGAACTGAAGCAAGAAAAAAAAAAAAAGAAAATATTGCCTTAAGCTGGATCCTTAAGGTCCAACCTGGGCTCTATTGCCAACTACCTGGGAGAACTCAAGCTCCTTGGCCTTTGGCCTCCTCATCTGCAAACAGAATAACTCCTATCTCAGAGAAAATTGAGGATTAAGGAAGTTCATACACATAAAACACTTAAAACAGCAGCAGAACCATAATTCTATGTAAATGCTGGGCATTAAAATTTATTCAGTATCTATTATATACAAGATAATTAAGATAAGTCTTCTGCTCTAAAGAAATATGTAGTCTTAAGAACTAGATAAAACATTCACAGAGTTGTGCTATTAATAAGTGCCATAGAAGATTTTGTTTTTTAAACCAGAGAATGAACCCAGGGGCACTTAACCATCACTGAGCCACATCCCAAATCTTTTATTTTTTATTTTGAGACTGGATATTGCTAAGTTGCTCTCTCTAAATTGCTGAGGCTGGCTTTGAACTTGCGATCTTCCTGCCTCAGGCTCCTGAGCTGCTAGGATTACAGGCATGTACCACAATGCCAGGCTCCACAGAAGGCTTTTTTGTTTGTTTTAATTTTTTTTTAAATTTGTAGATGGACAGAATGCGTTTATTTTATTTGTTTATTTTTATGTGGTGCTGAGGATCGAACCTATTGCCTCACGCATGTTGGGCAAGTGCTCTGCCACTGAGCTACAGCCCCAGCCCCAGAAGTCTTCTTAATTAATGGAATGTTCTTACAAATGTTAAGTGTGTGTGCACGCGCCTACACAATTGTGCCCCCCCACCCCCCACCCCCCGCAAGGGAAATGGGAATCCCTTCACAGCTTAAACCAGTAAGAAATTCCTTAGGAATTAACTGAGAGTTTCCCTCAGTTGGAAGATAGGTATATTGTGGGCTTCTCCATCATTCAGGAAAGAGAGTTGTGGAAATAGTTTCTAGGTTTAAGATTTTTAAAAAGATTTTAAACAGAATTATGCCTGACATTAGGACTTTCACATTTGTAGGAAAGTTTAAAATTTACCTTTTTTTTTTTCTCTGAAGTTCTGATAATTTTAGTCTGTTAAATAAACTGACAGGGATCTCATAAAAACAGAAGAATGACCAATAGAGTAGAGGAAGGGGATCAAGAAGGACAGAAGAGGGGAGGGCATGCAGAAGTACCAGAGAATGAAATCTACCAAATTATGCTGTGTGCACGTGAGGTAGCATAAAGAAAATAAGAAATAGGTAGAAAGGAGACATGAAGGAAGGACAAATAAATAATATTTTAATTCTGAAGTTCCCTATAATTTTTCAGGGCAGTCACTCCTTAAGTCAGTCTTTCTTATAGACCTGATACTCCTCAAATTTTGGGAAAACTGCAAATCTACTTGTTCACTGTTAATTAATGACCCCAATGAATAGATTGAGCAAATAGAGATATGATGCTTTGAGGAATCTCTAATTTAAGGGATTTTTCCAATGCTATTGATCAGATAATGAAGACCATATCACCCTGAGGAACCAGAGACTCACCAGACCACCAGAACCTGTCTTGATATCACCAAACGGATCCCATTCCTACATACTTTCCATACCACCTCTAAAGAAGTTTTCTTTACAACAAGACCTGATAACCCCAAACCACATATTTCACTCTTGAGATGGCCTACATTCTACCTTGAACATGTACCTATTTTTCTAAATAAATCTCTGTGAATGCCTCTGTCTGTCATGTGTTGAAATTCTTTTCTATCAAGTATGACAAGAACCTTGCTGGTCCTGGGTCAAATTACCCTTCTCTCAGAGAACTCCTCTTTGAATGCTGCTTCTGAGACATTTCTTCTCCTGTGTACAAATATATCACAGTAGTGAATCTGGTATATATTTAAGTGCATGCACAAACACGGCATATTGAACCCCACTATTGAGATAGTAGTTTAGGATGTCAAGATGGCAGAGGCAGGGTACAAAATAAATGTCTGAGTACAAAATGGAGAGGAAGTCATCACGTCCCTGTTTATGGTAAGTCCCATTACAATAGCAATATCTGCCACAAATTCTACATTTTAATTTTGCAAAAATAAAGTAACTGATGGAAAAAAATCAGCAAGGTCTTCAATCAGGTCCATAGGAAGGGGAATGAGGCACAGCTCAGCATATAAGGCAAGACTTGATCAGACACCAGGGCCTTGGAGCCACCCTTCTTAGTCCTGTACCACTCTACCTTAGGGAGTGTACCTTCACTTTCAGTAAATCTATCCTCTGGCTGCTGCTTTGTGTGTCTTACTCAATTCTTTGTTCAGGCGGCCAAGAACCTGGACCCCCAACTAGACCTTTCACGGGTACCACTATTATGTATAATCATAAAGCACCAATAAAAATCATTTTTTAAAAAAAGAAATGAACAATAGATAACAAGTAAAAGAGTATATGGATTTTATTAAACACAGGAGGATGAGACTCAAAGAGGGTTAAAATGATGGAAAAATATATAAAGTTTAAAAAAGGGATAGGGGCTTGGATACTTTGGGGAGAGGAAAGGTGGCACAGGCTACTGATCCAAGGTTGGGGAAAGGATGTGCACAGTGGGCAAGGGTTGTGTTGTTATGTAGATGAATCTCTCAAGTAAGACCCACCTGTGATAATCTCTGTCAAGACCAGAAGTCAGATTCCCACCTCTTTTTCCTATGGAAAATTCTTTCCCAGGTATAAAAAGGGTGGAGGTAGATATCAGATAGAAAAACCACTTCTAGTGTAGATAGATGCAGATTTCTTTCACAAAAGGACAGCTTTTCAGGCGATTCCTCTGCCTAAAGAGGTTTACAGATCCTCTGAATAAACCACCTCTTAATGTGCCAAAAAAAAAGTATTTGGGATGGGATCTTTTACTCTCTCACACATTATTATTAATGCTGAATGTTATTCTGGAGGCAGATTGTTTTTTATGGAATCAACTGTTTCCCTTTGAAGCTTGTTCTTAGGGAAGGTTCAGGGTAGATTTTTCCTTTGGATAATTTACTGTCCTTTACTATAGTGTAACTCTGCAGCCAATACCAGAGTGTCCAGTGTGGGCAATATTTCCTTCTCATCTTCCCAAACTTTAATAGTATGCAACTCACCAGATGCCTCATGCACTTGGGATTTTATGTGGAAATTAGGAAACAGGTTATGTTTCATATCTGGGGTGATGCAACACAGAGAACAGTACACAGAGAAAATGTACCATCCACTAAACTGAGCTAATGAAGGAAGATGAAGAGCTCAGAACTGGGGCTTAAAAAGAAAATGTCAAGTGGCTTTCTGGAATATGTAGGGAATTTGGGAGTCACTGCAGAGAATGAGACTTAGCTTACTTCATTTAAATTAGAGTTCAGTAGAACTAAGTGGAAACCAGGAAGAGGAACCTCTGGGCATTCATCTCTGGTCATTATATTTACCACCTTAGTAATACTATAGCATATGAAGTTAGCTGACAACTTTTCTTGTTATAACTCCTTTTCTATCCAAAGGTCTTCTCCATGGTATAGAACTGGGGTAAAAGGATTGTCAATTGAACTTCAGTAGAATTCAAAAGCCTACTTACTCCAGTTTTTTTAAAAAATATTTACTTGTTTATTTTTAATTTATTTATTTAATTAGGTATATATGACAGAAAAATGCATTTTGATTCATTGTACACAATTGCAGCTCTACTTTTCATTTCTCTGATTGTACACGATGTAGTGTCAGACCATATGTGCAGTCATACATGTACTTAGGATAATGATGTCCATCTCATTCCACCATCTTTCCTGCTCCCATACCCACTTCCCTCTCCTCCCTCTCCTTTGCCAATCAAAGTTCCTGCATTTTTTCCATGGCCCCCATCCCCCCATTAGAAATCAGCATCAACTTATCAAAGAACATCTGGCTTTTGGTATTTGGCTTACTTTGCTTAGCATGATATTCTTCAACCCCATTCATTTACCTGCAAGTGCCATAATTTTATTCTCTTTTAATGCTGAGTAATATTCCATTATGTATATAAATCACAGTTTCTTTATCTACTCATCTGTTGAAGGGCATCTAGGTTGCTTCCACAGTTTAGCTACTATGAATTGAGCTGCTGTACACATTGATGTGGCTGTGTAACTATAGTGTGCTGATTTTAAGTCCTTTGGGTATAGAATGAGGAGTGGGATAGCTGAGTCAAATGGTATTTTGACCAAATTTTCTAAGGAATCTAATACTGCTTTCCAGATTGGTTGCACCAATTTGCAGTCCCACCAGCAAAGTAAAAGTGCACCTTTTCCCCCACATCCTCGCTAACACTTATGTTTGTATTCTTAATAACTGGTATCCTGACTGCCATGAGATGAAATCTTAGAGTAGTTTTGATTTGCATTTCCCTAATTATTAGAGTTGTTGAACATTTTTTCGTATATTTGTTGATCTGAGAAGGGTCCGTCCATTCAGCTCCTTAGCCCATTGGGTTGTTTGTTTTTTTGATGTTCAGTTTTTCAGTTCTTTATATATCCTGGAGATTAGTGCTCTATCTGACATGGGTGTGGCAAAAATTTGCTGCCAAAATGTAGGCTCTCTCATCACCTCATTGATTGTTTCTTTAGTGAAAAGAAGCTTTCTAGTTTGAATCCATCCCATTTATTGATTCTTGACTCTATTTCTTGTGCTTTAGGAGCCTTGTTAAGGAAGTACGGGCCTAATCCAATGTGATAAACATTTGAGCCTACTTTTACCTCTATTAGGTGCAGGGTCTCTGGTCTAATTCCTAGTTCCTTGATCCACTTTGAGTTGAGTTTTTTTGTATGGTGAGAGATGGGGGTTTAGTTCCATTTTGCTGCATATTGACATCCAGTTCTCGAGACACCATTTGTTTAAGAGACTATCTTTTCTCCAATGTATGTTTTTGGCTTCTTTGTCTAGTATGAGAAAACTGTATTTATGTGGGTTTGTCTTTGTGTCTTTTATTCAGTACCATTAGTCTACATGTCTATTTTGATGCCAATACCATGCTGTTTTTGTTACCATAGCTTTGTAGTGTAGATTAGGTCTGGTATTGTGATGCATCTGCTTCATTCTTCTTGCTAAGGATTTCTTTGGCTATTCTGGGTCTCTTATTTTTCCAGATGAATCTCATGATTGCTTTTTCTATTTCTATAAGGAATGATGATGAGATTTTAATTGGAATTGCATTGAATGTTTATAGTCCTTTGGGTAGTATGGGCATTTTGACAATATTAATTTTGCCTATCAAAGAGCATGGGAGATCTTTCCATCTTCTAAGTTCTTCTTTAATTTCTTTATTTAATGTTCTATAGTTTTTATTGTAGAGGCCTTTAACCTCTTTTGTTAAGTTGATTCCCAAGGGTTTATTTTTTATTTTTTTAGGCTATTGGGAATGAAGTAGTTTTCCTAATTTCTCTTTCAGAGGATTCATCACTGATGTATAGAAATGCATTTGATTTATGGGTATTGATTTTTATATCCTGCTACTTTACTGAATTCATTAATTAATTCTAGAAGTTTTCTGGATCCTCTAAGTATAGAATGATGTTGTCAGCAAATAATGATAGTTTCAGTTTTTCTTTTCCTATTTGTATCCCTTTAATTTATTTTGTCTGTACAATTGCTCTGGCTAGAGTTTCAAGGATATGTTGAATAGAAGTGATGCAAGAGGGCATCCCTGTCTTTTTCCAGTTTTTAGAGGGAATACTTCCAATTTTCTCCATTTAAAATGATGTTGGCCTTGGGTTTAGCATAGAGAGCTTTTACAATGTTGAGGTATGTTCCTACTATCCCTAGTTTTTCTACTTTTTTGAACATGAAGAGATGCTGTATTTTGCCAGATGCTTTCTCTGCATCAATTGATATAATCATATGATTCTTATCTTTATGTCTATTGATGTGATGAGTTACATTTATTGATTTCTGTATGTTGAACCAATCTTGCATCCCTGGAATGAACCCCATTTGGTCATGATGCACTGTTTTTTTAAATACCTTATTGTATACAATTTGCCAGAATTTTATTGAGAATTTTTTGCATCGATGTTCATCAAGGATATCTATCGGTTTTCTTTCCTTGATCTGTCTTTGCCTGGTTTTGATATCAGGATGATACTAGCTTCATAGAATGAGTTTTGAAGGGTTCCCTTCTTTTCTATTTCATGGAATAATTTGAGGAGTATTGGTATTAATTCTTCTTTGTAGGTCTTATAGAACTCAGCTGTGAAATCTGTCTGGTCCCAGACTTTTGTTGGTTGGTAAGCATTTGATGGTGTCTTCTATTTCCTTGCTTGAATTTGATCTGTTTAAATTGTGTATGTACTCTTGACTCAGTTTCGGTTGATCACATACTAAAAAAAATTTGTCAGTGTCTTCAAGGTTTCCTATTTTACTGGAGTATAAATTTTCAAAATAATTTCTAATTATTATTAGAAATAATAATTTATTATTATTTCAATAATGTCTGTATTTCAATAATGTCTGTCATGGTATTTCCTTTTTCATTGCAAATTTTAGTAATTTGTTTTTTCTCTCTCCTTTTCATTAGGGTGGCTAAATTTGTCAATTTCATTTATTTTTTGTGTTGTTAATTTTTTTCTTTTGTTTCAATTTCATTGATTTCTGCCCTTTAAAAAAATTATTTCCTGTCTTCTATTACTTTTGGTGTTGGTTTGTTCTGTTCACGATATCTTACCATCTTCAATGTATGGTCAACTTTATTTTCAAGATTGAATATTTTGTCTTCATTATCTGATGTTTTTGTCTTCCAAGTCATCTAGTCTGCTTTCTTTTTTTTTTTTTAAGAAAGAATTTTAATATTTATTTTTTAGTTTTCGGCAGACACAATATCCTTGTTTGTATGTGGTGCTGAGGATCGAACCTGGGCTGCACGTATGCCAGGCGAGCGCACTACCGCTTGAGCCACATCCCCAGCCCTAGTCTGCTTTCTATTGAGTTTTTTTTTAATTTGGTTTATTGTTTCCTTCATTTCAAGGATTTCTGATTTTTTTTCCAGAATTTCTCTTTCTTGAAGTAATCTTTTGCTACCTGTGTTTGCTCCCTTATCTCTGTTGGAGTGATCAATTTTTGCCTGTATTTTCTCACTTAGGTCATTCTTTAATTCATAGATCATTTTAATTATGTAAATTCTGAACTCCTTCTCTGACATTTCATCAACTGTAGAGTCTATGGATTCTATTACTGTAGTATCTTGGTTTGTTTGGCGCACTTTCCTCCCTTGTTTTTTTCATGTTTTCTATGTGTCTCCCTTTCTTGCAATGCAGATCTGAGACATTACAGTTTCTACCTAATAATCTTGTGATGTCCCTCCAGATTACCTATACCTCACCTTGGTGTTGGGCTTCTATTCCCCAGTTGGTATCCCATGATAAATGCTAATACAACTAAAGATGTGTGGTGGCAATAGCGGAGATAACTGAAGATAGCAGATGGGGTGACCCAGCGTGGCTGCAACCACTTTCAGAGGTGATGTTGAAAGGCTGGGTTGCCTATTTAAAGATGCAGCTGTCTCCAGGTCCTATCTGTTGTCCCAAGGTGGAGGCTACTGTGTGGGGAGGGCTATGGTGGTGGCTGCAGTGTCCTAAGATGGAGGTGGGCTAGTCTTGGGCTCCAGCTTGGATTTGTCCATTGGTAGGGCAGTCCTGAGTCTAACTTTGGCCTTTGCTCTGCCAGAGGTTGGCAGGGATGGTCTTGGGCCAGGGTGTCCAGCATAGGTCTCCTACTTACTCCAGTTTAAGGGCTGGTCTCAGTTTAATATAATAATTTTTTTAAAAAATTGCAAATCCATGCCTAACTGTGTTAAAAACATATACTTACTAGATGTCTTCTTGAGTATAGAAACAGGAGAATTACTATGCCAACCTCATTGCAAAATTTTCTGAAACCCTTTGTGCTCCAGCAACAGAAAGGAAATTGAGATATTTTAGGGAAAAATTATTCAAAGGGTATTGTGCATTCACAGGTTTGATGGGTGTGGAATGAAAACAGAGAGCAAAAGCAATGGGTACTGCCTCTTAGTGAGGAAGTGTGGGTCATCTTGTACTCTTTCTCACTTTGCTGGTTGAAATTTTTCTTTTCCAAAAAACAGAGAAAAAGAACAGAAAAAGGGGAGGGAAGGATAGAAAATGAAAAATAATGATCATTTTAAATTATCTTAGTGGATCTCTTATCGCACACAGTTTCCATAATCATCAGTTAATTTGAATTCTTCTTCATTACATAACATATATGAAAATCTTATGAGAATCAATGTAGAAAAACAGTTCTCTGTAGGAAAAATACCCTTAAAGCTCTTTATATGGCTCATTGATTCCTCACAAGGCTCCAAACAATAAATTCTAGAATGATGAAAGAATTTGGATAGTTTCCTAGAAAACAAGATTTAACCTGCAGATACAGCTTCATTTTCTACAACTATAATTAGGCACTGTTTCTTCCAAGAAAAACAGTAATAATTTAAACCCTGCCAAAACCTTTCAGACTTAAGTAGAAAAAAAAAAAAAGAAGAAGGAGAAAGGCCACACCCTACCTGCCTGCAATTACCACACATTAATCCATTCAAATTATTAATTTATCAAAAGAATTAATCCACAGATTAGGTTAAAGCTCTCATGATCTAATTATTTTACCTTTGAACATCCTCTCCATTTTCTCAACATAAACTTTTGGGCAGCTATGTAGATAGACATGAATCGGTGAGCAGGGAAAAGATAATGAAGGGTGACTGAAAACCACAGGCACCTTATGTGACAGATAACCATACAGAAGAGGGGGCTTGGCAGATTAATTCACAATAGCCACACTATGGAACCAGCCTAGGTGACTGTCAACACATGAATGGATGTAGAAAATTGTGTCTATATACATAATGGAGTTTTATTCACCCATAAAGAAAAAATAAAATTATGTCCTTTGTAAAAAAAATGGATGGAACTTGAGACAAAATATCTCACTCATGAGCTTTAAGGGGACACCTAATATCTAAACCATAACAGGGGGAAGTGATATTGTCCAAATTATGTTTTTTTATTGTATGCATTTATGGATATGTAACATCAAATACCATGATTATGTGCAACTATAATAAAAAGATGTGGAAAGAAAAAAACAGAAAAGATGGGGCCTTGGTATGTTATAATCTTACCCACCCTTAATTAAAAAAAAAAAAACCTACCATTTACAGACCATGTCTTGTACCCAAGTCTTCAGGACCCTCCTTTGTCACAACCTCAAATCACCTTGAAAGCAAAAACATCAAGACTCTCACAAGGAAAAGTTGATGAGTGCTTTAAGGAGGCAGGAAATTAAGGCAAAAACCATATAGCAAACCTGTTTTAATCAGCTTTTCGACAACTGTGACTAAAAGAACTGAGAAGAATAATTTTAGGGGAGAAAAAGCTTATTTAGGGGCTCATGGTTTCAGAGGTCTCAGTCCATAGAAGGCTGGCTCCATTTCTTAGGGTCAAGGTGAGGCAGAACATCATGGTAGAAGAGTGTAGCAGAGGGAAGGGGCTAATATAATGATCAGAAAACAGAAAGAGAGACTCCAAGTGCCAGATACAAAATATATACCTCAAAGGCATGTCCAGATGGCCCGCCTCCTCCAGCCATACCCTACCTGCCCTTAGTTTCCACTCAGTTAATTCTATCAGGGGATTAACTCACTGTTTGAGTTAAGGATCTCATAACCCAATCATTTCTCCTCTAAACCTTCTTGCACTGTCTCACATATAAGCTTTTGGGGAACATCTACTATCTGAACCATAACGAAACCCATTATGGGACAATAGAAAATTGAGGGAAAAAAGTTGACTCAATTTCCTTAAAAACATCAATTCTGAACACCACACCATCCTCTTTTGGAAGTAGTCTATGATGTTCCAGTCAAAAGTCAAGAGGTGGTCTTGGGCAGGATTCAGGAAACTTCCTGGAACCCCCAATAAAACTGTAAGGCAGGAAGGATGATCCCTTTCCGCCTTTCCCTTCTAATAATCGCATTCCAGTTACTCAGCCAATATGTCTGAAATCTTTCTGACATGATTTCAAGAATAGGGTGAAGTGGGGGCCTTCATGCTGTCTCAGTTTCCCAGAAGGTCTCAATCCTATACCAGGAGGACACTTCATATACATTACAGATTGATTTGGGGTTAATTCTGTACCTATGTGAAGATGGTAAGTGGACCCTGATAACAGGCCTCTAAGGGACAAATTCAAATTGGCTTCTGTCTTGAATGGAGAACTTTTCTGATGCTTCTACTGTATTGTTTGTATGAATGGTCACCTGCACTCAATTGTTTAAGAAGTTTCCTTTGTTTTTGTAGCCTGAGTCCCTTTAGGAAAACTGCCAATGGTATGTTTTAGCATTTTAAAAGTCTCTTAAAGTTTGGGCAAAATTTCTTGCTCAACTCTTAGCATTTTGATGGGAACTTGAAAGTTGCTATATTTTACCATGGGATTTAGTCAATTTACCCTTTTTCCTTTAAAGAGAATAAGAAGAACCAAGCCTTAAAAAAGTTGGCCCTACCCAGAAATGAGGGACTAAGTGGCTCCCAGGCAGGTCCTTCCTCCTGAGGAAGTAATCCAGGGGATCTCTGTGCTAAGGGATACTGTAGGAGGGAAGGACAGCCCACACTAAGAAGCTATATTGCTTGACACAGAACAGAGATTAGATGCTTAGCCCTCTGTATTTAAAATGTTCAGTATTGGAACATCACACAACACCACTGTTCCAAAACTTCTGAAATATCCTATTGAAAACTAGATTCATTGTGTTATTGTGTTACGCTAGTCCTCTTAGCATGCTAATACAAGGCTAAGACAAATCTTAACACTAGAGATAAACTTCCATATTCCCTTGTATCAAACTATGAGAGCGATATAACTCTAAAACTAAATCAGTTACTTTGTCTAAATATCCAGGAGTAAAAAGTAAAATTCAGAACTTAGTGGTAACAATTAATTCGTATCAGATGCTCTACTGATGCCTAAAATTTTAATCTGTTTTAGATTATTGATTTGATAGCCTTTTTCAAAGTAGTTGGAACAACAACAACAACAGGTTAAACCTTCCCACACTTAAGAAAAACTACCATTTCTGGACCATGTCATCATGATCTCTTGTACGGGCAAAATGTAGGCAACTCTTAGCTGGAACAAATCATGAATAGCCTCTAGTCCAAATTCCAGGACAGTCCTCCTTCTCCTCTGAAACCTCAAGAGTTCAGACTTTACTCTCCACAGTCCTATCAACATCCTGATCTTCTGAGCTTCCCATCAGCACAAAAAACTTCTGAGCTTGATGTTAACTGTAACATCAACAAGCAAATATGAAAGAAGCAACTGAAATTTGACAATACAGGGATACAACATTAGTTTGAGAGCTGTCAACCTATATTATCACTGAATTGGAAGATAATGAATAGAAATAAAATATATTAAATAGGAATAGTAACTATTTATGAAACTATTGTTCAAGGTTATATATATATATATATATATATATATATATATATATATATATATATATAAATTGATTTCCAATGCATGAAATTGGACATTTTTATTTATTTGTATTTTGTTTGTGGTGCTGGGAATTGAACCCAGGGCCTTTTACCTACTATACAAGCTCACAGACCCAGAAATATTTCTTATAGTGGATTGCAGTCAAGAATTCCAAACACCGACCTAGTAAATTTTCTATTTTACACTTTGTCTGTCTTTAAATCTCTAATCCACCTTCCTCCCTTCATGTTGGATTTCAATTTCAATTACAAATCAGAAGCAGAAGAAAACTCCTTCATCTTCCCACCACCAACTGTACCCGACTGCAATTATCTAAAGTGGATCCCTTCCAGTTGAGACTTTAGATGACTCTGATGGGCAGCTTGATGAGCCTTGAGCACAGAGGACACAGCCAGGCCAGGCCTGGCCCAGACTTCTGACATGTGGGTATTAATGTGTGTTATTTTAAGCTTATATTATTATGATAGCTTGGAGGTACTTAGTAATACTTCTTATCTTCTGAATACCAACTCCAAGGTGCATTCTACATTGTTTCTTAGAAGGTGATCAACTGGATTAAGTCCATTGCATTCATGAGTTCCATAACACACCTTTTATTGACCTTTTAATTTTCCCGTTTTTTTTTTTAATTTTGCCTCTGCCTCTGGGTTTAATCTCTCAGTAGACTAGCTTCTCTGACATCGTGTTTCAGGTTCTACTTTAGAAGAATCAGTGTGACAGATACAGGGAGCGATGACCTGAGGAACAGTTGCCTGTCTCATTCCTCATCACCTCACTTAGCTGTCTTTGGCTCTCTGAAACCCTCTTTCCATCCCTGCCACTTCAATCATTCTTACTTTTCTTTTGTCACCATAGACTTTTTCATGTCAAATCAATAATCAGTTCTTAGTTCTAATCTTTATTGACTTCTCAAAATCCTGTGCCACAGTTAAGTATGTTCTTCTGGTTGGGAATCAGTCTGCCTGGCTTTTGAGATACCATGCTCAATTGCTGGCCACCTCATCATAGTCTAGAGGAAGCCTGTTCCTCTTTTCCTCATGATTTCTGGAGTTGAAGTACCCAAAAACTCTGTCTTCACTCACTCTTTCTTCACTCATTTCCTAGATCTTTTCTTTCAGTTCACAAATTTTGAATCATACAACTTAACTTAGATATATAACTGGCATCTCAAACTTCACAGGTCCAATAAAATCCTTTTAAGTCTTAACCCAAACTACTTCCTCTCCCTCTGTTCCCCATTTATTCATTCCACTCACTCTGTTGTTAGTGCAAAGCCCTTGTTAAGTATCCATGAGTTTTCCCTTTCTCTCATATTCTATCACTAATCTATGATCAAGTCATATGAGGCCTAATATCAAGTTATATCACAGATCCAATAAATGTGCCATTTTATTGCCCTCTACAATCTGTTTTCTGCATTAACTGTAAATGATTTTTTAAAAAATGTATACATCTGATTATGCCACCTCATACTCAAAGCCCTTCAATAGATTCTTATGAATATATGAGGTTAAAATAAAGTCTAACCCCTTTAATAAGTTTTTTCTTTTCTTTTTAGTTCTTTTTTCTTTCTTTCCTTCTTTTTCTCTTTCTTTCTTTCTTTCTTTCTTTCCTTCCTTCCTTCCTTCCTTCCTTCTTCCTTCCTTCCTTCCTTCCTTCCTTTATTCCTTCCTTCCTTCCTTCCTTCTTTCTTTCTTGTACCAGGGATTGAACCCAAGGGTGCTTAACCACTGAGAAATACTCCTTAATACAGATTGTTATTGAAATTAACTGAAGTCGAGGGAGAATGATGGTGTACAGAAAACATCAATTCAGGCAGCAAAGGGGACATAAATTACAGTATATATTGTTGTTCCCACCATGAAAGGACCAGATGAAATACATAAAGATTGATCTAAGCCTTTCTTTTAAAACACAGACTAGACAGATTCTACAAATGCTGCAGAGGGCTAAAGCATATGGAATGAAGATGCTGCTTTTAAATCAAAATAAAGTAAGTTTTTCAAAAGGATTATTTAAGAACCTGCATTTTAGAAAACTCCAGAGGGCTCAATTCTTCCAAAATGGGTCCAATTATTTCAAAAGCTTTCTATCTTTTATTACATTTCCAAATGTGCAAAAAACAATCAAGATCCTAGTGGTACTTATACCACTCATCAAGGAACCACTTACCTAGAACAAGAATCTTAGCCTTAATCTGCATATTAGAGTATCCTGATATGAAAGTAAGATCCCTTAATCCAGAGAGTCTGATGTATTTGGTCTGAGGTGGCACTTTTTGTTGGTGTTTATTAAAATCTCTCCAGGAGTCACCCATATGCCACCAGAGGTAAGAACTACTTTTCTTGGTGAAAAATGCTCCTAAATTTGTAACTTCACTTCTGAGTTTTTCTTTTATTTTTTTTTTGTTTTAATTAATTATACATGACAATAGAATGCACTTTGATACATCATATATAACAGAGTATAATTTCTTATTTGTCATGTTGTACATGATGTAGAATCACACCAGTCATACAGTTATATATTTACATAGGGTAATAATGTCTGATTCATTCTACTACCTTTCCTACCTCATACCCCCTCCCCTCTTTTCATTTCCTTCTACCTAAAGTAACTCTATTCTTCCCAAGCACTCCACTTCTGCATTGTTAATTAGCTTTCACATATCAGAAAAAAACATTCGGCTTTTGGTTTTTTAGGATTGGTTTGCTTGAGGCAGCCACATCAATGCTTACAGCAGCTCAATTCACAATAGCTAAACTTGTTTGCTTGTTTTTGAGATGATCTCACTAGGCTACCCAGCCTGGCCTGGAGCTCACAGATTCATTGATCCTTCCTCTTCAATGTCCTGAGTAGCTGAGACTACAGGCATGGGTCACTGCCCAGCTGTAGCTTCACTTGTGGGAGTTACAGATCCTGGTCAATTCTGGCTCATTTGCAGCTGAAACTTCCAACATCATCCAGTCATTTGCAGAGCTTGATCTCTTTTCTTCATGACTATAAATTTTGTCTTTGTATGCAAAAGAAAATATTTTAAAAATATTTATTTGTATTTATTGCATACTGAATTAACTCCCTTGCCATAAACTTTTGTTTATTGAATTTTTTCACAAGTTTTGTTTTCTTTTCTTTTCCTGTGCAATCTGCTCTTCTGGCTTAAGCGGTATTTTCAGGGAGGATCACCTCATTGTGGAAGGGGGAGCTCATGCATAGGTTAATCTGTCCATGAGCTCTGTAAGTAGGAAGGCACATTTTGGATGCTTTATTCACTTGAATATATTCAATGACCAGAGAACTTATATCTAAACTCTTAAGTTCATAATTGTTCTGCATGCTTAAGCAGGGAAAACAAAACTTCAGTACTCTTTTTGGGCCACTGACCCTGTGTCCAGCCCCATTGTTTGGCCTGGGTGCATCTACTGACACCACCATTGTTACATTGGAATGACATACATTTCTTCTTTACAATGACATTTCTCAGGTACTTGGTGGCTTTTGGGATAGGCATACTCTTGATAGCCTGGGCTGTTTTAGATATTCTTAAAGCATATGTGCAGATTTGAACCTCCTGATTTGTGTGATTCTTTGAGGTTTTCTGGGTCAAGAGATTAGGGAACCATTTTCATAGATCACCTCAGGTTACTTACAGGAAAAGGAAGAAAGCCAGGAAGGGTCCTTTGTTCCATAAATTTAGACAAAAATGCACTAGAGAAGATAACGTTGCCTCCATCTTCCCAGGTGTAAATCCAACCTATGGAAGAAAAACTTTAATTTCTATGAAAAGAAGGAGGTGAAGGAAGGAATTGAATTAGGTTTTCAACAAATAAAAGAAAATTCTATTCAAGTGTACAAAATTTAAATTTATTTCAATAAGTATTTGAATAAAATATATTTTTATAATATATTATGTATAAATATTTGTTAATATTAGCAAACATTGCTATCATAAAACATTAATTAAAAGACAAACAACCCAATTGTACTTATAATGCCAAATAAGTACATAAAAAATTGCTCAAATCATTAGTCATCAGGCAAAAACAAATAAGATGAGCTATAACTTCTTCAGGGAAATGTAAATTTAAATCACAAGGAGATACTTATAATGGTTACAACTATAATATTTGCTAAAATGTGTTTGTAAAGTTGTTGATCAACTGAAACATTCAAATATTGCTAATGAAGACTTGATCTGGTAGTAGTAATGAAGCTAAACAGTGACCTAATCTGTAGAAATATACCTATTAGTAGAAATTTACACAAAAGAAAGGAAAGCTTACTCCCACAAAGAGACTCTACATGAAGGTTCACAGCAGCTTTATAATTGCTCAATTCTGAAAACACAATACAAGAGAAGAATTAAATATCTTTTAGTAAATTCATAAGCTGCAATATTATTTGATATTAAGAGGGGCAAGCTACTGATACACTCAACTATATTAGACAAATCTAAAACATGTTAAATGAGAGAAACCAGACACTAAGGCATCCATAGTATGTTTCACTCAGCTTCTAAGATGGAATCAAATGGTTTCTGCCTCCTGGTATTGGCATCATTTCCTAGGCTGCATATTGCTCTTAGTGGCTTGTTTTGAGCCACTAGAATTCAAGCAGAGGTGCTAGGGAGTCACTTCTGATATTGGGATACAAATGAACTATAGTTTCCATTTTGAGGATCAAATTGTTTTTGGCTTATTCTAAGGGAACCTAGGCATCCATGTTGTTCCCTGCCCTAGAAAGACCCTTGATGTCTCTGTCTGATAATCATCAAGGACCTGAGGCTTGCCATATGAGTGGGCTTAAAACAGCATTTATATATTCTAGTTGAGCCTTGAGAAGAGGGAAATTCCTGCTAAACACTTCAATAGCATCTTTTATGATTGCCCCCAAGCCAGAGACAGGTAGTTCAGCCATGAGTGGATTGCAAAGAAACCGTGAGATAGACAGTCTTTGTTTTAAGTTATTATATTGTTTACTAATTACTTTTATAAGTCATGTCCATCAGATAAGAAGCGACACAGCAATAGCTAACTAATAGTGTGTGATTTCATTTATGTGAAATTCTAGAAAAGTCAAAACTACTCATGAGTGACAGGAAGCATAAAAATGGTTGCCTAAAGGAAATAATTGGAATAGACTAGGGTGAAAGAAATGTCTTGATTTGAATGATGGTGACACAGGTGTATGTATTTGTCAAAACTCATTGAACTATACATTTGTGGTATATGAATTTTACTGCATATAATTATAATGAATGTTTTAAAATCCAGGAATATCAGTCTTTGACCAACAGGTTGAGGTAACTTTGGATCCATTCAGGTATATAGATTATCATAATTGGATCAATAGGAAAGGAAAAAAATATTTTCCAAAGCTATCTGTTTGTACAAGATGGAAGGGCCAGAGATTTTAAAAAACCATGAACTTAGTCCAAGACAAAAATGCCAAACAAGTTAAAGACAATTTAAAACTTCATTAGAGGCTCTAAGCAGATGAGGCTAGAGAATCCAGAACTGGCAGACTGGAATTTTTATTCTTTGGAGAGCAGGTCTCTTTATTTTACTAATAGGATGTGATTGACCAAATAGTCTCTTTCCTTTTCTTCAACAATGGCCACGTACAAAAATTTACTGTGAGTTAAATAACAGTATTTCATTTGTTCAAAATTTAGAGCGTCAAGGGAGAGTCAAGGACCTGGCCAGAGGTCCTTGGATAATCTTGGGAGACATAATGGTATTCTTATGGCCAATTTCAGTAATATAATGCTTCCATAATTTCTGGACAGATGGATTTGGAAAACTGTCAGTGGGCCTAGCAGAGCAAGGCTCAGACCACCTTATTCTTGGGGAATAATTTATTATTTATAATAACTTATATGGTATATAAGGGAATGTACATAAAATGTGTTCTTTATTTTACATTATGTCCTAAACTTATACATGTTTATAACATTCCAAAATCTTTCAGGTGAGAGAAAGAACAATTCTCATTGTACTAAATGAGAAAGGAGAAGTTGAGGTTAGCTGACATTGGTGTCAGTCATCTTGGGAATATTACATACAGGGCACCATAAAGGAGAAAAGATGTCATGACCATAACCATGGTGTATGTCTGTTTGGAATTTCTTTTTGTCTACCGAGGATATCAGTGTTGAGAGCCACAGCCGAAGGGGCCCCAGCAAACTTCCAGCTGCCAGCTGATGATTGGCTCACAGCGGCCCCAGCAACATCTAGCTTATTGGCTCCTCTGAGGTGATGCTCATTGGGCTGTTTCCCTGCCCTTTCAGACCACGGAGCTGCTCATTGGGGGACTTTTTTGGCTCCGCCCACGTGACCCAGCCAATCAGCCTCAAGAGCAGGAGGATTGTGGGAGGTGGAGAGAGGCGTGTGTTGGAGAGAGAGGCTTGTGGGAAGCCGGTGGTGGCAGTTGGGTCTCTGAGGGTTTTTTCTGAGAGGCTGTTTTGTTTGGCGTGTGTGGTTCTAAAAATAAAGTTAGTTTCTTTTGACAAGTGGCTTCTGATTGTGCCCAGCCAGACTGCGGCATATCAGGAACAGGGCAAAGAGAAGAGTCCAATCTTTGCTTAGACCTTTGGAACATCAGCAGTTGAAGTCAGATAATTCATCATTACAGAATTGAGAAATTTTTCCTGATAATATTTGATCACAACTGTTTTAGTCAGTGTTCTGTCACTAAGCAATATACCCAACAAGAACAACTTAGAGGACAAAAAGTTTATTTTGGCTCATGGTTTCAGAGGTTTGGTTCATGGTTGCCTACTTTATAGTTCTGGGCCCAACGTAAGGCACAAAATCATGGTGGAAGGGTGTGGTGGAGGAAAGTAGCTACTTTCATGACAGCCAGGGAGCAGAGACCTCAGCTTGCTGGAACAAAATACAAACCCCAAAGACACGCCCCCATGACCTACTTCCTCCAGCCACGCCTGCCTACAATTATCACCTAGTTAATCCATTCAAGTGGATTAATTCACTGATTAGGTTATAGCTCTCATAATCTGATAATTTCACCTCTGAACATTCTTGCATTATCTCACGTGTAAGTTTTTGGGAGAGACTTCATATCTAAACCATAACAACCACTTAATGCTATCTTGTGAAGGATATAAGGATGCTCTTTTGGCTAGTGTCTCTTTGATGTTGGAATCATTTATTTTAAAAACAAAATTATTTATCACCTTTTACAAGTGAAGCATTATAGTTAAATCCAGGATTTTCCCTGATCAACATCTAAACAGAACTTGAAAACTAGGAGAAACAGCCAATTTTATTGAATGTCAAGAACACTGAAATCTTCCTAGAAAGAGGGAACAAAATAGCCATTCTGGTACATACCTACATACCCAGTAGGCAGATTGCTGGCTCCTAAGTTTTCTTGATGTTAAGGAAGAATCTCTGAATTAGGTGTTTTTAGAAGAACAGCACTCTGGTAGAGCCCTATATAGACATCTACAAGTTAAGACTAGTGCCTGCCTATTAGGGTAGTATGTCACTTTTTATAACATGGAAAGGCAGACATTAATGTGATTCTTGAAAGCAATGCAAGAAAAGTACTAATTAATGTGGCGTGGGGCCTGTTCAGTGAACACTACAATGCTGACTGGTGGAAAGCTTCTCATCTAGTAATATAAGGGCTTAGCAAACAGCAGGATGAAAAGAAAAGACAAATTGAGATGAATATATCTTAAGGTAAATAAAATTAATTGATACATAATTGTTAGTGAAGAAAGCAAGAAATGAATGAATATTGAGTTTAATAATGTATTACCCAATGGGTATAGATCAAGGTGACAGATAGGTGGGTCAAATGGTGGTTCCATTCCCAGTTTTCTAAGGAATCTCCATACTGCTTTCCATATTGGCTGCACCAATTTGCAGTCCCACCAGCAATATATAGGTGTGCTTTTTTCCCCACATCCTTGCCAACACTCATTATTGTCTGTCTTCATAATAGCTGCCATTCTGACTGAAGTGAGATGATATCTTAGAGTAGTTTTGATTTGCATTTCTCATACCCAAAGGACTTAAAAACAGCATACTACAGGGACACAGCCACATCAATGTTTATAGTAACACAATTCACAATAACTTAACTGTGGAACCCACCTAGATACCCCTCAGTAGATGAATGGATTAAAAGAATGTGATATATATATATATATATATATATATATATATATATATATATATAGACACACACACAATGGAATATTTTTTTTCAGCAATAAAAGAGAATAAAATCATGACATTTGCAGGTAAATGGATGGCGTTGGAGAAAATAATGCTAAGTGAAGTTAGCCAATCCCCCCAAAACAAATGCCAAATGTTTTCTCTGATATAAGGTGACTGACCTATAATGGGGTAGGGAGGGTGAGCTTGGGAGGAATAGACAAACTCTAGATAGGGCACAGGGTTGGAAGAGGTAGGGAGAGAGCAGGGGTTTAGCAAGGATGGTGGAATGTGATAGACATCATTACCCAAAGCACATGTATGAAGACATGAATTGGTGTGAAAATACTTTCTATACAAACAGAGATATGAAAAATAGTGCTCTATATGTGTAATAAAAATTGTAATGCATTCCATTGCCATGTATTTAAAAAATAAAATCAATTAAATATTTTAAAAATGGGTTACCCATAAGTAGCTTGTAGGGAAAAGCTACTTCTCTACTCCTGAGTTAGAAGATGTGGCACTTCCCGAGGCTGATGTTGCGGGATGATCCTCCTAAACTTCTGGGAAAAGAGACGGCTGATGGGACAGTGATTCAGGGAATGACTCCAGGATAAATGACGCATGAGATCCGGCCGTCAGCCCACTCAACACCTGTAACCTTCATGCTTGAGCAATGTCTTTTTTACAGACAGATATACACAATGGGCTCCTGGGGACATGAGAAAACCTGGGAAAAACTAGAAGTCTCTTTCATACCAAGTAGGAGATGACCTTCTCTCTGAAGGAAACCCAAGTGAAGACTTATGAGATGACTCCAAATGAGAGGGACTAAAAATGCACTCATTATCGGGGCTTTGTTTCATTGCTTTTGTTCAGTTACTGTAAGTTATCACTCACAGCATCAGGGCTTTGTTTGCTGTGTGGAAATTACCATTCCTTCCAGCTCAGTGACAAGTCACTGGGAAAAGGCTCCTCCCTCCCTAAAAGGACTGCTTGTAGAAAAGGATATTTGTAAGGGAGTCTGAAGACTGTAGAGGAGGAAGAAGAAAACCATTGTAACAGTTCTTGACTCATTAATTAACTGACTGGAAGGGAACCTTTCTGAACCTGGCACGCCCTATCTGGATTGGATTTACTGCCACGGTGTTACTGGAGATTGGATAATTATGAATTTGAGAAAAGTGCATGAATGTATTAAACTAACTCTCTTCTCTCTCTCTCTTTTTGGTATCAAGTATCGAATCCAGGGTTTGCCAAGTTGCTTAGGGTCTTGCTAAAATTGCTGAGGCTGGCTTTGAACTTGAAATCCTCCTGCTTTGGCCTCCCAAGCTGCTGGGATTACAGGCGTGTGCCATGGCACCTGGCCATGTCAAACTTTATATGAATGTTGTCAAGGTTTTAGTGAAAGGCCACTCCTTTGTAGACTGAAAAGGATAGTCCTGCTGTCAGTGCCCTAGGGAGAAGTTAGTCCTGGGAGTACTTGAGGAAACCCACCACCAAGCAGAGAGAAGGGGAACTTCTCTTCCCCCTGGACACCAGGGATCATTTTGGTCTAGAATCGAGGTTCTCTTTGGGATATGGAACATTCCTGTCTGGGTGGAATTTGATCTGGGAAGAGTGGGCTTGCCCTGGGAAGACAGGAGAGGTAGACAAGTATTCTGGGATGGCTCCTACACTGGGCAGCAATATAATACTTATAGGTTACTAATGACTTTGGGATTCCCATTATCCCCAAGGCTTCAGCAATCTTTTGAAATGACCAGAAAGTCAAGGTTGCTTTCAGTGGTGCTCTGAGGAGCTAGCAGAGGGCTTCTAGTCACACCATAACTTTTTATCCTAAATCATATTTCAAAAGTGCTTATGAGCTAACAATCCGTGGCAGACTTTGTGTCACAAGAACTATTCAAACTGAACTTTTACTTGATTTTAATTTAAGTTTCTTTTCATATATTTCACTTTTCTTGCTAGCAAATTTGTTTCTGACATCATATGGTTGTCTGGGAAGTATTTTATAAAGCATTTTAGGTGGCCTACATTTGTCACATGGCTGACCATGAAAAGACAGAGATGAGTTAGACCTGTTGACCTTGAAATGCACAAGGCTGCCTGGGTCAGTGGGCCAGGGGTCAGTTTCCACTTTGTAAGATAAGTCAGAAGATTAAGTCCATGCTCAGAAATTCCTATTATCTTAGGCTTTTTTTTTTCCTGCTAAAAATGTTACAATTCCCTTGGATTCCTTGGTTTGTGCTATTTTTTCCCCCTAAAATCTCTTCTAGTTTTTGATCCTTTGTTTATTGCTGCTCTTATCTTTCACACTAAAACCAAAACAAGGGAAGATAATTTCACACTTTGGTCCATTATTCATTTAGCATAACTGGCTGTATTGCTTAGGGGACATGATAATAAAATAAAGATATGTCTCATGCTGATTGAAATTAATTTTATTATAGAAAGCTTCCAATTTTAACTTCATTGAAACTGAAATTCACATTTTAAATACATTTTCAACAAACTCATCTTAAATTATATCCTACACAGGAAAAATATTAGCAGTTTCATTTATCTTTAGCACATTTTTAGGTTGTCATTATAACTGTGTAAAGATTTTTCTCTAATAAACATGCATTGCTTTATAATAGAACTTAGATTAATATACTCATTACAGACAAGTAATTGCCTTAACAAAAGAGAAAATTCCAAAATAGTTTCTAATACTACCTTTGGTTATTTAACAGTCATGTGGGACCTGAATATTTGGAATATGAATTACAAGTATCTCTAATACAAGTATCTCTAATACAGTGTTTCTAGAATAGATTATTACAACTTTTACTTTGTAGAAGCTAAATGTGGAAGTTCAAAGAAGTTGACATGTAATCAGCAAACTTAACAATATCCTCTTTCAGACAGCATAGCCCAGACCACCAGAGGACAGCAATTTTATAGTTTTTGTCACTTGGAAGATAGTCTTAATCAGGTTAGATTAGTTAACTTGAAGATACTGTTGAAGTCATAAGAAAACTTAAATAGAGAAAATTCTATCAAAAACCATGTGCTATATGAATACTAAGTGAAATCCAAATTAAGTTATAAACAGGTTCATTAATAATGTACAAACTCACGGAAAGTGATCAACTCTGTAACAGCACTTAGCAACTCTTTTTACATACTGAGGACTTCTACTCTGTTTCTATCAGAATGAAATCCAGTTTCTCAGCAAGGTTGGTTAGGAGTCTCATTTTGGCTGGATTCCCAGCCAGAATCTGGACAGAATGAGATTTTTTTGACTCCTGCTTCCTTGATCTAAAAAATGATCATAAGTCTCTTCAGGGCTCCTCACATCCTGCTCCTCTTCCAGGAAATCCCTGGAACATTCTCTTAACCCTCCCACTTTCTCTGTTCTTACCTCAGGTATCTTTGCTTCCTCAAGGTCTTCTTCAGATGAGTTTGAGCCTCTATTCCAAAATTTCCTAACATCTTAGCCCTTTACTTTAATTCTCCAACCCCTTTGCCCAACCCTTTTCTTTAACAGTTGCAGAGAGATTGTTGGGTGATTGGTGTTGGCATCTCCTTTCTTCATCTGTGTTTCAGAGAAGCCAATTCCACTTGTGTTTCCAAAGCTGGCTGAGGCTGAAAGAAACTTTGAGAAGCTATCTCTGAGGTCATGGGTAAAGGTAAAGATTTGGAGGATGGGAAGTGAAAATGCTGGAGTGGAAAGAAGTCTGGAGCCCTTTCTCTGAGCCTAGAAGTTCCTTTCAAACTGATTTCCTCTGATGGTTGTGTCAGGTGCCGCAGAGATGAAACTGGGCAGCTGAACTGGTGTCTGAGTCCTGATAGCTAAGATTCAGGAATTTCAGGGAAGCCCCAGTCCTCCTGGAACACATGGCTTAGGGGTCTAAGGTGGAATGAATGAAGACCATCATACCCTTCTTTAACGATTCTGGACTGTCCTAGGGTTCTCACCGCCAAACTTTTGAATGGTCTTTGAAGAGCAGCAACACATCTCTGAGATGGTTTTGCTCCTGTATCCAGTTCGTAGGGGATTAGAAGACATAAAATTCAGTTTAGAGAGAACTTAAGGAATTATCACCTGTACTGTTATGAACTATGCATTGTATGCTCTGATGATAGCCTTCTTTCCTCCTAGATTGCTCTGGGCAGTTCTGGGTTTCCTTTCCTACAAACCTCCAGGTAAGGCCTGGTGGACTTTGGAACTTGATAAATACTGAACGATATTAAATTTGAGGGCCTCATTTTCTAGTAGATTTTGGGCACCAGATTTTCCTTCAACCACAAACTGAAAATATTCATCTTAGTACAATTATGGAAGTAAGCACCAGATACTAATATACACATCTAAGGACATTTTTTTTTTTTCTTAGAAGGTTCATATAAGTCCACGAAACTTGTCAGTAAATATGCTCTTAGTATAATCACTATCATTTTGGGTGTGTAAAAAAATGATCGGATCTGAATTTCTTTTCATTGGTTTTAATATCTGGCACACCAAAATGCCGGTTTATTCATGCCACTTGAGATAATTTTCCTTCAGTCCTTTACAGTGGCCCCTTAGACACATTCCAGAGACAACACACATATATATATATTGTTGTTGTTGTTGTTGTTTGTTTAAACACGACATTGCCCAGAATTTGTTCAGGAGTTGAAGGGAGAAACTGCTGATCCAATCACAAGGTGTTCTTGGCACCTAGGAGGGCCCGAGTTGGGACAGGCAGATTTGGGTTCTGCAGTGGGAATGCTCAGCGCAGCGCAGCGTCAGCGATGGTGACGCCCCGGGACGATCTGGGCGGCTTCCCCGCTGGGCAGACCAGGGGTGTGGGAGAGCGGGTAGAGGGTGGGCCTGGGACCGCTTTCCCGAGAGCGAGCGCCCGCCCGGACGGCCACGGGGAGAGAGATGGCAGGCTCGGGCAGCTCCCCAGCGGCTCCCGCGGTGATAAAACTTGAGAAATAACTAGGAGGGGCTGCTCTACGTCTCCTGGGTCCAATCCGGTTTCAGGAGAGAACACGCTCCCGGGCAGACAAGCCTGAGAGAGGCCAAAGCGACTACAAGACAAGCAACAGCCAGCAAAGCTCCTCCCGCGCCTTTGCTCTGGGCTTCGCCGCCCTGCGCCCGCATTCTCCTGCCACTGTCCCGCGCAGGCAGGGATGGCCGCCGCCGGTCTCCGGGAGCCACTGCATGAAGCCCTCTGCATGCAACTGCTGCTGACCCTCTTGGTGAGCCATCGGTCCCGGTCCCTATCTTAATTATGGAGCCGGGATGGCGAAGGGGGTCGATCAGTCGTGGTCGCTGCGGGTGGGTGTGATGGGGTGGTAGGGGACAAAATGGACCCAAAGGTAACATTCACTGTTCGGTTCAGTTCTGCCGAGCAAGATACAGGCCCCAAGTTCAGTCTTGGGGTGGAGAAAGAAAAAGGATCTTTGAGGGGCGGCTGTATACTCAGATTGTTTTAGCCTAATTGTGTGAATCATGCGTTGCTTTCCAACTTCTCCGCACTTGGCTGAGAGCCCTCGTGGGTGGGCAGGGAACTGGGACTCGCTATACTCTTCTGGCTCGCAGGGTGGGATGGTAAAGGTAACAGGGCGCGCCTTTGGGTGGAGAGGGACAAAGGATGATTGTTGGTCAGTTAGGATCCTGGAAGGAGCAAAGACAGACGTGAGATGGGGCTGAACAAACTGCCACTGCTTGCCCTGCTCTAAGATTCCTGTTGACCTCGAATGGGGACGTTTGTGAATGGAGTGGTCGGACCTGTGCCCCTGAGTACCCTGTGGGGGTTTCTCAGAGAAACGGGTTTCCTGGCTACGCGTCTCCTAAAGGCTGCTCAGGAGTTCGCCCAAACTATCCCCCCCCCCCCCTTGTCACCCAGCCCGCAGCGATGTCTGTCTGGGGAGCGAGGGTGTGGGAAGGTTGGGCAAGGGTTGCTCTTGGGGACATGGTGGTAGCACGGATGGCCCGGTGGCTAGGACTGGAGTGAAGCTTAAGAATGAAATCAAGGTCGGTTGGGATGACATAGGAAGCAGTGGGATGGGTGGTACTTAGTCCGGCTCTAGGAAGCCCTTTGGCCCTGCAGAGACCCACTAAGGGTTTCTTTGCCTTTTGGCTGAGGACAAGTTTCGCTTGGACAAGAAGTTCTCAAAGAACCCAAGGAGACTTGATAAAAATTGGGAAATCTGACAGCAGTTATCTGTGAAACTTCACACCTAACCAGAGTGACACTTGGGACCTAGGGGAAAGAGCTACAGACTTCCTCTTGTCCAAACATGGGCATGAGGTCTGGAGGGTGAAAGGACTGTGTCTACCAAGTGGGTTCACTGTGGCCAAGCCGGTCTTGGGATTCCCTCACCCTCAAGTAGGACGAGTGGGTCCAAACTTTATTCTGTCTTTAAATGGGAGAGCTATGAATACTGGGTTAGTAGTTGTGATCTAAGATATATCTGCAGGCAAGAAATTGTACAAACAAGGGCATGACCAGCTCTGCAACCGTTCCCACAAAATGAGTTCAAGAACTGACTCCTTACACATGGGAACTGCTGGCAAAATGTATTCTGTGATATTTCGAAGACATTTCCTGCATTTCTATGAAAAACCTTTAATTTGGTGTTTTGTGTTTTCTCTGAGAAGGGATTAGGGAACGGGGAGAAGAAACCGCAGGTACTATGTTTCCAGATTCCCAGTGTTTGCTCCAGGGGAGGATGCGGAAGACACCTAGCTGTCCTGACCCAGAGTCACAATAGGGGTAGGCAGTACCAGTGCCAAAGTGGGTAGAAGTGAAACAGAGAAAGCTCCAGCTCTGGTCTAGGACATACTCCTTCAGGATTATTTTAAAAAGGAATTTTAGTAGTGTACTTACTAAAATTAAGTAAGTATATTTGGAGACCTGGAGAGTTTACACAGAATGGTAATTTCTTTCATCTGCAACCCTCAATTTACAAATTCTTTGGGTCCTGATGGGTACATTAAGACCTCAATTGATCCTCTCTTTTCTGTATGTTCTTCCAACTTTGAGTATGTCATTATTGGCATATCATTTTAGAAAAACTGTTCATATTCTAGAAACTAATGGGTCTCTTCAAAAACAATTGCTTGTTCTAAGGAGAAAGCTTTTCAAAGGAAGTCTTAACACCAATCTGAGATTTCTAACACGGTAGCCTTCTCACGGAGCTGTGCCAGAAGGTAGAGGAATTTTCCCAATTTGCACTTTTCTTTTCCTGTTTCTCTTTCCCTCTGTTCTTTCCTCAACCATACTATAAACTGCTGTCAGAGAGTTTCTATTAAACACACACACACAAACTGAGGAGAGGAGAAAAATAGGAAAGAAACATGTTCAGCAATCTCACTATTTAAATTTTTTAAGTGTCTTTCTGAGTGTTTATTCTCTCTTTTTTTGGGAGGGGGGGCTGTATGGGGGTTGAATTCAGGGGCACTAGGCCAGCCCTCCTACTTTGTATTTTATTCAGAGATAGGGTCTCACTGAGTTTCCTTGCCATAGCTAAGGCTGGCTTTGAATTTGCAATCCTCCTGCCTCAGCCTCCTGGGCCGCTGGGATTATAGGCTTACCCATTGTGTCTGGCCAGAGGGGTTTTTTTTTTTTTTTTCAATTTAGTTTTTAATTATAGTTGGACACAATAACTTCATTTTATTTATTTATTTTTATGTGGTGCTGAGGATCAAACCCAGGGTCTAGGCAAACCCTCTACCACTGAAACATAACCCCAGAGTGTTTTCTCTTTTAATGTAAGAAAAATTATTAGGGATGGTGAAAACTAGTTTTCATTAGATAAGTTGTCTTCTCAATGTTACAAATAGTAGGACTCTTTAAAATATGTGTTTAATAGTGTTCTCCATATCAAATCTACCTTGAGAATGGTATCATTCCCATTTATATGCTATAAATGATATATTTTCGGATATAGTGTATCATTTGGCTAAGAGGACTTTTCTTCCAAAGAAACTAAAGTGGTAACATTTGGCATATGAACCCCTCCTCCATACACTATTGTACTTTTCCCTCTTGGGATATATATGAACTTTACCTACACCTGGTGTTGACAAGTGTACATTCCAATCTTTTCAGGTTTTATAACATTGATCAATGAGAATGGTGTGTGACTCCTTTATGAGACTTTTTTGACATACCCATACTTTTTAAAATAGAAGGGAACACAACAATTTATACTGACTTATATGCTTGCCAAAAACCAAAACAACAACAACAACAATAACAACAAAAAGATTTAGGCAAGTAAAGTAAGTAAATGAGAAGGAGTTCATTTTACAGCCACAATCTTAAGAAAGTCAAATTTTAGTATATATTTAAACTGATGCATTATTAGTTACTTTTGTAAAACAAAATTGTTGATGTTCATATTGAGATGCAGCTAGACCCAGAAGCCACCTCTGAATGACTAAATGAATGTACACCCATGCACATTTTTTGGTTCTGTTGTCATCCCCACAGCAGTTGTCTTCCATATATGGCACCTGCAATTAATCATACTTTCCTTTTAGCCAGAATTTCCATCATAAAATGAGATTGGTTATAAGGAAATTTATTAGAATGATCTAAGTACTTTGAATATAAAGAAGTAAATTTTGCCATTTACCTTCCAAGTGCTAAGAATTTGAAAGGTCCTATTTCCATTTTGTAGAAGGCAAGTGTCCACAAGAGAAATAAAAAAAATTAAAATTTTGTTATCTTTTTGCTCAGTCAAGAGAATCCCCTTTACATTTCAGATACCACATACATTTCTTTTTTTTCCCTTTCAGTACTGAATATAAATTTTAACAAGTCCACAGAATGAACAACCATTACTATAACATTTCCATTTCCTTAAAAAGAAGGCTCATGCCCATTACAATCCCTTTCCATTTCTACTCCCAGTCCTAGGCAACTACTAATCTGTCTCTATCTAGTCAGTTGCTTTGGTGGGGATATTTCATGTAAATGAAATTATACAACAGGAACCTTTTGTTCACTTATTTTTACTGGGAATAATTATTTGTCTATGTAGTAGCATGCATTTGTTTCTTTTTATAGCTGAATAATATTCCACTTTACCAATATTTACCATTTTGCTATCCATTCATCAGTAGATATACGTGAGAGTTTTTTTTAATACTTCTTGGTCATTGTGAATAATGCTGCTGTGAATAGTCATGTCCATGCTTTTATGGAGACATAGGTTTTCATTTCTTTTAGACAAAGTAGGATTACAGAATCATAGCCTGAGTTTATGCCTAACTCTTTGAGGAGCTACTGATCTGTGTCCCAGGTATTTGCACCACTTTACATTTCCACTATCAATGCAGGAAGCTCTCATTTTTTCTACAACCTCATCAACAATTGATTGTTTTTTCTCTTGTTTATTTTAGCCATCATAGCAGGTATCTCATTATGGTTTAAATTTGTATTTTCCTAATGTCTAATGAGGCTGGGCCTCTTTTAATCTATGTAAGGTCCATTTATATAACTTCTTTACATAATATCTATGCAAATTCTTTGCCTACTTTTGTGTCATTTTGTTATTGAGATATAAGGTATCTTCATATATTATTTATATAGGTCACTTATTGTTATATAATTTGAAAATATTTTCTCTCATTCGCTGAGTTATATTTTCACTTTGCTTATATCATTTGAAAAGCAAACATTTTACATTTTGATTGTGTTGTTTATTAATTTCTTGATCACTGTGTTTTTGGTGTTATATCCAATAAATTGTTGCTTGACTCAGGAACATGGACATTTACTCTCAAGTTTCCCTTTAAATAGTTTTAGTTTTTGCATCTGGGTCCGCAATCCATTTTGAATTAATTTTTGTGTGTGGTATAATTTGGGGGTTCATATTCACTTTCACTGAATGAGGATATCTGATTTTCTCAGCACTATGTGTTAAACAGATTTCTTTCTCTTGAATTTTCTGGAAGCTAACAACAAGTGAAGTTATTTCCAGAATTTTAATCCTACTCCACTTATCCACATAATTATCTTATTGCCATTTCAAACTCTGGCATCTATTTAACCTTATAGTTAGTTTTGAAAATGGAAAATGTAAGTCTTCCAACTTTGTTCTTTGTCAAGTCTATTTGGACTCCCTTGCATTTCAATAAGGATCAATTTTCAGCTTCTTAAAAAAAAAAAAGAAAAAGATAGCTGCGATGTTGATAGGGGTTTATTAAATCTGTACATGAGTTTGGGGAATATGTCTTTTAATCCATGAATATAGATGCATCTCCACTTATTTGGGTCTTTTTAAGTTTTTTTTTTTTCACTAAAATTTTATTGTTTTCATAAAGAATTCTGTACTTGTTTGACAAAATTTGTCCCAAAATATTTTATTCTGATTATATTGCATGTGGATTGCAAGTGATATTGCAATTTTTATTTGTAGTTGATTTGAAGGAGTGCCTCAGCTCTGCAGACCTTTTCTACTCACGTCATTCTACTTTGTTTAGTTTTGTTTTCAGATTTTTCATTGCTCGTGTACAGGGATGTAATTAATTTTTGTATGTTCATTTGTATCCAGTTCAGCCTTGCTGAATTCATTAACTTTTTTTTTTTGGTGGGGGAATAGTTATTCAATGGACTCCTTAGGAGATTCTACAAACAAGATTATGTTATCTGTGAATAGAGATAATTTTACTTCTTCCTTCTCAATTTGGGTTTAATTTTATTTTCTTGTGTAATTACCCTGTCTTGTTTAATTACCAGTACAATGTTGAATAGAAGTAGTGATAGTGAACATTATTATATTTTTCTTGATGTAAGAGGAAAGTTTATTCATTAAGTTGGAATTAGTTGCAAATTTTTCATAGATGCCCTTTATCACATTGAGCAAGTTCCCTTAGATTTTTGTCAATTGCTTGTTCAGCATTTATTGAGATTCTCAGGTAGTTTTTGTTCCTTACTCTGTACTGTACTAATGTGTTCTTTGTTTATTCTAGGTCTTCACTTTTGCTGGTGAAGCCTGCAAAAGGGTGATATTTAATGTACCCTCTAAGCTAGAGGCAGACAAATTGATTGGCAGAGGTGAGAAATTGCAAAACAATCTCTTTATGTTTTTAATTTTTTTTAATATGATACTGTGTTTGAACTCAAGGCTTCACTCATGCTAGGCAAGTGCTCTACCACTGATCTACACCCTGAACCCTGCAAAACAATCTTTTAAAAATATAAATTTAGTTTACTCAGGCTTGAAAGGATACAATATACTATCTTTGCCTCTCTGGAATTGGCCTGAATCTAACTGTAAGTATACAAAATTCAAAATTATTTTAAACATTTTCTTTGCTTTTTATGACTCTTTTGGTTCTAGCATAAGTGTTCTCATCCATGTTTTTGTAGTCATTTGTGTTTTAATAGTTTAAAAATTCCACAAAGAATTATACATAAAGCATAATTCTTTCAGTATTCCAGATTTCTAAGCATTAGAGAAATATATATGAAGAGCTGAGAGAATCAGAGCAGTATCTTAATCAGTGCTTTTGCTACATTGAGCAACATAAAAATGTGAGTCATTCCATTCAAAACTAGCTCTGCTCAGAGGGGCTGTCCTAGTAGATGCGGAGAATATTGGAGGGAAGCATCATGACTTTTTTTTTTTTTAAGGTATAGTGTCTTCCAGAGATATCAAATCTTACTTTTTCAACAAAATATTTCATTACTAGTTAAAAACCCTCAGATAACTTTTGTAAACAAATGACAACTTTATTCCTATGGGGAGGAAAAAAACGAATGGATATAGAGAGGTCTGGGGTATTTCTTTAGGGGAATACATCAGAATTTATCATTTGGCTAAAAATGTGAGAATAAGAGAAATATTCACTTATTTTGGCTAAACATCTCCACCTGTGACAGATTCAGATTAAAGTGAAAGTACTACACATACATATATAGTATATGGATCCTTTGGGAGGATTAATTTAATTAATACTCAATTATTAATTTATCTGTCTGGATTCTTCAAAAGTATGTAGATAAAGAATGGGATGAGAACCAGATATATTTATATATTTCCATTATCTTTTACTAAAGGTCAAAATTTCTAGGGAGGGAAGACACCATGTAGAGTTTTTAGTGGGATACCAGAAAGTCAGACCCCATACATACAACCTTGGACTCATGGGGGGAAAGTACACAGAAGAGAGCCAATGGGCAGAATTCAAAGGTTGATTCTTCTTTCTTGACTGTTTGCCTAACCCCATTGTTCTTTGTGCTCATGTGTAAAATTTCTGAGTGAAGACAACTTAAAAGACTTACAGTGTATTGTTAAGGGAAACTTTTCTGTGTGTTTATTCAGGTGTATGTGGGGGTGTGTAGCTCAACTTTGTCACGATTTAAATAACTACTCCTCTTTAATTGGAAGGTCACTTTCATAAGCCTATGAGAAGCTTATTAAGGCTTAAGACACCGTGTTTGATAGAAATATGCAATTGAGAATTATTTTTTTAATTAGAATAACATTTTCTAATAATGTAAGAGGACTAGTTCATATATTTATTAAATATAAAGTGGTTTATATAATTTCACTTCTTGGTGTTCTGGAATATTATAGAAATGATTTTAGTATACTTTTTCTTTTTGTACGTGTTTCTACCTTATAATTTTTTTTTTTATCTGCAGTTGATTTGAAGGAATGTCTCAGGTCTGCAGACTCCATCCAGTCAAATGATCCTGATTTCAGAGTTCTGGATGACGGTTCCGTGTACACAGCCAGGGCCATTGTGTTGTCTAGTGAGAAAAGATCATTCACCATAGGACTTTCTGACAGGAAGACACAGACCCTGAAAGAGATTTATGTGCTCCTGGAACACCAGAAAAAGGTACATCAAATATTTCCAGGCATGATGTTTTTTTTTTTTTTCAGTAAAACACACTCATTAAAAATTGCCAAGAGGACCAAAGGATAAATAGTATATTTTCCTCTCCTTCCTTTCCTCTTCCCGTTACCCTCTCTCCCCTTTTCTCTTTCTCTCCACACCACTACACACTGGCTTTGGTTTTACTCTGTTAAAATCTAAGGGATACCCCCTCTGTGAAGTTTTCTTCCATCTCTAAATTTTGGTTAATGACTTTTATGCCCATCATCAATTTGACAATCGTACTATTATAGCATTGAGGTTTTTTTTTTTTATTAGTGCAAACAATAAAAAAAATCATGATGAATGGGGATGTGAAGGAACTCACAAAATGCTGAAAGCTTAGATCGTGTTACTCCTATTCTATGTTAACTGCACAAATGATAAAGTTGATTAAAATGACTGCTTAGCACTTGACTCAGTGTTTAATATAACTATTTATTTTCATCAAATCTAATGTCTCCCTTGCTATACATCCTGAAATGAAATGAATATCACTAAAATGTCCAATAGAACTTTTCTGTCATGACAGGAATATTCTCTGATCTGCACTGTCTGGTATGGTAGTCCAGTAAAAATGACTACTGAGACATGTGACTAGTGCAGCTGATGGATACAACTTTTCATGTTATTTAATTATAGTTAATATAAATAAGCCCATGGCTAATGATGGCCAGTGGCTACCATATAGGAAAGTGTAGATAGAGTGTTAAGGCAGTGAAGGACACACATATTATTTTTGTGGTTCACATGAGAATGTGAGGCTTTAACAGGAAGAACAGATAAGTGCTGTGCAGAGTGAGAGGGTTCTTTTTGTTTTGTTTTATTTTTGTTTGCCATGCTGGGATCCAATCCAGGGCCTTGAGCATACTATGAAAGTGCCCTATTGCTGAGTTTCACACCCTCACTTCCTACTGATGGTTATAGAGAGGATGCATTCTCTATTTAGGCCAGAGTAGAACTAAGAGTATAGTGATTTTCCTAACCTATAAGTATGGTCAGCACTGGGAAGGTATGCAAAGGAAATTCTCTAGTCAAGAAATCTTTAATATCTGTATACATTCTTGTACTTATAATGAGCAAAGATTTATTAATTGGTTTTAACTTGAGCATGGAAATTCCTATTCGAATCTCTAGAGAGACTTTATGTTTATAGGCTGCCCACCATTTTACAATAAAGCAGACTGTGATGCTTTTGTTTATGTATTCTTTCTTTAAATTCAGATGTTGAAGAAAAGACACACTAAAGAAACTGTTCTCAGGAGAGCCAAGAGGAGATGGGCACCTATTCCTTGTTCAATGCAAGAGAATTCCCTGGGCCCCTTCCCTCTGTTTCTTCAACAAGTAGGTCTATATTTTTTCTGTTTATGAGTGTTTTATTTATGAGAGTCTTTTTTGTTCAGGTTTAGAAGGTCATAGTAAAGACAGTAGAATGAATCAGACATAAATTTTCTATGTTCATAAATGAATATACTACCAGTGTAATTCCACATCGTGTACAACCACAAGAAAAGGATCTGAATTAGATCTAAGTTATACTCCGTATATGTCTAGCACGTCAAGATACATCTCTACTATCACATATATCTAAAAAGAACACATAAATAAATAAATTGATTAAATATGTTTATGAAGTATAATAAAAAACAAAGTCAAAAAGTTATTAAAATACTGATGATATCAGATGGACTCTATAGCCATTGAATGATCTTTATTCACTTATTCATTCATTTAGCAGATAGTTACTGAGCACCTACTATGTTCTGTGGCAGGCATTGCTTTAGGTATTAAAGATGGAAACAAGTTTAGTCTTGGCCTTTGCTCTGTGTAGTTCATTGACTTAGCAAAAGGAGGTAGAAATAGATAAATGATTATAACTCCTGGTAAGGACTTCAATGTCAGAGATATAACCATTAGAGTTAGCTGGTAATGCATGTGTTAAACACCAAGTCCTCAGATCAGGTATTGAAAACAAGAAAGAGCTCAAGGGAAGAGTTGTTTGAATTGAGACCTGAAGGATGGGACAGTTCTGTGCAGGTAAATAGTTGTGGAAGAAGAGGGAAGTAGAGGGAAGTACAGAGATGAGAGGAATGAGAGCAAGCCTGGCCCCTTAAAGGAGCACTGGAGCACTGCTCCCAGGCATGATAAGGGTGGAGCAGAGGGAAGGGGCAGAAACAGCAGGTATGTATCAAAGCTCGAAAAGCCCTGTGCATTTTCCTAGGAAGTTCCACTGCATCTTAAAATCAGGGAGACAGTTTAAGCAGTATAGAAACAGGATCAGGTTTAAACATGCTCTATATGGAGCATGGTTATGAAAGCAATTGCTGAAGTAAGTCTATGGCCTCGTGCTTGTTTCTTTGTCCCTTAAATTTCTTTACTGCGATTGCTTTTTAAGACTGTTGTGATCTGTGTGCCACTTATTTAACTTTTCAATATTCTGTTTTTATTTTTTTCTAAACAAAAATTATTTTTTAGTTTTTTAGGTAGACACAATTTTTATTTTTATGTGGTGCTGAGAATTGAACCCAGTGCCTCATGCATGCTAGGCGAGCATGCTACCACTTGAGCCACATCCCCAGTCCCCCACTCAGTTTTTGTTCTACCCAGCACTTGACCCTTTCTTCTTCCTCAATGAATATCTTACCTTAAACAGTGATGAGGCATGTTGAGAAATGACTCCTGATTATTGACGTTATCCTGATCATAGATAGTTTTAGTCACTGCATTACTAAACCTCTCTGTCCTTAATTCCTTCTAGCAAACCATTCAACCAGTTATCCTGGTGATTGTTGGATTCATTAATTTGACTGTGGTAATCATCACACGATATATATCTATAAGGGCAACTCATCATGTTGTATATACAATATTTATTTTCAAAAAATTTAATTAAAAATACTTAAGTTTTTAAGTGTCTAATTTTTTAAAAAAATCATTTAAAAATTATCAATGTTACTCTTTTTGATAGTCATCAATGACTTTCTATCTTCATTTTCTACAAGGAAAATCTGGCTTCCTTGGAATCACCTGCCTGATGTGGCCCCTCTCATCTCATTACTGGCTAATCTCCTACTCTCCTCCTGGCTTTTCTGCTCCAACAATAGTGGCTTTTTTTTGCAGAACTTTGAACACTCTGGGGACTACCCTAGCCTGATTCCGTTGTACTTCCTGTTTTCTCTGTCAGGAAGAATCTTCCCTGTTTTTTCTTATAGCTAGCTCATTCTTGTAATTTTGTGAGCTCCTCTCTCTAGTGTACATTTCAATTCCCCCACCAGTATGGGAGATCCTGTTTGCCTCAACCTTGTGAACAATGGGTATTATTTTTCTTTTCTATTGAATTCTTCTCTTTAAAACAAAAAATATATATGAATACATCAGCTGAATTTTTTAAAGATAGCATTTTAATTTTAATTTCTCACATATACATTTTTCCCTTGTAGGTTCAATCTGATGCAGCACAGAATTATACTGTCTTCTACTCAATAAGTGGGCGTGGAGTTGACCAAGAACCTTTAAATTTGTTTTTCATAGAAAGAGACACTGGAAATTTGTATTGCACCCGGCCCGTGGATCGTGAGGAATATGATGTTTTTGATGTAGGAATTTTATTGAGAAATATGACTTTATTTTTTTATTAAATTGTTCTTCCTTTAGTACTCCACCTACTCTTTCTTATCTTCTTGCACTCTATCTTAGAGGGTATCTTAAAATCAAAGGAACATAGAGTGTGCCATAATTTGGAATGCTTGGTCAATATTTCATCTTAACTTTTGTTAGGAAATCCTGAAATGAAGCAAAGGAATTTAATTATATTTGAATGTAAATTCCAGTACCTTTGGAGGAATTTGGTTTTGTTTATGAGATACTTTCTCTGGTCACTGGTACCTTTTCTTCTCTCCAGTACTTGTCCAGAGTTCAAATAGATCCTACTTCTCTACTGCTTTACATTTTTGTTTTCTTTCCACATTTATGACTTTGTAATCCTGTCTGAAAATTAGATGAAGAAATAAAAGTGAAAGAAATAAAACCAAGCTCAAACAAAGGCTAGTAAACAAGCATTCTGATAGAGAAAAGCTTGTAATCAAAGACAAATAAGTCAGACAATTTTCATTGTAATGTGGTAAATACTGTGTATGATGATTTGGGGGTTCATTAATTTGACTGTGGTAATCATCACACAGTATATATCTGTATATTCTCCCTGGTGGGTAGGAGGAAGGATTCCCTATTGGAAACAGAGATTCTGTTTTTATAGGCGGAAAGAGTTTCTGGGCCAGCAAACGTGGGAGACATCCCCCATATAATATACTTTACTTTTGCTTAGAAAATGTTCAACTCAGTGAATACAGTATATTTCTATAAATAGAGTGTATTTCTATACAGACTGAATAGAAATACATTTTATTTGACCATATATTGCCTTTGGTTAATTAGCAATGGAGAAATTAGTAAGTGTATTTTGTTAGAAAAACTCTAGCAAATATGTGATCTATAAGGTAAAATAATAAAAGGGCTTAAAATGGAAAGATTGGGAATTATTACTTTATGTAAATCACATAGTGGGGATTTTTCCCATTGCAGTGACATTATTTATTCTTCCAATGTGACTTTATGATTATAGAGAAAGTAAGGTCTATAATCCAAGTTATTATAGCCCAAATAATGCCTCAGAACAGCATACAGAGTTCCCGATTTTGCTATATTCTGACCTAGGTTTTATTTGAAGTGAAGCCATTTCTACCAAATACTAAAATTTCTTTGCTATAAAATGTTTCTCCATTTGGTGCTTTGATCTAAACAGCATCAAATACAAATCTTTGAAATTGTTGCTGAAAATATTTGCAGTGAAAATAGTTGATAGAGCATCCTATCCTTTTGCTCTAATTGATATTGACTTTTGAAGCTACTTTTCCTGTTTTATAGTTGATTGCCTACGCATCAACTGCAGATGGGTACTCGGCGGATTTACCTCTTCCACTACCCATCAAAGTGGAGGATGAAAATGACAACCACCCTATTTTCACAGAAACAATTTATAATTTTGAAGTTCCAGAAAGTAGTAGACTTGGTAAGGCTGTTTCTATATTAAATATGTTTGTGTGCATTTTGGAGACATTGATTTTTTTTTTTTAATACTCATGGCCAGGTCATTGTGAGGTAACACTAGATTAGTACCTACTTATTAGAAAACTTTTATTCACATTCTATTAACATGTATCTTACCAGGTGTTTCAGTAATCTTTTTAGCATTGTCAATGTGACACTAATGGACTATAATGGCAGCCAACAGTTATTCAAGCTTTGTATCATATTTGACTTATGTATTTTATTTCATTTTCTTATTATGTGGGTTTATTACTATTGTCACCTCCAGGGGGAAATGAGCAATAAAACTAAAAAGTAGTGAAGATTTTTAAATGAGGTTTCATATAGAGAGGTGTTAAATGACATCCACTGAGAACACAATTTTTTAAACATTTTTTTGTAGTATCTCTTCTTTCAAAACTACTACTTCAATACTTCCAATTTAGAATGAATACTGGAATAACATTAGAAAAAGTTACATAATGCATTCCCCATCCTAAACACTCTCACATGTGGAAAATCAAAGTATTTCAGTTTACTTGGCCCCTAAATGTAGCATTCATGATGTCTTCTGAGACTTGTAAAATGAAGAATAGGTATCCTGTAATAAAGTTGAAAGAATGTGCACCCCATCATGAAGGGTGACTTTTCTAACTCATCTATTAAGTTTTCTCAGGGTCACTTAGATTTTTGCAGCATTATTTCAATTATTTTTCCTCTTTATATTTTTCTTTGATAATTTGTTGTCATCAATGTAAACCTGTTTATTATCTACATGTACAATTAAAAAACACAACGATCATTGGTTTGGAGTTTAGAAAACAGAATTTTTCATGGCGGTTCTCTCATGAATTCATGAGAACTCAGGGAAGTTACTTTGAGTTCTCTCACTTGTAAAAAGAGCTAATTACATTAGATGATCAATACTGTTTTTTAGCTTCACAATTCTATGACTCTGTTTCATTTTTCCTTTCTCAAAAATAGAGAAAACAGTTCCAGAATTTTTATATTGAGGATTCTGCTTTTTTTTTTTTTCAGTAGCAGTAGAGAACCTAGGGTGAATACTTTGATGCCACCATCAACACCTGGTTCTTGAAGTAATCACATCAGGAGATTTATGCCATTTAAGGCTTTCATACTAAGAAGTTGAAAGAAAATGAATCAGAGCTTAGAAAACAACAACAAACAAATCATAAAAAGGAAATACTGGGCAATTGGACTATTAAAGGTCAACCTGACTATCTATATGATCTTATTCTAAATAGCCCTTAGTTTAGCACTTACTTAATCAAGAGTTTAATTTGCAAAAATCTGAATTATTTAGGAGACATGGTTTATTCTTCCAGCTAGGTTTGTTATTGCAAAGTATAAGAGTATATATTGAAATAATTTTTATTGCCATTTTTTAGTAATGCATTATCAAGCATTTTAAATTGTAAGCAAAATACAAGCTGATTCTCAGCATTAAAATGTTTTATTATTCATATAAAGTCATCTTTATTAATTCTATGTAAAGAGAATTACCTCTGGTAAGAAATACATTTTGAATGAGGAGTTCACCATCACTCTTAAAGTTTGAAAAGTATAGATACTTCTAAACATGTTTTGCAATTGTGGAAATTAAAAGTTCTTTTTTTTTTTTTTTTTTTTGGTACCAGGGATTGAACTCAGGGGCACTCAACCACTGAATCACATCCCCAGCCCTGTTTTGTGTTTTATTTAGAGACAGGGTCTCACTGAGTTGTTTAGTGCCTCACTCAGTTGCTGATACTGGTTTTGAATTAGCAATCCTCCTGCTTCAACCTCCTGAGCCACTGGGATTACAGGTGTGCGCCACTGCGCTGGGCTTAAAAATTCTTTTAAATGCACAGGTACAACAGTGGGAGTGGTATGTGCCACAGACAGAGATGAACCAGACACAATGCACACACGTCTGAAGTACAGCATTTTGGAGCAGAATCCGAAATCACCTGGGCTCTTTTCTGTGCATCCCAGCACAGGTGTGATCACCACAGTTTCTCACTACTTGGACAGAGAGGTAATAGCCACATTTTGCAGAATGCCATTTTACTGGGAGTTGAGCGCCTTTTGCTCCTTTGCTATAATTTGTTATCCTATGGATTAAGAATTTATTAATTTATTACAGTTTTAAGACAATAAGGATTCATTGCATTTTTTCTGTCCTTTACATTCTATTTCCTTGTCTGTGGTTTCTTGGTCCCTGTTCAATAAAGGCTCCAGTTCTCAGGTAGGACAATAAGTTTTGCTTATTTCATGCATATAGATCATAACTTGATCCCTCTTCAGTTATTATAGATGTACATACTTTTTATCAGAAAAGGATCAGTTCAGATAAAGGTGTTGAATCATTAAAATTCTGTAACACTATTTCAATGATATTAATAGTATATTGTCATTCATATAGTAATTTCTGCTCAAATTATTTATGCATAGATTTATGTGGTTTTTGTAATTTCCTTGTTTGACTAGATAGGTGCTATGTCTAACCTATAGAGGAGAAATGTCACGGTCAGAAAGACTGAATTGACCAATTCCAATTATTTCACAGAAACTTCCAATCTTTTGTTTTTACTGTTTCTCTGTCCACTCTGTCAGGCTACATTTAAATCAGAATTATATCTCATTAACTGAGACAAAAGAATCAATTTCATATCTATAAAATAGCTTTATTGGAACACTTCAATGATCCCTATTATGAGAATAAAATAAATAGTAGGGTTGACATGCTAAGGAGATTATGAAAGAGAAATCAATGTAATTGACACCAAAGACATAAGAGAATCTATAGAAAGGAATTGAATGTAATCTAAAAGTTGTAGTTACCATCATTTTAATTTTTTCAGGATTGGAGCATTTATGTGGTAAAGCACATAACGATAATAACAAATAAGAAAGATTGAAAGGGATAATGTGAATGTTTTTGTATCTTTGGTACATGTACAGTTAACATGGCAATCAAGCAAGACAAGGTTTTCCCATTTATTGCAAATGGAAATAGATGATGTTTAGAAATATTAACTATTTTAAGATTATAAAATGTATTTGTTCCAGTTTAGGGGAAATCCAGGTGTGTTTGCCTCATGTAAAAAAAATAATCTATTGGAATTTTGTGTGGAACAGTCGGAGTGTGTTGTAGAGAACCACACAGGAACTAAAGAAATGAATAAGGGAGAGAAAGAGACTGAATTTAGGTGAATGGAAACACAGTGTATCAGACAGTCCTGAAGTTTTGGGGAGGGACATTGTATAGTGGGGATTTCCACTGTGGAAAGGAAACTGGGCAAAATGAAGACTGAGGGATGAGAGAGAGCACAGGATCCAACAAAGAAACCAACAGAAGGCCAAAAATGAATAAAATAAGAGGCTACAATGATGAATGTTTCACAATCTAATGAATTAATTTCACATCACCACACCATGTGCAGAAGTCAACAGTGGCTTCCTAATTGTTCAATCCAACAGTTATGTCTCTGCTTCTAGTTGGCACTTATGAAAACTGTCTTCCCTTGGATTTCCGGTTCCCCTCATTTCACTGATCTTTCCTTTTTAACGTGCTTTGCATTGACTTCTTATTTTCTCTATGCTTCAAATGCTATTGTTCCTCATGTCCTCAGCTCTTCTCATCCTGTACTGTCTCCTGGATAATCTGATTCCCACCACAATTTCAACCACTCTCTACATAATGATGATGCCCAGGTTGGTATTTCTGCCCATGATCTCTCCATTAAGTATGGAGACATATACCCAGGTACTTCTAAATTTCTTTCATTCAATTTACCTTAGGCACGCAAAATTCAGTATTTGTAAAATAAAACTCTTATTTTTATCCCTTCACTCTATAGTTCACACTTTCAGAGAACTGTCTCTCTTTCTGCATCTCCAGCATTGGCCAGTCATATTCCTGTCCACCTGTCCAAGTAGACACTTATGCATCATACTTAACCAGTTCTCTCTTTTCTTCTTAAGTTGTATATGGAATCTACTATCAAGTCCTACTCCATTGTAATTCCCAAGTGCTTTCCTGTTACCCTTTCCTCTGTCCCTATTGCTTCTGCCTCAGGTTTGGACACCAGCCTTAGGTTATTGTAGTTTGTGAGTGAGCTCATTTAGCTTACTCCAAATTATGCTCAATCTTCTTTAAGACTCTTCTTTCTAAAACTCAAATGTTTCTACATTGCATTTTCTCTGCTTCCCCTAAAACTTTCCCCTATTGTCTGTTAAAACATAAACCTAAGTTCTTAGTATGTCATTGTAATTTAACCTCTGCCTACGTTTTCAGTTTTACCTTTCTCTACCAGATTCTTAGAATATATGGAAGTACAGAAATCAAATTAAAGCATGAAAATAGAAAAGGGTACAATTGAGGCTTCCTTTATGAAATTAAACAAAAGTATCTAAGATTAAGCATTGGCTTTGTTTTCAGGTTATAGACAAGTACACATTGATAATGAAAGTCCAAGACATGGATGGTCAATTTTTTGGATTGTCCAGTACATCAACTTGTATCATAACAGTAAAAGATTCAAATGACAATGCACCTACTTTCAGACAAAATGCTGTAAGTATATAATATAAAAATCTGTCCGTCTTGTCTCTTTTTTTTTATTAATCTGAATTAATAAAATATTTTTCATACTTTGAAACACATGTAATTCATGAATAATGTTAAAATTTATGTACATTATATAATACTTTCATTTATTAATACTATAGTATTTATATGATCTACCTCATAGGCCAATGACATTCTAGTCTTCTCATGTAGGGAAGTTCTTTTATTTAAAAGATAACATTGAATGAAATAGTTCTACTTATGATTCATGGTCTTAAAATAATCTATAAGAATAAATGTTTTTTTTTTTTGTGTGTGTGTGTGGTATGTTTAACTACTGAACCACATCTGAGCCCCTTTTAGTTTTTGAGACAGGGTTTCACTAAGTTGCTTAGGGCCTCGCTAAGTTGCTGAGGCTGTCTTTGAACTTGGGATTCTTGTGCCTCAGCTGCCTGAGCTGCCGGAATTACAGGTGTGTGCCACCATGCCTGGTGCCCAGCTAAGAATAATTATTTTTAAAGAGGAGGAAACATTTTACTTTCTTTGTAAAAATTTTCTTTACAAATCAAATTTTTAATGAATTCTGTTTCTTTCAGTATGAAGCAACAGTAGATGAAAATACATATAATGTGGAAATCTTACGAATACCTATAGAAGATAAGGATTCAATTAATACTGAAAATTGGAGGGCTAATTTTACCATTTTAAAAGGAAATGAAAATGGTTACTTCAAAATTAGCACAGACAAAGCAACTAATGAAGGTGTTCTCTGTGTTGTAAAGGTACAGTAACAACAATTTATTAACAATGTGGAAGCTTCACATATTTTTATCAGCTTATGGTTTAATCAACTATAAGTAGTTTCAGATCATGGACTCTACCAGCTCAAAGAGAACTTAAACCTATTTAGTCTGGCTCTTCCTATTTGAGGCCTGCCTATTCTGTAATTTTACTGCCAGTTACTAGTCTCAGAGCATATGCTTGAATATTAATTATCAGGATCTCTATATCTCCATTGGCAAATTATTCTATATTTGGAGAGTTCTGATTCTCAGAAATTATTACTCCTATTATGCACAAATTATTCTCCTTATAATCTATGTCTTTCATCCTGATTCTACTTCTAATGCTATTGAGAACTCATACAAATTTTGGAAAATGCTGCCATATCTCTTTTCTAGGATATATTCCTAATTCTTTTAATCCTTACATAATATAAGTTAGAATCACACTTCTCATTATTTATATATAGTTACATCTGCTCCTTTAGGGGCAATTTTGAAGTTTAAGTATAGTAGCATTTCAGACAGCACAGAATAAACTTATTTTTTGTTCTATATATTGCACATTTGGTAGAACTGCTACATTCTAGGGCTCAGGTTTTAAGAAAGGATGGGCTCTGTTTGAAAAGGATACTGGTTTTATATTTCTAGACAAGAACAAAAAAGAGTAGGTCATTCACTGTATGAAGGAAATAATGTAGTGCAATAATATAGTGGCATCTTGGTTACATAGACCTATTTGTAGTTGTTTTCTTTTTAAGAGTTTTCAGGGATGATATACTATGGCAAGTTCTATCCAGACGTGAACAGTCAAATATATTCAAACTTCTCCCTTTTTCAGTTTGAATAGTAAACACCAGCTACTTTTAAAAAATTAAGCTTTATATTAAGAATAAAATAAGAAGAAATAAGAAAATGTTGTTAATTATTTTTTTCTGCCTTACTGGTCCATCCTGTACTTGGACTCTCCAGAAAACCAAGTCCAAAACAATATAGATAGATATTTAGAAAGAGAATCCCTGGAAGCCAGAGTGAAACAGGCAAATAAGACAAGGAAGGATGAAAGCCAATCACGTCTGAATTCTTGGGTGTTCAAGCATTCAAGAAAATTTTTAGACTGTACCCCAGAATTACCTGTTCAAAGATGGTCACCCTAGGCATTTACCCATTACCCCCATCCTTAGATCACTCCCCTGCACTCTGGGCTGGGCAGTGCCTGCCATTTGTCAAAGGAACTTTCTGGCTTCGGAGGAAATTCTGAGTCTGAAGAGCTGAATCTTTGGTGTTCCAGATGTGAATCAGTGTAAATGAGCTCTGTCCACCACAGCTGTGGCTGAACTTAAGGGTGGATTGAAGGGTTGTGGTGTATAATTTTTTTTTTTTTTTTTATAAAAAGTGTTGTTATGCATCTAGTGCAGTTTCCAAGGCTGGAGACTTCTGTAGTACAGGAATTTGATTCAAAATTGATGTAATTGCAAATATTTTCCTTGCATCTCCTTTTCCTCCCTACCACACACATCTTTTTTTTTTTTTTTCTTCCTGGAAATAAGTCAAAGGAGTAGTCTGAGATCTAGAGTGGATAGTTTATGCCACCTGAAGTAAGAGACCCAAACTCAGAACTTTGAAAGTGCTCCCAATCTGCTTCTCTGTCAGAAGGCAACTCTTTAGGTTTCCCTCATTCAAGGCCAGTACTCAAGGCCCATTTGAAGAAACTGTATCATAAACATTATTATTATTATTATTATTTAAAAATCTCGATGGTTTTGTTTTGCTTAGGGAAACAAAATTTAAATAGCATTAAGAATTAAAAATTTTGACCAATTAAAAATAATCTCTAGTAAACTTTCTCAAAAAATGCATTTTAAAAGAACCTCATCACTGAGTATAGGTAAATATATTCAGTATGTCTTTTTTCCCAAGGAGTACTGATCACAGATATTAAAGTTTTTGTCCAAATTTATTTGGAAATTATAGCCTAGATCCTGAAATATTTCTGATTCCAAGTGAGTGGTAAACATCAGTTTCACTTCTTATGAATGTCTTATTGTATTACACTGCAGGAGTCCCCAGAATGGACACTGATTAGATGACATACTTTCCTATTCTGTCTCTAGTTCAGTTTACTTAAATTTCATATATGAAAAATATAAAACATTCTCTGCCCAATAGTATTTATTTTCATTATTTTTTATCATAATATAGTCCAACTTTTATTTAACAATTTTATCTTAGCTATTACTTCTAGTAACTACTTTTAGTATTTCAAGAATGTTAAAAGTAGTTGCTATGAACCAGGCACACTGTATATCATGGGGAATGATACTAGGTCCTTTATGTATGTTATATCTAATTGTCATATCCCCTTTGGGACTAAGCATTATTTTCTTCAATTTATAATAACATCAACAAAAACAATAATAACCTGGGCTGATGGAAGTAACTCAATTCCCAAACATTGAATATACTGTAATTATCCAGCTTGGAATACAGACCTGGTTAATATTGTTCCAAAGTCAATGATCTCTCTATTACTTCCAGTCTTGCCCCATTAAGCCCACATAGCACTCTGTATTCAATATATGATAGTGTCCATTTGCTGCTTCTTATTGCAGAATCCAATTATATTCTCACATTCACAACTGATAGTAAACCAACAGTTGCAATAATGACTAATATTTTTTATTCCCTGAGTGCAAGACCTCATGTCAAGTGTAGTATCTTATTTGTTTTAGATGTCAATAGATAATTAACTTATAATTAACATGTCTTTCATTTTTAATTTAAGTTTTGAGTAAGAAGCCCATTCAGAAGTACAAAAGTAAAAGTGTGTAATAAAAAGTAATTTACCCAGGTCCCCCAACACTCAGTTCTTGGAAGAATCAATAAATGTGTTACCCATTTATTGATATTGTTTCAAAGGCATTTTATGTACATGCAATTGTGTTTAAGGAATTTTACCATGTTTCTTTATTAAGCATGTATTAACATATCTCTGAAATTATTATATTTCTCACTCTGATATTTCATGGTATGAACACAGTATTTTGAAGTAGATAGAATAGAAGGGGCTGGACACCTGAGGAATTTTCAAGAAGCATGTTTATTGACAGCAGGATTCAGAGGTGGCTCTGGCCTAAGAATTCTTCCTCTGAACAATGAGTGTAGAAATTCTTTGAACTTTATACCCAGTGAACGGGGCTGGGGTAGGGGTGTGTGTGTGGGGGGGGAGTACACAGAGGTTTCACAAGTTTGTTTGCTTTTTTTCTGCACACCTGGCATTTATAAAAAAGAGGAAACTACCAACCACAGTGCCCTTCTGCATGCAGAAGTTTTTGCTGATAGAAAGCTTTCTGAAGAAGAAGAATTTATATGTTACAAATATAATGGGGGTTTCTGTTTAATTATGGCAAGAGTCTTCTGGGTGGGGGTTTCTGGCCTGCTTCAGTATTTTTAACCTGTTCCCTCTCCATGAATTTAGATCATATCATTCTTTATTCAACAACTTATCTCTGAGAAAATTACCTATTAGATATGATGTTTTCATCTTTAATAGCTATATGTTATAGATTTTATAGTATAATACTCATATAACATGAATATAAAATGTTTTATCAATTCCTATAAACTGAAATTTAGGCTTATCAATGGGAATTATAATCTCTTTTGTGAATTCAAAATTTTCTACAATGAATAGCCATGTATACATATCACTTTACAATAATGGAAGATAAATTTATAGAAATGGAATCACTTAATTAAGATAATTTCTATTTTTTATGTGATAAATTAAATTTTTAATGTTCTTTTCTTGTTGAGGTTTTTTTCCTAATATCTATAGGAAAATTATCTATAGATAATTTATATCTAGGATTTATGTCCAAATCCACAAATGAGAGATTTGCTTATAGTTTACTTCTTTTGTATAATTGATGTTTTTTTACTATCAATTTTATGCTTGTTTCATTAAAATAATATATCTATTTTTCTTTTTTCCATGCTTTGAAAGAGTTTTAAAAAACTCAAACACCATTGAATTAAAAAAAATGTATTTCATGTTCACAGCAACACCAGGTGATTCTTACTCTCCCTCCTCCCATTTCCAGATGAGGAGACAGAGACAAGTAATATATTATAATTCATAGGTGCCTAGGACAGATGATTTGTCCCCTGAATTTAGGTCATCACATGTGTAATTATCCAGGACAGATAGCTCTGTTTTTATATTCAGAATGCCAACCCAGACCTTATGAAGGCAGGGTCCTTATTCATAATCCCTGTGCTGTTCTTCCAGCTGGGTACACTTGTGTTACTTGGCTTGATAAAGCAACACCTTCATTGGCATCAGGGTATCTTCTTTTATTGGAACTTTGATTCACTTCTATTTTTCTGGGTTTGATTTTTAAATAATCACCTTCTGTCCTTATCAGCTCCTTTGCTAAGCTTATTCATTTTTAATCTGAGTTAAATGCTATTTTTTAACATTTTGATCAATAAAAATTGTATTTGTCATATTATGTCTCCTTTCCATATTTATGGAAAATCTTAGAAAACCTGAATTTATTGGAGTTCCTTTAGTAGCCACATTGGATTTAAAAGTATCAAATTCTTTTCCTTGGAAAATGTTTGAGACTGTGTAGTTGTACCTTTAAACTCAAGTGAGACATCTTCTATTTTTTACCAGTGCATTTGAAATTCATCTTTAAGTCTGGTAGCCTGTCTTCCAATGAGGATTGACCTCCTTGTTGGTGAAATATGCAGTGTTCTTCTCTACTCTAAGGGAATTCTCCTTTTCCAGTGTTCTGGTTTTTACTTTTGAGAATCATGTTCAGGAAAAATGCACATTTTTCTTTTTCTTTTATACCTGAAGGATTAAGTAATCAGTAGAGTAAATTAAGAATTGTTCAGTTATATTTCTTTTGCTTAATAAATTAATAAAATGCAAACATTGTTTTTTGTTAGTTTATCTTATTATTGCCTTATAGCATTTTGACTGTTAACAACAGCAACAAACACATCACTATTCTCTCAATTTTCCTGCATAATACCTGGTTGTAAGGACAGGTTAAAAACAATTTAATTTATCAGTTTTGATTTCGTTCAATGTTTAGCCAGTGGTTGTACTGATAAGCAGAAAGAGAATCAGAGAAAGTATGTTTTAACTTTACTGTGTGGTGGAAAATAGTGTAAAGCACTTACTGTACATTAAAGCAATAAATGTCATTCTTAAACCAACTGAACAGACCAGAAAGTTTAGGATAGGAAGCTGTCCCAAAGTCACTTAGCATAGATGTATTACAGACAAGGTTTGGACATATGTCTATGGTTCCAAGCATGTGCTGTTAAGCATTATGTTAAGTTGCTTCTCTTTGTTGTGACCTTGGAAAGTTATCTTTGTATTATCTGTAAAATGGAAATAATGCTTCTCTCTGCCTAACTAATAGTTACTCAAACACAATGAAAGTGAAAGCACTTGGTGAACTATAGAATTTTATTATTTTATTCTAAAAAGTCATACCATATTCTTGGGACCAATGTTACACTTTTCCATAACAGATGACTTTTCTGTAACTATAGTATGAGCTGACTGTGCCTTTATCTGAGTCCTGGAAGATCTCTCCACCTCAGTGTTTTCTTTTCCTGTCAGGGCCAACAATAATGCATATGGATTTGAGTGAGGACAGCATTGTTCTTCATCATTCTCAATCTGGATGGCTCTCAGTTCCATCTCCGCTAAAATACATGTCCTAAGGAGTTACTAAAATTTCAGGGAAGATATGGGATATTTTTGAGCAATTCTTATTTTTCCATTGGTGCATTATAATTAGACATAATAGAAAATTCATTCTGCTGTATTTGTACATGAACATGAAGATTTTTTTTCAAATAATAAAACAAAAACACTGCTGGTGGAAGAGAATTTACCTTTTTTCATTAGTCATTGAGATTCAGCCTACCAGATTTCATATCTTTTGCAGAGTTTTAAGGAACTAAGGTAATATCCAACTTAAGCCTTGAAAAATTACCTGAAGAAACTGTAAGCTTAGCAAGATTTTCTGGATCACATAACTGCCCCTCTACTTGTGCAACATTGCCAACAGTTGCCCTTCCACTCTGCATGGGCCTGCCATCATCTATAATTTGTTGAGATGGAGTTCATCAGCATCAAAAAGAAAATATTAGCCTTCTTTTCTTCTTGACTTTATAGTGTCTGGGATATTCATAAAAATAAAAAGCTTCACCTATGTTTTATGTATTGTATAATTCAAAAATTTTCTTGATTTCTTAGAGGGTTCATGATTATCAATCTCTCATTCTGTTAATACCTGGTTGTAAGGACAGGTTAAAAACAATTTAATTTATCAGTTTTGATTTTGTTCAATGTTTATCCAGTGGTTGTATTGATAAGCAGAAAGAGAATCAGAGAAAGTGTGTTTTAACTTTACTGTGTGGTGGAAAATAGTGTTTTAAGGGTTTTGCTGGATTTACTACCTAAAAATCAATTACTAAGGTGTTGACTTAAAAATTGACAGAGGCTAGTGAACCAATTAAGCAGCTTAGTTTAGCAGAGGGATTATAGCCAGCTGGTTAAGGAAAAAGACTTGAACCAAAGAACCTGATTTCAGATTCCAGCTCAAACACATACTTTTGGCTTTAGGAAAATCAGTTTATCTCTCTCTTTTCCAGTTTGCAGCTCTGTAAAATGGGGAGGATGATAATACCTACCCCACGAGAGTATGAGGATTCAGTATATTTGTCTTCACTTCTTAGAAAAGGGGTGTGTATTTAACAAGTGCCATTAAGACCTCGTGTTTCTTTGACTCCTTTCTGTTTCCTCTATCAGAATTTCGCTGGAAAAACTAACTATAGACAATGCCAATGTATTATTCTCCGATTGTCAAAAACATAATTTGCATAACTATAGGTAGTAAGGGAACCAACAAAAAGACAAAGTAGACTCCTAGGAAGTAATGAGACCCTGGATGGATTTGATCAAAGAAAAAGCTGCTATGAGATGCCTTAGTTAAAAGCCTTATAGGGAATTAAAGCAGACATTTGGACTATCTCATCTATCAGACAGAAAATAAAATCATTGTACCTTTTGAGTTTTGTTGAAGTTAATATCTAACTTTAGAAGAATTGTCAAATGCCTGGGTCCCCAAGTCAGTAGGAAACAGTCACAGTTGCTTTTCCCTAGAAAGTTAGGTGACTCCTAAGGCCAGTCTGCTAAATATTGTCTTCATTTTATGGTATTTCCATATTTCAGGACAGTTTTCCTTAGTAAGAAAGAAATAAAAGAAAGTTTTCCTTAGTAAGAAAGAAATATAGAATTTCTTTCCTACAATTTTATAAAACTACCTACATAAAGTTTTGGATGAGTCTTACCAAAGGCTTTTTAGCTCAAAATCACCTCTGTCCTTAACAAGGGATAGAAGTCAATATTGAAAAAAAATGTGAGAATGAACTTATTGTTCATATTGACAAAAGTTCACTTGCTGTTTGAAATATCAAATGTATTTTACACTGATGTGGATACATCTGTTTTTATTTTTATTATAAAGCCACTGAATTATGAAGAAAATCATCAAATGATCTTAGAAATTGGAGTAAACAATGAAGTTCCATTTATTAGAGATATTGCAACCAGAGTACCCACCATGAATCGAGCTTTGGTTACTGTTCGAGTGAAGGATCAGGATGAAGGGCCTGAATGTAACCCTCCAGCTCAGTATGTGCGAATTAAAGAAAACTCAGCAGCGGGGTTAAAGGTCAATGGCTATAAGGCATATGACCCTGAAACTAAAAATAGCAATGGCTTAAGGTACAAAGAAATCTATAATCATTTATTAATAATACATTTGTCACAATTGAAATAATTTCTTATTTTAAAACATATCACGATGCCAGAGTTTATTCTTATTTTTTTTAACAGATACAAAAAATTGCATGATCCTAAAGAATGGATCAGCATAGATGAAATTTCGGGATTAATAACAGTTTCCAAAGTCCTGGACAGAGAAGTTATGGCTCCCAGAAATGATGTTTATAATGTTACAGTCCTGGCAATAGACCAAGGTAAAAAAAAAAAAAATCTAGTGTTTCATAAAGGAATGGAAGAACAAACTACAATTATTCCTGTGCAGAATTATTTTTGTGATAAGCATATGCAATTCTTAGAAATTATCTTAAAGACTGTTCTTATCTGTCTTAATCATCTAACAAGGTGAAACTGCTTAGCAACAGAAACCCATCTCTTATTTATCTGTGTATTCTCAAGATGTATGACAGGACCTCAACTGCTTATGTGGTTCTCTATGTTAAAGGACAAAGATAAAATTTAAATCTAGAACTAGATAAAACAGACTCATGAGATTCCTCCAGGTCTCTTTGTGTCACTTTAAATTGAGCTTTTAAATAGTCCAGGTGATTATTAGGTCAAGATGATCCTTTCCTTGAATTATGTTTCATAAATTATCCTAGAATATCCCAAGTCTGGCTTCATATTAAAATTAAAATGTCAAGGCATAGATATTACCTTAGACCAATTGAATCAGAATATCTGGTTGTGGAACCTGGGAATCATATATTTTAAAAATTTCCCTGAGTGGTTTAAATACATGATGGGATTAAAACCTAACTAAAGTTAGGATAAATTTCTGTAACTGTCTTGCTGCTTATTAATATTTGCACCAGGAATTCAAGGAAACAGAATTTGCATTTCAGACATTTATATTTATTATTTGGTAGTAATTCTGGTAAAAGATGTGTTAAAACTTTTATCTGATATTATTAACAGCTGTAATTATTTTAAATTATCTGCAGATTTTATTTATTCATGTTCTTATTCACCATGCCTATAATAATCAGAGTTTATTTTAAAGAACTCATACATCATTGGAACTGGAGACTGCCAGACTAAGTGAAATAAGCCAATCCTCAAAATCCAAAGGCCAAATGTTCTCTCCGATTAGTGGATGCTAACCCCAAACAAAGGAGATTGAAATAGAAATCCACTGGAATAGACATAGGGAAACAAAGGGAAGGGAGGGGGTGGGTAATAGGAAAGAGTAGAATTAATTGGTCATAACTTTCCTAGTCTTGTGTTTGTATACACTATCAGAGAAACTCCACATCACGTACAACCACAAAAGTGGGATCCTCAGTAAAATAAGTTATTTTTTTTTACTATGTACGTATGTTCTGCCAAAATACATTCTACTGTCATGTATAATTAAAATTTTTTTAAAAGAATTCATATGTCATATATAGATTATAAATGACTTTTTCCCCTTAAGAAACCACAAAACAAGAATTTAGAAGCAATGCTAAACCTGGTTTCTTCCTCTTCTCAGATGGCAGATCATGTACTGGAACTCTTGCAGTGAACATTGAAGATGTGAATGACAACCCTCCCCAGTTACTCCAAGATTACCTTGTAGTTTGCAAACCAAAGATGACATACGTTGACATTTCAGCCATCGATCTTGATGAACCTGTCCATGGAGCTCCATTTCATTTCAGCTTGGCAAACACCTCTCCAGAAGTCAATAGAATATGGACCATCAACAAAGTTAATGGTATTTAGTCAAAACTCGTGATTTATATGCTCGGAAATGAAAGAATTACTGGAGGATGGATTTACTTGTTTACTTACACAAAACATAATGCAAAATTGATTTTCAGGAGGTCAAATAATCTTTTACAAATACTGTGTGGTGAGTGTGTTACATATTATAAATAAAATGAAGGGAATCGTGACTTTTATGCAAGCAAAATTTACATTTACAAGACAGACAAAATATGCTTTTCAAAATATTGGGCAGCTTATTGTTAAGATAAATTTTCATCGTGTTTTTTAATTAATACTAGTCAGGGAAAAGAGAGACCAGAAAATGTGTAGCTTAAATTGTATTGTAAACAGGCTCTGGAAGTGAGGACTCTGGGTGAATGAGACAAATATACTGTGGTATTCTGTACAGGAACATGGTGGAATATGAAAAGGGGCCTTGGCATTGGAACCCCAAGAGATACCTCCTATGATCATAGTTTTTTTGGGGGGATGTAGTTCTCTGTATTTCATTCATATTTCACTCTGTTGTTTTGTTACTGTGTCATTTTTTTTTTTGTACCAGGGATTGAATCCAGGGGTGCTTTAACTACTGAGTTTCATCCCTGGCCCTTTTTATATTTTATTTTGAGACAGGGTCTTGCTAAGTTGTTCAGTGCCTCACTAAGTTGTTGAGGCTGACTTTGAACTTGCCATCCTCCTGCCTCAGTCTCTGAAGCTGCTGGGATTTGTCGTGCTGTTTTATGCAACTGGACTTTTGGATATTCTGTCCCTTCTTCCTAGAACAACTCCTTTATTATTTCTTACTTTATATTGATTTATAATATTTTTGGAACACCTACTATTAGGCAGTGTTCAAGATCCCAAGGAGGTGTGTGTGTGTTTGTGTGTGTGTGTGTGCGTGCGTGTGTGTGTGTGTGTGTGTATGTATAAATGAATAACAGACACAGTCCCAGCTGGGATGCTCAACCTCTGTGAAGTCTTTCTTGAATTATAAGGAGCAGCACCACAGCCTTATGCTACCTGCATTATTTCACCTTTCATCTTGCATTGTCACATGGGTTCCTCTGTCCTCTAGCACATGGGTTTCTCACAAGATTTGTAATTCTTTGTTATTTCCAGTACCTAGTCCAGTGCTTAACAGTTCCTAACTGTTTAAAAAGTATTTAATCAATATTTGATTAAGAAGTATTCATAAAAGAAGAAACATACTAGAGGAATAAGTGGATTGTTGTTATTAGAGTCTAGAAGGTTTTTATAGGAATGCTCAGTTTGGGAGGAAATTCTGGCGATGAAGAGTCTTAGGAGCCAGACTGAGTTAACTGACTTTGGACAGTAGGTGACAGCAGGTATGCACAGGAAATGTTCTCAGAGGACAGCGCCATATCCAGATTTAGGCCCTATAAAGTTGACATTGGTGACAGGAGGACAATTTGAAGAGGGCATAATTGAATGATAAGGAACATCAGAGGCTGCACTTCTGTGAATAAATAAAACATGACCATGGCTCAATTGGTAATCTTGAAGGAGGAGTGGGACTTGACAGTCTCACTCTAGACATTTATGGTCCTGAAGGCTCCCAAATTAACCCAAGTAGTAATTCACATTCCTTGAAGGACTTTAAGATATGAGGTTCAGCCAAACCCTTCAAGTTCTCAGAGTTAGAAATTCCAGATGACTTCTAGTATGTACGTTTTGCTAGTTGGTTATATTTTTAAGTCTGTTATAAAAATTCAAGGAGGTTGTGATTACCATTGAAAGTCTGTGGAGTTTTTAAAGTAAGGTATTAAGACCACGGGAGAAAACTATGACATTAATGAAAACAAACTTTTATGATGTTCATTATCTATTTTTGCATCAGTCTTATAATTAGTCTGAGTGATACAATCAGCTTTTTGGTGTTGCAATTACTTCCAGATGTAAGGCATTAATCATGAAAGATCTATTGAGAGCCTTAAAAACTTTCTTTCCCCCTAAAGATAAGGAACAGACACCAGAAGGTAAATGGATAAGAGAATGCAAATTCTTTATGTGTGTATGAACTGGTACTAAAGAAAACTGCTTGAGCTGCATATTAAGATTGAATCTAGCACTACTAGTTTGCATAGATAGGAATATTAAATATTGCTGGAAGGCTACTGGGTCATTCCAATGCCAAATTATTTCTTTATGGCCTCCTTCCACAGAGTTATAAGGGGTAACATGTTAAGTTATAGTATTCTTTGAAAGGGTTGAAGGTATTTCTCCATTTGTATTTATTTTCATATGGCTGGCAACTCCTAAGAATAATGCCTTTAAAAACAAGTGTGGTCAAACAGATGCTAAGGGAAAAAACACATGATCATTCGAAAACAACTTTTTTATTTTTTACAAAATTTTCTTACAGATACAGCTGCCCGTCTGTCATACCGGAAAAATGCTGAACTTCAAAAATATATCATTCCTATTACTGTGAAAGACAGAGCGGGCCAATCTGCAACCCGAAACTTGCGAGTTGATCTCTGTGACTGTACTCACCCCAGTCAGTGTGTCTCAACTTCAAGAAGTGCAGACGTGTCACTTGGAAAATGGGCCATCCTTGCAATATTACTGGGCATAGCACTACTGTTTTGTAAGTATTGTCACTTACTTCATGTTCACATGCATAGTAGAAGATCTGAGTGCAGGACTGGGTCTTCAGTCAGCTTGTGCAAGCATCCATCAGATGTGAATATCCTCAAAAGTTCCCTTTATGTTATTATCTGAGTTTGTTTTGAGACCTTACTGTGGAAGGAAACATGCTCTTTCTTGAGATAGAAAATTTCATATTGTGGACAGAATTGTTAAATATTTTTTAAGATTGCACTAAATCTACTAACATACAGTTTCTATTCCTTGATCCTGGTGTTACCACCTTTTAGGGTTAAAGAGAAGCATCTAAAACTCCTGATATGAGAGTTCACAAAAGCCTTTCATTTCATGTCTTCTTGCCTTTCAGCCAAAGACATGGGGGAGATGTTCAGATCACAGAAATCTCATCTTGGGTTTATCTTGCAAATTTTGAATTCTATTAGCCTCCCTCATGCCAGCTATGTAGTTTCTAATGGCACCATAATTCCCCTCTGCTTTTACTTCTGTCTATGCTCTAGCTTGGATTAGCTCTGTTCTGTGATAGGAGTAGTGCTTAAGAGCAAGATTCTGGATTTATACCCAGCCCTTATTATCGCAAGCTATAGGTCCTGGGGCAAGTTATGTAACTTTAGGTTTTCTAATCTGCAAAAGGGGACAGTTGTGATAACCTACTGTATGGGGTGGCACTGAGGATTAGCTGAGTTAATTCACCTGAAATGCTTAGAAAAGTGTCTGGTAAATTTCTAGTAAGTGTTTGTTATTTTTCATCAGCCCAACTATCTTATCTATCTATAGCATAAATGATATATATTAATATGTATATATAATTTATTGGTTCTTTTTAGTTATACAAAATAAATAAATAAATAAATATATATATATATATATATATATATATATATATATATATATATTTAACATCTACTATATACCAGAAAAGGAGCACTCTTGAGTAGGCAAAAGTTGGTACACTTTTTCTATAAAGGACATGAAAGCATATTTTTTAAACTGTGCAGACAGTTTCAGTTGTATTTAATCAAATCTGCCCTTGAAATTAAAAGTAGCCATAGGAAATATGTAAATGATGGACATAGTTGTATTCTAATAGAATTTGATACAGAAGCTAAAAATTCAAATTACATGTAATTTTCATGTCATTATTTTTATTGTTTTTTATTATTATGTTTTTTTTTCAATCATTTAAAAATATAAAGTCTTAGCCCATGGTCCATACAAAAACATATGGTGGGCGATTTGAGGCTATAGCTTTGCCAGTCTATTATAGGGTCTTTAAATCATTGTAGAGTTGTTGGTATTACTATTGGTTTTATTATCATAAATTATGAACCTCCCATAATTATGATATAGAACAAAAATTCTAGATAGATAGATGCAAACTAGGTTTAATGAAGATACTTAGAGATAAATCTACTCTTAGAACAGAGTCTGTTTTGAGCTGGGCATGGTGGCACATGCCTGTAATCCCAGCAGTTGGGGAGGCTGAGGCAGGAAAATTGCAAGTTCAAAGCCAGCCTCAGCAAAAGTGAGACACTAAGCAACTCAGAGGGACCTTGAGTTGCTTATTTGTATTAATAAAATACAAAATAGGGCTGGGGATAAGGCTCAGTGGTTGAGTGCCCCTGAGTTCAATCCCCAGTAGCCCTCTACCCCCCAAAAGAAAAGGATCTGTTTTGTCATGTTTTTATATAGACTAGTCACCCTTTTGGGAATCAGTAAATCTCTTTAATATCTTTGTATTAAATGAATGTCAGTGATTTTTAAATGTGTTACTTAACTCATATGTTTTAATGTGGTGGGCAGAATTCCCTTAAATCAGAAAATTGTCAAATCACATATACGATCCTTTCAAATTTTAAAATCTAAGCTAAGTTGTGGTTTATTAACTTAGAAGGCCAAGATAATTCACGGGAAATTGTGCTTGTTAGTTTCATTTTCTTCTAGTAGCCCCTAAGTTATGAGAAATGAGGAATGATTGTAGTTGTACGTGGTTATTTTATTCTGCATATGTTAAATTAAGTTTTTTTTTTTTTTAACTCAGCTGTATTGCTGACTTTAGTATGTGGAGTTGTTAGTGCCAGAAAAGGGAAAAGTTTCCCTGAAGATTTAGCACAGCAGAACTTAATTATATCGAACACAGAAGCACCTGGAGATGATAGAGTGGTAAGTAGGCATTTTTTTTTTTTTTGGATGAATCTTTATCTATCTACTATAGTTTGCTTCCTTTAACTCATCCTCATGAAGCTTTTCCAAAATATAGGAGTTTATTTACATTTCTAATCAGGTCCAATTTTGTAAGTATAAGTATTTGGTTTGTCAGTATTCAAATGTTTCTATAGTAGTATTTATTAAATATATTAAACCAGATTTGTGTTTTTGTTATATTTTTTGACTTTATTTATTTATTTTGAGACCTTTGAGTCAAATGAATTGACTGCTTTTTAAAAAAATTTCTTTTTTCCATATTTTAAACTGGTGCATTAGTATATAATGGTGGGATTCATTATTATATCTTCATGTATGCACACAGTGTAAATATATGATTTTCTGGAATTATTTTTTTCTTTCTTTAGTATTATGATTTAAAGCTGATTCTTTGATGTGAATTCATTGTGACAAAAATATTTTGGCCACTCTTTTCAATTACATTTCCAAAGCTTATTCATTTAATCTTATTCTTTGATTATTTTGTAATAAGATTTAAAAAACTTTCTAAAAGTTTTCAAGATAAGTAGGAAAATAATCTGTTTAAAAATTGTGATGGGGGATTTGGACCATTACTGTCACCCTGTTTCCTTAGAGCTGCTTGGTTCTATGCTTATCATTTTGTGGGATAGATATGAAAAAGTACTTACAAGGCATGGCTCTTCTTACGGGAAACAGAATCTACTTTAATGGAAAAGATAAATAAAAATATGACAGTAAACTAGTGTGATAAAACACGGTTGGAATTCAAAGACACCTATAATCTATAAGTATAACATTTATGGTTTGAATCAACTAGGAAGGCCTGGGAAAAGGGGTGTGGCTTTAATTGTAACTTAGAGGAGATGGAGAGAATAACTAAAGAGGGGAAAATTGTCTAAAGAATAATAAAGGTGATGGCAAAGTCTAGGGACTGTTGGGACAAATAGTAAATAAATTGCTTTGAATGGAAGAAGCCATGTTGGAATAGAGGCTTCAGATGAAAGGTTGAAAGGGAGAGGTAGGAGCTGGGATTTTATCACAAGAAAGACTTTATTTTCTTGGTAGGAAGAGTCAGGTCAGACTTTTTCAGAGGAGTGACATCATGCCAGTCACTCCTGGGATGGGGGATCAAGAGAATAGGAAGCCTTTTTTTTTGGTGTGTGTGTGTGTGTGTGTGTGTGTGTGTTAGGGAGGAAGTTAAGGCTCTAGATCTTCTGAGAGTTTAAACATGAGATAGCACTATTAGGATAATGGAAAAGTGAATTTTAAAGTAGGAATGAAAAAGACATATTTTTGAAGACATAATGTTTAGCTGTTTACTGAATTTGAAGGACAAAGTAAAAAGTATAGATAAAGTGGCAGAGGGTATAGGCAGGAACAATGACTATGTATGTCATTTTCTATATCTCCAAGTGAGGAAGACTTTCTTATTTACCATGTAACTCTTTACCTCCTTCTCACCGTTATGCAAAATCATAGCCATGTATGCTTGACATGTCTACTTGCAGAATGCTATTATCATCTCCATAATTGTAAAGTATGTCAGAAAATGGGTTTAGGTGCTAAGTAGCCCTGAGTCATAGTAAGTTCTTATTTTATATGTGAAAATGGAATTGATAAGCTTTACTTAATATTTGTATTTTGCCATTTGATGCTAGAGCTGATGGTATTGATTGGCCATTTTACCATATTTACCTGTTCTCTATTAGGAACACTTTTATTACTATTATTATTATTATAATTAGTAGAAATTGAAGTAGTAGTAGTATTCTATAAGGTGCTTGGTATCATTCATTCATGCCAGAATATAATTTTAAGCAAATTTTTACAAACTTTAACAACATTTCATAGTGATTACATAAAGTCTCATAAGTACAATGAGGAAAGGTGATGATTTTAGTTTTGGGTCAGAGTTTTAGTTAAAAGTATACAGAGGGTCGAGGGTTGGGTGAAAAATCAGAAAAAGTAAATCTGGGGAATTATTGACCTGAGTAGGGAGTAGTTGATACCCTGTGAAACTTTGGGACAAAGCAGATAAATGTGAGCAGGAAGAAAACAGAGAATAGATCCAGTGTCTGGCACTGTGGGGTCAACATCGGCATAGATTTTTGTGTATTTTCAGGTCTTTCATTAACTTGGATATGTATTTATTATGACAAAATTTCACCATCATGGAGATTTTATAGTCAGGAATTAATTTTTTCTTGTAATGGAATTTGACTGTAGCAGCAATCTAAATATGGGGTAGCACTGCCACCAAATGGCTACTTTTCAATTCTCTTTTTTTGATTTTTTCCCCCCAAAGGCAACGAGATAGCATGCATGACTTGTAGATATATTTCAGGTTATATAAATCATTTGAACTTGAATATCTTCCAGTTTCATTAAAGACTCTAGACATTAAATAGTAGAAACATTAAATCAATAAGAGGATGGCACAATGGACAGTCTGATTATAGTGAAGGTTCTTGTTGTGACATAGCATAATGGTGTATAGTCAGCTGACACAGCAATTTACTGCTATAAATAACCCCTGACCTGTGGCCCAGAGTGCTGAAGTGAAGGTCCAGGGCTAAGTTAATGTTTAATCAATCTCTTTTATTTCAAAGCATTTCCTTGACACTTGGCTAGTTACCCTCCCTCCCTCGCTCTCTCATTCTTTTTTTGAACTAACTTCTGGAAAGAAAAAAAAATATATACCAGATTCATCTATAATTTTACTTCCTATTTACTTGGTATTTTTTGGAATTTCCTTGACAAAGGTCACCAATGACTACTTTTCCACTTTTTTACTTATATCCAATGGGCATATCCTGTATTTTTTAAAAAGATTTTTTAAAAAAATGGACACAATATCTTTACTTTATTTATTTCTATGTGGTGCTGAAGATGGAACCCAGTGCCTCACATGTGCAAGGCAAGCGCTCTACCTCTGAGCTATAACCCCAGCCCCAACGTCCTGTATTTGAATTAATTCTTATCATGCTCCAAATTTTTAAAAATTTCTTGGTCATTCCCTCCTTCTCACAATCCTGTCTGCATGGCTTCAGAGTCCTACTTTTTTAGTTCCCTCTATTATCTCAGCGGTTGTTTTAGACAGATCCTGTCACAGCTGTATTTCTCTTCTCCGTGCTTTTAGACTTGATTTTTTCTTGTGGTTCTATCCTTAACCCTTTTTAAATTTTGGTCTACAATTTTCTCTGAGTACCTTAATTATTCCTGAAGTTTCAACTATCACCCCAAAATTATGACTCCCAGAATTATGTCTTCAGATTAGGTCTCTCACATGAGCTCTAAGGCTGCATATTTATATGTTCAACTTGAAACTTCATGTGTCTTAAATACATGACTCCAAAATTGAGTTGCTCACCCTCCTCTTGCCCTCAAGTACATTTTTCTTTCTTATTTCAGTGAATTGTATTATTATCTAGTTGGCCAAGTAAAAGGAGTCATTCCTGACTCTCCCTTTGCTGCTTATCCATCTAGCCACCAGAACACTCTGTATGGAGTCCATCCACTTTGAGTTCATCATTATCTGCCTAGGTTTAGGTCCTTATAATTTTTCATGGGGAAAAATTCAGTGGCCCCATCTGATCTTCATGATATTAATTTGTCTCCATCTTATTTATCTTTTACATTATTGCCTAGAGTAATATTTTTAAAATGTGTTCCTCTCTGTAATAATTTAAAACACTTCATTGGGTCTCTATAATCTCATTAATAAAGTTGGAATTTTTTTAGCACATCATGGAGGACTTTTTCTCTTTCATCTCTCTGTGCAATCTTTTTCTCCTTTGGCCCTCTTTCATCTCTCTTTGTGCCTGTCACTATCTCTCTCTCTCTCTCTCAACTTCATGTGGTAGCCATTCTCAAGTCACTGAAGTTGAGGACCCCTGCAGTAAGTACCCCATTTACCTTTGACTCCAGACTCTTCTAGAGTATTGCATTCTTCCCCAACTCCTACAGGTTTTTAGTCCCTCAGTTCAGAGTTTTCCCAGTCTACTCCACTTATTCTTTCTGGGATTGTGTTTTAATCTTTGACCTCTGTGTTGCTAGCATTTTGTGTTCACCTACACAGCAGAGTAAACACATTCTTAAAAGTCTTATCTTTTTTTTTTTTTCTTATTAGAATAAAAGCTTCTTGCAGTCACGGAGGGACTATGTCTACTTTTGTATCCCTGTGCCTTTGCATTTATAGTAAATATTGATAAATGTCTGTTGAAAACATGAATGAATACATAGAAGGTTGAATGAATGGTCTCTCTCCCTCTGCCTTCTTGCTACTTTATTTGAAATTCGTTTCCTCCCAACACTGATGGTTTTACTTTATTTGTATTAAATTGTAGTGTTCTGCTAATGGATTCACAGCCCAGACTGCCAACAACTCTAGTCATGGCTTTTGTGGCACCTTGGGATCTGGAATCAGAAATGGAGGGCAGGAAACTATCGAAATGGTGAAAGGACACCAGACCCTGGACTCCTGCCGGGGGGCTGGGCATCATCACACACTGGATTCCTGCAGGGGAGGACATGTGGATGTGGACAACTGCAGATACACTTACTCCGAGTGGCACAATTTCACTCAGCCCCGACTTGGAGAAGTGAGTTTCCCTATGTGCTTCAACTTTGAAGTTTAATATGTGTATATTTTTACATTAACTTTTTAATTTTTTTTAACACTGAGCCACCTCCTTAGCCCTTTTTTATTTTATTTTATTTTTTTTTACATTTTTTTAATTATTAGTTGTTCAAAACATTACAAAGCTCTTGACGTGTATATTTTTAGAGATTGCTTTTATATATTGTTCCATGTTCTTTCTCTTGCTTTCTCTGGTCATTTTTTTAAATAAGCTCTTTGATTTTGTTACATTAGCTACTTAAAAAATCATTTCCTCTGTCATATTCACTTCCATAAAATTAGAGGTCTAGTACCATTTATTAAAGTTTTAAATTTAAGTGTTCACTTATGTCATGAATTCTTTTGATATAGAAGAATGGGGAAAATTCTAATTTGTCATGATTCCAAACTTCCCAATTCAAGCATGTATTTCTCTGTGAAAACAAAAATATTTGTATGCTATTGAGAATGAAAATGAACATTATTTATATGAAATATTTATTTATTATTTGTTTTTTAGCTTTTAAGTTTATTTTACATTGACACATTATAATTGTATATTGATATTGGGTATGGTATCTATATATGATGTAGAATGATAAAATCACCCAAGAAACCATTATTTTTTGTATGTGTGTATGGTAAAAACATTAGAGATTTGCTCTCTTAGCAATTTTGAAATATTTTTTAAATGTCACCTTTGTATGAAATCTTTTTAGTAGATAAATCACCACATAAAAATGAAGTGTTTTTAATCTAGAAGAAAGCAAGAATGTGAAAGAACAAGGGATTCTCAGTTCACATCAAAATCCCTTAAGAAGATTGTGGAAAATACAAATGCCAATGCTCCACTTGGAAAGGTTCTAATTTAATTGATTTGGCTTCTTTTAAAAAGTTTCTAAGGTGACCTAAATGTTAAGTTAGGATGGAAAGCCACTGGATCAAATATTTTTGCTGATGCTAAGTTTTTACCTCTTTGAACCTAGGGTACCATTGCCATTGTAGAAAGGACTGGAAGCTTAGTCCCTTGGGTGGACGGCAAATGGGCAATATCCTGTGGTAGGGCTGTAGGTTATCATATGTCCATAGCATTTTTAGTTTTTTGTCATTTCAAATGTTAATCCTTTATCTGTTTGAAGACGGATGAATACTCTTCTATTCATGTAAGATCAGGTTGAGAAAGAGGAAAGCTTAAGACACTCTTAGGAGAGTTCTACAAAGCACACACCTGCTAATGAGATTAATGAAAGGTAAGATGAACAAGGTCATGAAGAAAGGCACTTGATAACATCAGCCAACCAAAGGAACATCAGTTTAGAGAAAGGTGGGCATGCAGGTGGGGAAAGGGAGGAGGAACAGAAGTTTGACAGTCTGCCAGACAAGATAGCAATGGGAATAGATATGGTCGACTGCTTTATTACAAAAAATCCAGTTTTTGCAATGTGGTTTATGTTGATTATTTTTAATTTCAGTGAATTCTCTTGTGCATTTCTGTATTTTGCATGTTTTAATTATCTTGGAAATTTGATTCTGAAGTCAATATGGTAATTCTTTCCTACTCTATAACTGCATATAATAGTGATTTTAGTTGACATTTACTGTACAATTATAATATGCTTGGCATAATAAGTGTCTATTTCTTGTGTTGTTTTATCATTAATTTTCAAAGTAATCATGTGAGTTGGTTACTGTCTTTATTCTCATTTTGGACATGAGAAAATGGAGACTTAAGGTCTTATTAGTAACTTTTTCAAAGTCATAGTTAGTTGGTAAAGCCAGAACTTTGACTCAGAATGAAAGATGTTCTATAAGAAAGCTCAAATTCCAGTCCTATATATATTGTCTAGGGGGACTAGCCTGAATGCTAGAATAAAATATAAGAACAAATATAATGATAATACAGATATACTTAAATATAGCATTTGTATACGTGATCTTTTATTTGTGTGGATTATTAGAAATATATTGACTTTATGATATGTAAAATATATTGACTTTATGATATGGTTATAATATAGACCAATCATGTGCATTTTTTGTGTATAGGAATCCATTAGAGGACACACTGGTTAAAAATTAAACATGAAAGGTAAATAAAAATAAATTTTATGTTCATATGTTTACGTTGTTTAAAACAATAATACAATCTCTCTCTCTCTCTTTTTTTAAAATTTTACAGAAGTTGCATGTGTGCAATCAGAATGAAGACCACATGCCATCGCAAGACTATGTCCTCACATATAATTACGAAGGAAGGGGATCTCCAGCTGGTTCTGTAGGTTGCTGCAGTGAAAAACAGGAAGACGATGGACTTGACTTTCTAAATAATTTGGAACCCAAATTTCTTACATTAGCAGAAGCATGCACGAAGAGATAATGTCACAGTGCTGCAATTAGACACGTCCTTGTGAGGCATTCTGGATGTTTCAAAATCAGATATACATGGTCCTGGACTTAACAATGGTTTGACTTACAGGTTTTTGTTATTTTTTTGACTTTGTGATAATCTGAAAATGATACACATTCATGGGACACTGGACTTTGAAATTTGAATTTTGACTTTTTCCTAGTTGGCAATAGGCTGTATGACACTCTTATAATGCTGTGCAGCAGCAATGAGCCTCAGCTCCCAGTGAGCTGGGCCTTCATGACGGGAAGCAACTGATGCTTCACAGGATATTGCGTTGCTAAGCTACGAGGTTTGGTAAATAAGGTGTATCAAATGCATTTTCAGTTTAATGACGTTTTTGGCTTATGACAGTTTTACTGGAACAAAACCCCATCATAAGTAGAGGAGCATCTGTATATATAATGGATTGTTCTAGATTTTGAAATATATGACTTACCAAATTTGTATTTTAGAAGCAATTTGTTACTTATCTTTTCCAAGAAGTGAAAAATGTTAAAACAGACAACTAGCAAATATCATGCTATAGTATTGGAATTACGGTCTATAAAGGATCCATTCTCTAAAGATATTTTTCTGATAAATGTTTTGGGTAAATATTAGTTCAAAAATAGCAAAGCTATTATCATATACTAATTTCAAGGGATAGGTTAAAAAATAGACAAGAAATGTTAAATATGAACAAAGTTTTGAGAAAAAAAATCATTAAGAGTAAGTTAAATTAAAATTTTTGTTGCTCTGAAGATTTGGGATCAACCCTCACCCCATTTTCACTATCAAATTCCTCATTTGACCTTGAAGGCAAAATTTGCTGAACTAGCCTATTTGAGTGGCAATAGTCTATAGGTATATGTTCAAAATTAATATGTATGGGTATGAAATTATTATCAATTTAACATTAAAAATGAAATGAAAACAAAAATGAAAGCGACAACTTAAAATGAGGCTGGGCTGTGGTTTGTCCTTTAATAACAATCAGAGGTTTTAAAAAAAAACCAGAGCTTCTTATGCCTAGTTCTTACATACTATGTGATAACTGAGTATATCAGGATAGTTTATGTTCACATGTATAATTTGCTTAAACTTGTAAGCAAATTATACTTGTTTTTTAAATTATACTTCTTCAATAGGAAGAAAGGAGGGAACCAACTGGAACGGTAAATTTGTTTTGCAATATAAAGATTTCTGTGTCCACAAATTAGTAGCAGACAAGGAAATACCCGCCATAGTTAGGACTCCCAGATTTCTGGTGGAAGGTTCCATAAATAAGGTGTTTTTCCTGGGATCAAATACTAAAACCATATTTTAAACCTTATCTCTGCTGAAATTAAATCCTCTATCACCATTTTTTTCTCTCTCTCCTATTTATGAACATCTTTTTTTATTTAGAACCAAATACCCATGTCTTCTAAGTCACAATGTAGTGGCTACATGGAACGGGGAGGCAAATCTTACTGAGACCATCCAGTTGGCAGTGGCTGTCCATCAACTCAATCCTATAGACTATCACCATTTATACTGCGTTCTAATCAGAAACAGGGGGCTATGACATGTTTTCCTGACTCACTCTCTTGTTATAAAGTGGCACTGGCTTGATTCAAGATAAGCCAGGTTTCAAGAGCCCCCTTCTTTTATTTCTCTCCCATCACTGTCCTCCAAACTTCTAGGAGACATTCACTTAAGTGGCCAGTACTCTAGATTTTCAATCATCTTTCAGTGTAAAGTATTGTTTTTTAATCAATTTATTTTGGAACAAGAAATGTTGCATAGAAGAAATCTGGAATTCAGAATGCATGAAAGAAAGAGATCAAGTTGTCCTTGAGAACACAGTGGAGGGCAGGCCCAAGAGATCAAATTGTCATTTTGGAAGAGGGCCAGCCTGAGTGGAGTATTTGGAAAGTCAGAGAGCAACAGGCCTTCAAGGTCATGGAGAGACACCAGCAAACGTTGGGAGTGGTAGTGAAGGCCAGTGGTCTGCCTCATAACTCTTTCCTATGCCTGGCCCTACTTTTCCCTTCTTAAGTCAGTGCAGCAGTGGTTTGATTGTGGAGAAGTGTCTGCCAACCCCTTCGTCATGTCTCTTCTTGTTTGGAGTGTGGAATAGGGAGAGGGCGGGCTGCATGATGAACCTGAGGCTTTCAGGATGGGTCTGAACTGGTTGTGCAGAACAAACAAGGCACTCAAGAAGAAAGCCTGATTCCCTCTGGACATGAAGAAAGTCTTTACCCTAAAAGTGGTTCTAAACTTCGGATTGGGTTCTCCATTTTCCTTTCTCTCATTTACTGCTGAACTCTAGGTTTTTTAGACTTAGATTTTTGATACAGTCATTTTCCAAGACTTCTAATTTTAATGTAATCATTTGAACATGTAGAGTTGTTCTTTTCTTCCATGTGTAAGGTGAAAATTATGCTATTTTAGTGTATAAGAATTTTTTTAAAAAAATTTACATTTTTTCCTTGGGTTTTTAAATTGTAAATATGCAGATTGTTTTTTTCTTACATTTATAAGGAAGCAGTTAACTATCTCAAGTGCAATGGGGTTTATTTTGCCATGTTTTAAATACAGCTTTAATTTTGTCATTAGAAGAAACTACTTTGTTTTAAAGAAACTTGGCAGGCTAAAATAAGCAAAGATTCAATGTGTAAATAGTACTTACAGTCATACAATATAATAAAATAGTGCTAATGTGGTTTCTTGTCTGTACTGTGTTTAGAGACTGATTTGGTATAAATTGCAAAATTGTTTTTCAGGTTAGCATAGAAATAGAATTCCTCAACAGAGTCACTGTTGTATTTATGGGGAATATTTCAAAGAATGGGACATTATCAAGTTGTCAATATCATTAATATATATTATACTTTGAGGTGAGATTGCTATTTTGAGGTACTGCTTTTTAAATGGGTATCTACCTATGTGTATGTTTACATTGGAGTTTGATTTCTCATGAATATTATTACAAGGTAATTATAATTGCAAGGTGTTCCAGAAATAGTTCACTCAGACAGGAGTTTTATTTTGAGGACCAGTATAGTCAAGGGAAAACATTATGAGTTTAAATAACAAAAATCCAAAGCAGGCACTCAATATTCCAATCTGGGTTCCTTCACTTACTTGATAGATAATGTCTGACTTTTATCACAAGATGATCCAAACCAAATAAGGTGGTGTGTACTTCATAGTGAATCTTTTCCCCATGTATGAAAGTGATCCCTTACAAAGGTGAGATTTTCCATTTCAAAAATTTGTTAGTTGAATCTAAAGTCTTAAATTTTAAATATACTTTGGAACAGAATTTCAATTGCAGGAACTTTTATTGTGATCATTATTTTTGTGTGCAAGTATTTGACTTCAAGGATGTTCATTAGATTTTTGTCTGTAGTAGCAAAACATTGACTAAATTCCATGTGTCCAGCAGTATTGATTTAGTTAAATATTGAGTCATAATAGTTGGGCGCATAGACACTAGAGCCAAATTGCTTGGATGTGAATCCCAGCTCTGTTACTAGCGGGGTCTCTTAGGCTCTGTATCCTCTCTCAGCTTTTTCATCTTTAACATCAGAACAACAATATCAACTTTATGGGATTAAAGTTTATACAATATCAACTTTATGGGATGATTAAATTAATGAACATATTTAAAGCATGTAGAGCATTGCCTGCACATAGTAGAAAATTGGGTTAGGTATATAGTCAGTAAAATCATATAGTTGAATATGCTATAAAACAATATCTGCTCTTTTTTCAGGGTCAAAATGTTTGTGCTTACCTCAGGGGAAGGAGGGGAAGAAACCTGAATAGAGTCTTCCAAGAGAATAGAATTATGATTGACTTTTGCATTCTGAGTTTATTTTCTACAACCAAAGAACAAAATTTTGAAGTGTGTGTTTGTAAGGTGCTACCAGACTAAACAGCTTCTTTTCAGCTTTTTATTATTTAGAATTAGAGTTGGTGGCATAAATGGAAAACTTAGTGTCCAGGGTAAGTTGGCAACCCTCTATGCTCTGATAACTTATTGTGGTTCCACATTTGAATTTCAAAGCTTGTGTTTTGTCTTTGGTTTTTTAACAAATCGTAGTGAAAGTCACAAACTATAAATTTCACCATTTCAACCATTGGTAATTGTACAATTCAGTTGCATTTAGTACATTCAGAAATTTGTGCGCCTATCACCACAATCTAGTTCAGAACATCTTCAGTACTGCAGAAGGAAAACATTTAAGCAGTCATTCCCTATTTCTCTACAGCCCCAGGAATTAAAAATGCCTCCCAGGGGCTGGGATTGTGGCTCAGCAGTAGAGCACTCACCTAGCACATGTGAGGTGCTGGGTTTGATCCTCAGTACCACATAAAAATAAAATAAGGTATTGTGTCCAACTACAACTAAAACAAAATATTTTTAAAAATGCCTCCCTTCACTTTGGAAAGAAATCCTAGGACATCTGAAAGGATCTGAATATTTTCAGAAATAAATAGGACTATCATTCTCTTGTCTAATTGAAAATCAGGATCCTTTTGTGACAATCAAATGAATGAAAGCAAAAACAGATCTGATAATAAGAATAACAGTATATACTAATTTGTTATTTGTAGAAACATTGTACCCTTTTGTAAGAATTTACAGCTACAAAAATGGTCATTGTTAATGGTCACAAAGAAAACTGAACACCAATGCTATAATAGGTAATGTTTGATACAAATACTCAATTGAGCAAATGCATCAATTTTATATTAAAATACAAAGATATTTATTCGTATTTAATTAATTTCAGTGAGATATAGAATACAAAATTGGGACAAGTTTAATTTTGTTGTACAAGAATTCAGAAAATTAAAATTCCTTAATTTTATCTGGAAAATATTTTCCAAACAAGTTTGTCAACCTGGTCGTAATGTTACTATCCCTACTCAGAACGGTAAACTCTTCTATTAAGTTGAAACTCACACTTCCAATTGGCTTTATTTTTTCTGTTCTTCTGATGAGAATAGTAGAACTGTATCTGTCTTTCTGTCTATCCATCCTCTACATGCTGCCTGAAGGAGTTGGATCTGGAGTGTGATCTCTGATGAAGGCCCATGTTGTGTCCTGTGCTGGGATGCTTTCTGTGTAGCATCATTGAACTTTAGGTAGTCCCTGTCTACATTTTGCATATTCATCTTATTATCATATTCATCACTGAAATACTAGCCTCTGCTTGAAAATAAATTCACCAAAGCTTAGCAGTCTCGTATCTATCTATAAAGAAACTATCAGACTTGCCAGCATATAAGATACATTTTCTTCTAGATTGTGCCTTAGGGAGTTTCAAGAGACTCTCAAACTGTCCCTGTCTGAGGACTGACAAACATTAGGACTTGGGGGAACAGAAAAGCCAAAGAGTTTAATTATGGGTGACTGGGGAGGGAAAAAGGGTGATAAAGAAATTATTATTTTTCCAAAAATATGAGCTTGTAATACACAAAAATTTTTGCAATTTATTTTTTCTTTCTGGCAATTTAATTTGTTCTCAGCACCCAACTCCAATTCCATTTAAGCAGACATCTTTGTGTTGATTAATCTCTCTGAGGGTTTACCATAGGATTAAAAGAGCCTCCTGGTTTGAAGCCCTCAGAAGCTCTGCTCTGTGATTAGTGTGGGCACTGCCTCAGTGACCACTGGTATGAGTCAGTTTCCAAACATCAGCCTCTCTCCTTCCCCTGCCCTTGTGCTCCCTGATCAGAGCTGGCAAATATTAACACTAAACCTCAGAAAAGTCAAGGTGAAAATAAAACCCTAAATGATTGAGATTCATCTTCTATCACTTGGCTCAAGGTAGACTTGATATAGAAACTTATTAATATAAAAACAAAAGAAAATATATTTTTGGGATATATGAGAGATGCAAAGATCCTTGCCTATATTTCAACAAAGAAGCCATTAGAAATAAATCCAAGAAATAAACTGGTTTACACTGTTCTTTTAATTTTTTGACTAGGTAAGTTCTACATGAGTCCTGAAGGTAGGAGAGGCTTGGTGTATGCCTTTGCCTCTGGCTCCCAGTGTCCATGGCTTCTTTTCAAGTATCTGCCAGAGAGAGGGGGCACACCCTTCCACACACCTTCACACCTCTCCTCTCCTCTAGAGGGAACAGGAGTGGCTCCTGGGGCAGGACAAACACATTGACAGAGCCTGGAATCATGTTGTTAGTACATATAACTTCAAAAGTAGAAGGTTCTTCAGGGGCAAATTTGAAAATGCTAAGTTCTGGCAGAAAAACTTATAAACTCTCTCTTGTATAATTTTTTCTCTGACTCCTGTGAACAATGCAATCACTGTGGGAAGAACATGCACTTTGGGTACTACCAACTAGCATTTTCCTTGGCCCAGGCTAATAGATACAGATGCACAGGGACACTAAAAATGTTGTTGCTGAATTCTCAACACAATTTATATTGATTTTATTATTTTCTTTTCAAAGTGCCTTAAGGTAAATGTATGTTGTGTGATGTAAGTGCATACACATTCATTTTATTAAAAAGATAGATTTCAATTGTCACCTAAACAGATTTGCTCTCTTTACATATAAAATTTGAGTCTGTGTCACTGGCTGTAGAGTTGTGCTTTGTTTTTGAACTTACAGCTCATGTACTATGTAGGTTTCTTTGACATGATGTGATGAGTTCCAGGCTAAAGGGCAATTTCACAGATATTCCTACACTGAAGCTTCTTCTTCTTCTTTAAATATGAATCATCACAGACAAGTTAAAGCAGACATATAAGATTACTTGGGGGAAATGCCAAAGAATGGCTTAAGCATATTAGGCTAGGAAGAGAAAAGAATGCAATGAGTTTTATTGGAATCAAGTTGCTTTATTCACATCTTTGTTATGTGACTCTACTTGGTGAAGGGGAATATATCATATCCATAATGAGAACAGTGTTCAGAGTTAGACATGAGTATGTTCCTCAGTCCATATCTTAAAAGGCCGTATTCTTCAAAAGGAACCCTGTTCACCTCATTCTCTTGACAAAGAAAGATTCTGTATCTTGAACTAAATTTTATATACTAACTGAGGCTGCAACTAACAAACCCAACAACAAATTCTTATACCCTTAAAGATGTTGAAAATATACCTTTATTTCTTCATAACTTAATTTGTCTTTATTTTGGCACACACACATGCCCTTATACCTAGGTAAAAAAAATGAAATAAAAATATAATTTTATTAGTAGTTTACAATTAGGACTCTCTCATTCCTCTATTACTGAGCTGTGTCTAAGTTTCAAGCAGTTTACTCCTTTTCACATAATTGGTGAAGAGCTTCTGTTTTTGAGATCTTTATACCTAGGATTCTCCAACACTTTTTATTTTAAAATTGTCTTTTGGTGAAGGTGTCGTTCCTGCACCGGCTCTCTGACAGGGTCATAGCGTGGGGGATGCTGCGGCAGGGCCGCACCATCTGGAAATTGGAACCATTAGGAATGTTAAGTGTTTTGTTTATGATACTCATGATATAGATAACAGGGCATATGTCAATCGTTAATAAAAGTATGTATTTCCTGAGATTGCAGGAAAATTCCCAGAATGAGACTAAGGATACAATTGAGACATGCCATGAGGTACGTTCCAATATCTCTCAGGATACAAACAATAGAGTTACTCCTCAAGCCTGAACAACAAGAAATATTTATCCCATGGTTAACAATTTACACTAGCCCTCCCACCCCTATCCCATCCTAAAGCCACAACCTGTACAATAGCCCAGCTACAGAAAAACAATTGCTGTGCCAACAGTACAAGGACCACCGTATGTAACTTATGGTATCCCTTTTGAGGAAAAGAGGCTAATAAAAATACATTGCTCACTGTCTGGGTTTTTGCCTTACACAGAAACTTATGATGAAAATGGAAAACACATAGTTAATATAAATGACAAATGGGTTGAGGTGTAAAGCCTGCCCTTTAGTTAAAGATTACAAAGACATAAGAATTGGTGTGCTTTGACCAAGGATCAAGGAAGTTCTTTAAGAAAGCAGTTAAATAGGTCATATGAAAAAAGAAAATTACTTTGGAAATTAAAAATAGAATAATGTAAAAACAACATAGATACATTTTAGAGGCACTTCAGAGTAAGTAGTCTTTTAAATAATAGACTTTCATTACTTTAAGTGGGTTTTACTGGGATTTTAGTTTAGAAGTAAGAAAGCTTACCAATAATCACAAGTATGCTTTAAAGTTAAAGGTTAATGAAATAATTATAGGTATGCTTTAAAGTTAGAAGTGAATAATAGGTCAGGAGTCATGCAGTCTAGTTGCGTTGCCTCGTAACTAGTGATTGAGGTAAAAACCTAAAAGCTTAAGAAAAATATTTTGAACAATGTCCTCAATATCTTAGGTAATCAATGTATGTCAGAAAGGATTGTAACTCTTGAAAATTATGTAAGTAAAAAATGTTTCGGACTTTGAAGCTATCCATTAACTACCTGAAAAAACACCTGTAAAAAAGGTATAAAAGTAAAGGTCCCTCCATGGGCAGCAGAGATTTTTTTCGGAGGCTGCTTGTAACTTGCAACCTGTTGTCCCAATTCTTCTTTTGCCGAAGCCACTCCTCCTTCAGGATCCCTGGAACCCCACTCCCCCTGCTGGGGCTAGACCTTGGCAGTGTTTTGCTAATACTTCAAAACGATGTAAGCACTTCTAGTCAATTTCTGACCAGATTTGCTAGGTAATATAATTAAACAAATTATTTCAGCCAGCCAGTTAGACTAAATTCTTGTCTTCAATCTGTACATTAACATGCAAACCAATCATATAACAAAAGAATGAAGTTATCATCTTGATAGATGAGAGTAAGACAAGTTAAAAACAATGATCCAAAGAGAAGGTCCCCAAACCAGAAAAACAAACATTTACATATATGAACAAAAGATAAACTTCTAATTTGAATGCAAGTAATGTTCAGAACAGGTATAATAATTGTTTGGCCTAACATGGGAAAACCTTTCATTTGCCAAGTAACCTGGATAAATACTTAGTTTATCTGAGCTTCAGTATATAGTTTAAACAAGGCTCCTCATTCATTCTTTCAATCAGTCAATGACATACTTTTCGATCAACTCCCACAGGCCAAGCACAATTCTAGATGCTAAAGACAGAGCAATTAATATAATAACCCAAATCTGTGTTTTAATGGTAATTATATCCCTGCAAGAGAGGGAAGATAGATTATAAACAAATGTAGAAATACAGGAATAATACATCCTGCAGCAATGGGTGATATGAACAAAGTAAATTAGAGTTAAGGGCCTAGAGAAAGACGGGAGACTTTTTATTTTATTAAGAGTGGTCTAAAAAGGCCCTTATAGTAAGATATTTGAACAGAGACCTGAAGGAAGTGAGAGAGCAAGCCATGTAGATTCAGGGCAGAAAATGAGAAAAGATAGTCCAGGGAAAGGAAACAGGGAACATGGAGGCCCTGAGGTTGGGATTTGGTTGGTATGTTCAGTATAGCTAGTATGGCTGAAGTTGGGTGGAAGAGAGGAAGAATGGGAGCAAGGCCAAGGGGAGAAGCCAGGTCTCCAGGGTTCTGTGACCTTAGTCATTGACTGGCATCTTACACTAATAAAGTAGGAGACTCTAGGATGGCTTTGAGAAGAGGAGACACCCAAGCTCCAATAGTCCTTAACACCACAGGCTAAATGAGTTTTCTTCCTCTTCTCTTCCTTTCGCTCCTTTGGCTTCAACCTCTCTTCTTTTAGTTTTCTTCCCCCACTGAGTTTCTTCCTTGTCTCCTCTTGTCCTCCATCAGCTTTATTTTATTTGTGTTTTTTTACTATTTCCTGGAGTTAGAGCTGAGTTTGCATCTTCACTTTATCATTTGCCAGATGTCCTTATTGGCATGTCACAGGGGCGGCTTCCTCCATTGGGCCTTTGGAATACACAAAAGGCAAGAACCAGCAAGTTCTAAGTCGCCAATACCAACTTTTGGCATCTTGCTCCTCTTGTAACAGTGGGAATCCAACTTCTCTTCCAACATGTCTTTACAGCCTTGAGCCTGATCTGATTTCAACTGTGCTATTTGCCCTCCAGCTGGTTTACATTGCCTTTGAATATTTTGTTTCCGCCCTGAGCCAATCCACTTTTGTTATAAAGCTTGGAAAACATCTCCCTTTAAACAGAGCTTGTATGTCTTCACTAAGCTTATGTCATGCTTTGGTCCATGTATGCTCACAGTCTGGGTTTTCTATTCATCTCTGAACCAATAATCCTGTATTTTTACATGCTTGTAAGAAAGGTAAAAGATATAAATATTTATGCTCCAAGAAGCCTGTTGAACAAGCATGCAGAACACTCTTCTTGGTGCTTAAGCAGATTAAAACAAAGATTTTAAGAGATTAAATTTGGCAATCTATGTCACTTTGATTGCAAATTAAAAGTTCTTCCAATTGTGTTGACTGACGTTCACTGTAAAGAGAAGACAACTGTCGAATTGTTCTACTGCAGAACTTTTTATTTCTGACTTTATTTATGTGTCTAAGTAACATGTTTTATATAACTTCGGAAGGCATTAACATGATTAGTGTATGATGGGTGATTATTAATCCATTTCATCTATTGTTACTTCAACTGTACCTGCATCTATAGTTAAATACCAGTTTCTTTTCCCCCTTTTCCCCTTCTGTAGTTAAAATCCAATATTTTATTTCACAAGCCATAAAAGCTCAGGGTAATTCATGTGTGTGCTAGATACCTATTCATAAGGACAGAAAAAATGTCTTTCTGCTGTTGTTCATACCAGATATGAATCAAATGTAGCTAACATGTTTTCATGGTAAAATTATTTTCCATACCTTGCCAACACTGGGTAAAAATCTCAAGTTTTAGACTGCGTCCTATTTTTTAAATCCTATTTTTAAATTTTTGGTATTAAGATTTTAGGACAGAGACTAATTGGAGGGCCTTTTGGTTTTTACTGACTTTTTTTTTTTTAACCTCAAATAGTATTTGTCAAACTTGTAGATACTATACATACTTGCTTCTATATCTTTAGATAAGTTTTTTCTTTTTTAAAAAAAATCTATCAACAGAATCCCTGCATCTTGGAAGGCCCATATGGAATTCTCTGACGTATAGCTGGGAGTTTTACAAATGTCACTACAAGTCTCCAAGTAGAAAAAATAGGCAGGTATTAATAATACCAAACGTGTTTAATTTTAACTGTCAGCTTATGTTCCGGTTTTAGCAACATGAAACATTAACGTGGTATAATTTCTGGATTCAAATTTCCCTCAAAGGAAATTTGCAGCATTTTTCTTTCTTTTTCATCTCATTTCTTTTTTTTCTTTTTCGTTAGTGACTTACAAGTCTCTTGTAAATTTCTTGTCAGAAATTGTGTACTGAATAAAGAAAAGAGCCCACGGGTGACTTTTCATGAGATGGAATAGGAAATAGAATACCAGGACATTGATCTGAAGAGTAACTGAGCCAGTACATAGAAAATACTTAAAACACTGCCTGATATTATTATTTATGTGGTGTAGTTTGTGTCCTGTGGTGATCCTTGATCACATTTCTTTTATTAGCCTAAAATATCACTGAATATTTCAGTGAAACTAATGATCTTTTTCTCCTCCCTGGAAGAGTAAGTAGGATTAGCATTAAATAAAATGGGATTTCCTGAGTCCACTTGCTAAGGAGCTTCATGGGGGTAAGAAGGAGGGCCCAATTACCTCCCCAACTCCTCTCTTCTGTAAATTTCCACAATTATGGTGCATGGATGCTGTGCTTTCTACAATGCTGCATTCTTTTCGTCTATGAACTGACTTAGGTCCTTGTTGGTGCATGTTTACTCCAGAACCCATACAACTTCTGAAAACAGCTTCTATATCTTTCTATTTTAGCATGAGCTCTCACTAAAGGAAAATGTTTTTATTGGCACTTTTTGAGGATTTCCACTGGCTCTTTTAATGTACTGCTTCTTCCCTCATCATATGATTTCTTCTTGATTTCAGCTGCTTTTAGCATCTCTGGTATAGAGTTTGTTGTCTGAGGGCTCTCCCTGCATATTGATTTTCTATCGCTCCACAGCAAATGTCCACAAACTTAGTGGATTCAAACTTTATGGATTTATTTTCTGAGAGTCAGAAATGCAGGTGCAGCTGAGCTGGGTCCTTTGTTCTAGGCCTCACAGGCTCCAAACCAGGTGTCACCTGGCCTGTATTCTCCTTTGAGAGGCCCAAAGCAGAAGAATTGCTTCCAAGTTCCTTTAGGATGTTGGCAAATTTCATTTCCTTGTAGCTGTAGAATGGAGATCTCCACTGTTTTGTTAACTCTGAGGCCTGCGTTCAGGTCATACAAGGCCAGGGAAGTTCTTTGTCATGTGAGTTCCTTCAACATGGCTGCTATGCTCTCTGCCAGTCCTCTGCTAAAAAGAGTCTTCCAGGATATATCCTAATCAAGGGAGAAAAATCCCATCACCTTTGCCATATTTTGTGTGTGTGTGTGTGTGTGTTTCTTGCATTGAGCATGTAGTTTGATTGACTTTTTTCCTATAATACCTACAACCCTTACTTATTAATTGAGGGGTTTAACTCATTTACATTTAATGTAATTCATCATTAATATAGTTTGGTTTCAGTCTATCATCTTGCTATTTGTTCTATTTTAGTCTCATCTGTTCTTTTTCCTTTATTAATCTTTCCCGACTTCATTATACCAATCCAGTTTTATTTAAAAAATTGATTATATCTCTATGAATAAGGATTTTTACATTTGTGTATGTATATATGTAGAATATATGTATAACAGTCATTGAAATGTATTTCACATACTATACAGTTCACCTATTTGTAATGTGTAATTGAATGGGTTTTACTATAGTTTACAAAGTTGTCCAATTATCTCTACAATTAAAAATCATTTTCATAAACCCCCAAAGAAATTTTATACCTACTAGGTATAATCCTGCGATATCTCCACTTTATGCAACCACTAGTCTATATTTTGGCTGTACACATTTGCCTATTTTGAACAATTCATACCAGTAGTGTCATTTAATTAGTCTCCATTTGTGGCTGGCTTCTTTTACCTGACATAATATTTTCTAAGTTTATTAATGTCATAGCCTGTATCATTATTTCATTTTTTTTAACAAATGAAAAATATTCCATTGTGGTTTTGATTTGCAATTTCCTGATTACAAATGATGTTAAACTTTTATTCATGCATGGGTTTATTGGATATTTGTTATCTTTTTTGAATACACATGGATTTAGACCCTTATCTAATATGATGATGATGAAGATGATGATACTGGGAATTGAACGCAGAGTTCCTTCAGAGTTCCTACAGAGTTGATTTTGATGGCCTCTTGTTTTTCAATGTGTCTGTGGAGGAAAGAGAGTCTGGAGTGTTAATCTGTCATTATGCTGAAGTTGGATTTTATGGGTTGTTAACTACCTAAATAATTCCAACTTTTTCCATTTTTCTACCACCTTGAGACATTTTATCTTTGAAAAGATGTGCTAGGAAATAAAAAAAAAAAATCAAAGGATGCATTGTTGCCTGCTCAAACTTTCTTTTCCATTTAATCAAGGGTAAGATATTAAATCCGAATGAATTAGGCTCAATGTTAATATTTACTATAGAGAAAATTCACCAAATGTTTTCTGATTTAAGTGATATTTGTGTAAAACATTTTATGATACTATGCTTGATTTTCCTCAGAGTTAGTAAATACCTTTATACTTAAAATGCTATAATATTTACTTTGAATGCCACTTAACATTTCTTTTGAATCATAGAATCATACAAGTATTTGCTTTTAACTTAAAAGAACATATACCTATTTTTTCTTTACAAAATACAACATAAAATATCTTGAATTCTTTTTTGAAGTCCTTTTTAGAAAAGATTTTACAGATTTCACATATTTTTCTTTTTTAAAAAAATATATGTTTTCTTCTGAGAACTGTAATATGTGGACATAGGAACTGTCTTTGTGAAGGTAATTTTCAAAATCATGTTGATTTAATCAACCCAATTAATGTAGTAATTATAAAATATCCTCACAAGTAGGCTTTAAAGCTGGCTTTTGCCTCCAATTACCTTTTCAATTAACTAAGAAGTGCTTCATGGATAAAATTTTGTCCAAATAAGACCTTTGAGAATAAAAGGGTCATTTTGAGAGAATGTCAACCAAGCACTTTTAAGGGATTATTTTAATAATGAAATAAGGGCACACATTAGAGAGAGATGAGCTGCTTTGTGGTGTCAACTGCCTATAAAAGTGTGCTAGAATGTCAATGCCCAAGGAAGTCAATGACCACTTAATATCATGATAAGTCTTCTTGTGCATGTATTTTGTGTCTTTAATTATTTCATTATATAATTTTAATTGTACTGTTATTATGAATAAATACTGTTGTAATAAAAGATACATGCTCATTATTAAAAAATATAAACATGGAAGGAAAAGCATAAATAACAAAGTACATATCACCTTTAAGCTTTGCAGATCAGAACTATCCCTGTTAGGGATCTTTCCCTTTCCTGTGGTAGCAGAGCTTCATCTTCCATTCAGTGTAGTGCTCTACAAGATGAAAAGTGTGTGATCTTGCAACCCAAGCCGAGGTCTCAAGGTGAACTATGAGAATGTTTGCTGCCAGCAGTTTTTTTTTCCCCTCAAAGATTTTTCCTTTGTAATTTCCCTGGCAGCATCCTTCAGCTTATTTCAAAATTGAAGGCTATTGGTAGAAATACTCAGGACTGAAAAAATAATGTATATTCTTTCTCAGTACTCTCTCATTGGGTGGAATGGGGTCTGAAACAAAGCTACATATAAAACTATAAATCTTTTTTTTTATTTGTCACTTTTCAAGGTTTTGGGAGCATATGATTAAGTTTCATTCCTTTTTGATTATAAAAGGTGAGTTTATTTTAATGCATTTTATATTAGATTATAATAAAGTCTGAGGAAGAAACCATTGGTGATTTATCTAGGTGTGTACACATTGGGTTCTCATATTCTAGCTTCATTTTCCAATATCAAAAATCTGGGTGGTAAGAGCAAACTCTAACAGGTGTTTTTTTTTTGTTGTTGTTGATTTTTTAACAATCTTCAGGTGTTTTTTAACAATCTAAATTAAAAATTATCATCTGTCCTTAGTCCATGGAAACAATGGTAATTTATGAAGAAATTTGTAGTGTTTGGAAAACAATATTATCTTACTATAAAAAATTAAAAACAAAAAGATGAATTTGTAACTCAAAACTCACTTGAACAATTTAGCAGTTGTTCAGTTTTTATTCAGTTTATTTTCATTCTGACTTGCTGTGCATTTAGTTTATATACAATTGTCCTATAGGGAAAAATACCAGAATACTTGGTGTTTCAGAAAATTTTCATATGAAAAATATTTTCTCCTATAATTGATGGTAAATTTAGACATGAGTTATTTTCATTACATGGGGTGCAAGAGAATAGATTTTATTGACAAATAATTCTAAATCTTTCAAGACCATCTATTAAAATTCTTCATGGTAATTTCCTTTTCTTTGCAGACATGGAGTTTTAAAATCTCTGTGTGAGAATAGTGAGGAGGGAAAGAAATGTCCAACTTGTGAGGAGAAGGAAACCCTAGTAGGGCATGGATACTTTTCTGATTCCTGGAATTAAGTGAGATCCTTGAGATCAAAGAGTTGAAGGGTGGTTGATGAGAAATATATACCATGTGATAAAAAGCAATCTTTGAGGAGGTGAGCTAAATCTTCAGGAGTAAACCATATACTGAAGCTAAGAGAAATGGTAGACAAAACCCCTAAAATTTATTCTGAAAACAAAATTTGAGCCAGACGTTTACTAAATAAACTATCTCTGAAAGAAATAAAAAAGAGAAAGATCCTCCTGCAGAAAGATTAAACTCCTGCCAGAGTTTAGAGAAAGTAAGGAAAAACTAGAATTTTGGAAGCAAACATTTTCAAAGGAACAGCATTCAAGCTAAGGGTGTGGATTACGTTATATCATAGAAGAATCTACTGGAAATAAGGAGGATTTTACTTAGGTAAAGATTTCCTTTACTTAGGAGAATTTTCATCAAGGGAGACCAAAGCAAAAAAAGTGGGTGAATGAGAAGCAAGTACACAAGTATGATTTAAAATGGCTAGCCAGGCATAGGGGCACTCACATGTAATCCTGTGACTTGGAAGCTGAGGCAGGAGGATCACAAACTTGAGGCAAGACTTTAGTAATATAGGGAGACCCTGTCCAGAAAACAAAGCCCAAAACAAAACAAAACAAGGATGCAGTAATGTAGCTTAGTGGTAAAGTGTTCCCTGAGCACTTCAATTCTAGAACCAAAAATAAACAAATAAATAAATAAAAATAAAAAAAATAAATTATGACAGATCATGCAGATAATTTGAAACAGTAAGAGTTTGGCCTCTTGTTCCGATGTGCTTGTATACTTGAAAAACCAGTGTGGGCAGAACCATAGTAAATCAAATGGGAAGAAATAAGTGCAGCTGCCATATAATATCGAAGCATGGAAAAAACCTAGAATTCAGTGGCAAGACCTTGGGTGGTGCTGAATAAGAAAAGGAACTGAAATTAATCTAGTGAACAAATCAGCCCAGGGTGCTGCACCCTATTTTGTGACACTGATGGTTAATGCTTTTTTGATTTGTGTTTCAGCTGCTGAAAGACAAGATCCATGTCTATGTGTTTTTATTTGACTAGTTACCTCTTCTCCAGGTCATATGGCTTTTCTTTTCTTCTTGGAAGTTTGCTTAAAGCAAGAGTAACAATTGCCACTGCCTGTAATTTAAACAAAATGAGATATTTAACTTTTAACCTGAATCTTCCTTTTTCTATCAGAATTGCTGCCTGCATAAGCAAAGATGGAGCTCAGCTTGTGTGGTGGCACTGTCCCATTTTATCCTCCTCTTTTTAACTGTTTGCCATACAGACTTTGATGACCCAGCATCTGCTTCTGGAAGTAAGCAGGAAAAGGAGGTCATAAGCAAGCACAGTGGTGATTTTAAAAGATAAACTTAGGCATATTAAATTTTAAAGAGTTTATTTGAGCTGACAGAGGTTGATTCATGAATCAAGTAATGTTTGCATGCTCTTGCCAGGTTAGTGTTACCAGCTAGACCCAAAACTAGAAAGAATGATGCATCCCTGAATGGCCCACAGGCTGACAGCCTTGAATCTATGCAAAGGTTTGAAAAGCCAGTGTTTCAGAAGGAATTTGGATCCAAGGACAGGGAGACACTGCTAGGAATTTTGGTACTTCCCAAGTGGTCTGTTTTGAAGGTTGTGTTTCTCTTTTCTTTTTTTATTCTAATAAGCATCATCTTTAGGTTTTTCTTCTATAGATTGTAATTCTTTATTCACTTATCTCCAAAACATTTACTACTATATCTTTTATGCCTTTGTAAGCTTTTGTTTTGGAACTTAGAGAAACAAAGGAAGAACCCAATAAAGAAAAAACAAACCCTCCTAAGGCCTTTGGGAAGACAGAAAAACCATTTTGCGGTGTGATTGGGTAATATCTGCAGCAAAGCTCAGGAAGCAGAACAGACAAGTAGCTGGTGGGTGCACAAATGGGTAGTTAAGCAAAAACTCCTTCTCCAATAGACAACAGGATGATGGTTCTGGAAAGGTTAGAAAAGATTATAGGTTAAATTTGAATGAAATGTTTGGTTTTTGTGTGTGTGTGTGTGTGTGTGTGTGTGTGAGTGTGTATGTATGTGTGTAATGATTTGCTTAGCATTTATTTGGTTTCCCAAAAGTGTCATGACATGGAGGTTAGATGTTTCTTGTTTATTAGTTATCTTTGTTTATAAGCATATAATAAGGTACCAAGTAAATATTTCAATGCATTTGTTAAGTAAATGAAATGGAACTATACTTAAGGGTTAATGGCATCACTTGGGAGAATTGAACCCAAGCTCAATTTTAATTATGTACAATTAACAGATATTATAACTATTCCTTTTTTTTCTGAAAGGCATCATGACTATTATTTACCTGAAATTGAAACCAGTCTTGAAAACCAGGATTGGGTCCCCTTGTTCTTCTGGTGTTGAAAATTGAACACACAGAGAGAGAGAAGGGGAGGGAGACTGGGGTGGAAGTGGGTGGGGGTGGATGGGACTCCTCCAAAAAGGAGGGACTGCTCCAAAAAGGAGGGACTCCAGAGCTGGTACCCCAAGGAAGGAGGGATGTCCTGCCCCTTTTGTAGATTTTAGGTTTTCTTCTTTCTCCTTGCCCCCTCCTCCTATTTTGCTTAGGTGGCCAAAGGTGGAAAAGGAGCCATCCTTGGATACTTCTCCATATTTTTTTTCCATATCTGCCCAGAAAGGCAGGAAAAAAGCTACCCAGGGAGCATTCTTTAACAACTTCTTACTGGGAGGAATAATTCCCTGGAGGCAGGTGACCTTGGCAACTGGTGGTGAGAAGGGAAAGTGTTCTGGAGGTGTTGACTATTTTATTTCCTTTTGAATCAACCCCTGTGTTCCTGACCCAATCATTCATTGTCTACACAGACTGTCCTTTTGTCCTAGTCTCACAATAGTTGGAAAATTTATAAATTGAATTGCAGATAAACAGCCAGACAGAAATATGTATAAGTAGGCAGGTTAAAAGAGGTCTAATATTCAAACCTCTAGAAATACTAGTTAACTCTTACTTAGGTGTACTCAATAAATTAAAAAAAAGATGGCTAAATTAAATGAAAATCAAATAGATTTCCTAAGGAAAACGGTCATCACAAATTAAACTCTTGTCATGATGGAATTAAAAGTTAACCCAAATTTAGTGATGATCTTCTCTGAATTCTATTTCTGTATGTGAACACTGTAGTAGAAAGGCCCCTTTTCACCAAATGTCCATTCCAACTGTGATTTGAAAAATGGCCACTAGATGGCAATATACATCGATGAATTGAATCATTTTTAGCATTGAATCCAAGTTTCAGTTAGACGGTGCACAATTTTCACAAAAATTATAAAAAACTGAAAAATTTACATCAATTGAAACATAAGATACTTTAAAATGGGATTAAAATGTGTTTTCATGGAGTTTGAAATTTGTTTGGGTTTCCACTGTCAACAAATATTCTTGAGTTTACAACTAAATAGATTGGATATTTATTCAGTATTTGTGGTATCAAAATGCTAATGCTATAAGTGATACATATCATAGTTCTTGAAATATAATATTGACGTTTTTGGCTTAAATGTTTTAAATCAGCATTTCTGAGTACATGGTAATAGCATTTAAAAGGCTGGATTTATAAAAGATAAAATAGTTCTTTCTGAAGGACTTTTAAGAGACTTAATGTATCAGTGTGTATAATGTATAAACCTTCTATTCAAAAGGAAAAGTATGTATATGGGGTAAAAATGGGAGCTCATAACCCACTTGAATCAAAGTGTGAAATATGATATATCAAGAACTATGTAATGTTTTGAACAACCAACAATAAAAAATTAAAAAAAAAAAGGAAAAGTAAGTGAAATTTCCCAAATGGAATCCTTATAATACAACATTTCCTTAGAGAACATTCTTTAGGGAAAATGCTGTTCTTGGTGAGGGTTTATAAGCATGACAAGTAATACCATTTGAAGTAAAAGTAGGCATGTGTGAAAATGAAAACTAAATATAAAGCAAGAATATATGTACATCAAATGTGGGTACTCTAAATCCAAAGTAATTTTTAAAAAGATTGTAAGTTTTACCCTTTAAAAAGCACCTAATATTCACTGGCTAGTTCATTCTGCTTGGAAATAAATTATGTTTTGTTCTATAAAAGGTAATGGGAAGGTTTTCAAAAAAACCCTGTGTTAATGAGCCAAAAATAAATTAATGCAGTCAGATGGATTTTTTTTTTTTTTGCACATTTTAATTTTTCTTTTATGTGAGAGAGAAATGGGAGTCGAAACAAGAACCTGGGCATTTATTTCCAAAAAACAAACAAACAAACAAACAAAAAACAGCAAAGTCTAAGGGTGTCACAGACAGATCTTTTACATCTTCTCTGAAGCCATATATTTCTCACTACAAATTCTTTTTCAGATTGATAAAGCTGTGATGCTTCAACATGCTATAGCATGAAAGATTCTGTCATGGCCTTTTAACTGGACTAAATTGAGAAATTACTTCGAGGGGTCATTGCAATCACACATGGATAGAACTAAATATCACACACACGTTCCTTGTGAATGAATTTGCTACCAGTTCCATGTGTTAGGCAGGAAAGGATTCAAGTCTGATTAATAACCTCTGTGGATGATTTTGAATTAAGCAATCAATTTTGATTTATCGTCCTATGCTGCCATCCTGTGGTTACTTGAGAAATGAATAAAGTGGAGAAATTCAATGTTTTTTAAAAAAACGATATGAGCTCTTGGTTTCTATGGAATAATAGGAAAATGGGACTGAAGCAGACATAGGCCTTCTGTCTCCAGAAAGGATGATCTTCACTAGCATTCCTTCATTTATTTTCTCTGTCTTCCACCCCGCAGAGATAGGCCGAGTTTAAAATAGTTGCTGCATAATGTATGAAGGAGAAAAAAAAAAACCCTGAGAGGACCTAACAGTACTGAGAAATTATTGTCTCTTGTTCTTAAATATTCCCAAGGTAGGAGGGAGGAAGGACATCTATTTTCACCTTAATTTTCATTTGATCAGGAGAACTCATTCCTTTCTGAACAGTTTGTCTAAACTAGGCTTTGAAAAATATCCATCATAGCCATATAGTAATGCAAAAGCTAAAGCTGATCAGCATAGAGCTAGGCTGATTTATTTTGGAATACCACCACTTCAGGTTTTATCTTTTTTTATCTTAATGAAACATGCTGCTATTATGCACGTGTTCTTGCTATTACTGCAGAATAATCTACCCTGTAATGGAATGAAAGTCTCTTTTAGGAGATTCACTGTAGAAATGCTTTTACTTATACACAGCAGATAATGAATTATCTTCTAAGAGAAGGCTAGCTTCTGATCACCTGTTTATAATTTCAAGCAAATTCCTGCTCTTTTGTAGTTGCAGTTACTGGGAAAAAAAATTTAAAATGTTAAGAATTAACTGCAATGATATGAATATTTTTAATATTTACTGTTGTATTAATTGTCAAGTCAGTTTCAATCATTAGTGCAATAATTATCAGGAGTTTTTCTGTTAAAATTTCTACTTCACATAAATAAATATGATGACGTTTTCTTTGTCAATTGAAGTCACAGATGATAACAGAAGTTGAAAGAAAATTAGAATCCTAAGATAATTGATTCAGCTTTATGCTTAATTACTCACTCATACAGCTTTTGATAATACATTTTAGAAAGCATTAAGTAGTATAATTTTATTATTAAATATTGATTTGTGGCATATATGTTAAGACATTAATAAACCATGGCTTTGCCTAATCAGGTGGGATACTTGGATACTAACTTGTTAAAGTTTATTTTATCCCATTTATGCCTTCTAGTCACCTACTAAATATGAACATTATTTGTCAGGTATTATTGTCTTAAAAATCTAGTTGAAAAGAATATTTTTATTAAATGATTCTGTCTTTGTAATCCAGGTTGAACTCAGGAAATATCATATTATAATGCAGTCACCTTATCAATTATAAGTACATAGTTATAATAATTATTTCAAATTATACTAAATTTCCTTCTGTAGGAGTAAAAAGCTATATGCATAATGAATCAACATCAAATGAAAGAGGTAAACAACAGCTTGCTAAATAAACAGTGTAAAACAATTCTCCATCAAAGCCTCAGTAATTACTTTATGGAACAGGCTGCCCTTAATAAAACAATTAATTAGTTTTTCCTAATGAATTATGCAAGCCAATAGTTTTTCTTCATTAATGTTTTGTTGAAATGATTACATTTTATTAATGAATACCATAGGAGGAATTAAATCTTTATTTTAACTTCTATGTATTTATGTGCTTAACTTGAACTAAATGTGTTTCCAGTATATAATCAAATTGGAATCAATCAAATTGATTCACTGGTCAAACATCCTTCTGGAGTCCTAGCTGCTTCACCTGGATGGCTCTTCACCAGCAGAGTGACCTGAGGACACCTTGGTTCTGCCAAGTATCATGTCAGTTCTTAATTTCAGTCCAGCTGATTTGCTAAAGGTGGCTACTAGTGCCTCACACAGAAATTTATTCTCTGACTCTAATTGATGAATTTGGATAAAAGCTTAAATTCATCAGTGCAAAATAAATGACTATTGGCTGAGATGATGCTCCTTCTTCAAAAGAGTAAGAGGGCAGAAAAAGTCATGCCAATCTTCATCTTGCGTGAATATGAACATAGCCGGCCAGTACTGCTCCATTTTCACAAGATGTATGGCCACAATGATCAAAGAGTGTCTGAAGAAGAGAGGCAAAGCTCATTATGTACACGTACTGTTGTTAACCTAAAAACAAAAGAAAACTGGTTGCTGAATTACCTGACACTTTGCTGCAAATGACAGGGTTTCATCCTTTATATGACTGAAAAGTATTTTGCTGCGTATATTTATCACATTTTTAAAATCCATTCTACAGGGCTGGACTTCTTGGTTGATTTCATATGTTGGATAGTGTGCACTGTACTGCAATACATATGGATATACTGGTGTTTCTTTGAGAGAATTAGTTCGTGACCTTTTTATTTGAAAACAGTATTGGGCTTTCTAGATCAGATGGTAGCTTAATTTTCTGTGTTTTAAGGAACTTTCATATTGTTCTCCATAGTAGCTGTACTGATCGATGACCAACAGTGCCTAAGTGTTGCTCTTTACTCTACATGCTCAATAACATCTGTTAGTTTTTGCCTTTTTGATGATATTCATTCTAACCAGATGAGATGGTATATCATTGAAGTTTTGATTTACATTTCCTTGATGATCAGTCATGTTTACTTGACTCTTTTTTCTCCTTATTGGTTACATGCATATTTTTTGGTTTTTGAAAACCATCTCTTCAAATCATTTATCTATTTTCAATTGGATTACTTGATTATTGCTGTTGCATTGGTTGAGTTGAGTTCCTCACATATTCTGGATGTGAATCCCTTATGAAATACATAGTTTACACAAATTTTCTCTCATTCTGTAGAGTGGGTCTTGCTCTGTTGTTGGTTTTCTTTACTGTGCAAAATTTCTCAGTTTGATATAATCCCATTTGTCTAGTTTTGCTTTTGCTGCCTGTGACCTTGGAGTCTTATCAAAAAATCTTTGTTCATCCCAGTGTCCTGAAGTGTTTTCAATCTGCTTCTCAGGCTCAATGGTGAGTGCAGCATCAGTGATATTTCTCAGCTATCTGGGTTCTTTGGGAAGAAACTTCAACATTTCTCATCAATATAACTTTCTATTTTCCAGTTTTGTAGCCTCGTAATGAAGCATCCTAAGTTTTTAATTATGGGGCACCACACAGAAGATGACAGCGTCTCAAAGTCAACATTATGCCTCAGAAAGAGCAATGAGTGCTTTGAGGTTCATTTAGGAAAGCTTGAACAGTTCGATTTGGGTTGTGTTTATGTTATGACATTTATAATGACAAGCCATCTGGATGAAAAGTAAAAGTTCTGTGAATTAACCAGATGTGTCCAAATGTTTACATTTGTAGCATCAAGAGACTGGCTGGATTTTAATCTGAAATAATTCTTGCCTGACTATAAGAGTGGAGGATCATTGCACTACCAAGGGTGTGCATCACTCAGGGGACATTAGCCATCATCTCTGGGTTATGATGAGCTAGAAGAGGGTCATAGTTAGGAGCTGGTCCTTGGGAGTTAGACAGTACCTGGCTTGAAGCCTACTTCTTTCACCTGTTAGCTGAGTCCCTTTAAACAAATTAGAAAACTTTGCTGTTCAAATCATGAAGCATCTGCAGTGTTCAATCATAGTTTTTTAGAATTGATATGAAGATTAAATGAGATTGTATAGGCATTGTCTCACATAAAGTATTAAATATACATTAGGCATCATTATTGCATGTATGTTTGTCCCACATATTAATGTCTTTAATAGCAGGAACTGGATGTACTCAATAAAGGTTTGATAAAGGTGACAAAAATGCTCTAATATTACAAGAGTTCTTCCTTTAAATAAAGATTAGGATTTTAAATGTCCCAGGTTCTACCTCTCAGAGCTTTCATTAATCATCAGGTGTGTCTCCTTTAAATATGGAATTGATGGCAAATATATTTCTTAGGAACAGGTTAGTTGAGAAAACTAGAAATTTCTTACCACCAAAATTAAAAACGTCAAAACAATTTATTTTACTTTTTATTAGGAAGGACAAATTTTTTTCCTCTATCCATGAGCACAGTGAGATTTAGACATTTGCTGCAAGTTGCCCAAGTTTTATATAGAAGAAAGGGGATTCAAATAGAGCATTATCTAACTCCCAAGGCCCCTCTTCAAATCCTGCTCTCTACTAATCCCTCACAATCAAGAAGTGATGGCTGAATGTCATCTGAGTGACACACAATTAGTTGTGTAATAATCCTTCAATCTTACAGGCAGGCTGGAAACTAATTATCTTAAAGTAAAAATTTAGTCAGCCTTTTGATGCTGAAAATTTGGACATTTAGATACTGTCACACTATTGTGACAAAGGCATAGCTTCTACCTATGGGATATGTATTCTATATTATGCGATAGATTTTAAAACAAGTTTAAGAAAAATACATAGTATAGGTCTTATTTCTTTATGTACACACCCCACACACACATATTGAGTGTCTACAATACCCAAAGCTCTGGAGATACAGAATCGAATTTCATGGGTTTCTTGCTCCAATTTGCAGACTGAAAGAGAGAGGCATTAAAACAATCAGTTGAAATACTACTACACTTCAGTATTGTAGAATTGCACCAGGGGTCACAGTGGCAAAAGAACGGAGTGTTCAAATCTGGGACAAGGAGGGAAGGGAGGAGTCAGAATAGGTGTCACAGAGAATTTGATACTTACAGTCTACTAAACAAAGTAGATCTTCAGCTGGTCACTTAACAGGAAGAACATGACAGCTAGAAGGGGCATAACAAGCAAAGAAAAAAACACACAAAACACTATGGTTCTTTTAGCAAACTGAAAACAATTTGGTCTGCTGTGCAGAGTACAAGGGGAGGGGAGATTCTGGTGGGAAATGCCTGGAATAAGCAAACAGGGGGCAGATGAGGGAGGGCTGCATGGTCCATGCCTCAGGACGTAGGATCCATGCTGGAGCCAACATTAGCCAATGAGAGGTGGATACTGTCACACTATTGTGACAAAGGCACAGCTTCTGAGTGGAAAATGCAGATTTAGCAAAGATCACTCTATTGGGAATAAGGAGGACAGGGGAGACTGAGGACTGAGAGACCATCTAGGGGACTGTTATGGAATTCTACCTGAAAGGTGAGTTGGGCCTCTCAGTGTGGGCTGGATAGGAAAGCACCCTGGGGGTCTTTTCGAAGTTATTGATTCCTGGGATCCACTCTGTCTAGAGTGGAGGCAGAATGTGGCATTGGTAATTATAAAACCCAAGTGATGGATTGTCATATGCATCATGGTGTGAGAACCCAGGTCCTGGGATCTTGAGAGTAGCAGTGGAGATGGAGGACAGAGTTGAATTCTTGGCATCCGCTGAAAACTAAGATAAAAATTCAGTCAGCCTTTGGACACCGAAACTTTGGCTATTTAAATATTCAGGAGATGAATCTGAGGCATTGTAGGCATTTTAGAGCCATTTGTTTTTCATTTATTCTGATATCAGATTAGCCAGAGGATCTTGAAAAGAATGCAGATTATGAGTACCAAGCCAGGGGTGAGGCCTGAGATTCTGCTTTTCTATCAAGCTCCTAGCAGATGTCAAAGCTCATACCACACGTTGTGGAGTAAGACTACACATTTTTAAAGGAGACAGTAAGAAAAAAAAGTTCGGAATAGCTTTGTAAGTCTATGATAACTAAGGATATCTGGTAATAAAACCTAGAAGAAAAATCATGAGTGGTTTAGAACACGCCTCGTAGATAAAGGGGCCAGTGAAATACAGGAGAGAACATGCAAGTTCCAGAGTAGCACATCGTCGGCGTGAGAGAGTGGATCCAGGAAGAGTAGATAAGAATGTCTGGAGACTGTGAAACGTGAGCTGGGCTGAAGACAAGATCCTGACAACAGTAAGGAGAAGACGCTAAGTGGAGGGCTAACTGCAGTAGGAAAACCTAGTAAGAGACCTGGGAGGCTATCCAATAAGTTAGAAGTGTCACAGACACCAAGGTGGGGGCGGTCAACTCTATCACAGTCCTCTTGGGAGTCCAGTGAGGCAATTGAAAGAGGCCCCTGGGATGTTCCAATGAGGAGGACACAGGTGATCTTGATGGGTGTAGCTTCAGAGTCCCTGAGATGGAAATCTGACCTCACTGAAATGGAGGGACAGGAGGAGGACCCTACTTCTCAGAGATGCTGGCTGGGCTGTGGGAGGGAGAGGAAGTGGGAAATGGGTACAGATGGTTCAGGAGTCTAGGCAGCGATTTTTTTGTTTTTGTTTTGTTGTTTTCTCTCTTTTATTAAGTCATTTACTCATTAATTTTGCCAATCCTTTATGAGTTCCTTTACTCTTTTTATATATTTTTAACCGATTTTGGACTGATTTACTAATTTATTCTCTGTTGCTAGTTCAAGTCACTAAAAACCTCCTACTAGTATTGTTCTTAATTCGGAATACAAATTCTTTGCAAATAGCCCTTAAGTTTTCTTTTAACAGAGACAGTGTACCTCACCCTCTGGTTCCCAATTTTGCTGGCTACTCCCCTTCCCCCATGCAAGTCCACCTCCCAACCTCTTTTTAGAACTCCCTCTTTCTCTCCATAGGGCCCCAGCTGGTACTGTTTTCCTTATTAGAGGCTACTCTTTTGTCAGACTGCTATGATTTTATATTAGGGCTGGTGTTCATCTTTGAGTATATATTAGAATCATTTTGGAAATCTGGATGTTAAGTCCTCATCAGGCCTTTTCAATCAGAATCTCTGGGGGAGACTCCAAGACCCTGCCTGTGATACTTAGGCGCACCCAGTGGAGTGCAAGAAACATTATCCCACAATACATTATCCCCTTGGCACTCGAGAAAATAGCAGAAACAGGAAGGTCACTGTGATGGTTTAGACATGAGGTGTTCCCCAAAAGCTCAAGTGTGAGAAGATGCAAGAATTTTCAAAGGTGAATGATTGGATTATGAGAGGTGTAACCTAATCGGTGTTTTTTTTTTTTTTTTTCCCCCACTGATCTGTAATAACTGTGTGGTAATTGTAGGCAGGTCCTGTGTACCTGGAGGAAGTAGGGCACTGGGGGTGTGCCTTTGGGTTTATATTTTGCTTGTGATGAGTGGAGCTCTCTCTCTGCTTCCTGGTTACCATGTTCCCTCTTCCAAGCCCTTCCACCATGATGTTCTGCCTCACCTTGGGTTCAGAGCTCTGGAATCCACTGGCCATGGGCTGGACCTCTTCCAAATAAACTTTTCCTCCTCTAAGAGTTTCTTGTTGGGTATTTTGGTCCCAGCAACCAAAAACTGATTAAAATAGCTACTATCCTCATTCTTCCACTGTACTCCCCTAAACATGTTATAGAATGTAGGAAGGTCACTCTCTGACCTTCTCCTTACCTTCTCCTTTTGAAGACCCTCATGTGAAATATGCCCTGCCCTATAGCAGGGGAAGGGCACCAAACAGGATCTGAAAAAACACCCTTCAGTTCTCTGCTCTTTATTATAAGATATCTTCCAATATTGCTTCTGCACAACTGTCCAAATCAACAGTTTCCCATGGGTCCTTGTGTCTTCACTTTTCTGATGGTTATATTTAAATGTTTGTTATGCTTTTCTGTTTTGTTAATATGTCTTTTGCTATAGAGGGGGCTTGCATGAATCTAGTGGTGCAAAAGAAAGAAACTTTTCTTCCCTAAACAGCAAGGTTTGAGAAACTCCACTTTATTAGCACTGAGACTTTATTTTTTTTGTGCACAATTTGAAGAAAATCAAAACACCAATGTTAACAAGTGAGCAGGTTCCTATATATATATATATAGGAATAGATTGATGTTAGGAATGTTATTTTATAATGCCACCAATAATTATTGACAGGAGAAAGTATGATCATGGGCAGAAATTGAAGTCTCAGATCACTCTTGGGAAGGAGGTATGAATGACAACAGGATATGGAATGAAGAAAACTTCTAGAAAGAGTATCTGAAAATCTAAGTGACTGAATGGCAGCTTTAAAAACAATACTGGTACCAAGCCAGAGAAAGCTGGAGTGGGGACAATAAAACTGTACCTGGGGTAGGACCTCCAGAGCGAGATAATTTTATGGAGTTCTGTATTTGTAACGAGTGGGGAGAGATTTAATGTGCAGTGTCAGATCTTTTAAGAACAGCTCTCTCTCCTTGAAACATGAAGTTGCTTCTAAAATAGAGTCAGGGATAGCCTCGTTTTAATCAAGAACTCCAAAAAAAAATTATGCAGACAGGAGTTGAACCATTCTAGGAAGAAGAAAGCAAGGTTTGCCCAATCCTTATAACTTGGCTCTTTCTTAGTAATTTGCCAACATGAATTTCAGGTGTACTTGAATGCGTACTCAGCTGAACAGAGGAAAACCTTTCTCTCTGTGGTGTTACTCCTAATGGAGGAATAATAAAAGATGTAAAAATTAGGCTGAGTTCCAAGGTGAAAACTACACAGAACTTTCTTTAGGCCCTTGGATGACTTTGATAGCTATAAAATAGGAAGAAACTTTCCTTTAAAATGTTTTTTTTTTTTGTCACATCCAAATAATTTTTTTTGTTACAGATAGCCTTTAAGATAGTTGGGTATGAATAGCAATGTCTCACTTTAGGATACAATGAAGTGACACATGGTTGTTCATACCCAACTCTTTTTAAAGTTATTTTTATTCTATGTTTGAGCTATAGATAGTGAAACATTTATTTGTTTATATAAAAATATTTGTTATGAGGGATTGGCTCACATGATTAGAAACCTAAGAAATCCAAGAGAGCTGGTGATATTGTTCCAGCCCAAGCCCCCAAACTCAACAACCAGGAGAGCCAGTGGTGTATGTCCCAGTCTAAGTCATAAGGCCTGAGAAACAGAGGCTCCCTGTCTGAGAAGAAATGAGTGGCACAGAGCAAGTGAGAGAGTGAATTCACCCTTCCTGTGTCTTTTACTGTACCCAGGCTCTCAAGGGTTTGGATGATGTCCGCCTACATCAGAGAGGACAATGGAGTTACATTTAAAATCCTACTTCTGTCCACGCCTATGAACATTGAATCAGTTGAAGAGGTTGTTTCTACTGTGGAAACAGATGACCTACCAGTCAGTTGTTAAATGATCACTTGAACTGAGATGCGGACATTCAGAATTACATTAAGTAAATCCAAATGATCATTTAAAAATCCCCAAATTTAAAAGCCTTTCATGACTGAACAATTGTTTAGTGATACAAAAGCCAAAAAGTATAATCAACTGGACAAAAGTTAATTCAGGGCAAAACTAATTGAGTGTAATTTGTTCACATTACAATCAATTTCAGTATTTTTCAGTCTTTTAAATTATTGAAATTGAAAATTAGGAAGTGTTTAAATTCATTTTAAGTTTCTTTAATGGCAACATTACAATATATTAAAGATAGATGCTATTAGCTCCTACAATTACTCCACATTTATCACAGTAATTATGAACTTGCTATTGTGTTTATTGTTGAATTAATTTAATTATAAATGCCAAAAATTATTTTAATGAAATAATTCTTTGTTGCTAAAGACCCATTTAGTATGTGTACTGTATATTGAAACTTCATAGTTTGTTACAACATCAATATGTAATCATTATAAAGTAGAAAGTTAATACTAAAAAATTAACAATAATTAAATCTAAGGAATTAGGATTTATTAGATTGCTAATTCTAATTTAAATTGACATAAAAATAACTTAGCTTAGAAATTATTACTCATTTGTTTGAAGGAAAGTTTAAATTCTTCTTAGACTTTTTATTCCCCACTGTAGAATTTTGTGTGTGTGTGTGTGTGTGTGTGTGTGAAGGAAACAGTATATTAAATGATTCTCCTTGAAATTAGCTAAGTGAGTCTTTAGAACTACCTTGGCCAACATGAGTGCCACACATGGCTGTTGAGCTTTTGATTTGTGTATGAGGTTATTTTCTGTTACTGTAACAAAATACCTGAGACGAAGTACCTCACAAACAAAAAAGTTCATTTAGCTCACAGTTTTGGAGGCTAAAACCCAAACAGTATGGCACAGGATCTGGCAAAGTCCTCTCTGGCTACACCATCTCATCATGGTGGGGGGCATCATGGCAGAAACATGAGAAAGAGGTAGAGGTCACCTTATAAGAAAGGGAGTCACAGGAAGAAGAGGGGTCAGGTTTGCTCTTTTACTAACAACTCTATTTTGAGAACTATATCAGGGTCCAATGGGAGCTACTTCAAGCTATTCTGAAGTGGGTGATGAAGCCAGTGATCTAATCACCCTCCTTAGACTCTACCTCTTAAAAGTTCCACCACCTCTTAACATCACTACCTGGGGACCCGGCTTCAGATACATGAACTCTTGGAGGGCAAAGTTCCCCAAACCATAGTAGCATGTGACTAACTATAATTAAGAAGTGCTGATCCATATTTTTGAAGACTTACTCTGAGAAAGAGAATATAAATTGTTATTAATATTGTTATATTGATTACATGTTCAAATGATATTTTAATATACATTGATATATTGGTTTAAATAAAGAGGAAAACAAACCTGGTGAGGTGGGCAGGGGTCAGAACAATAGAACACCAAGAGTCATGCTAAGGATTCTGGATTATGTGGTTACTACTAATAAGACATTGGCAGGTTTTGAGAAGGAAATAATATGATCAGTTTAAAAAGAGCTCATTGGTTCCTATGATTAGAGAAGGGATGAGATCACTATAAAACAAAACAAAACAAAACAAACAAACAAAAAAAACTGGCATTGTTCTCAGTGGGGGCTAGAAGGCAGGACTTGTGGATACTCAGAATTTATGGCTTTCTTTTGGAGGAAGAACAGAATGAATAGACAGACAGCAGAAGCAATAGAGGCTAATTTATGCATCAACTTGGATGGTCCACTCGGTGCCCACATATTTGGTCAAACGTTATTCTGGGTGTCTCGAGGAATGTCTTTGGAATAGATTACCACTTAAATTGGCAGGTTGAGGAAAGCAGAGTTCCCCCCTCTGATGTTGAGTGGACTTCTTCCAACCAGTGGAAGGCCCAAATAGAAGGTTGTCCTTGCCAAGAAAGAGGGAATTCTCTCTGCTTGACAGCCTTTGGATTAGGACCCCAGCTTCTTCCTGCTGCAACAGGACATGTGTAGTCAGCCATCTGTATCTGCATGTTCCATATCTGCAGATTCAACAAACGGTTAATTAGAATATTAAAGAAAAAAATTATGTCAGGACTGAATTACCTTGTCATTATTCCCTAAACAATGCAAATAATGTTTACCTCATATTAGGCATATCCTTCCATGGAGATACACACACACACACACACACACACACAGCTTATGTGCATGTTATATGCAAATACTATGCCATTTTATTTACCTAAGCACACAGATTTGATATTTGTAGAAATCTTAGAACCAATCCCCCAAGAATACAGAGAAAGACCACATAGATGTACTCTTTTGCTTCTGTTTCTCTGGAGAATCTTAGTACAAGGAATAATCTGGAATGTGCTTGTTTGGAAAACAAGATTCAAATTTGCTGACTTTATTGGCTTCCCTTATCACAGATGTCTTAAAGTTCAGTGTCTCTGGCTATATAGCTTATAGAATCTAAAAACTCGTTTATTTGGGTTTTAGGATAACAACAGCAGTATCAGCAAAAACCCCTCAGAAGAGCCTGTCCCTTATGTGTTTTCTGAAAACAAAAACATCACAAAAATTTCTACTTATTTGCCAACTGTATTTTGCTTATTGGTCCTACTTATTTGCCATCACACAGAGAATTGTATTTTGCAGAAGTCAAGGTGATTTTGCATGCTATGCTATTAATCTTTATGAGACCAATGAGCACCAAAATGCAACACAAGAATAAAATTAATTATCCAACAATGTGGGGGGAAAGCATCTATGCCGCCCAGGACTTTTATACATTCTGCCTCTTGGCATCTTTGAACCCAGGCTGCATTCCACTCAGCGGCATGCCTAGAAAAATGAGCACAACTCAGAACATTTTTACTTTGAACGCCTCTGTCACTATTTAACATTCTATCTTCATATACTGCCTACATTGTTAAATTGCCTGAAACTGCAGAGCAGTCAAGCAGTACACAAATTAAGCCACAAAGTAATCGGATTTCAATCACTAAATATTCACAGCTCAATTAAGTTATTTACTGAGATGTTTGTCTTAGCTGTTGAAATCTTTGCATATTTATAGCCACTTCACACTAACCTTTTAAAAATATCCTGATGTGAAAATAAAAAGCCACATTTGTTTTATAAGGTAGGTTAAAGTTATGGCTCCAGGTATTTAAAAATGAATAAAAAGTCAATTACCTTCAAGTTTTCCAAGAGTATGATTTGGTATCTAAAATAGAAAGCCGACTACAAATTGCCTGATTATGCTTTTGTTTCTGAAACAGATATTTAAAAAAAAATGTGATCCAAGTTACAATCTAATCTTCTGTTCTTCCTTCCATTTTGTGATGTTATAGATGGATCATATTTCCCAGATTCAGCACTGCTATATTCTGCTTCATATTCAACCATAAAATTCTGAGAGTGGCTCTGGATAACTTTGTTCAGTTCAACTTTTGAAGTTTCATTTCCTCCACAGCAATAAGGGGATGATAAAAGACAGGATCCTTCCGGTGTTCATCTGATGATAGTAAAAAATCTTTTTGAATCTTTAGGGAAAACTAGGTGCTAATAGGTTTATAATATGTATTAACAGTAGCTAATCCTTGTAGCAAGGCCTTGCTAAGAATTAGAAATAAAGTACTATACAAATACTTCCTTTGATCTTTGAAGAAAACTCTTTTTAGTATACATTAATCAAATAAGGAACATTTAAGCTTGAAGATTCTAACCAGGTTATGTCAGAATCCACAGCCTATGCTCTCGAAAATATTGCACTTTATTGATTCTTTTATATGAAATGACCCTGCTGTATCAATTACTCATTGCTGCTGTAGCAAAGTACCACAAAATTTGTGGGTTAAATCAGCACACATTTCAGTTCAAAAATCTGAAATGGGTCCTATAGGGTTAAAATCAATGTGAGAGTTCCTTCTAGAGGCTGCTAAAGAAAAATCCATTCTTTGTCTTTTTTAGCTTCTAGAAACTGCTGACATTTCCTTACTTCTATGATTCTTCTTCACTGACCTGACCCTCTTGCTTCTATCTTCTGAGCACCCTTGTGATTTATTGTGTCTATCTTAATAAGCCAGTAAAATCTCCTTATCACGAAACCCTTAATTTAATCACACCTGATATGTCCCTTTTGCCCCATGAAGTACATATTTACAGGTTCTGAGGACTGGGATTATGGCCTCTTGGGTTGGGGGGACTCACATTGAAATAATAAAAAAAAAAACCCACGTTTTAGAATGTGCCTTGGAAAACTAAGTCTATCTCTGTGTATGAGCGCACTGCATATACACACTATTTTGCTTCTGTTTCTCTGGAGAATCTTAATACAAGGAATAATCTGGAATGTGCTTGTTTGGAACACAAATGTATGTTACTTTTAGAGTGATACAATTCAGTTTGCATTTTTTTTTATGATGAAAGCTTGAGTAAGCATGATACTCTTCAGAAATCTGTGGGTCGCATAATTGGCTGGTGGGAATGTGGATCCTTACCACACGTAGCACTTGCTAGGACATAAATTTCAAGAGTCATCTATCTGTGGGGGCAACTCAGCCAGTTTACACCCACCGGACTGGGAGAATCTGTTTTACAATCATATGTTACAGTTCTGTCTTCCTTGTGTAAGGACCATGTATTTAATGTAGGAGGGAAAGAGAAATTTGAAAAGACATTTATATTTTTAGATGTCTTAGAAGAGACGTTTAAAATATAGTAAAGACATTTAGGGTATCAGAAGATATTTGTGGGACTGAAAAAAACCATGAATTTAGGAATTTTTTGCTTGTCTATGTTCCCTAAAAGTAAATCTAATATATCCAATCTCATATTTTTAAAGAAGGCACATATTAATTTTTCCACGAATAGCCCAAAGGGACAAAGTTATTAATGCTGTTATTAATTTTTCTAATATTAATTCCATGGGATATATTCCTCCTTCCTTCTATCATCCAAAATATCAATAAAGCAACAATTTTTTGTTACATTCTAAGGAGATAATTCCCATTTCCTTTACTGTTTTTTCCTTCTTTACTTCCCATCGCCTCTTTTTCTCTCCCTTCTTCTCCTTTTCCTCATCTCCCCCCTCCCTCCCTCCCTCCTTGCCTCCCTGGCTCTTTCTGTGAGAAGTTTAAGAGCAAATTAAAGTGTAAATGTACATGCTGACAATCTCTTTATGTCCTTTGCATAAGATTAATATGACATTAACAGGGCATGCTGATGCATGCCTGTATATCCAGAGGCTCTGGAGGCTGAGGCAGGAGGATTGCAAATTCAAAGCCAGCCTCAGCAACTTAGTGAGGCCCTAAGAAACTTAGCTTGACCCTGCCTGAAAAAAAGAAAAAAAGAGGATTAATATGACATTGATTGACCATTTCTCCCAAACTTAAATATTGGAAGATTATTATTATTTCTCCCTCTCCCCCTGTAGCCGGTGAATGGTATTTTCCCATTCCATTTGTTGTTACCAAGTACTTCCCAAGTTAGGAAAACTAATGGAGGAAAGGGATTTTTTTTTCCTCATTGGATATAATTAAAAGCAAAGAGACAGGCATTTTAACACAATGCACAAAAGACATCTTTTCAGATTTGCTCCTGAAGTCCTCTTCAGCAGCCCCCCTCCACCAAAAATGCTGCTGAAGAAAAATGACGGGGCAGGCTCTGAGGCTGAGGGAGAGGGAACTCAGAGAATGGGAGAGAAGGAGATAGGGAAAGGGTGGAAAAGCATCCCAAAGAGAGGAAGGTATTTAAGAAACACAGGATGGACCACGCCTATAATCCCAGCAGATCAGGAGGCTGAGGCAGGAGGATCACCAGTTCATAGCCAGTCTCAGCAACTTAGCAAGGTTCTAAGCAACTCACAGAGACCCTGTCTCTAAATATATATATAAAAGATGTGGGGATGTGGCTCACTGATTAAGTACCTCTGAGTGTCAATCCCTGGTATGATGGGATCAGGCTGCTCACCAGTGGCCTGTGGCTGGGCTGCAAAGACCATGTCTATGGAAAACTCTGCACATGTGCCCCCACAGCTTGCACCTGAGCTCATGAGCTGTTCTGAGTACCTTTGAGGACCTACCTCAGCTGTGCCAATCAGGAGTACAGTTGTGGTTTTGTGGTTATTATTTTTATTTTTTCTTTATAGGACATAAATGTGCCATCCTTACTTTTTGATGCTGTGTACAGTGAAGAGGTTACATAAGCATTAAGCTTATTAGAAATTACATTTCAAAGGAGAGATGCTTTGTAGGTGAAGGGTTTGGTACATGATTTGATCCGTCAGTGTAAACAAAAAATGCTGCTGTCATATTTTCTTCTTTGAGGCTGGCAATACTTATGACTTCCTGTCACACAAGAAATGGGGGAAGCTGATAGATGGATGCTGGTTTTCTGTACTTTAAACTGTTTTCTAAATTTCTGAGTCAACTTCCGATGCTATTATCCTTTTCTTTTTCTGAAATAAGATATTTAAAAATTCTTAACTTTCTTCTAGGAGAAATGCAAGCTATTAATTCAAGCTCAGAACAGTTTAGAATTAGGGTAAATATGTTTGCTTCTCTACTTGAACTTCCAATAGAATGGTGATATAAATTGTTATAATTATTTTCACCTCAAGTGATAAGCTTCTCTAGAATGAGGCATATGTTTCCATTGGAACCCTAACCTTATCATATTGACTTGCTCACATTTTTTCGTGATCATTAGACTGAAAACTCATGGAGAACAAGAATTGAAAAAAATTCAAGAGAAATAAAAAAAATCCCTTGGCTAATATTAAAAATAAGCTATCTTTTTATATCTCAGATGGGCAAGTTCAAAAATAGACTGTTATGACTTGGATTATACCCCTTCTCAAATAAGTTAAAGTTCTATCCCCCCTCCAACCTCAGAATGTGCCTTTATTTGGAAAGTGGACCACTGCATATGTAATTAGTTAAGAAGAGATCATACTAAAATAGGGTTGGCCCCTAATCTGATATCAGTGGCAGCAGGATGGCCAAATGAAGACAGATGCACACAGGGAGAAGGCTATACAATAATAGGGAGAGTTTCAAGTGCTGTGTCTCTATAAAAAGGAACTCCAAAGACTGCTAGCCAGTGCCATCAGCTAGGAAGAGACAAGGAAGAATCCCCTATAAAGGTGTCAGAGGGAGCATGACCCTGTCTTAGTCTTCTAGCTTCCAGGACTGTGAGCCAATCCATTTCTGTTGTTTTAAGCCATCCAGTTTGTGGTACTTTGTTATGGAATCTGTAAGAAACTAATACAGACTCTCCTCCCCAAGTATTTCTTAGTTATAAGTCTGACAAATTCTCAGAAATATTTCTTTACCTATGATAAATTAGAAACTACCACTATTTCTCCTCTCTTGGAAGACACGGCTTTCTTATAAATGGTTCAACTGTTTAGCTCAAGATAGTCTCCCTTGTGACTAACTCAAAATCAATTTGTAAAGGACTTTGATTATATTTTTAAAATCGAATCATGGACTGGAAACTCTGAAACTGTGATCCAAAATAAATCTTTTCTCTTTATAAGTTGATTATTTCAGGTATTTTGTTATAATAATGGACAATTGACAAACACAGAGTTGAAAGGGTGCGTGCTTTCTAAGAAGCGCTCGAGGCGTCCATACTGAAAGGGTTAGATCAAGACTGACAAGTTATATAATCAGACTTTACCTTACAGAAGATTTATCTGTTTCAGTGGAAGTATTAATAGCAGCTGTTGGAAGTGGCAGTTTGTAGGGAGAAAGGACTTTGCTCATAAAAGTTTATGTCTCCTCTCCTTAAAAAGTTTTAAAAAACTTTGGTAATCATAATGAAATTTGCATATATAGGCACAGTTTGTTTTGCGTGTAGTATAGATTTTCACTCTTTGCATTATAATCCAGAGTAAATGATTTACAAGTGAAAGAGTTTATGGAAAGATATATTCACAGTGATACTCAAAAGGAAAAACTGTTGAACTGAAATTCAGCATCCTTATTAGTATGGTCAAGATGGGTGCTTTAAGTGTAAAACTTTAATCTGCATTTTGCTTAAGTGGAGTTTGCATTTATTTTGTTACACAAAGGGATCCTTACATTGAAGAGATAACTTCCAACTATGTTCAGTTTAATTTGAATGTGAATGTGCTCCTGGCATTAGGACTCTGTTGAATCCAACACCCTCCTCTTTAAAAAAGGCTAACCATTGAAGCATCTGTAGCTTGAAACAGCTCTTTTCATGACTCCTGTTTCTAAGAAGGCCATTTTGAAGCTTTCATGTTAGAAATTCTCATTTATCTGAGAAATTAGGAAACATTTAAATGAAAGCACCTACTATCATCAATAGAATAATAATAATAATAAAAAAACAAGCTCATTGAAAGATTTTAGTTTTGAATATAGGAAAATTCCTTGGTCTTCTGGCAAAACTCTGGTCTGATGACAAAGATAATTTAGGTTGAGGTTTTTTCCTAGTTACTAAGAAGGACATTGCAGCCAAAAACTAACTTCACATAAGAAAACCACATCCTCTGCCTATTAATGGGCAATAGACCCAACAGCATGGGAATCAACAACCCTAACTTTGTTGGGTTAAGAGCTGTTCACTCAAACCTCTCACCTCAGTGAGAATGGCTATTATGGAAAAGACAAGGATTAACAAATGCTAGAGGATGTGGAGGAAAAGAAATGCTCACACACTGTTGGTGGGAATCTAAATTAATATGATCACTAGGGAGAACAGTATGGAAACTAGAAAGTAGAGCCATTCTGTGGGTCCAGTTATCCCACTTCTGGATTTATATCCAAAGGCAATGAAATCAGCATATTAAACAGATCCCTGCACATGAAAGTTGGTTGCTGCCCTATTTACAATAGTTAAGACATGGAATCAAGCTGGGTGCCATTAATAGATGTCTGGGAAAAGAAAATATGGTGTCTATATACACAGTGGAAAATGATTCAGCTATCAAAGGAATGATATTCTATCATTTGTAGCAAAATGGATGAAACTAGAGGACATTAGGTTAATTGAAATAAGTTAGTCACAGAAAGACAGAGTCTGCATATTCTCTCTTGTATGTGGGTATTAAGAAATGGTGATTGGGATGTATAATAGCAAATTACTAGTTTTTGGTTTTTTTAATTAATGTACTTATTTTTATTCTAATTTGTTACATATGACAGCAGAATGCATTACAATTCATATTACACATATAGAGCACAATTTTTCATACCTCACGTTTTATACAAAATATATTCACACCATTTGTGTCTTCAGACATGTACTTAGAGTAATGATGTCCATCTCATTCCACCATCTTTTTTACCCTGAGAAGCAGGGGAAGGATACTAGGAGATTAGGTAATAGATACCCAAACCCAGTTAGGTTGAAACAACAAGTTCCCATGTTCTGCAGAACAGCGGGATGACTGTGTTCACAATAACCTATTACATATTTTGTAAATAAATGAAAGAGAGAAACCTAAGTCCTCAAATACAATAAAGATAAGGAGATGTAAATATTAATTACTTTGATTTTATCACTATATATTCCATACATGTATGAAGACATCATATTGGTAATTTTTGATTAACACAAATATCATGTGTTAATTAAAATTTTTTTAAATGTTTGAGGAAATGTAAATGTGAACTACCCTGAGTTGATCATGGCATGTTTATATATATATATATATAAATTATTATGACATGGTACCTCTCTGCATTTGTAAAATTTAAATAAATAACAATTGAATAAAAAGCTATTGATGACTTCCTAACTCTGGGTTAAGTCACAAAAGTCATCTAATTAATGATGAATGGTTTGGTCTTGGCCATCTAGGATGGACAGCATCAAGCCCGGTTAAACCTGATTCCAAATCTGTTCTATTAGGAAGGGGTGTTAACTTATTCAACTAAGTAAAAAATTTCAAAGATACACTCAGTTTTTGAGAAGTTTGACTTTATCCCTTTGTAAAGTTTTTCACTGGGTAGTAATTTTTTATATCATATTAAATCATTATTATTATATTGCTATTTATATAAAATTTGCTTTGTATCAGCAATATATAGGATTTACATGTTCTAAATGCTTTACATACGTTCATTCATTTAAATGTTGTCTAAACTGATATTGCACTTGGTCAGAAATATATTTTCTTTAGCAGTTAAGTAAAATTTCACATATAAGTCATAGCAGCTTAATTATCTTTTCAGTTAATATATATTTTTATCCACACGCACCTTAGATAGCTATTGCTACCTTATAAGTTATTACAAAACAAAACAGCCTCAGGTGATAAGCATTGTTATCTCACACAGTTTTTGAGATACATGAATCTGGAATGGCTTATTTTGTGATTCTAGGTGAGAGTCTCTCTTGAGGTTGGGACTATAGTCATCTTGGGTGGGGGTGGAGGGTCTGACTCTAAGCTTGCTCACTCACATGGCCTTTGCCTTGTTAAGAGGACCACTCCTGTTCCTGACAGGGCATCTGGCTTTTCCTAAAAGAGGTAGGGAAAGAGAGAAGAGAAACACACACACACACACACACACACACACACAGAACACAGTGACTTTTATAACTTAATCTTTAAAGTGACATATAATCACCTTTACTATGTACCTTTGGTCACACAGATCAATTGTGGTACTATGTGTGACAGTATATGAGGTGACTTCCAAAGGAAGTGAATTCCAGATGTAGAGTTTAGAGGGTCATCTAGAAAGCTTGCTATATCACACCTAGACACAATTGATAGAAACTTTGTGAGACAGCTAAATGGTAAAATAACTAATGTTGCATTAGATAAAGCATACTTATTTTAATATTGTTCATAATTTTAGTATCTATCATTTTCTTTATCAAAGATTAAACATTAAAGTGTGCTAATAACACCAATGGAAGTAAATTTATTTTCCATATATTTTACTGCTATATATGTATAATAGATTAAATTAACTTTATTTCATTTTTCAGCTTTATTGAAGTATAAAGGAAGAATAAAATTACATTTATTTAAAGTATTTCTTAGATTTTGATATAGTTATACACTATGAAATGATTACCACAATTATGCTAATTAACAGTTCAGAAATCTCATATAGCTTTTATTTGTGCGTGTGTGTGTGTGTGTGTGTGTGTTGTGTGTGTGTGTGTTTGAGAGAGAGAGAGAGAGAGGAGCAGAGGTTTGTTTAAATTTCAAATTCAAGGGCATTTAGAAACAATAGGAATAAGACTCATAGAAAACACCCATGCACTCACATGCATTTTTTTTCTTGTTTTTTTTTGTTTTTTGTTTTTTTCCTGGCCATAGTATTAGTCATCCACTGAGAGCAATAAAGGATGCTATAATGAGCTAAGGCTACTCTAATTCTAGGGCACTACTTACACCTGGGGAAATCTGGATGATTAAATAGAAGCTTGAGTTTTAATTAGCTTTGGACACTTGAAGTTGAGATCTATGTTTCTCTCCTCACTGGTTTGCCTTTGCAATGATAATATAAAGGACTACTTTCAAATTTCTGATTTCTTATACAGTTCTGCTGGGGAAATGAAACCAATAAGATAGGCAGTGAACAAAAGTGAGGCAGTAGATGGATCAGCATTGTATTGTTTCAGTTAATTAATATTAAGTATTTATTAATACAATATACATTACCATAAATAATTATAACCTTAGGGATGTTTTCATTGTCAAAAAAGATCAATAGTTTTGACATTTAGGTGACTACAGTCATTTTTCTTTGCATTGATACTTTCAGTTGGATTTGAAAGATCCTAAATGGTTCTATCTGGACTTTTTGATATTTCCACTTTTCAAGTTAATCTGTTTCTAAAGATGCTTACTAAGAACTTTATTATTTAAGAAACATTAGTATTTTATCAATTAAAATGAACTATGACTGCTCTGATGCAGAATTAACAAATTATCCAGTTTCTACCATGTAAACCACTGACTGATTCCCTCCCCTTCTTTGGTTGTATAATATTATCTTGACCTCTAAATGCAAGCAGGAGGAGTGACACCCTCAGAAGTCAGATATAGATTCCATCATCCACCCCTTTCTGCTAATTCCTTGCAGTTCTGGAGGTAAATAAAACATTTGAATGAGAATAAGCAGAGGCTATTTCTTCAGAGCTTACTGTATGTAGCAAGGTAGCAGAACACCATTACTGGTAGTTGGCTAAGAGTCCCAGGCAGTGGGGGGGTGAAACATATTTTAGTGGAAAAAGGGAAGGCTTTAGGCTTGTTCTGATTAAGAAGAGGGGTCAAAGAGCAGCTGGGGCTGGATGTCTAAGTTCTAGCTACTTTCAGCTGCTTGTTGTGAGGATTTTATCTTAGAGTTCCATTGTCAAATGTTTTCTAGCCACTGACCCTTTGTGGATTCGGTCTCTAAACTGTGGTGTTAGAATTGGGACATGATCATCCTATTTATCCATCAGACACTAAATGATAAGTCTAGAATTCAAGACACATCAAGGGGCTATGAAAACAGCTTAAAAATCAATGTGGAATGCAAAACAAAGGATAGAATCTAAAGAATCGAAATAATAATGTTTAATTATGTGTCCAAGGAAGACAATATGTCATCCTCATCATTTGAAGACAATTTGTGGGTGAAATTTTCTCTACTGGCCACAAGAGCAGAGAAATAATAGTCAGTTTTAATTAATGAAGGGCTCCTAGGAAAATCATTTTAAAAACAAAGTTATAACTCTCTTTGCCACAACTTTTAAAGTAAATTTAATATGGTTCATGGGAGCCTTTGATAGGGTTCATATGATAGGGGGTGTGGCTTCCCATAGCTTGAGAACATGGGCACTTTGGGGAATCTGTCAGCACCAGCTCTCCTCACAGTGAGATCTTTCAAGGGAGATTCTGTTGGTAATATGGGTCCTGGTTCAGGTCCACCTTTCCGTTGCCCAGACAGATCTACTTAACTCTAGTTAAACTAAAAATTCTGCTACCATCAGGCATCATTATAATTTAGATTGTGGAGGAGGAGCCTTCTGGGATGCTTTGGATGCATCAGAGTGGCAAAGACATATTGTGCAGTTAATTAACCTCACAGAAAGATGAAAGAAAACTACCCAGTAGCACAAACGTGACTTATGTTTATTTTTGTATTTGTGCTTTTGTCCTCATTTGGTTTTCTTTTCCCCAGCCCACTGCCATATGCTGCTGGGACTCCACTGTAATTATCCTACCACAGATGAAACACAAAGTGAAACAAAACAAACACAAAGAACCTTCACCACCACAATTCAGGGTTCTGCTTTAAGGAAAGTGCCTGTATTTACTTTAGCAAAAGACGAAACAACTTATTTCACATGGAAAAAGGATATTGAAACTTTTATTTTTGTGATAGGTGTGGCTACAACCAATCCATAGTTATATGTCCGAGCCTGTATCAAAACTTTTGGGGATACATAGGACAAAAATTATATCCAGAGATGCATATTAGAAATACTTGAGATGCTTTAAAAATATTCAGTCCCAACCTCCACCAGGACCAAATAATCAGAAACTCTGAAGGTAGAACTCAGGTACCTGATCCTAGCCCTCCACCTCTGCACCCACATATATAGGTGATTTGATACCTAGCAAAGATGGAAAGCACTAAATTATATTATCTCAAGTATATGTTCTGTCTGTCTATATTCTCAGGAATAGTCTTATTTGAGGTATTTTTATTGATGAGTAATTAATTAATAGTCAGTTTCTTCAGGACTAGTTAGTAAGGGTGAACTATCCTGTTCATTTTCAGATCTAAATTTAGGACTGCAGAACTTAAGCATTTTAAACTGAAATTTCAGAAACTTACTTTGTTTTTAGTTGTATTGGTTCAAGAGACTTCTACAACCTGAATTTAATTGTTCTGATCTAAGAGGTCAATTTAGGCAAAGAGAGGAAATTTTTTTGTATTTTCTTCAGAGTGTTTGATGTGGTATTTTGCAGGCACACTGCCCTAATATAAGCCAGTAGAGGTTACTATTATGGTTTAGATGTGAGATCCCCCAAAAGCTCATGTGTAAAGCAATGCAAGAAGGTTCAGAGGAGAAATGATTGGATTGTAAGTGTCTTAATCCAATCAGTAAATTAATCACCTGATAGGGATTAACTGAAGTGGTAGGCTTTGGCTGGAGGAAATGGGAATTGGGGCGTGGCTTGGGGGTATATATTTGTATCTGGCAAGTGGAGTCTCTCTCTCTCTGCTTTCTGATCACCATGTAAGCTGCTTTCTTCTGCCACACTATCCCGCTCTGATGTTCTGCCTTACCTCAAGCCCAAGGAATGGAGCCAACCTTCTATGGACTAAGACCTCTGAAACTGTGAGCCCACACATAAACTTTTCCTCCTCTACAGTTGTGCTAATTGGGTCATTTAGTCACAGTGTTAAAGAAGCTGACTAAAAGAGTTACTTAACAAACAAATTAGAAGGTGGTAATGTATGGCTATGCAATTGGCAACTTGGAAGCCAATAACCAGCAATTTCATGTTTTCTTAAGTCTTAACGATAGATCACAATTATTATTATTATTTTTTGTATTAGGGATTGAAACCAGAGGTGCTTTACCACTGAGCCACATCCCCAGCCCTTGTTATTTATTTATTTTGATAAGGGTCTCTCTAAGTTGCTTTTTATTCCCCCAGGCAGGGTCAAGCTAAGTTTCTTAGGGCCTCACTAAATTGTTGAGCCTAGCTTTGAATTTGCAATCCTCCTGCTTCAGCCTCCTGAGTCGCTGGGTTTACAGCTGTGTGCCACCACACCCAGCACAATTTATTATTAATGCTCCAGTTTTCAAATATTTCAGATCTGGAGAAACTGCCACAAATTATTTGATAAACTGGGAATAATTTCAAACTCTGTTGAAATTCAGTCAGTAACTGTTATGAAGAAAGTACCATAAGAAAAGTGCAAAGCCTTAAGCTAAATATGGAATAGACAATAATGCTGCTATCCCCTGGCAATTCTTCAAGCATTTGTTGGATTTTAGGCCAGAAAAGGTGAATCTGATTTTAATATACCTAAAAACCACCCCAAATGCAAACAACTTTAATAGGTATAAAAACTGGCTTATTTCACTGTTAATGACATGGTTAGCAGCAGTTGAATGGAATAGATTAGAGCTTCATAAAATGTGAATCTAAGGCCTTTTAAAAAATTATTCTTGTAATCATGCCTTCTTTTAAATTATTAAATTTAGATGATTTCTTGTGAGATTCTATCTCCTGTCTGTGAGATTACACTTTAAAGCAAGGAAAGAACGTATCCAATTTACAAAACTTAACTCACGGGTACTTGCTTGGAGCTTGCAACTTCCCTAACAGTGAGGTATGGCTATGCACTTTGGCCACTCTGTGCTAGCTAAACCTGAAAAGGGCTGGCTGCTTTTTAGACAGAAAAGAAAGTTTTAGGCCATAATTTTTCCTACTTGGAGATTATATACTTTTTTTTTCCCCCTTAACTGAGGGACCTTGGCGATATCAAGGTATATATTTGATCAAAATCTCTACTGTGAGAGCCTTTGTTCTAAGCTAGAGTACGATTTAAAAGGAAATGTCCAAAAAGTCTGTATCTCAAAGTCAGAAATAAAGTAGCTAAACTATTTCAGGTTATATATCAGCTTGGGCTATGAACTAAAAATAAAATAATGATGGGTATCATGACTTCTCCAAAAGAATAAGGATGATAACTGACAGCGGAGCAAGAACTTGGTGACCATTAATACCTGAAAAAGAACATAAAGAATCCAGCGATCTAAAACATAGAAGGCAATTCCCATGTAGTCTTTACAAAAGGAGTTAAGATGCAAATAATGTATGCTGGATTGATGGGGCTAGACACTAGAACCAATGGCCACAGACAAGACTGGTTACCTAATTTTAGGGATCACCAGAAGGTGGAAATAATGGGACTCTTGTTAAACCATTACTAAGAATTTTAAGAGACTTGGGAGTGACATGAGCAAGATGGCACAATAAGACTTTTCAGTGTTCATTTGCTCACAGGAACATCACTTTGAACAAGCATCCACCACAAAAATACCTTGACAAAAATCAAAGGAACCCAGGTGAGAGACTGCAGCCCCTGGATGAAGTATAAGCATAAGCATAGGACACCCGGCAGCTACCCAGGTACAGGATCTTCATTCACTGCTCAGCTCTGTTCACTATCTTAGCTAAAATGTGGAACAAAGCAAAGTGTTCACCAATAAATTAATGAATAAAGAAAATGGAACTTGTTATACACAATAGAATATTATTCAGTATTAAAAGGGAGAAAATCCTGCCACTTGCAATAATGTATGCACTATTTCTTCCATGTATGACACTGGAAGAAAATATGCTAAATGAAATAAATACCAAAAGACAGATATTACATGATCTTATTTGCCTGTGGAATCTAAAAATTAATATAGAAGCAGAGAGAAGAGTGGTCTTTGAAAGGGTCTAGGTATTGGAAAAATGGGGAGATGTTGGTCAAAGGGTTTATTGTTTCAATTATGCAAGATGAATAATTTGAGATCTAATGTATACTATGGTAAGTATAGTTAATATTACTGAACTATATGCTTGAAATTTGCTAAGAAGGTAGATATTAAATGTTCTCAACATACACACATAAAATAGAAACTATGTGAGGTGATAGATATGATAATTAGACTAATTTTGGTCATTATTTCTCATTTCACAATGTAGTGGAATATTAAAACATCACATTGTACACTATAAATAATACTTATTTGTCATATATACCTCAATAAAGATGGGAAAAGTCTTTTTAAAAAGTAACAAAATCTAATACTAAAGGAGAAGAAAGCTTCAGTAACAGTAAGAACTTTCTTACTGTTCTGAGATAAATCAGTTATAGGCCAAGGCTGGATGAAGTAGGGATTGTGGGAGATATCAGAAATGTGCTCTAATTTTTTTCTTAGTATAACAGAAAAGAACGAGGTGCAACAGTCTTCTTTGAACCACAAAGCTTAAGTTATATCATGGTAATAAGTTTCATTGGTTTGTTTCATACAAATCTAGAGTTGGTAATATAGAAAATATTTTCATTTTATGAAAATAAAGTGTTTAACACAATTGGGAAAAATAATTTTGAGATATTCAAGCTAACTATTAAACTGAGTGCCAGGCATGTCTAAATATGGGCCCTTAATGGCTGCATAGGTTATAGCAGACGAAGCCAGTCCTGCCCATCAAGGATGTTTCTGTCTGAGAACTTGCATAAGTAATTTTGGTTGAATTGGAAAGTTTCAGTTGAAGAATGATTTAAGCTATTAGGGAACAGATAATGAATCCATACTGGTCTATCTGATTTCCAAGTAATTTTTATTGCCTCAGTGACCCCTTCTGAAAACCCAGTCCATGTCTATTTATTCCCTGATCTATTTGAATTGGTGCTGCTATGCCTTGTTCTCCTAATCTTTTTTCTTTCCTGAAAACTTGTCTAGCCCTAATAGTGGGCGCATTTGGATTGATGTTATTTGTTAATGTCAAACCTAATTGATCTAGGACATCTCATCCCCATAAATTTATAGGAAGATGATCCAATACATATGGCTGTATAGTTCCTTCACATCCTTCAGGATCCTTCCAATCTAATACCATTGCACTTCTATGGGGATTAGTTGCCACTCCTAGGCCTCGAAGCGTTTGAGTGGCTTGTTGTAACGGCCAATGTTTTGGCCATTCTTGACGAGATATGATGCTAAGGTCTGCACCTGTATCCAGTAGCCCATTAAATTCATGTCCTTGAATATTTAGTTTTAGCATGGGGCTAGAATCTAAATTTAAAGATTGCATAGCCCAATCTACACCTGTGGAGCCTAATCCCCTGGAACCTCTTTCTATAGTACTACTGGAAAATTTATCATGTAGGCTGGGTATTATTAATAACTGTGCTATTCTATCTCCTGGTGAAATTACTGATATACCCTTTGGAGAACTAGCTATAATTTTTATTTCACCTTCATAATCGGGATCAATTACCCCGGGACTTATCATAAGTCCTTTTAGCGTAGAAGAACTGCGTCCTAACAATAAGCCTACTGTTCTTTGGGGGAAGAGGTCCTTTTACTCCTGTGGGAATGATTTGAACTCCCATCTCTGGAGTTAGTACTGCTCTGGCGGAGGCGCAGATGTCCAACCCTGCGCTCCCTCTGGTTCGTCTGATGAGAGATCTGATGGATAATGTGTCCTGGGCACTACCCTGATGGTGTTGCTGGGTTCCTCCATGGTGTTTCTGGGTTCCTCCAGTGCCCCACACATTTGTGGTCGTGGGCCCCAGAGCATTGGGCCCCCCTGTCCGTTTTTTGACAATGGAGCCAGATGCCTTTCTCCACGATATCGTGGGTTAACACTTGGTCCTTGTCTGTTTTTTGATAACGGAATACCCTCTATGGTGGTTTGAGAACGGCATTCATTAGCCCAATGTTTCCCTCTATGGCATCATGGGCAAATACCCGGTATTCTATTCCTTTGATACCTAGCTTTGTTAAACCCTCCTCCTATGGGGCAACTCCTTTTAAAATGTCCTGTTTGATCACAATTATAGCATGTTTTTGGCCTGGCATCTAAAGCCTGTTGTACTGCTGCTAAGACTTGCCCTTGTTCATTAATGTCTCTACATAATTTAATATATGTGTTTAAATCTTCATGTCTCGTCTCCATGGTCTAATGACCTCTCTGCAGCAACGATTTGCTTGGTCATAAGCCAGTTGTTTTATAAATGGCATTGCCTGTTCTGTATCCCCAAAAATTCTGGAAGCTGCTTGAATAAGCCTATCTACAAATTCAGCGTAAGGTTCATTAGTTCCTTGTATTACCTTAGATAATTGACCTTGTAAATCTCCATGCCCCTGTAAAGTTTTCCATGCCCTAACTGCATCTACAGCAATTTGTGCGTATACGCCAGGATCATATTCAATTTGTTGCCGTTGACCCTCATAAGGTCCTTTTCCTAACAACATATCTAGATTTCTTTGAGGGTAACCAGCTGCTGCATTTCGCCTAGCTGTCTCCCTGTAAAATTCCTCATTGGCAACCTTCCATAACAAATATTGTCCTCCATTTAGCACAGATTTACACATACTAGCCCAATCTGCTGGCGTCATGTCCAAGTTGGTAATGGATTCGACCATGCTTACAGTGAACGGTGCTTGAGGACCATAGGTTGTTACAGCCTCCTTTAACTGCTTCACTGTTTTGAAATCTAAAGCACGGTGAATTCGCTGCCCTCCTGCCTGCTCAAGTACAGGGCATGCTAATCTTTGAGGTCCTGTCTCAGGATCCCATCTATCAACTATGGGGTTTGAGGGCCACTCAGCTATCTCCATAGGGGAAGCTGTTGGTTGAATTACGCCCTCTGGTGATAGAACGGTGTTAGTAGCAGCCTCCTGTTGTAGCTTTTTCCCTAATAGCTGTTTCTCCTCTAAGCTTTCTTCCTTTAAATTTTCTTCCTCTGTCTGACTAGCTTGAGAGACCTTCTCTTTTGCTTGATCTAAAATGTCTTTCTCCATGGTCTGAACCTCTAACAATTTACTTAACACTCTTTCAGTTTGTTTTTTACTAATTTCTAATCTGTTATAAAGATAACACAACCCAATAAGATAACACAAAACAAAACCGAAACAGAATGAAACAAAAAAGGAACAAAAAATCGTTGTATTAATTTTCCTATTTTCTTGATATGTGCATTTGTGGTCTATTTCTATCTCTTCCTCAGGGGCGAACAACTTCAAACCTTGAGCCAACCATTTTTCCCAATCTGCCTGAGAAAATTCTAGGGATAAGCAGCTTGAAACAAACACAAAACAAATCAAAACAAGAACACATTGTTTTTTAAAATGGTCACCCATTCTCTCGCCTTCCCTTAGGGGCAAGCAATTTCACTTACCCTGGAGCTTCAGACGTTCCCCGTACGGGCCACCAAATGCTGCAGTCTGGCTGGGCACAAATCACGAGCCACTGAAGCAGGAACAAACTTTATTTTTTAACTGCAGGAAAACACTTCACACAGCTCCCGGGGAATCCTCCTGAACGCCACGCGGCTCGTCCAGGAACCCCCAGCCGGAAATATCTCTCCCGGAAATCCCTCCTCCTGCACTTCCCCAACCAATGGGAACTCTCGGGGAATCCCCGGAAATCCCCTCGAGAACTCCAAAATAGTTCGAGAGCTCAAAAGTTGCGGCAGAGGTGGATAGTAATGCCTCGCCTGTCAATCAATACTGTTGGCAAAATGCCAGGGGCCATACAGACTCGGCCGTGGCTCTCAGCAGATAATCAAATTTTAGTGGTCTTTGAATCTTTAGTAATTTTTCAGAATAAGCTATTTTCAGTCTATCTTTTAGTTATAAATAATTATTGAATTTGGTGAGACAGGACAGTGACAAAAAAATAACTGAAACCGTTATTAGGGCATCTGTGGGATAAACTGTAATAGATGAAAGACTGAAGGCCAAGCAGTAAAAAACAAGGCTACTGCAATAGTCTAGGAATAAGGTGGAAAAAGACCCAAACAAAAACCAGTCCAACAACACAAAGGTTATACAAATGACCTGGAGGAAATTGGGACCCTCATATATTGCTGATGAGAATGTGGCATGGCATGGTTCCATTTCTGCAACTGTTAAACATTGAGCTAACATATGACTTAGCAGTTCCACTCCTGGGTGACTGCCCAAGAGAAACAGTAGTATACATTTGCACAAAAATCTTGTACATGACTTTCCATAACTACATTATTCATAATAACCATAAAGTGAAGGGAACCCAGATGCTCATCAATTGTTAAATGACAAAATGAAATACAATGTATACACCTTATGCAATCCCTTTTTTTATTTATTATATAAAAGAAGTACTGATACCTGCAGCAACATGGATGACCTGAAAGACAGATGACCACAGAAGCCAGATGTAGAAGCAATGTATTATATGATTTCATTTGCATGAGATGTTCAGAACAGTCAAGTTCATAGAGATAGTAAGTGAGGGGCTGGGAGGATCAGGTATAGGGAGTAGCTGCTAAGGAGTTAGGGTTTCTTCTTGGAGTGGTCTAATTGGAAAATTAGTGATGATGGTTGCAAAACTGTGAAAAAACTAAAAATGACTAAACTGTATACTTTAGAAAAGTGACTTTTATGCTACATGGAATGTATCTCAATAACACTGTTATTAAAGAAGTAATGTATTAGTCACAGATTATCAAATTGTACACTTTGGATAACTGCATTTATTATATGCCCATTTATATTTTTATTAAGGTAGTACAAGGCCTTAGTAAAAGGAATGCCTACATGAAAATGCAAAGGGAAAGAAATAAAGTGAAAATTTGAAGTATAAAATATGTTCTACTCTTCATAAATGTAAACATTTATATATGAATATTGGGAAAATTTGGGGTGATACAAAGCTGGGATTAATATTTAGCAGATTCTCGTTTCTACTATTATATTGTTTAATGACATATGAATACTTGAAATAAAGAGGAAGGGGAACCAGGTGATTGTTGATTGAGTGGGTCATAGTAGTTAGGAATAAACCTGACACAAGTTCCTGTGGGATTAGAGAAAAGTCACCATTAACATAAAAAGAAGATTCTCTTAAAAACTGAGATTATTGAGGACAAGAAGTTCAAGCTTTCTTGTTCATCACTGAATCTTCAGTATCTACAACAGGAGTGGGTAAACTGTGGCCAATAGGTCAAATTCAGTTTACCATGGGTTTTACCTTAGTCAGTGAAGTGAGACTGGTCGATGCCTGGTGGTATATCAATTCCTAACTGCAAAAGAAAGTAATAATGATACCTTAAAATTATATGCAATTTAAACTTCAAGATCTGTAAGTGGTTCTACTTAATACTTATCAGTATTGTCATACTGATATTGTAGTTCTTGTGTATAATGTCCATTTTGAATACAGTATTTTCCCCATATCCCAGATGTTGCTTTCCACAGTTTCAGTTATCTGTGGGCAATTTCAGTCTGAAAATATGAAGTGGAAAATTCCAGAAATAAACAATTCATAAGTTTTAAGTTGTATGTTCATAGGAGCAAGAATAAGTCTTATACCATTCAGCCTAGGGCACACAGTATCCCTTTGTTCAGAATATCCATACTATATGTAGTAGTCACTCATTAGTCACTTAGGAGTCACTTTGGGTCTTGATTATCAGATTAATTTCTGCAGTATCAGAATTCTGTGTGTTCGAGAAAACTTTATACAGATGCCGGTCTATATCACAATTTCTAACTGCATAGTTATTGTTGTTAATCTGTCTTGCCTAATGTTTTAGTCGGGGTTTTTGCTGCTGTGACTAAAGAACCTGGACCAGAACAATTGTAGAGGAGGAAAAGTTTGAGGGCTCATGGTTTCAGAGGTATTAATCTATAGAAGGCCAGTTTCATTCCTCTGGGCTCCAGGTGAGGCAGAACATCATGGCGGAAGAGTGTGGCAGAGGGAAGCAGCTTACATGGTGATCAGAAAGCAGAGAGAGAAAGACTCCACTGGCCATATTCAAATATATATCCCTTAGCCACGCCCCTATTTCCACCTCATCCAACCAAAGCCTACCACTTCAGTTACCACTCAATCAATCCCACCAGGGATTAATTAATTCACTGATTAGGTTAAGGATATAACCCAATTATTTCTTCTCTAAATCTTGCATTGTCTCACACCTGAGCTTTTGGGGGACACCTCACATCCAAACCATAACACCTAATATATAAATTAAACTTTATCAAAGATCTGTAGAGGGAAAATATACTACATATAAAATTTGTTTCTATTCATGGTTTCAGGTAACAGCAGGCCTTAGAATGTATTCCCTGTGGATGAGAAGAGAATCCTATAGTTACAACAGAGACATATGGACCACAAAGTCTAAAAGATTTGAATTTTATAAGAAAATATGAATTTTATAAGAAAAGTTTGCTGATATGTGATTTTGAAGAAAGCTAGCACATAGGAGGTGTTCAAAGATGATTTGTAGATTGAAGATATGAAGGAAAAGGACCCTAGACTAAGGAAGGGTTATGCATATTGTGTGTGCTGTTGTTAGTGTGAGGTTCTAGTGGACTGTTGATTGACAGATATGTACTAGGCTTTGGGAGAAGGAACACTGAAGCTTGAAGGAGGGAGATAGAATAGAGACATTGATTTGGGAGTCATTCCCATAAAACGAAAATCCTGATATCACTAAGAGAAACAATTTCAAGAAAAAGAGTAGAGAAGTGGTCCTACAATGTGCAGAATGCTCAGTTTTATGGCATGGCCAGAAAAGAGGAGTGGAATTGGTAGAAATGAATGTTAGGTAACAGGAAAGTGCTTTTCAAAATTAGTGGAGGAAGGAGTTCATTTCAAGATGGCCAATTTTGCCTAATGTCAATATTACAATTATGAAGTTATTAGTGACCTGGGAGAATAAAATTGTTTTACAGAGAAGGAGGAAGCTTCAAAGTTAGGATGAAAATACTGGTCAAATGATTTTTACTAAGCATTATATTTTCGAAAGCATTGGGGGTTAAAAGACTTTTTTGAATAGTTATTATGTGGGAAAATCTGAAAAGGAAATCATGCTGTGTTCAATCTGTACAAATGTGTTGGTTTACCCAAGCACAAAGACCTACAGGTTAGTGATGCATCATTAAAAATAAATTATCAAATTATTTTTTAATAGCTCAGGCCCAGGGATTCCATATAGAACACTTGACCACAAGTACATTTTGAGCTCAGAAAGTCAGAATAAATGCATACATCTTAAGCTTTCCTGAAAGAAGAAAGATTTTTCATTGAAACAACAGACATTTTTCCTATTTAATCTTTGCTATTATTTTATCATTTACAATAAATGGTTCAATAAAAATGAAGTATGACTTTTGCTGTCCTGCTGTGGTTTTCTTCTGCTGTTCAGTAAACACCAGGTCGCATACTAGTCATGTAACTGTACCCTAAGGTCTATAGGCATTAGGTAGAGATCTTGATTGATAACTGCTTGTATGCGACACTAAACTTTCTTGTGTTTTGCTTATTTCTAGTAAATGAAAATGAGTTCCCTCTAGACCTTCAGGCAAAATTTAAGTCAGTCTTTTACTGCATGCTGCACTATCTCACCTCTTACTGATCTAATACTGTTTCAGCAAATGCCTCTCTCCTCTCTCAACCAAGTGATCAGGCAAGTTTAATTGCTTCAGAGTAATGCAATTGAATTTGTATTTTTATTGGCTAATTTCCAGTTCCAGCAGTGTCTGGCCAAAACTGATAGTTAAAGTGCTTGTTGAGATTTGTACATGAGTCACTTTCAGCCAAATGTTTATAGATGGTATTTTAGTTTTGTTCGTTAAATTACACAAATATCAGCATGTTCTGTTATGGAGTCACAAAATAAAAGATGAAGTAATGGGTATTCTTTAAAGGCTTTTAAAAAGTCTTTCTTTGATTGTATTCTATATCACCTTTTCCATTTCATTTCTTCAATTATTAGAGAAATTGAACATCATTTAATTTCTTTTCTAAGACAATAAGAACTGATGATCTATTAGGGGCACTCAAACACAATTTGAAAGTGTACATTACCAATACGTATTTTTTTTTTTTTGTAAAACTAGTTCATGATGACTTATTTGAAAGGTGAATATTTGAGAAATAATTTCAATAGAAATAAATATATTAAATAGAATATATATGAAGAAAACAGCATTAATAAAAAATGTTTTTAAAGCACAATGTAACAGAATCTATAATAACTTAGTAGTAATGTAAGATAATCTGTGTTTTATATTAATAGCATTTAATTTTATTTTCATTCAACAAATTTTCCCATTTTGAGCTCAGAGTTTGAACTAGAGTTCCTGGACAACTTAATTAGAGTGGTTTTGTATGACTGGCTTAGACCTTACCAGAATTTTACATTAACAAAGTGATTTATGATGTATGCTGTGTGTTCTGGTGTGTGCTGTATCAGTTTGACCTCTGGGGACTGGGAGACAGAGTAAATAAGGTGGGTGCTCCATACCTACACGACAGACCCCTAATGATAATGCTGGTCACCAAGCCTTGGCGAGCTTCCCTGGTTGGCAGCACTGTCAATGACTGGTCATATATTAAAATTAAGTTTTCTCAGTGCAACTCCACTGAGAGGACAAATGGAATCTTGTGTCTGGCTTCTCCTGAACTTTACCCTATGAACCCTTTACCTTTTGCAAGTTTAGTCTGAATCACTTGTTTGTAATATACTGAAATCTTGAGACTAACAGCTTTTCTGAGTTCTTGTGAATCCCTGCATATCATCAGACCTGAGGGTGGTCTTGGGGAACTCCACCACCAGCAGAAAAGGAGATGTGGGAGAAGCTATAACTCTAAGTAGTTAAATTATGCCGTGTAACAATGTATGCTATTTTGGGTGTTGTAAGCAGAATTGCATCTCTATATTATGTTTCCTCTTGAGAAAAGTATCTTTTTCAAAATAGATTTTAATTAGAGTGTGATTGCAAATTGTTGCTTGTTTTCCTCTATACATATATATTTTTGTTTATGATACAGCTTAGAAGGGTCTGGAAGTGAGATTTAAAACTTCAAAAAGGGTACAGGTTGTGTTCATTTTTTTGGGTCTTACTTTTAGGGGGGAATCCATCAACTATCTGGCTTTGTAAAGTTCAAGTGGGATGATATTAATGTAGACATATATACAATTAAGTAAAATTGGATATATCCCAAGCATTCAGATATATAAAAGGGAAAAGAATGGTGACTTTTCTTTTGGTAATTTAGAAGGTTGAAATGTGGTAAAATTAGACCTCTGTCACTGAATCTCGTACACAGATACTGAGTTATTTCATCCATATATTATTATTTTGGAAAGGTCACAAGTTAAAGTCACAGAAGGTGAAGCACCTGCAAAGGTAGGTGTACATTCCAATTTCAGTCATGGTGGAAACAGATGGATCCTATAGCAGCGAATAAGTCTTAGGGCTACTGGTTTTTCTCTCTTAGGCTAGTCTGATTTTTAAAATTTTCTGTGCTATGGGAAATTAAAGAACTGTGCTGGATATTTACTGTTTGACTCTCCATATATATATTTCCATACTCTTGTTCTTTGCTCCAGGAAATAGACTTGTGGGTAGAAGAAAGTCTTTCTTGCAGGCTTACCTTTGAGCCAAGGAAGATGTCTTTGGGGGATCAGAGATTGAGATGAAATTGGACCGAGATTCATAGTATCCTGTTTCCTTCTTTGCTTGGGTCTAACAAGTTGGCCACATGTCTTCCCTGTAGGCTAGGGTTTCTTTCAGGTGATCCTGTAACTCTCCCTCCCCTATATCTTCAGGCTCAAGGTTTGTAACAGCTTTCACCATTGCTAGCCCTGATTTACATTATTCCCTTTTTAAAAACCCTACCTATAACTTTGTTAATAGTCAATTACGTGCCTTTAGTGCACTATGTCCTTCCAGGAAACTGAATGGCTCTGTAATGATCCATATACCTTTGGAATGCCTATGAAGAAAGCATAAATGCAATGGTTGAATATTTGCAATATTATTTTTCCAGAATGCCTTTCTTATACCTTCTTGCTTTCCTAATATTAGCCTAGCAATCCTTTATACTCAAACTGAACACCTTTTCCTCCAGGGGTCCTAGTCTTACACATCTCTCAGTCTCTTCTCTATATCTCTTTATCCACACTGCCTAATTTGTTTTTGGTGATTCCTATATAGGTATTCAAACATACCTGTGTTATCTACATATTTGGTTGTTTTAATAATTGGTGCATAAGCTCTTGAAATATTATGACATTCTGTCAATTAATTGCTTGAACTTTGGAGATTCTTTGGTTTTATTGTATTTTATTTTTTGGTAATAGTTAGACCATTGTCTCCAAATGAATTAAAAACAATTCAAAAACAAAATGAAGTACTAGATTAGAGTGGCAATTATCATGTAAATATGAAAGGATGGATCAATATAAAGATACTGCAAATGAAAACATTCAAAGATAGCAACATATTTTATAATCTTTCTAACAGGGAAAATCTGTCAAAATTATAGCCTATTTTTAATTCTGAGTTTAATGAGATATGTTATTTAATATAATTTTAAGTATAGGTAACATCAATAGATAAACTTCATAAATACTATTAATTTTATATACCATTTATTATTAAGTACATAGTACTGAGAAATTAAAGGAAATATTAAGGCAAGGCTTCTAGTTTCTAGGAATTAGAATATAATTATTAACACAGGAAAGAGATGTAGAAAGTAGGAAAGTAATTATGTTGTCAGAATACAATCAAATGGATTGGTACAGGTAAGTGCATTAAGATCTTAGAAAAGGGTAACTACTGTGTGCTAGGACAGATGGAAAAAAACAAGGAAAATAAAATTTGAAAAAAGTTATTAATAACTTAATTGAGGAGAAGGAAACTCCAGAGAGGAAAAGCAATATAATAAAAAACAGGCATGTGTGTGATGTGGCTGGGCAGGGGTCCAATGGGAGATTATAGAAGGAGTAGTTGCTAATAAGAAATACTAAAAGAAAAAAATTTAGATGGGGTGGTTGTAGCTAAATGCTTGGTCCAAGAAGTTTGGACTTTATCTGCTGAAGGGAATGATGTATATTAGTTGATGAGTGAAATGATAAAAATGGTCTTTTAAGATTAATCTGACCATGAAATTCAAAGTGGATTTGATTAGAAAGATGCTTGAATCTAGCCAGATGGAAAACTGATGCACCAATCAAGTTTTCAGGTGTGAGAACCAGATATGTCTGGTGTCAGTGGAATGAAGTGGAGCCACAGATGGAGAGATGTGTAAGAACAAAAAAGGAAGAGTGTTGCCTTGGGTGGGATCTATATTTTGTTTCTGATCCTAGAATTTGTATATTGCCTTAAAGTAAGTGTTAGTTTCATCTTTAAAAATCACAGTAGTCATCTAAGGAATGGAGATTAGTCAAGATAAATTACCATCATGAAACTACTGGGGAGTGGAGATCTAGCCCAGAGAGACCACACTGACCTGTGCTGGACCCAGGCTCAAAGGGGGCCTGGTTCACTCCTTCCCCGGTGGGACAGACACCCGCCAGAGCCTAGCCTCTGGCACAGGACTGCCCCTTCCCACCAACAGACTACTGAGGGAGGTCAAGCCCAGTGGCCCAAATCTACACACTCCAACTTGCACAGGACCTAAACCCAGGATACAGTAGCATTCATTGAGGGACACCAGCAGGGTCTTGAAGCCCAACATCAAGGTGAGGTACAGACAATTTGCATGGGTACTACAAGAATATAGGAAAGAAACTGTAATATTTCAGATCCACACTGTAAGAAAGGAAGGCACATAGACAACATGAAAATACAAGGGAGGAAAGTGCCCCAAACAAACCAGGACGCTATAATAACAGAACCTATGGGCAGCAAAGTTGATGAAATGTTAGACAAGGAGTTCAGAAGGTTCATAATTAAAAAGATCTTTGAATTAAAGAATGAGCAAATACAGACAAAAATTGATCAAGCCAACAATGAGATAAGAAAGCAAATACAGGTAGCAAAAGATTACTTCAAGAGAAAGAGAGAGAGACTCTGGAAAAAAAAAAACAATCAGAAATCCTTGAAATGAAGGATACACTAAATCAAATAAAAAATTCAATAGAAAGCATAATCAACAGACTAGATCACTTGGAAGAAAGAACGTCAGATAATGAAGACAAAATATACAATCTGTAAAATAAAGTTGATCACACAGTGAAAATAGTTAGAAACCATGAACAGAATATCCAAGAATTATGGGACAGCATCAAAAGACCAAATCTAAGAGCTATTGGGATAGAGGAAGGCACAGAGTTTCAAACCAAAGGAATGCACAATCTCTTAAATGAGATAATATCTGAAAAATTCCCAAGCATGAAGAATGAATTAGAAAACCAAATACAAGAGGCTTACAGGACACCAAATACACAAAATTACCAAAGATCTACACCAAGGCACATTATAATAAAAATGCCTAGCAAACAGAATAAGGATAGAATCTTAAAAACCGCAAGAGAGAGGAATCGGATCACATATAGGGGGAGACCAATTCGTATCTTAGCAGAATTTTCAAACCAGACCCTAAAAGCCAGGAGACTGTGGAACAAAAAATACCAGCTCTGAAAGAAAATGGATGCCAACCAAGAATCTTATATCCAGCAAAACTAAGCTTTAGATTTGATGATGAAATAAAAGTCTTCCAAGATAAACAAAAGCTAAAAGAATTTACAACTAGAAAGCCTGCACTACAGAACATCCTCAGCAAAATATTCCAAGAAGAGGAAATGAAGAACAAGGATGAAAATCAGCAGATGGAGGGATTACACTAAAGGAAAATCTAATCAGAGGAGAAACCAAGTCATCTTAAATACCAAAAATACACAAAAATGACTGGGAATACAAATCATGTCTCAATAATAACCCTGAATGTTAATGTCCTAAACTCACCAATCAAAAGACATAGACTGGCAGATTGGATTAAAAAAAAGACCCAACAATATGCTGCCTCCAAGAGACTGATCTCATAGAAAAAGACATTCACAGACTGAAGGTGAAGGTCTGGGAAAAATCATACCACTCACATGGACTGTGGAAGCAAGCAGGGGTTTCCATCCTCATATCAAATAAAGTAGACTTCAAACTGAATTCGATCAAAAAAGATAAAGAAAGACACTACATACTGCTCAAGGGAACCATTTGACCCAGCTATCCCTCTACTTGGTCTATACCCAAAGGACTTAAAAAAAGCTTATTACAGGGACTCAGCCACATCAATGTTTATAGCAGCACAATTCACAATAGCTAATCTGTGGAACCAACCTAGATGCCCTTCAATAGATGGATTTAAAAAAATGTGGCATATATACACAATGTAAAATCATGGCATTTGAAGGTAAATGGATAGAGTTAGAGAAGGTAATGCTAAATGAAGTTAGCCAATTCCAAAAACCAAATGCTGAATGTTTTCTTTGATATAAGGAGACTGATTCATAGTGGGATAGAGAGAGGGAGCATGGGAGGGATACAAGGACTCTAGATAGGGCAGAAGGGTTGGAGGGGAAGGGAGGGGGCATGGGGTTAGAAATGATGATGGAATGTGATTATCATTATTATCCAAAGTACATGTAAGAAGACACAAATTGGTGTGAATATACAACCAGAGGTATGAAAAATTGTGTTCTACATGAGAAATAAGAATTGTAATGCATTCTGTTGTCACATATAAATTTAAAAAATTACCATCATGCCCTGTCATAGGTGAACTTCAACTTCTTGGAGAAGAACCTGGAACATGGTAGGTTCTCTGTGAATATTATACTTGCTGAATGACTGACTACATGAAAAGGTAGTAAATGGTAGCCATTCTCACTAGTAAGTGTAAGTGAAGGAATTTGTGATTGAATTACATAAATAATATGTGGGTTTTTTTTTTTTTTTGGTCACAGTGACAATATACTTGAGAAAAACAATTTAAAGGAGGAAAGATTCATTTTGGCTTGTGGTTTCTGAGGTTTTAGTTCATGGTCAGCTGGCCTTTTTGCTGTGGGCTTGCGGTAAGGCAGAGTATCTTGGTACATGATGAAGCAAAGATGCTTATTTCATCATGGCTGGGGAGCAGAGAATGAGAGAGGAAGGAACTAAGGACGAGATAAACCCCAAGAGGGCATGCCACCAAGGACCCACTCCCATCTGCCATAGTTCCCACCTCCTCCCAGTAGTCCATTCAGCTATCAGTGGATTAATACATGGGTGAGGTCAGAAAGCCCTTATGAGCCTATCACTTCCCAAAAGACCCATTTTTGAGTATTGGAGATCAAGTCTTCAACATCTAAGCCTATGGGGTCATTCTAGATCCAAACCCCAACAGCATGTAAAAAAGTTTTTATCAAGTCAATAAACTTGCTACTTTATGAATTGCATTCATCTACCTGTGATCTCCATAAGTGCCCTGAAGATTTGATTCAGAATGCACCAAAACAATTTGCAAAAAATGTCTAAGTAATGGAATAAGTGGAAATGTCATATTTTCTATTGGTTTTTCCATTCTTTCATTTCTCTTATTGTTGTTAAGGTTCTGTTGAGTTGAAGGCTCAATAGGATGATGTGTAATGTCAAAAATATTTGTATTAAAGACAGAATATTTTATTCCTAACCCCACTCCAATACCTATTGACTATGTAATCTAAGAAAAGCTGTCTGAACCTTGGTTTCATTATTGGTAAAACCAGACCAGTATAATCTACATCACAAGTAGTAAGTTTACTATGAAACTTTGCATTCTATGAAACAATCTACAAATGAAAGATGCTATCACAATGATAGCACCTCAAAGTCAGAGAGGTCAATTGTATCAAATGAATTCTGTTCAAGTGAGAAATAATTAAACAAAACGAGGTAATAACTTGAACAATTGGAAATAACAAATTATAATCTTAAAGCAACATTCCTCTTATTTCTTTCTCAGAAGAGGTTTCCATCTCCAGATTTAATTGGAATTAATGATTCTTCTGGTTTTCCCTATGAGGCGGTCTCTATCACATGGAGAGTACTGAGAAATCTAGAAATTATTTAATACTTTTCCTGACACAAATGATTGCTATTGTTATACATGAGGTATTTCATTATGAAACAAGTCCTCAGTGTAATAAGTAAGGATTTCCTGACAAAATGAACATTCAACATCACTACTCTCTGTCAGAAAGTCTTGACTCAATGTGCCAAAGCTGTAAGTGTGTCAAATAATCCTTTAATTAGATTACAAAGTGCAGCTATTATATGTCAAATATCTATTGATCCCAGGAAGAAAATGGCTTGAGGTTTCTTAAGTATGCAACACCAAAATTCATTTGCCATGCAATTAACTCCGAATTACTTCCTTGGGAAATTAATATTAGAGAGAATGTTTATGCATGTAAAAGCATATAATTGACATTTAGCAAAAAAAAAAATTAGTGATGCACACCATATTGGATCTTTAACACACACACACACACACACACACACACATTTTAGCATTTTGCTCACTAATACCTGATTTTGACATGTGTTCACTTAAGAATTTGTATGTTGAATTGCAAATGTAAAGTTTTTTGAAGTCTAGAAAGATGGGAATTTTTCTTCCAGCTATGCACATTAGTACACAAATATTTGAGCATCATCTCTAGTTGTTTGAAGGGAGGAAAAAGACTTGTGATTTTGTCACAATGTACCCAGTTCACCTTTAAGTGAAGCAATGCTTTGAGGGGAGGAACAGATGAGAGTGGCTTAGGCAGGGTCAGGTAATGGAGTAGGCACCAAAACACAAGGAACATGCACATGCAGGACACCTTCTCAATAGCTCCCCTTCCTCTTGCTCAGTTCTAACAATTTAATGTAAGTTGCTGAAAGTAAATCTGTTCACTAAGGAGAGATGGAGACAGCACTTGTTTTCTTGGGCAGACCCACGTTGAGGGCAGCTATCTGGTGTGTCCAGAAGACAAAGAACAGATGTTGTGTGAGTCAGGAAAAAGTGAAGTTTCTTGATTTTTCCTCTGGTCTCACACCATGATCTATACAAGATACCTCTGACACCAGATGTGTGGGTGAAACTCTCAACATCAAGCAAGCAAGCAGTCCTGCAGTAGCCAGCACTGGTTTCTTCTAATCCAATTCAGTTTTGATACTGTCTTTCCTGGACATAGTGCTAGATCCCCTAGGTTGAGGGCTTGGTTCCTAAGATCCCACTTTAGATGCCAGTCACCAGCTCCAGGTTACCTCACCTGTGCTATGACAGCAATTATCTCTATAAATCAGGGTTCATACAGCCCTCTCTTTGGGTTTGATTAATTTGCTCAAGTGGCTCACAAAACTCAGGGGAACCCTGACTTGCATTTACCTGCCTATTATAAAAGATCACAAAGGTATAGATGAAGGGATGCATAGGAAGTGGTATGAGGAAAGGTGCATGGAACTACTGCGCACACTCTGGAGTGTGCAGAACCTCTATGTGTTCAGTTTTTTCTAAGTTCTATGGACTCTGTCCTTTTGGGTGTTAAGGAGACTTCATTGCATAAATGTGGTTGCCAGTAGACTGTATGGGGAAACCTAGCAAAGTCTGTTGGTTTCAGCCTCTTTCTTGGCCTCCTGTGAAGCATTCCTCCCTCTAGGGTGGAGGGTAGGATTCCTTGGAATGAGGAGTGTATTTTGACCTCTTGTCTGGTAATAGGTCATATCTATGAGCCTGAAAGTGTGGAAAACTAAAAACTAGGTTGGGAATGTTGATGCACACCTATAATCCCAGCGGCTCAGGAAGCTGAGGCAGGAGGATAGCAAGTTCAAAGCCAGCCACAGCAATGTAGATCCTAAGCAGCTCAGTGAGACCCTGTCTCAAAATAAAAATTCAAAAGGGCTGGGAATGTGGCTCAGTTGTTAAGCACCCTTGGGTTCAATCCCTGGTACTAAATAAAAAGAAAAACCAATCAAACAAAAACTAAAAAACCAAAAAACTAAATATATACATATATATTATAACATATTTATATATCATAATATCACAAATTTCCATTATATTAACATGTTTGCCCCTACATTTTATAATTAATATTGTAAAATTATGATTATATGGTACTTTGGTTTCTTTATTTCTAGTGGCTATTTCTAATTTAATGTTGGTGTTTTCTTATGCATAACAGTCCCCTTTTGCACTGCAAATATTTATTAACATGATAGGTATTAGAACTGCCCAGCAGACTATATCATCTCTTTCTGGAATATAGTTAGTTTCTGGAACATGATTACCTTCAAAGGTAATCCTTCTCTCTCCACTTAGTTGTTGCTGATGAATTAATCCATATATTTGTCCAGTTATGTTTAAGAGAAATGCAAAGAGTTGAACAAAATTCATACCATTGCACTAAAATAAAGAGACAGGGAAAATAAAAATATTTTATTTGCAAACATAGCAAGACAACCAAATTCCTTGAGAGACTAGTCAGGCACAAATCTTGGAAAATCTGTGCACTCAGTATTTTAAATGCTATCAAAGCCAAATATACGTTGCAGAAAAAGAATAGGTTAATTGACATAAGAAGAGTTACAATGATTAAAAAAAATGAAGATATAAGAAAGAACAGGATGGCAAGTTAGAGAATATTCTAGGCAGTGATATGCACGTATTGTCATGAATCATTTCCCAGAGGTCTTATCAGGTTCATAAGAGATGGAACTGTGATAGTGGAATAAGGAAAAAAAGAGTGATTAAATAAAAACTCAGAGGTGTATTAACTTCTTAACTTGCATGGAATGTTTGTGATGCCCACTGTCATAAATAAATGGCACAAGGGTTTTCTTTGAGAGAAAATAAGGCCAAAAAATTATGTATGAATTTAGGAAGAGAGGAAGAGTAAAGGGGAAAAAGAGAAGTCTTTTAAAAATAGTGTTGCATACTAACACTGAGGACTCCATATAGAGTTCCTCCAATTTCTGTTGACTGTTAATCAACTGCACATACCTGGAGACCAGCAATGCTGAAGATTAAAAGCTTCGGAACTGCTGTGAAGGAGGTGATTCATGGCCATATTTCGCTTCCCACTCCAGGCAAATCTCCATTTATCTCCTACAGAGTTAGATAGTTTTGAGGTTGACTTCTAAGACAGCCTGCCTTTCCCAATCCATACCTAATCTTTCTGAGAATCCAGTGTACAGCTTTTTAAAAAGACAGTGTTTACATTTGGGGGTGGAATTTATCTTAGGCCTTTGATACTTCAAGGTTTTTTTTTTTTTAAGCAGAAATTTCTTTTTTATATGTGTAGTCTGTGATTGTATCAGTTGAGTTCCTGACGAAAGTCTGTAAATTCTATTTAAAAAGCTGTAAGGAGAAGAAATGAGATTTCAATCAGTGGTTTTTGAGATTTTCAATAAAATGACCTGAAAATTAAGAAGGTTATCCAGTAGGCAAGAGGATTTTTGAAGTGGGTTTAAAGGTATTTGTTAAAGAATTTTAAGTTGCAAATTTGAGAGTAACTCAAACTTACGAAACATATTTGAAAGTCATATTTTAAGATTTATTGCTGGCATTTTTTAGGAAGTGGTATCTGTAGTAGGACAACTAGGATCTAGACCTGCTCCTCTCTCTCCTGATCATATATAAAAGAATACCAGTTTACATATGTGTCAAGTGGGGTAATAACAGTGCCTGCTTCTTACAGCTGTTTTAAGAATTAATGTAACACTTGTCAGTGAGTGAACATTTACTATCAGCTGTCTCAGTATTTAACTAGTGACTATCTTTTTGTCTAAATATCTATGTAATATATGATACTACTTATAAATGATATTTACATTAGCAATAATATTAAATATATTAATATTTATTAATATTAAATAATAATATTTACATTATTAATTATTATTATTATTATTATTTGGAATCAGGGACTGAACTCAGGAGCGCCTAAATAGTGAGCAACATCCAAACCCTTTTTATCTTTTATTTTAAGACAAGGTCTTGCTCAGTTACCTAGGGCCTTGTTAAGTGGCTGAGGCTGGACTTGAACTTGTGATCTTGCCTCAGCCTCCCAAGTTGCTGGATTATAGGTGTGTCCCACTATGCCTGCCTGCAATATTATTATTATTATTTTTTTAATTTTTTATTGTGGGTTGTTCAAAACATTACAAATTTCTTGACATATCATATTCCACACTTTGATTCAAGTGGGTTATGAACTCCCACCTTCACCCCATACACAGATTGCAGATTCACATCAGTTACACATCCATTGATTTACAAATTGCCATACTAGTGTCTGTTGTGCTCCGCTGCCTTTCCCATCATCCACCCTCCCCCCTCCCCACCTCTCCCCTCCCCTCCCCTCCTCTCTCTCTACCCCCTCCACTGTATAACCCTGAGGGTCTCCTTCCATTACCATGCAATTTCCCTTCTCTCTCCCTTTCCCTCCCACCTCTCATCCCTGTTAAATGTTAATCTTCTTCTCCTGTTCTTCGTCCCTACTCTGTTCTTAGTTACTTTCCTTATATCAAAGAAGACATTTGGCATTTGTTTTTTAGGGATTGGCTAGCTTCACTTAGCATAATCTGCTCTAATGCCATCCATTTCCCTGTAAATTCTATGATTTTGTCATTTTTTAATGCAGAGTAATACTCCATTGTGTATAAATGCCACATTTTTTTTATCCATTCGTCTATTGAAGGGCATCTAGGTTGGTTCCACAGTCTTGCTATTGTGAACTGTGCTGCTATGAACATGGATGTAGCAGTGTCCCTGTAGCATGCTCTTTTTAGGTCTTTAGGGAATAGACCAAGAAGGGGAATAGCTGGGTCAAATGGTGGCTCCATTCCCAGCTTTCCAAGAAATCTCCATACTGCTTTCCAAATTGGCTGCACCAATCTGCAGTCCCACCAGCAATGTACAAGTGTACCCTTTTCCCCACATCCTCGCCAGCACTTGTTGTTGTTTGACTTCCTAATGGCTGCCAATCTTACTGGAGTGAGATGGTATCTTAGGGTGGTTTTGATTTGCATTTCTCTGACAGCTAGAGATGTTGAGCATTTTTTCATGTACTTGTTGATTGACTGTATGTCCTCCTCTGAGAAGTGTCTGTTCAGGTCCTTGGCCCATTTGTTGATTGGGTTGTTTGTTCTCTTATTGTCTAATTTTTTGAGTTCTTTGTATACTCTGGATATTAGGGCTCTATCTGAAGTGTGAGGAGTAAAGATTTGTTCCCAGGATGTAGGCTCCCTATTTACCTCTCTTATTGTTTCTTTTGCTGAGAAAAAACTTTTTAGTTTGAGTAAGTCCCATTTGTTGATTCTAGTTATTAACTTTTGTGCTATGGGTGTCCTATTGAGGAATTTGGAGCCCGACCCCACCGAATGTAGATCGTAGCCAACTTTTTCTTCTATCAGACGGCGCGTCTCTGATTTGATATCAAGCTCCTTGATCCATTTTGAATTCACTTTTGTGCATGGCGAGAGAAAGGGATTCAGTTTCATTTTGTTGCATATGGATTTCCAGTTTTCCCAGCACCATTTGTTGAAGATGCTATCCTTCCTCCATTGCATGCTTTTAGCCCCTTTGTCAAATATAAGATAGTTGTAGTTTTGTGGATTGGTTTCTGTGTCCTCTATTCTGTACCATTGGTCCACCCGCCTGTTTTGGTACCAGTACCATGCTGTTTTTGTTACTATTGCTCTGTAGTATAGTTTGAAGTCTGGTATTGCTATACCGCCTGATTCACACTTCTTGCTTAGCATTGTTTTTGCTATTCTGGGTCTTTTATTTTTCCATATGAATTTCATGATTGCTTTCTCTATTTCTACAAGAAATGCTGTTGGGATTTTGATTGGCATTGCATTAAACCTATAGAGAACTTTTGGTAATATCGCCATTTTGATGATGTTAGTTCTGCCTATCCATGAACAGGGTATATTTTTCCATCTTCTAAGATCTTCTTCTATTTCTCTCTTTAGGGTTCTGTAGTTTTCATTGTATAAGTCTTTCACCTCTTTTGTTAGGTTGATTCCCAAGTATTTTATTTTTTTTTTGAAGATATTTTGAATGGAGTGGTTGTCCTCATTTCCATTTCAGAGGATTTGTCGCTGATATACAGGAATGCCTTTGATTTATGCGTGTTGATTTTAAATCCTGCCACTTTGCTGAATTCATTTATTAGCTCTAATAGTTTCTTTGTAGAGCCTTTTGGGTCTGCTAGATATAGAATCATATCATCTGCAAATAGTGATAATTTAATTTCTTCTTTTCCTATTTTGATGCCTTTAATTTCTTTCGTCTGTCTAATTGCTCTGGCCAGTGTTTCGAGAACTATGTTGAAGAGAAGTGGAGAGAGAGGGCATCCCTGTCTTGTTCCAGATTTTAGAGGGAATGCCTTCAGTTTTTCTCCATTCAGAATGATGTTAGCCTGAGGCTTAGCATAGATTGCTTTTACAATATTGAGGTATGTTCCTGTTATCCCTAGTTTTTCTAGAGTTTTGAACATAAAGGGATGCTGTACTTTGTCGAATGCTTTTTCTGCATCTATCGAGATGATCATATGGTTCTTATTTTTAAGTCTATTGATGTGGTGAATAACATTTATTGATTTCCGTATATTGAACCAGCCTTCCATCCCAGGGATGAATCCTACTTGATCATGGTGTACAATTTTTTTGATATGTTTTTGTATCCGATTCGCCAGAATTTTATTGAGGATTTTTGCATCTAGGTTCATTAGAGATATTGGTCTGTAGTTTTCTTTCTTTGAAGTGTCTTTGTCTGGTTTAGGTATCAGGGTGATGTTGGCCTCATAGAATGAATTTGGAAGTTCTCCCTCCTTTTCTATTTCCTGAAGTAGCTTGAAAAGTATTGGTATTAGTTCTTCTTTAAAGGTTTTGTAAAATTCTGCTGTATACCCATCCGGACCTGGGCTTTTCTTAGTTGGTAGTCTTTTTATGGTTTCTTCTATCTCCTCAATTGATATTGGTCTGTTTAGGTTTTCTATATCCTCCTGACTCAATCTGGGCAGATCATATGACTTAAGAAATTTATCTATGCCTTCACTATCTTCTAATTTATTGGAGTATAAGGATTCAAAATAGTTTTTGATTATCTTCTGTATTTCTGAAGTGTCTGTTGTGATATTGCCATTTTCATCCCGTATGCTAGTAATTTGAGTTCTCTCTCTTCTTCTCTTCGCTAGCATCGCTAAGGGTCTGTCGATTTTGTTTATTTTTTCAAAGAACCAACTTTTAGTTTTGTCAATTTTTTCAATTGTTTCTTTTGTTTCGATTTCATTAATTTCAGCTCTGATTTTAATTATTTCTTGCCTTCTACTTCTTTTGCTGTTGTTTTGCTCTTCTTTTTCAAGGATTTTGAGATGAAGTATGAGATCATTTATTTGTTGGTTTTTTCTTTTTTTAAGGAATGAACTCCAAGCAATGAATTTTCCTCTTAGAACTGCTTTCAATGTGTCCCATAGATTCCGATATGTTGTGTCTGTGTTTTCATTTATCTCTAAGAATTTTTTAATTTCCTCCTTGATGTCTTCTATAACCCATTGATCATTCAGTAACCTATTGTTCATTCTCCAATTGATGTATGCTTTTTCCTTCCTTCTTTTATCGTTGATTTTCAGTTTCATTCCATTATGATCAGATAAGATGCATGGTATTATCTCTACTCCTTTATATTGTCTAAGAGTTGCCCTGTGACATAATATATGATCTATTTTTGAGAAGGATCCATGTGCTGCTGAGAAAAAAGTGTAACTGCTTGATGTTGGGTGGTATACTCTATATATGTCAATTAGGTCTAGGTTATTAATAGTGTTATTGAGTTCTATAGTTTCCTTATTCAACTTTTGTTTGGAAGATCTGTCCAGTGGCGAGAGAGGTGTGTTGAAGTCTCCCATGATTATGGTGTGGTGGTCTATTAGACTCTTGAACTTGAGAAGAGTTTGTTTGACGAACATAGCTGCACCATTGTTTGGGGCATAAATATTTATGATTGTTATGTCTTGTTGGTGTATGGTTCCCTTAAGCAGTATGTAGTGTCCCTCTTTATCTCTTTTGATTAACTTTGGCTTGAAATCTATTTTATTTGATATGAGTATGGACACGCCTGCTTGTTTCCGAAGTCCATATGAGTGATATGATTTTTCCCAACCTTTCAGCTTCAGCCTATGTATGTCTTTTCCTATCAAATGCGTCTCCTGTAGGCAGCATATTGTTGGGTCTTGTTTTGTGATCCATTCTACTAGCCTGTGTCTCTTAATTGGTGAGTGTAAGCCATTAACATTTAGGGTTATTATTGAGATATGGGTTGTTCTTCCAGCCATATTTGTTTATTTCTGTTACTAAACCTTGTTTGTTTTCCTCTTTGATTATTTCCCCCCCCCCTTTACTGTCCTACCTCCCACTGTTGGTTTTCATTGTTATTTTCCATTTCCTCTTCCTGTAATGCTTTGGCGAGGATGTTTTGAAGAGATGGTTTTCTAGCTGCGAATTCTTTAAACTTTTGTTTATCGTGGAAGGTTTTAATTTCATTCTCCATCCTGAAGCTTAATTTTGCTGGATACACAATTCTTGGTTGGAACCCATTATGTACTATTGGGTCGTGGGTCTGCCCACCTGGCGGGTGTGGGTGGCGGCTCCGCTCCGCCCCCTCTCCGATTGGGGTCACGCGGTCACCACTCTGGCGAGCCGCTGGGCCTGCTCCGGGGGCTGGCGGCCGCCCGGCTCCTTCCCTCTGGCTCGAGGACAAATTGAGGAGACTCGGGTGACTGAGCCTCACCCCCCTTACCAGGAGACCAACTGCTTATGTCACCGCTGGTATTGATGAAGATCTCTCCTCCACCGCTTTCTGCTGACATCAGATCTCTGCCATGTTGGTATCCTATGCGAATGGCAGCATTTCGTTCCCCTTGCCGGGCAACCCAAGCAACGCGTGAGTCCTGACCGGCCCTCAGCAGGACCCGGACCGAGACGCAGTTTCCGCGGGCTCCTAGCCCCGGTCCAGGGAAGTTCCGGGAGCCGGAACTCGGCCGCTCCGTGCTCGGTGTAAGCTCCTATAAGTGTAAGCTCCAAGAAGCAGTCCCCGCGGGCTCAGTTCCAGGAGCCGGAATTCGGCTTCTTAGTGCTTGGTGTATGCTCTGATAGTAGCAGGGTCCAAGAAGCAGCCTCTGCAGACTCCGCAGCCCTGAGCCAGGGCGGTTCCGGGACGGTTCCGGGAGCCGGGACTCGGCCGCCCCGTGCTCGGTGTTCACTCCGATAAGATCAGGTTCTAAGAAGCACCCAGGCGCTGAACCCTAGCAATCTGTCTGCAAGCCGCAGGCGAATTGCAGCCTGAAATTACCTGTTCTATGGCTGAATGAGCTGCGGTCAGTCAAAAACAGGTATGGTGACGTCAGTTTACCAACATGGTGGCTGCTGGCCTCCTCTGTGGTCTGACCGGTGTGGAGAACCGAGATGGACCGCTTCCTTCCCCCGTCTCTAACCCAGAATTCAGCCCTGAGTGCGGTGCTTGCGCGGCTGGCAGAAACTGCAGCACTGTAACCCTGCGTCTCTATCCCAGCGCGCGTTGCAGACTCTAGCCGCGGGGCGATTTGCTGAATAAGCAGTTTTACCCTCCGTGCGACAAACCTCTCGCGTTTGAGTCCCCGTAGCCGATCCTCGTGCGATGGAAATCCTTCCTCCAGGTTCCGGCGCACCCCACTATTGCTGGAAATTCCTAACAAGACATCCTTTAGCCGTCCTGACTTGTCATACTCCCACACAGTGAAGCAGCACATGGGGGTAATGCACTCCCCTTGCCGCCATCTTCCTTCCCCCATGCAATATTATTTTTAAGAAGGTGTTATTTGAAAATTAAAGGAGCAACATACAGTAATCTATTTTTTTATTTTTTATTGTTGGGTATTCAAAACATTACATAGTTCTTGATATATCATATTCACACTTTGATTCAAGTGGGTTATGAACTCCCATTTTTACCCCATATACAGATTGCAGAATCACATCAGTTACACATCCATTGATTTACATATTGCCATACTAGTGTCTGTTGACACAACAGTAATCTATTTAAGGAATTTATATTGTCTCATTTAATTCTTTTATCCTTTGCCTTGTTGTGCCTCTGAAATCAAGATGGGTTACCATTTTATGTATTGATGCACCTATGAAAATAGAGCCAGGGTTTCCCTCTTTCTTTTTAATTAATTGTGTTTTTAATTGATGAAGGAGAGTTTGTATTTGTTAATGGTATATGATGTGATGTTTTGATCCATGTGTACATTGTGGAATAATGAAATCAAAGTGCTTGGCATATCCATCACCACAAACACTGTTTTGTGATGAGAACATTTAAAATCTATTATCTTAACAATTTTCAAGTGTACAATACATCATTGTTTACTATAGTCCCCATGCTGTATGTGGATATCCATAACTGACTCCTCTTGTCTAACTGAAACTTGGTACCCTTTGACCCACATCGCTCCATTCGAAGTCCTCCCCAACACCTCATCCCTCGGTAACCCCCAGTATTCTCTACTTCTGTGAGTTCAGTGTTTTTGCCAGTCAGTGAATGGACCTGGAGACTATCATGTTAAATGAAATAAGCCAATCCCAGAAAACCAAAAGTCAAATGTTTTCTCTGATATGTGGAAGCTAAACCACTATAAGGGGTAGGAGAAGAAGAGAAGTTCAGTAATATTATACAAAAGGGGAATAGATGGAAGGGAGCGGGGATAGAAATAGGAAAGGGTAGAATAAATCAAACATAATATTCTTATGTATACATATGTAAACACCTAAGTGAATCCCACCCACAAGAATGGGGTCCTAATTAGAATAAGATATATTCCATGCTTGTATAATTTTATCAAAATGGATTCTACTGTCATGTATAACTAAGAAGATCCAATAAAAAAATAATTTGCCAATAGGGAGGGATGGTAAAACCTGGCATGAGGATTTGAACCTATTTTGTCAGCCTGTCTGGCCTATGATCTTTCCATCTCATTATCCTGCATCTCCTATACATAATTGAATAATTCTGTGCACACAGAATGAAGAGGCTTAATACTAGAAGCAGATAAAGTTGACATACAGACATTGCTATCAGAGTTAGTTACTCCCACTGAGTTTCTAATATGATAAAGCACCTGTTGTGTTTTTAAAGAGAAAATGAATGATAATGTTAATGATAATAATATAGTGTGATGTTTCTTATGTTTTTACAATTTTCCTCTTGAAATGCAATAAGTGGAAATAGAATTAAAAATGGTGCAAAATCATTGTTATGTAATTGTACATATTAAAGCTTAAAAGCATTTGAACTCAGTTTAAATACAAAATCGTTTATATGGTTTGGGATTAAGGGGCTCAGAAAGTAATATCCTTGGGTTATCTATGGGAGGTGTATTTAATGCTATTCAGATGACAGTAATTCTTCATTTGGACTGTGCACAAAAACAAGATTTAAATGTGGATCCAACATAGTGGATCTTTTAAAGAGGATTTATATGTTAAACTCAGAAGAACCATAATTTAGTTATTCTTATGAAATCATTCAATTCATTGTCTTTTTTTGTGTAGCTTGGCTTACTTCTCTCTACAGCTACCAACAGATGCTATTATAAGCACCCACAGGAAAACCTGAAAATGTGCTGAATTTCATTCATTCATATATATATATATATATATATATATATATATAATATATATATGAAAGCTTAAGGTTTAGGCATGTTACACTTTTTATAAATACAGCATGTGGTGGAATTAAGATCTGTATCCCAGGGACACTGTAGAAGTTGCTAAGGAAACATTGTGGGACATAGTATAACATCTCTAAAAGCAGCTTTTAAAATAAAGGTAGTATGAAAAAATTATAGTAGGAAATGGGTAAGATTAAGATTTTGCTTAGGTCAATTCATAGGCTTACATTCAGGTCTGGAAATTAGTAACTCACACTCGACTATAAGAAAACAGACTGTTCTGACTGTGTTTGTTAAGAATTCAGAGAAATGTTATATATGAACTGAGGGACCTCAACTGAAGCATGACAGATAGTTGAGACAATTAGATGGAAAATACTGGCATTCGAATTGTGGGGTTTAAGCTTTATTTCAAGCTTTAAGTGTTATTTTATTGTTTATCTCAATATCCAAATACTCTGCATTTGGATTGTGTTTTTTTGAGTGTCATCTTATTCTCTATCTTCTTTTTTATATGAAGACAGTTTCTACAGTTCTGCTTTTGGATGTGGTATTCAGACATCTAGGGTAAAGATCTAAGCATTTTATTGTCAGTATTCAAATTGGAATCCTGTTTTCTGAAAAAATCTTTGATAAAAAAGATCTTCAAATTATTTTTAAAAATATCATTAACTAATGGCACAGGATGATTTTAGGTAGGAATACAGAATATGTTTAAGCACTTTAAACTAAATGAGCATTGAAATGAAGAACTGAGAAACTGCTCTCTTTGTCTTTGTTTCTTTGTGTTCATCATGACACCATTCCTCCTGGGCTATGTTTCCCCCTAAATCCCATGTATACTTTATTTCTCAAAGAGTTTCTCTTTGTCTTTCTTGGATTATTTTTTTTTAAATTTTAATTTGTTTTAATTAGTTATACATGGTGTAGAATGCATTTATGCACTTTGATATACCAAACATAGATGGGATATAATTTCTCATTTTTCTGAGTGCGCATATTGCAGAATCACATTGGTCATGTAGTGTCACATATATACATACAGTAATAATGTCTGTTCCATTCTATTATCTTTCCTATGTAAGCTTATAATTACAGCATATTTTCTCTGAAGATTCATCAAAGATGCTGGCTGTATCAGTCTTGTTTTCTTTCTATTACTGTGAAGTTGTATATAGTATAATGCACCACAGTTGAATCACTTACCCATTGAGTGACATCTGATATGTTTCTAGTGTGAGACTATTATGAACATTCCTGTACAAGTTTTTGAATAAACAAATTTCCATGTCTCTGATTTGAATGTCTAAGGATGCAATTTCTGGGTCTGATAATTGCTAGTACAGTTTTGTAAGTGAGGTGTGACATATTATAATTTTATGCCTAAAGGAAAATGATTTTGAACTATTTTGTATGCTAATTTGCCATCTGTATGTCCTTTTGTTGAATTGTTTTATTCATCTTTTACCTATATTCTAATTGAACAGTTGTTTTTATCACTATTGAATCCTGAGCATTCTTTATATATTCTAGATACTAGTCCTTTGCCAGAAGTGTGGTTTGCAAATATTTTGTCCAAGTTCATAGCTTGCTTTTTTGTTCAGTTCACACATACTTTCAAAGAACACAAATTTTTATTATGATGATACCTACTTTTCTCCATTTTTCTTTGTATTGATTATACTTTTGTTATCCAGCCTAAGAATTCTTTGGAGTCTTTTTATAGACTTGTTGGGATTTTCAGTGCAGGCAACCATATCCTCTGAAACTGGGACACATAATTTCTTCCTTTATAATATGTTATGCTTTCATTTCATTTTCTTGCCTATTCTGTAAAGTAGAATTTCTAGTACTACATTGAATAAACATGGTAAGGGTGAACATCCTTGCCTTTCCCAGATCTTAGTGGAAAACACTTGTGTTTTTTTAAAATTGATTTTTAAAAAATAAATGACAGCAGAATGCATTATAATTCTTATTACACAGATACAATTTTCATATTTCTGGTTGTATATAAAGTATGTTGACACCAATTAGTGTCTTTATACATGTACTTTGGATAATGATGTCTATCATGTTGTTTTTTCACTACTAAATGCCATTTGTTTTTTTAGGTTTTTTGTAGATGAGGCAATTTTGTAAGTTAAGGCAATTCCCCCTTTATTCGTGAGAGCTTTCATCATGAATAAGTATTCCTGTATTTTTTGCATAAACTGATACATAATGCATAAAGTATATCATTTTGTTATATGTATACATATATATGTGTATATATGTATATATACACATACATACATACACACAAATTTATGTTTGTATATACACACACACACACACACACACCCTTTTGAATGCATTTTCATACTCTAGATAGTGAACATATCCATCACATTAAAAAGTTTATTTCTGTTCCTTGGTAATCCTTCCATCTTACCCTAGCCATTCCCTATCCTATTAATAAAATCACATACTATGTACTCTTTTTATATGTTTTGTCTTAACTAGCTTTTTGGGATTTACCAAATCATCATGAATTTCAAAATTCATTCATGTTGTTAACGTATGTCTATAACTTATTATATCGTGCTCAGTAGTTTTTTTGGGGGGTCAATAGCTAAAATTTGTTTATTCATTGACATTTGGTGTTATTCCAATTTTTAAAGAATTACAAAATAAATTTCTATGGGCAACTGTGTATAAGTCTTTCTAAGGGACAAATGCTTTCATTTCTGTTGGGTAAATTCCCTGAGTTGAGTGGTTGGATAATATCTAAATATGTGTTTAAATTTTTAATCAACTATAATAAAGAGTGTTTTTCAAAGTGTCTGTAGAAATTTTTGTTGAAACCAGCAGTATATGATGAGGATTTTTCTTTACATTATCACCAACATTTGATGCAGCCCACACTTTTAATTTTAGTAGAAGTGTAATGGTATCTTATTGTCATTTTAATGTGCATTTCTCTAATAACAAATGACTTTGTTTCTTTTCATGCATTAATACTGGTGAAGTGTCCTTCAAATATTTTACTCATTTAAAGTGTGGTTATTCATTTATTATTGAGTTATGAATACTATTTTTACATTTGATATATAGCCTTTCTTAGATATATACTTTATAAATGTATTTCTTCAGTTTTTGTGTAGTCTTTTTAGTTTCCCAAGAGGGCTTCAAAAATCAGAAATTTTCAAAATCTTGATGAAATCTATTTTGAAAGAAAATTTTACATTAGTCTCTTGCATGTATTCACATCATTTGAGCATTGATAGCTTTTTATTTAGATTATTGTTCAAAGATTTTTTTTTTAATAATAAACAGCCTTAGAAGACAGAGATAATATCCTCTTCTAGACCAAAGGTTGGGCAGATCTGCTTGCAGCCCTAAAGACTGGACTTTCCAAAGCACAGTGCTCAGAGGCTTTATGTAGATCCACTGGATGTGTTGCAGGACTACTCTGCCTTAGCCCTGGGGCACTTAGGGTCAAAAGGAACTGATACAAACCTACATCTTACACTGCCCTGTGTCTTCAATAATAAAGTCCTTTGTCTATTAATCAAGAGTCTTGTGTTTTTTGTCAGTATTTACAAAACCCTGGCAAACTGACTTGGTAGTTTGTAAGGGAAGTAAAAATTCACACCCTTCACAGTTATTTACAATCTTAGTTGTTATTTTTTCTTTTATAAATTACACTTTGCCTTACCCTAGATAAGAAAGATATTTTTTATTCTTTCTTTTAGCAATTTTATAATGTTAGGTGTTACATTTTGGGTATATGACCCATTTTGAATTCAGATTTGTACAAGTTATGTTATGAATCAAGGTAATTAAATTTATTTTTGATAGGGATATACAATTTTCCAGCACTAGTTGTTAAAAATAATGTGTTTTCCCTTTGAACTGACTTTTTACTTTGGCTGAAAATCAGATGTTTATACATGTGTAAATCTAATTCGTTCCACTGATATGCTTCTCTATATTTATGTTTAGATTGCTATTGGTTTGTAGTGAGTCTAAATCAGGTAACAGGGTCAAATTTATGGTCATTCAACTTGCAAATTCGCCCAGGGTCCCTTAGGTTCCCCAGCTTAGTTTAATTTTTTGTACTTGGCATCTTGAATTCTTAACAATTTTATCTTTGAGTTCTGTGTGCTGTTATTGAAGCTTCTTGGGACAATGGAGTATGCATGTAAATAGCAGAGATACACAAAATATGTCTGTCTTGTGGTGCTTGTACCTCATCTGAACATAGCATTCTCAGTACATTATGAACACAGGATTACAGTGGAACCACAACAAGAACAAGGGATCTTCATTTTCATTTCACATGGGCCCCACAAAAATGTAGACATCTTCAGTAAGTAGTGTCAGGTCACTGACTTTGTTATTCTGTTTCAAAGTTGTTTTAGTTATCCTAGCTTCTTTGCTTTTCCATATTGATTTAGAATCAGGTTTTCAAATTTTATAGACAACGTTGCTGGAATTCTAACTGGGATCTTATTAAACCTACAGATCAATTTGGAGAGATTAGATAATAGAAAATGTGAAGTATTCCAATGAATGAACATTTTTTTTGTTTTATTTACAACTTAAGTCTTTTTCAGCAATGATTTGCAGTTTAAATGTACTCATCTTGTACATATTTTGTCAGATCTATGCTCAAGTATTACATATATTTGAGTTTTTATCAAATTTGGAGACATTCAGCTATCATTTTGAGGACATCAATTATCTACATATTAGCAAGAAGTTGTTCTGTAGTTCACTGAAGTTTTGTTCATTTTTTGAGATTTTTGCTTCTGTTTAATTTTGCATAATATCAATGTCTTTAATTTACTTTTCTTTTGCGATGTCTTTTCTGTGCTTAATTTCATTTAGTGTATTTAAAAATTTTTTTATTTGTTTTAATTAGTTATACATGAAGTAGAATGCACTTATGTGCTTTGATATGTGGAATATAATTTCTCATTTTTCTGACTGGACATGTTGTAGAATCATATTGGTCATGCAATCACATCATTTAGTGTATTTTTAAATCTCAGACATTATCATTTTTATAATTAGACTTTTGATTTTGGTCTTATTTTATATTGTCAGTGGCTTTATGAAACACATTTAATTTGTCTTCTAGTTTTTTAAACATACCGAATTCTCTCATAGTGACTTTTTCATAAAACTTACGTTTGATCTGTGCTGTTTTTGACTTGTCTTTCATGGTTTATCTTCTGAAGCTATTTTTCATGTCTAGTAATTTTATTGGATTCCAGATAGTAAGGATTCACTGTGTTGGGTGCTTGATATTTTTTGGATTTCTATACAAAATTTTGAGCTTTGTTCTGGGATTATAATTATGTTACTTAGAAACAGTATTATCCTCAGGCATTGACTTTAAGGTTTGTTACATAGGACCAGGACAGAAATTAGGCTAGATCTGAGTTTTCTCCACCATTGAGGCAAGCTTTATCTGAACATTATACCCAATTCCCCATGATTTGTATAGCTTTCTTAGTCTGGATTTTGATACCAGAACATGAATTACTGCTTTGTAAGGGTTCTAAATAGTTTTCTCTCTAAACATTCCCAGTGGTTCTTTCCTGGACATCAATAATTTCCTCATATATACACAACTGATTATTATTACTCTACTGAATCCTGTGGTGAACTCTCTGCATGTGCCTAGATTCCTTCTCTGGGCAGTTTTTTCTTCCTCAGTATTCTGCCCTGAAAGCTCTAGTTACCTTTTCTGTACCTGAGGCCTTCCTCCTGTTCCATAACCAGAAAAGTTCCTTCTGTAAGCTGCAGCAATTACAGGAATTACTTCATTTGTTTTTTATATCTTAGAAAATACTTTTTGTTGTTATCTGACATTTGGTGTCCTGAAAAAGAGTTTTATTTGTATTCTCTTAGAGTTCTCAGTAGTTTAGTTAAGATGAAAGTATAAATAAAGCCCCCATTATTTCATGTTCTCAGAAGTGGAAATTTTATCTGTTTTTTAAAACATGTTGTTTGATGCATATAAATTATGTATATACGTATACATATATATACATAATATATATACATAATTTATATGTATATATAATTTATATGTGAATTAAAAAGAAAAATATAAATGACACCTGTGAGTCCACCAGTCTAAAAAATATACTTGTGTATACTTCCCCTATGACATCTTATTTTTAACATTATCATCCCTTTGTTTTTATGTCTATTGATCTCTTGATATTTAAAAATAACCTTAGTGTATATGCTTAAATAATATAATTTTTATTTATGCGGAATGTATGAAATAGATCTTTTTTATTAGTTTAAGAATTTTTAGTGACATTTTAACTGGTAATCATTTATTTATATAGCTTCCAATTATTTTTTTAAATTTATATACTAATATTTATTGCCATTCACCTGCCAGTGTATATTTGTGAGGTTTAAGTTTTATGTTATTCATGAACATTGATTTTTATGAACATTCTTGTCAAGGACTTGTTCTGTTTTTTGGGTGAATAGCTTGTTTGTTGTGTTTTCTTCCCTTAACTGTCTGGCTCGGGGTAAGACTTTACTGTTGTCATTAACACATCTTGAAGATGTGTAAGAAAAAGTGTCTGCATAGTTTTTCTTTGAATATGATAAATTCTAAATGATCCGATGTAGGTTTCTTCTGGGAGAAATATTTTTTTTTTTTTTTTTTTGCAAAATACCTTTGATTGTTTCTTCTGCCTCATTCATTTCAGCCTCTTAAGAAAGTCTATCTGCACGGGTACAGGACTCCCACTCTATAGTCCACCCATCTGTCAGCCGGTCTTCCATTACTTGCCAGCCTTTCCTTCCATTACTGCTCATCTCATGCTCATATTTCAAGAAAAGACATGTTTACAGTTCATAGATTTATTTTCTTATCCATTGATTCATTTAACTCAGATTTACTGAGTTCCTAACACAGGTCTTCATATCCTCAAAACTTTACGGTCTCTGATGTAATTTTTAATTCATTTGCATTCCTTTTGTATTTTTCCCACCTCATTTTCTTCTCATGCTTTTAGTATTTCATTTCTTGTTGCATTCTTAGAGAAGTCCTGGTATGTAATCTCTGATTATGAGTTTTCATCTTGTAACAAGCTGGTTTTGGGGATCCTAGACTAAATACAATTCAAATGACAATTATTTTTCTTGATTTTTTTTCCCTTAGATTGTGCCTCTTTTCCTTATTATGAACTTTTTCAAAATTTAAAAACAAATTTTGTTGGTTTTATGTTTATTTTATGTTTATTTCCTCCTTATACACTTTTCTTTATTGCAATATTGTTCCCAGTTGTTGCTGTTAAATAAGAGAATGATCTTATTGTTCATGATTTTGTCTTCTCTTCACCTTAGGGAGAGGAAAAATTATTCTCAGATACGTTGTTGGAGAGTGGGTGGATACATTTCATAATTAAAATTTGTTTTTTTTGTGTGTGTGTGGTGCTGGGGATTGAACCCAAGGTGTTGTGCATGCTAGGCAAGTACTCTACTAAGTGAACTATATCCCTAACCCTCATAATTTTAGTTTTTTTTTTTTTTTTGTAGGCATTGAGCAGCATTGCATAGAACACTACTGTGATATCATTCTTTTCCTAACTAAATGGCTGTATTCCATTTCCTACTCAAACATTGGATTAGTAACAATTTTAACAATAGTTACCAAGGGTCTTTCTTTCCCTTCAATAATCAATATACTTTAAGACTTGGAGCTTTTGTAAATCCATACATGACTCATAGTCCTCCCTTCTGAACCTCATATTTGTAAATAGATCATTGTTTTCCAGATTGATTTAAATAATAAAATTATTTCCAGTAAAAATTCCAAAGGAACTTGTTCTACTTTATTAAAGTTGCTTTAAAGTTCATCTGAATGATATTGAGTCTATACAATGATATTCTTTGAGGAATTGAAATTAACATTAAAAAATTCAAAACAGCCTACATATTCATGAAAAAGAAGCTAGTTAAGTAAAGCTATGGCAGTCAGTGTTAAGGTATTGTTTTTGTGGGCTTGGAGTGTCTGGAATGGAAAGTATATTTTCACTCTACCATCTTTCATCAGAGAATTATGCAGATTTTTCTGTTTCTTTAGAGATCTAGAGGTATCTTAAGAGGGATGCTTCTGTTACTTGCTATTTTGGGAATTTGAGAGATGACAGGAAGTAACTGGCACAGCTATTGCTCAAGAGGTTCCGGAAAATGTTAGCCTGTTTACTTCATTTTTATCTCACACTTCCCACTGTTCTTTAATAATTACAAGCTTAAGAATTTTTCCATGGCTCACTTAGCTACAAAATATATAATACGTTTTTCCTGTCTACATTTACTATTCTCTCAATTTCATCACATCTTTATTTTGTTTCCTAATACAATTTATCTAATTTTCTAAAATCTCTTCAAAATCTCAGCCTCTAATTCCTCTTTCCCATTTCAATTGTATTCAGTGCTATTACTGTTTAATCATTTATGTAATTTTTAAGTTCAATTTCAATAACATTATGGTGGGTAAAATCGTATGCAGTGTGGTTAGTTGGTAAATAATACATGTGCTCAGTCTACCACCTCCAACGGAAGGCCTGAAGATACTTCAAGAAGCAGAAAAGCAATTCTTCATTTTGAAAATAAAAGAACATATAAATCTGAAATTATTAAATATTAAAGTTATTTCCATTTTAGGAAAGAAATTCTTTTACCAAAATGTTCTGGTATAAATTTTATTAAAGCATTTAATATTTTGAATGAAGTAAGGGAGATAATATAAATAAATAAAGTTGAGTGTGTGTACGACATATGGTAGACTTGGTGGCACCCAAATTCATACGCAGTCTAGACATATGTGAGACCTCACTGAATTCTACTGTACCTTCATCATGTGATCCATTTTGTACACAGGGATGGAGCCAAATTCTAACACAAGGGAACAAAATATGAGACTGCAATTTGTGGATATGGCATCGTATGTATGAATTCCCACCACTGTTATGGGCTGATTTGAAAGTTAAATCAAGTTGACCCCATTCTGCTCAGATATCTCACCCGGAAATATCTCGCTTCCTGTAAGAGCTCATTCACATAGAAAAACTATGGAGCTGGTGATAGCTTATTTCCTGAGTAGGTACAAGAGGTGCAAATTTCTGAGAAATGTATCTTATAATTGCACTTGCCTCTCCCACCCCACTCCATTTTGTGGTTTTTCTGTTTTTAAGTAGCCCCTTCACCTGCGGTCAGTGTCTTGGGCTGCAGAACTGTCCTTTTTCTGCTTTCTTGGCCCTGGCTAGAATAAATCCTTTGTCTTTGCTTCAAAAAGACCCCAGGTTTTATTTGGGATTTTGGAATAGCACCTTAATACCACTAGAATTGCCCAAACTGGAAGCCTGTCCAAAGTTCAGTCAAACTGAGGAAAACTTTAAGGCCGTCTTGGTCAAATGAGAGGATAAGTGATATTTAGATTATATATTTTTTCAAAGCCCAGAAATATTTGAATATATATGTATATACATATATAATTTTTCAAAGCCCAGAAATATTTTAAATGAGCAAGTAAATAGAAAATATTTAAAAATTTTTAAGTAAAAATTTTATAAGCTATATTCAGTGGTAAAGAAGTGCAATTCACATGTACAGGCAAGAAAATTAAAAAACTATTGCAATAAGGGAGAGGGATTGAATTCCAACTAAAGCATTAAAATTAGATTGGAATGTTTTTCCTTTTTTAGTTTTTTATAAGGATATTTTAATTAGTTACATTTATGAAAACACTTTAAAGCAGAATGTCTGAAAGTTATAAATAGTTAAATGCATTACTATACAATCCCAACATTTACAAAAGTATGATTTTCTTTTTGTCTAATTTTTTACTTTTGTTTGATCACAGTTGATGGTTAATTAGACTTCAAAAGAGTTGGATCAGATATGTTTGAGTGTTAACTTTTAGGATGCACTCTGAGGGTCATGTGCCAAGTTAACATCATTTAACTATCAACCTAATTGATGTGTAAAATTTTACTTTTAAGGTAAAGTTTGTCTCTAAAGCATGATTAAATGCACAAAATAATAAATTAATAAAGTTCCCACAGGGTGCAAGAAGATATTATTTAAGTTAACTTAGCCCAAATTGCCTTGGAAATATCTTTGGTGTCTTTAGCGTTCCCTTCAAACCAGTTGTTCATGAAAAGAAATCAAAGTGAGTGGGGGGAAAAGGTGGGTGGGATAGGCACACTCCAAGCATGACAGTGCCTCTTACAGCTACAATCTCTCTTGATTCTCATCCTGTTTTCATTCTGCCTCTGCTAACACTTTCCATCTGTATCCTAGCTATCCTGTCAATATTTTGCCTTTGTAATTTAATATCAGGTGATTTTGAAGAAATTTCCCTAAGCAGCACATGTTGTCCAGCTAGTCATGGAGAATTGGGACACAAGCTTAACGATAGGTTTGGTGGAATGTGTCTTTGATGTAAAACACAATAAACATATTTAAGTGCCCCTGTTTTAATAAGGCTTCTTGTTGATAATTGTTGCTCCTACTTCAGGGATATCAATTCTTTAAAAGATATTTAAGAATCATTTGTGTCTCACTATACACCCTATTCTTAATTTTTCCTTTGCCATAGAACCTTGCAATATCTAGGTAAATTTTAAAAATCAAGCTTGATTTTTCTGTTACTTATTCCTATAATTGGATTTTCTTTGCCTTTAATTTTTAGTTACTCTTGACTCCTCACTCCTAATCAATTTTACCCTCTTTCTTTAATTGCATTTTAGTCCTTGTCCTGATTGATACATTTCCATAACTCAATAATTAACTTATTACTGTTCTAATCAAGTGTCAACATTTGCCATTATAACTGAATAATACAATTAGCGCTAATAAAAATGCTAAAATAGTTTTCTTTCTAAACATTCAATCCCTGCATGTGGCTCATTGTTTCTTACCAATGGATTATATGCCAAGTATTGGAACTTGCTTTTTTTTCCCCTCTTATGATCTCAGGTACACAAAAAGTTCTAAAGGCTTTTGGGAAAAATGAATAAAAATATTCTATGAAAACATTTTATTTTAATCTTTGTCCCTTGAATCTCTAGCTTTTTTCTATGTATTTAAAAAAAGCTGTGTTCATCCATAATGATTCATACGTTATCCCTTTGTATCTGTCTATTTATAGGCTACAATATAGAACTGAATTATACTTTAAATCAATTATTGCATTTTAATATAATTACATGTCAACTATAATTTATTTTAATTATAAGGTTTTGTTTTATTTTCTTTCCAGAAACAAAATTTTAAACCGTGCTAAGGTACAAATTAGGTTGGAGGTTTTTTATGGGGTCCAAAATTAAGTTTTTTTCCCTTTCTGCTGTGTATCAGGGAACCTATCCTTTAGTTCTGATGGTATAAAGACTCTTTATTTTGCTTTTGGTTCATTATTGATGACTGGTAAACCTATGCTGTTTATTTGGTGCCAAATGATGGTTAGAGATGCCAAGGAATGATGAATGTGGTTAGGAAGGGGGCACTTCAAGTCATAGAGGGATGTTAAATATACCACTAACTCAGGCATAGGCAAAATTCTTGCCAATGGGTTATTACAGAGTCGGACACTTTGGCAACATGAATGTATGCTATGGAGATACAGAAAAAATGCATTTTTATATTCACAATTCATTTTGGATAAACATTTGTCATGCAACTTTATATGCAATTCTCTGTTAGTCATAAAATTGACTTGGACAGACATCTCTAAGTGAATTAACATAATTAATATGATTTTATTAATGCAGCCAAAACGTTTTCCTCCCAGAAAATTTGACAGACCCTATGCCCGGCAGTACTTGGCCACTGGCAAAGTGTAACTGTCACCCTTCCCATTCCCCTCACATCTCTGGCATCATGGGTCCAGTTTTCATAGGAAGAACTCTTCAGGCAGGTGTCAGATGTAGGGAATTATGAGAGAACCCAATTAAGTGAATGTGACAATTAATAACTTCTGTTGAGGGCCCAATTTGTTCAGAGCCCTAGGCACCATGGGTGATCTCACACACACACACAAAAAAAATCTAAAATAAATGATCTCTTTTTATCTCTTAGGAGTTTACTGTCATGGCAAAGAGAGGTCATCTGTTGGGTATATGCAGCAAGAGAGAGCAGGTTTTCGACAAGGCCCATCTAATTTGCGTGAAGAGTATGACAAAATTCAAGGAACCAGAGTGGAGTTGCCATTGGAAGGATAATATAACAAGATTCTCAAATTTCTAAGAAGCACTGTGATTCTAGTTTTGTGGCACACTAACCATTTGTGATTTATAAACAATTAGTCACAATTCAAACATTGATTGATTATATGCTGCCATGCATAATATATTTTGTTGGGTCTTAATGAAGTCACAATGGTAAACAAAATACAAGTTATTATTTTCTGTGTGTGTGTGTCCATGTATATATGTATATGTGTGTGTGTACATGTATGTGTAGTCATATATTGCCTGATGACAGGAGTACATTCTGAGAAATGCACCATCAGGCAATTTTATTATTGCATAACCCTCATAGGTTTACTTACTTATACAAACCTGATTATCTAAGTCAATCTTTCAATGGGGGCTCTTGATACAGTGAATAGTTGGTAAACATAGGACATATGAGACTGTTGCTGGCATAGCATGACATACTGTTTTACAGTAAGCTTTTTTAAGTAAATAAATGTACTTTAAAATAATGATAAAAAACTATAACATGGTAAATACACCAGTACCATAGTCATTTATTGCCGCAGTCTGGCTGGGCACAAATCAGGAGCCACTGAAGCAGGAACAAACTTTATTTTTAAACTGCAGGAAAACACTTCACACAGCTCCCGGGGAATCCTCCCGAACGCCAGGAAGCTTGTCCAGGAACCCCCAGCCGGAAATATCTCTCCCGGAAATCCCTCTTCCTGCACTTCCCCAACCAATGGGAACTCTCAGGGAATCCCCGGAAATCCCCACGAGAACTCCAAAATAGTGTGAGAACTCAAAAGTTGGTGGCAGAGGCAGATAGTAATGCCTCGCCTGTCAATCAATACTGTTGGCAAAATGCCAGGGGCCATACACACTCGGCCGTGGCTCTCAGCAATTTATTATCATTATCAAACACTATGTACAAACATAATTGTGTGTGTTATCCTTTTACAGGACTAGAAGTACAGTAGGTTTGTTTACACCAGCACCAACACAAACACACGAGTCATGCTTTGGGATATGACCTGATCAGCTACAACATTGCTAGACAATAGGAATATTTTTTAGCTCCATTAGAATATTATGGGATGAATATTATATATAAGGCCTGTCATTGACTGGAACTGTATATATACACATGTATGCATATACATATTACCTATACACACAAACATAGATATATGTCATTAGCAATACTTTGTAATTGCAAAAAGGAAATTATGATAGCATAGAAGAAGAAGTGAGAAGTTTCTGATTAAAGAATAAAATTTATATCATAAATCTGTTTATGCTATTGTTTAGAAAATCTTTTCTAAATGTTAATTACAATGGACAGATGTAAACACAAATTTCATAATAAATGGTCATTGGAATAATTAGTCACAAAATGATCTATTGAAAGCATAACATCTAAGCATCTAAATGCCAAGTGGAAATGGATGGTGTGGGCTGTGGACGATAGGTAAATTAAGAGAAGGTTACAGAATAAAATGAGAGCTCTTTTGTGCTACCCTGGAACAGTGCAGAGCTAGGACTTGACATATTTAATGTCAATTACCTAACCTAAGAATTTATATCTCTCTTTATAAATAAAGAAACAGCTTCTTATGATTTGGATGGCTAGCAACATCTATAAGTTTACAGAGAAGTTTTAAAGAATGAGAAACCAGAGCACTACTTGTAAGAGCAAGTAGAATAAGAATTTATTTACCTAGATCCTTAGAAAGAAGAGAAGAAGAAAAGTAGCTTTTTGGTATTGCTCATTGGAATAGATTAAATGTTTATACAGAGGATCAAATGAGTGTTGTTGTTTGATTTCTTCCAAAAGTTCATGTGTTGGGATCTTGACCTGCAGTGGGATAGTTTGAGAGGTGGAATGTTTGGGACTTGATTGGGTCCCTAGGGAAGGGCTATGATGAATGGATTAGTTAATTAATAGATTAAGGGATTAATGGGTATTGTGGAAGTGACTTTATTATAAAGGTGAACTTTCTATAGCACACTTGCTCTGTGACGTCCACGTGTAGTGCACATGTTGCCATGTTTGATGCAGTGAGAAGGCCCTCACCAGCTGTCAGCACCATTTTCTTGAACTTTAGAATGATGAATTAAACAAACCTATGTTCTTTATAACTACCCAGTCTGTGGTATTTCATTGGCAACACATTAAAACAAGTAAACAGTGACACTCCTAGAAGAGCAAGAATAATCTTTGTGGAACAGAATAAAAATAATCTCAAGAAATGTGAAGGTTAGCCTATTCTCGTCCACCATCTAAAGAGATAAATTCTGGGCATTCCATATATAGTTAACATGCTACTTCCCAACACTGTAATTTTGTATGTTAACTGATTGACCTAGCAATGTGGTAGATGACCAAATTATTAAAAAATAAATTGGAAAGAACTGAAGTATCTATTTTGTGCTGTTAGCATTGCAAGTAAATGAAGAATTTTTCTACTTCCTTTAAACTAGGGGAATAGCATCTGAATGAGCACAAGAGAACAATGAGAGTGAGTCTTACTTGGATACTTCTGTCATTACATCTTGATTTTAGTGCAGAAACTAGTTCATGTTTCTCTTTCTCTATTTCTCTGTCTCTCTCTTTGTCTGTTTCAAGAAACCATTTTATTATGCTTATGGAATTTAGTCCAGGAATTTGAATGGGCCATACCAGGAATGGTTTTGTCACCGCATCCCTGTGTATGGTCTATCAGTGTGGTTGAGCTTCCTTACAACATGTCACCTTCAAGGCATATGGTACTTCTTTTGAGTCTTGCATGGGCCAAAATTTTGTCCCTAGGAGTTATTTTCTCTAACATCACAGTAAAATAGAATAATTTGCAGAAATGTCAGAATTCTCAGCCTGATTTACTTGTTAACAGTTTGAGATTCAGTTCTTTTAATGTGAATCAGTTGTTATATTTGGGCTGTGATTTGGAAAAGTAGCTAAGCATTCAGAACACTTTTATACAGACCTGTTTGAAATAGTCAAGCTCACAGTTTTTACTATTAATCCAGCCATTTTAATGATGACAGGCAAGACACTTTCTGTGGTTTATATAAGCAAAAAGTAAAACAAAGCACCTGTTTTAGTATTTTTCTTTTTTTTTATTGGTTGTGTAAAACATTACAAAGCTCTTGACATATCATATTTCATACATTAGATTCAAGTGGGTTATGAACTCCCATTTTTACCCCAAATACAGATTGCAGAATCATATCAGTTACACATCCACATTTTTACATAATGCCATATTAGTAACTGTTGTATTCTGCTACCTTTCCTATCCTCTACTATCCCCCCTCCCCTCCCCTCCCATCTTCTCTCTCTACCCCATCTACTGTAATTCATTTCTCTCCTTGTTTTTTTCCCATTCCCCTCACAATCTCTTATGTGTAATTTTGTATAACAATGAGGGTTTTCTTCCATTTCCATGCAATTTCCCTTTTCTCTACCTTTCCCTCCCACCTCATGTCTCTGTTTAATGTTAATCTTTTCCTCCTGCTCTTCCTCCCTGCTCTGTTCTTAGTTGCTCTCATTATATCAAAGAAGACATTTGGCATTTGTTTTTTAGGGATTGGCTAGCTTCACTTAGCAAAATCTGCTCTAATGCCATCCATTTCCCTGAAAATTCCATGATTTTGTCATTTTTTAGTGCTGAGTAATACTCCATTGTGTATAAATGCCACATTTTTTTATCCATTCATCTATTGAAGGGCATCTGGGTTGGTTCCACAGTCTAGCTATTGTGAGTTGTGCTGCTATGAACATCGATGTGGCAGTATCTCTGTAGTACGCTCTTTTAAGGTCTTCAGGGAATGGTCCGAGAAGGGCAATAGCTGGGTCAAATGGTGGTTCCATTCCCAGCTTTCCCAGGAATCTCCATACTGCTTTCCAGATTGGCCACACCAATTTGCAGTCCCACCAGCAATGTACAAGAGAACCCTTTTCCCCACATCCTCGCCAGCACTTGTTGTTGTTTGACTTCATAATGGCTGCCAATCTAACTGGAGTGAGATGGTATCTTAGGGTGGTTTTGATTTGCATTTCTCTGACTGCTAGAGATGGTGAGCATTTTTTCATGTACTTGTTGATTGATTGTATGTCCTCCTCTGAGAAGTGTCTGTTCAGGTCCTTGGCCCATTTGTTGTTTTAGTATTTTTCTGACTGGGCCAAGATCAACCCTTTCCGAACTAGTGATGTACTATAAAGGAAGCGATAAAGCAAAGGAGGTCTTCATTTTCAAGTTCTCTTAGAAGAGTTGATAATAATTTGAGCATATTTAGTTGAATTGTGCTAGATCATCTTCAAAAGATACGTTTCTGACACAGCATAAGACTCTTTATGAATTTGTAATTCAAATACAGATTACCCTTTCTCCCCATAAACTTCATGAATTTACTATTAGCAAGGCAGCCTGCTTATGCATTCTGTGAAGTCTGGTTTATTTAGGCAGGGTATGTATTTTTTCCCTCCCTACCTCTTCATTTCCTGGAAAAAGAGAGCAAATAAAAGATAGGTAAAATTGCTCTTGTGTTTGTCAGTATAATTTCTGAGGCATACACTAACAACAATGATATGCCCAAATTCAAGACAAAGAACTGTTTTCACTGTCTTTTGTTTAATCCCTAAGCCTTTATTTCTAAATATGTACTTTTCAGGTCAAAATGTTCATGTATGTTTGTGCTCTATCCCTTATATTTATAACATTGCTTATCACATAGAACAATTGCATAAATATTTGTTGACCAAGTGGGTATGTGAATGAATTCATTAGTCATACGTAAATCGTAATGCTTGTTGATATGTCATTAAACCAAAAAATTAGTGAGGAACTAACATCACTGCATGGAAACTTAGAGTTGGGCATGTATATAACATATTTTAACAATAATGAAAAAAATGCTAAACCATATTCTTTGATAAAAAGAATTAAGTGATTTTATTAACCCATTAATCACTTTAGTAGTGTCTTTATTTTAACTGTAACCTTTGTAAAAACTCTGTTCACACTGGTGGATATTCTAAACAATAATTCTAATAGTACTTCTTTTTTTTTTTTTTAAATTTTTTATTGTTGGCTGTTCAAAACATTACATAGTTCTTGATATATCATATTTCACAATTTGATTCAAGTGGGTTATGAGCTCCCTTTTTTTCCCCATATACAGATTGCAGAATCACATCAGTTACACATCCATTGATTTACATATTGCCATACTAGTGTCTGTTGTATTCTGCTGCCTTTCCTATCCTCTACTATCCCCCCTCCCCTCCCCTCCCTCCCCTCCCCTCCCCTCCCCTCTTCTCTCTCTGCTCCCTCTACTGACATTCGTTTGTCCCCCTTATATTATTTTTCCCCTTCCCCTCACTTCCTCTTGTATGTACTTTTGTATAACTCTGAGGGTCTCCTTCCATTTCCATGCATTTTCCCTTCTCTCTCCCTTTCCCTCCCACCTCTCATCCCTGTTTAATGTTAATCTTCTTCTCATGCTCTTCGACCCTACTCTGTTCTTAGTTACTCTCCTTATATCAAAGAAGACATTTGGCATTTGTTTTTTAGGGATTGGCTAGCTTCACTTAGCATAATCTGCTCTAATGCCATCCATTTCCCTGTAAATTCTATGATTTTGTCATTTTTTAATGCAGAGTAATACTCCATTGTGTATAAATGCCACATTTTTTTTTATCCATTCATCCATAGAAGGGCATCTAGGTTGGTTCCACAGTCTAGCTATTGTGAATTGTGCTGCTATGAACATCGATGTAGCAGTGTCCCTGTAGCATGCTCTTTTTAGGTCTTTAGGGAATAGACCGAGAAGGGGAATAGCTGGGTCAAATGGTGGCTCCATTCCCAGCTTTCCAAGAAATCTCCATACTGCTTTCCAAATTGGCTGCACCAATTTGCAGTCCCACCAGCAATGTACAAGTGTACCCTTTTCCCCACATCCTCGCCAGCACTTGTTGTTGTTTGACTTCATAATGGCTGCCAATCTAACTGGAGTGAGATGGTATCTTAGGGTGGTTTTGATTTGCATTTCTCTGACTGCTAGAGATGGTGAGCATTTTTTCATGTACTTGTTGATTGATTGTATGTCCTCCTCTGAGAAGTGTCTGTTCAGGTCCTTGGCCCATTTGTTGATTGGGTTGTTTGTTCTCTTATTGTCTAATTTTTGGAGTTCTTTGTATACTCTGGATATTAGGGCTCTATCTGAAGTGTGAGGAGTAAAGATTTGTTCCCAGGATGTAGGCTCTCTATTTACCTCTCTTATTGTATCTTTTGCTGAGAAAAAACTTTTTAGTTTGAGTAAGTCCCATTTGTTGATTCTAGTTATTAAATTTTGTGCTATGGGTGTCCTATTGAGGAATTTGGAACCCGACCCCACAGTATGTAGATCGTAGCCAACTTTTTCTTCTATCAGATGGCGTGTCTCTGATTTGATATCAAGCTCCTTGATCCATTTTGAATTCACTTTTGTGCATGGCGAGAGAAAGGGATTCAGTTTCATTTTGTTGCATATGGATTTCCAGTTTTCCCAGCACCATTTTTTGAAGATGCTATCCTTCCTCCATTGCATGCTTTTAGCCCCTTTATCAAATATAAGGTAGTTGTAGTTTTGTGGATTGGTTTCTGTGTCCTCTATTCTGTACCATTGGTCCACCCGCCTGTTTTGGTACCAGTACCATGCTGTTTTTGTTACTATTGCTCTGTAGTATAGTTTGAAGTCTGGTATCGCTATACCGCCTGATTCACACTTCCTGCTTAGCATTGTTTTTGCTATTCTGGGTCTTTTGTTTTTCCATATGAATTTCATGATTGCTTTGTCTATTTCTACAAGAAATGCCGTTGGGATTTTGATTGGCATTGCATTAAACCTATAGAGAACTTTTGGTAATATCGCCATTTTGATGATGTTAGTTCTGCCTATCCATGAACAGGGTATATTTTTCCATCTTCTAAGATCTTCTTCTATTTCTCTCCTTAGGGTTCTGTAGTTTTCATTGTATAAGTCTTTCACCTCTTTTGTTAGGTTGATTCCCAAGTATTTTATTTTTTTTGAAGATATTGTGAATGGAGTGGTTGTCCTCATTTCCATTTCAGAGAATTTGTCGCTGATATACAGGAGTGCCTTTGATTTATGCGTGTTGATTTTATATCCTGCCACTTTGCTGAATTCATTTATTAGCTCTAATAGTTTCTTTGTAGACCCTTTTGGGTCTGCTAGGTATAGAATCATGTCATCTGCAAATAGTGATAATTTAAGTTCTTCTTTTCCTATTTTGATGCCTTTAATTTCTTTCGTCTGTCTAATTGCTCTGGCCAGTGTTTCGAGAACTATGTTGAACAGAAGTGGTGAGAGAGGGCATCCCTGTCTTGTTCCAGATTTTAGAGGGAATGCCTTCAGTTTTTCTCCATTCAGAATGATGCTAGCCTGAGGCTTAGCATAGATTACTTTTACAATATTGAGGTATGTTCCTGTTATCCCTAGTTTTTCTAGAGTTTTGAACATAAAGGGATGCTGTACTTTGTCGAATGCTTTTTCCGCATCTATCGAGATGATCATATGATTCTTATTTTTAAGTCTATTGATGTGGTGAATAACATTTATTGATTTCCGTATATTGAACCAGCCTTGCATCCCAGGGATGAATCCTACTTGATCATGGTGCACAATTTTTTTGATAAGTTTTTGTATCCGAGTGGCCAGAATTTTATTGAGGATTTTTGAATCTAGGTTCATTAGAGATATTGGTCTGTAGTTTTCTTTCTTTGAAGTGTCTTTGTCTGGTTTAGGTATCAGGGTGATGTTGGCCTCGTAGAATGAATTTGGAAGTTCTCCCTCTTTTTCTATTTCCCGAAGTAGCTTGAAAAGTATTGGTATTAGTTCCTGTTTAAAGGTTTTGTAAAACTCTGCTGTATACCCATCCGGTCCTGGGCTTTTCTTAGTTGGTAGTCTTTTGATGGTTTCTTCTATTTCCTCAATTGATATTGGTCTCTTTAGGTTGTCTATATCCTCCTGACTCAATCTGGGCAGATCATATGACTTAAGAAATTTATCTATGCCTTCACTATCTTCTAACCTATTGGAGTATAAGGATTCAAAATAATTTTTGATTATCTTCTGTATTTCTGAAGTGTCTGTTGTGATATTGCCTCTTTCATCCCGTATGTTAGTAATTTGAGTTCTCTCTCTTCTTCTCTTCGCTAGCATGGCTAAGGGTCTGTCGATTTTGTTTATTTTTTCAAAGAACCAACTTTTAGTTTTGTCAATTTTTTCAATTGTTTCTTTTGTTTGATTTCATTAATTTCAGCTCTGATTTTAATTATTTCTTGCCTTCTACTTCTTTTGCTGTTGTTTTGCTCTTCTTTTTCTAGGATTTTGAGATGAAGTATGAGATCATTTATTTGTTGGTTTTTTCTTTTTTTAAGGAATGAACTCCAAGCAATGAATTTTCCTCTTAGAACTGCTTTCAATGTGTCCCATAGATTCCGATATGTTGTGTCTGTGTTTTCATTAATCTCTAAGAATTTTTTAATTTCTTCCTTGATGTCTTCTATAACCCATTGATCATTCAGTAACCTATTGTTCATTCTCCAAGTGATGTATTCTTTTCCCTTCCTTCTTTTATCGTTGATTTTCAGTTCCATTCCATTATGATCAGATAGGATGCATGGTATTATCTCTACTCCTTTATATTGTCTGTTTCCCTGTGACATAATATATGATCTATTTTTGAGAAGGATCCATGTGCTGCTGAGAAAAAAGTGTAACTGCTTGATGTTGGGTGGTATATTCTATATATGTCAATTAAGTCTAGGTTATTAATTGTGTTATTGAGTTCTATAGTTTCCTTATTCAACTTTTGTTTGGAAGATCTGTCCAGTGGTGTTAGAGGTGTGTTGAAGTCTCCCATGATTATTGTATGGTGGTCTATTAGACTCTTGAACTTGAGAAGAGTTTGTTTGATGAACATAGCTGCACCATTGTTTGGGGCATATATATTTATGATTGTTATGTCTTGTTGGTGTATGGTTCCCTTGAGCAGTATGTAGTGTCCCTCTTTATCCCTTTTGATTAACTTTGGCTTGAAATCTATTTTATTTGATATGAGTATGGATACTCCTGCTTGTTTCCGAAGTCCATATGAGTGATATGATTTTTCCCAACCTTTCACCTTCAGCCTATGTATGTCTTTTCCTATCAAATGCGTCTCCTGTAGGCAGCATATTGTTGGGTCTTTTTTTGTGATCCATTCTACTAGCCTGTGTCTCTTGATTGGTGAGTTTAAACCATTAACATTTGGGGTTATTATTGAGATATGGGTTGTTCTTCCAGCCATATTTGTTTATTTATGTTACTAAACATGGTTTGTTTTCCTCTTTGATTATTTTCCCCCTTTAGTGTCCTACCTCACACTGTTGGTTTTCATTGTTATTTTCCATTTCCTCTTCCTGTAATGTTTTGCCAAGGATGTTTTGAAGAGATGGTTTTCTAGCTGCAAATTCTTTTAACTTTTGTTTATCGTGGAAGGTTTTAATTTCATTCTCCATCCTGAAGCTTAATTTCGCTGGAAACACAATTCTTGGTTGGAACCCATTTTCTTTCAGTGTTTGAAATATGTTATTCCAGGATCTTCTAGCTTTCAGAGTCTGTGTTGAAAGATCAGCTGTTATCCTGATTGGCTTACCCCTAAATGTGATCTGCTTCCTTTCTCTTGTAGCTTTTAAAATTCTCTCCTTATTCTGTATGTTGGGCATCTTCATTATAATGTGTCTAGGTGTGGGTCTCTTATGATTTTGCACATTCGGCGTCCTGTAGGCTTCTAGGATTTGGGGTTCTGTCTCATTCTTCAAGTCTGGGAAGTTTTCTTGTATTATTTCATTGAATAGATTGCTCATTCCTTTGGTTTGAAACTCTGTCCCTTCCTGTATCCCAATGACTCTTAAATTTGGTCTCTTGATGTTATCCCATATTTCTTGGATGTTCTGCTCATGGTTTCTTAACAGTCTTGCTGAGCTGTCTATGTTCTTTTCAAGTTGAAATACTTTATCTTCATTGTCTGATGTTCTGTCTTCTAAGTGTTCTACTCTGCTGGTAGTATTCTCAATTGAGTTTTTAAGTTGGCTTATTGCTTCCTGCATTTCTAGGATTTCTGTTTGTTTGTTTTTTATAACCTCTATTTCCCTGTATAGTTGATCTTTTGCTTCTTGGATTTGTTTATGTAATTCATTGTTGAAGTGATCTTTCATTGTCTGATTTTGCTGTCTGATGTCTTCCTTGAGACTCCAGATCATCTGAAGCATGTATATCCTGAATTCTTTATCTGACATTCCATCTGCTGCAGCTATTACCTCTTCTAACGTTGAGTTGACCTGCAATGCTTGTGGTCCTTTCTTTCCTTGTCTCTTCATACTGTTCGTGTTCCTTTCTACTTGGTGAAACTGTTGTGCTATTGAATTTTCCCCCTATATATTTATATTGGTCTTGTATAGTTGCAAAGTCTCCCTCGCAGGCGCGGGCGGTGGCTCTGTCCCTCTGCGGGCCGCTAGGCTTGTTCTGTCGGTGGTCACAGTTCTGTCTACTTTGCAGGCGCAGGCAGCGGCACTGCCCCTCTGCAGGCCTCTGGGGCTGTACTGCCAGTGTGTCGCAGGTCCGCCTACCTTGCAGGCGCGGGGGGGGGGGGCGGCTCTACCCTTCCTCAGGCCACTGGGCCTGTTCTGTCTCTCGGTTGCAGGTCTGGCCTGTTCTGATGGTGGTCACAGTTCCGTCTACCTTGCAGGCGCGGGGGGGAGGGGACGGCTCTGCCTCTGAGCAGGCCGCTGCTCCTCTTCTGCCGGTGGGTCGCAGGCCCGCCTACCTTGCAGGAGTGATTGGAAGCTCTGTCCCGCCGCGGGCCACTGGGCCTTTTCTGTCCGTGGTCACAGTTCCACCTACCTGGCAGGCGCGGGGGGTGGGGGGCGGCTCTGCCCCTCAGCAGGCCGCTGGTCCTGCTCTGTGCGTGGTCACAGTTCCCTCTACCTTGCCGGTGCAGAGGGAGGGGGCGGCTCTGCCTCTCAGCAGGCCGCTGCTCCTCTTCTGCTGGTGGGTCGCAGGCCCGCCTACCTTGCAGGAGTGATTGGAAGCTCTGTCCCGCCGCGGGCCACTGGGCCTTTTCTGTCCGTGGTCACAGTTCCCCTACCTGGCAGGCGCGGGGGGTGGGGGGCGGCTCTGCCCCTCAGCAGGCCGCTGGGCCTGCTCTGTGCGTGGTCACAGTTCCCTCTACCTTGCCGGTGCTAATAGTACTTCTTATTAGAACATTTTCTAACATTCTTCTTCTCGTTTCTTTGATTACTATTTCTTCTGGACTTCTACAGATTTTATGAACACCAAACATAGTTTAACCACAGTTTCTGCCCATTTTTATTGTAAGCCCCTTCAAGGTAAGAATTATAACATACAGTTTTATGGTAACCCTACTAAGCTTAGCCCAGTGTTGTATAAAAAGGTGCCCTAAGTATCTATTGATTATTAAATAATTGAAGATGATATGAGATAATCTTTTTATTTACCATCAATAGGCTTTACTTACATCAGCTAATTTAATCCTGAGTTGTACCATACAAGATATGTAGTAAAACTTAAATCAGAATCTAGGTCATCTGAATATACTTCTCCATAATTCATAAAATATAAATGCATTTCTGATCTCAAGCCTTGAATATCCAAGTGCTCTGCTTTTTAATGGTCCTCTTAATTTCTATGCTTTGACCAAGTGATGTATAAGGTTATTATTCTCTCTAGGCATTTCTTAGATATAGGTGAAATAATTTTTTGTTACATATTACATGTTTGTCAGGAGGAAAATTCATAGATAGAACATATATAAAAAATGTGAATTTGAACTTAAAATTATGAATGCCAGGAGTTATCATGTATAAATATTTTCATCTCTTTTCATTCCTTTCATTGAACTACAGGTATGTTTAGCCTGGCAGAAGTAATGGACTGCCTCATTTAAAATTTACTATTCACTAGCTTTTATTTTTTTCTTTTATTTTCCAAGTAGCAAAAACAATTTCGAACCTACTTAGTAATTTCTTTAGAAATATTTAATAAAAATACATGATGTTTTTTTATTTTCTTTTTATCCCACATCCACCTTTTATTACTTATAGAATTTTTAAGTTTTTAATTCTAAAAACTATTATAAAAGCAAGTTCATAAAAAGAAGCAAGGCTAATCATTCTTTTATAGGAGAATCAGAATTCCTACTTACTTCTCTCCAGGTTTGATGACTGAGAAGACTCTTGTTTACTACTTTATCATTCCTCAATGTGACCTTAAGATTTCACTTGCACTGTTTAGGATCTCCTGTCATTCTTCATTTTGCAAATGGTCATTTATGTTATTATGCTAATAAGTTGAATAAGTTTAAATTTGGCCTAGGAGTGGATTTGAGTAAGCTTCTGGGAAACCTCTGCAAATTCACAAAGTTAATGGCTTGACCTCCCAATTCTACGACGTAAAATATGCTATAATGATTTTTCAGGCTCTTGGCTCTCCTGCATTAAAAAAAATAGCTTCCATTTACTTCCCATGAGTTAATTCTCCTTATAATCTAATAATAAAAGAACAATCCTATATTTATCTTCTGAAATAACCCATGTCTCTGTTTGGTTAAGATCCTTGTTCATGACAGGGAAGGAAAAATACCTAAGCAGATGTTCTGAACAAAAACAGCGGATTCTTTGGAATTTATGACTCCAGGAGGATATTTCAATGTGACAGCTCATATATTTGAACAAAGATCCAAAGAAGAAATATGATAAATACTTTCAATGTTTATTTTCCTAACCTAATCAGAAGGTTGGTTAAAAAGGAAGGAATATATGCAATATATAAAAATTTGGCATGTGCCCTTTTAAGAATTTAGAGAGGAATAGTCAAATTTTAATTTCTTTAACATCATGAAGTTCTGAAGATTGCTTTTTAAAATGAAACTTGGCTTGCCACATTACGTTTATAGCTCTGTTCTTAATGAATGCTTACTCATTCAAAGCCAGTACTTAGATAAACCAGTGTCAGTTTAAAGGAGGGTTTTACTATTTTTCTACTGTTGAAATGAATGCAAATAGGGTAAAAACCAGCAGGATGATTTTTAGAGTTATTATAATGTTGTATTTTTGCTAAAAATGAAAAGGGATTATTAGTCGTGCAAGTTTAAAATTTTGCTTAAATAATTATTGAATTCTTAAGAACTGATTTTAATCTCATCAGTGGCATTTCTTTGAATTTTTAAAAATGATAGCAGCAGAGTTTGATTTGTGGCTCTGTGGTTGCAAGAGTGATTATATTTCTAGAACAATCATATTATGGAATGTATTTTTATAGGCTTCTACTCTTGATTTTTTTCTCTTTCTTGATCTAGAAATTTGCAGAGCAACACATAAGTTATGGCAGAAGAAGAGTCAGTGAATAACAGCGTGCCCTCATGTAAGAGTTGGGGAAGGGAAGGCGAATTGATTGTTTTCTTTTGATCCAGAATCTCTCCCTTTAAGTTGTTCAGTTATTCTCCTGGATGCTAATCTACTTCTTTATTAGTCTTGAGTGTGACAAGGCAGATGCTAAAAGACTGGTTTCCTATCACCTGGTCCCTTAATGTAAGGGTTCAATCAGAGCTGACTTTAGTATTCTTATTCCTAAGGGTTCTGCCTCTGAGCCAAAAGAGGTTAATACTTAATTTCTTTCCAACTCTGTAACAGTCAAGTAAGGTGGTGGTCTAGTTAAATAAAGCTCTTGGTAACTAAGCAGTTTGCCTTCTGTCCTGGATAATTTGCTCCTGAAGCCATTTCACATTAAGGATATGATTAAAATCTTAAGTAGAAAAAGAGACAGCTTTGAGTGAAAAGTTGAATCCTAATGTACTGTTATCTGTTTTCCCCAAAATGACCTTCACAGAGAGAGAGCACAGGAGCACAGGGCAAGCAGAAAGACTGGAGCTGCTTGCCTACTAGTGCCTGGGTAAAAAGCATGAACTTAGAGAAGAGATGGCCCTTTTATAAACCCTGTAGTTGTGCTTACCCAGAAAGAGCACTGCATGCGGCTGAGTCACTTCAAGACTACAACATGGGGGACGGCGCTGAAAAGCTCTAGTTCAGATATCTGCGGTAAAAAGAAATACATCAAATCCCGCAAGTCACATTTTATATGGCTAATAGCTTGAAAATGATCTGCTTTTTGGGAAACATAAGAGACATTTACTTAAAACAACATTCACACTTCTTGTTAAAATCATCTTTGAAAAGCAGATATCTTTTTTTTTTTTTTTTGCTTCTTTTTATATATAGATGACAGTAGAATTCATTTTGATATAATTATACAAGCATGGAATATAACTTATTGTTGTTAGGACCCCATTCTTATAAATGTATCTAATGGTAGGATTCATTATGGTGTATTCATTTAAGTACATAGGAAAATTATTACAGATTTGTCCCACTGCCTTTCCTTTACCTGTCCCCATTTCCCTTCATTTCTCTTTGTCTAATCTAAATAATCTATTATTCCCCTTCCCCTACTTATTGTGGGTTAGCTCTCACATATCAGTGAAAACATTCAACTTTTTGTTTTTTTAGACTGTCTTATTTCACTGAGCATGATAGTCTTCAGGTCCATTCGCTGACTGACAAATGTCATAAAGTAATTCCTCTTTATGGCTGAGTAATACTCCATTGTGTATATATACCAGAATTTCTTTATCCATTCATCTGTTGAAGGGCATCTATATTGGGTCTATAGCTTACCTATTATGAATTGAGCTGCTATAAGAATTAATGTGGCTGAGTCACTGTAGTGTGCTGACTTTAAATCTTTTGGAAATAAATCAATGAGTAGGATAGTTAAGTCAAATAGTGGTTTCAATCCTAGTTTGAAAAGCAGATATCTTAAAATGATATTTACAGTGAGAAAAATTTGACTGGGAGACATGATTAAAAGGAAACTAAATGAGTGTTGGTTCTGATAACTTTTTAATGAGATTTAAATGAAGACAATGAAAGAGTAGCAGGACATAAATCATGAAAAACTAATATTTCTTATCAGTGGTTTATTTATGTTCTTTCATAGCAGCTTACTATTTTATTATTGTTTTTGCATTGATCAGTAAATATCTGTAGTCAATAGTTTTTAAATAGTTTTTGGAATGACGGGAAAGTCTGCAAGAATTTCCCTTCTGGAGAAAAAGCCACTTGTTTGCATTTGAAATTATTTTGGGAAATTTCAATTTCTCTGCTGGGCACAATTGTGGTTTCTAATGCATACATAGGCAGATTAGCAGCATGGTATAGTCCTTTGGAATCAATGACTTTGAGGCTTAAGCAGGGTTTTGGCCACTTATTTACCTGGAAACTTATTGACTTTTATTGGAATTTCTTTATTTAGAAATGTCATAGCAAAAGACTATAAGAGATCATTTATTCTCTTCCATGTCTTGCAGGCAAGTGAAAAAAAAATAACACCTTAATAATATCAAGTTCTACTTATCTAGACAAAAGTAGATGGATAGTTGTGTAATTCTCTAGTGAATGTTGGTTGGCTTTATAGAAAATGTAGGTGTATTTTAGGGACAAAATTCCATTTCTGCCAAGGATCCATCTTAAATTAATTCATAGTTTTCTATAAAACTTGGACTATGCAGAGGTAATTCAAAAAGGTTGGTTAAAAGATTCAAGGTCCTTTGATAAATGAAAAATATCAATGATATGTGTCCTTTCTCTGTATTTTCCTCAGAATTGAGTCCTATGTATTCACACCTGGATTCTCTAGTTTCAGTAGTGAGAATGAATTGAGTAGTGAGCATTTTCAGGATAACCTCTATCCCCTGCAAATCCATCCTTCTTATGAAAGCCACTTGCCAATTTTGGCCACCATTGACTTCAGAAGTCCTACTAGAATTTTTTTTTTTTTCAAATGGATTCACCAAAAATATGTTCTGTGATGTTCTCTCTCCAGACCCTGGAGCTGCATGAACTAGAGTTCATAGCAATGAACTAGAGTTCATAGAATTTCAACATTGCACAGCTGTGTGGGACAAGTTTGGAGAGAAAGATTCTCTCTCTGTGCAAATCTCCTACAGAGAGAGATACCTATCTGCCTGTATTCTAATATGGCAAAGTCTTAGTGTGCCATAGCTTCCCTGGTGTTTACATAGTTTTCCTGCTTTTCAAAACAATCATTTGGGAGGCAGATGTGAGGAATAAAGTCATGATTCCAGAATCATCCACTGTCATTAGAGTGAAATGACATGATGCCTAGATTCATCTCCCATGAGGATGAGCTCCTATAAGTCCTCCTGAGCACAGGCTTTTGGAGAAACCATGTGCCTGTTCTAAAGACTTGCCCAGACATAGACAAGTATCACTTAATCTCCTGCTGTGATCTCTTTCTCATTCCACCTGTTTACTCTTCATTGAAATACTTTGTGCATTATACAAATTTGGCAGCAAATTAACTTTTCCTTTTTAGATTCTTTCATGGTTCAAGCCTTTGAGATTTCACTTATCTGAAATAGCAAGAATAAAAAACAACAATAACTGTGTTTCACAGAGCTTTTTATTTGGAAGATACATATATATATCTTTTTATTTTGGAAGATATATATATATATATATATCAGTTATATGACTTTATTTACTCCTCAGACAAATTAGTTTCTCCTAATTGTAATATCCAGATGGAAGCAACTCCAAAATTTTAGACCTGGTTTTCAAAATCATTGCAATTGTAACAAGCTTGAGTTCACACTCTTTTCTGTAAAACCCATGAAATTTGCAGCCTCTTTTGGAGAATTTTCATGTGAAAAGAATAGATAAAAGGATACCTGGGGGAGCAGAGCAGTTCTAGCAGAAGGGAGACTGATTTTTCTTTCCATGTATAATCCTTGGTTGGAATTTTAGCTTATTTGTCCTAAAATGCAGTTTTTGCTGCTTTTAAATGAATGTGACTTTGCTGATGCCAGTTAAGGAGGAAAATGGGATTGACATCATTTGCCTAAGCCCCCAAATTAGGATGCCACATGGCAAAGCGAGCAAGCACTCCTTGAGCCAGGGTCTGACATTTCTGCAGACAGAAGGTGGTGCTGTTGATTAGGAACAGTACGCAGCCCCGCATTTTCCCATCAAGCTCACCATCAGGTTGTTATTTTCACAATCATTCTTTACTGAAAAGTGGGGAAAAAGAAAAAAAAAATCACAGTCAACTGGCATGAATGCTGGCATTTGAATTCAGTGACTTCATTGCTTAAAAACGACCTGGTAGATAGATCAACCATGTTATTTTTCTTATTTTACGTAAATCTTGGAAACTATGGGGAGAAATTAGTTCTCAAATATTGTACATACTGTCTCTCTTCATATAGTGAGGTTTAATATTATTTGCAATGCTTGCAGAACATCCTATGGCCTGGATAACTCACTGGCTACTAGAAAAAGCAAGAGATTTAAAACTGACACAATACTGTTACATATGGATATTAATATTTCACGAACACAGACTATTGAAAAAGCATTTTTGGACTCCAAGTTGTTCACTGGGTAAATACTTTTATGGCATGATATTTGAGTAAGCTCAGGGACCAGGTAAGGAGCTTACCCTCTATAAATGTTGAAGAGTATTGTAATCACACCTGGAGGCCCCTGGTTCTGGTTAAAGGGAAGGTTAGAGATTACCAGGTGCAGGAATGGGCTTATGACCCAGAGAAGGCCAAGAACATTCTCAAATCCCTGGAGGAGAGGTCAGGCCACTTGAACATTGGCAATATCATCAACATCAGTCAATATTGGAAATCAATCTTAAAATTAAAAAAAAATAAAGGTGAGGGTCTTAATCAAATCTGGGGAATCATGGGCTTTCTAAAATTAAAGACAGCAAGAACCAAGAGTCAGCCAGATGTTCTTTATATAGTTATTGAGAGAGGGGTTCAGATGCCTCCTATTAGCATGTTAACACTAATTTAGGAGAACTTTGTGTAACCTAAAAAATCTGTTTATATCTGGTGATATATGGTGACATCCTTTGGAGAAAAGCTGAGGAGGAAGAGAATCTTAATTAGCAAGGATTGTAAACTTGAATCTTTCCACTGCATTTGAGAACACATATGTTCTCCTTTTTCTATGCTTCTTCTCAGGTTCCCTTTCTCCTTGGTTTATTGGTTAATCTGTATCTCATTTTGGTTGGAATAACCAGCACAAAGATTCTCAGAAGGAGATACTGGATTGAAAACAGATTCTGAAATGAGACTATTTCTGTTTTAAGTCAGGTTCTGTTATTTGCAGATTTGTGTTCTGTGCCATCATTTCTCATTTGGCCATAAATAGGGAACCTTACTTGCCAGATTGTATAGCGATGGTGATTTCATATGGGTAAGGCATGATGAAAATTACCTCGATCATAATAATTGGGCCATCAGGACTTATTATTCTTTTTGTTCACTTAGAAATGTCTGAAAAGATCCAGAAGAAGGACATAGTCCAGTGAGTGTGTATATATATATATATATAATTATATATATATATTTTTTTAGTTAATGCTCATTTTTTTATGCCTGGTCATGATTTCTTCTTGGAATTTGCCCTGGGACTTCTAGCATCCACAGGTGCTTTAGGGTTCACAGTGTAAATGCAGAGACAGAAAGGAAACATGTCACTGATGGCAATGACTTGCCAAGGGGTGGTAAACTATGATAAGCTTCTGAACTGTACAATGAGGTGCCCAAATGGCTTGTCAGCAGAGACATTTTTAGAAAGAAAAAAAAAGAGAGATGTTTGATAGTTGTACTATACAAAAAACAAAAACTAAAGCATGTGTTTGGTGATACTCTGGATACACAGGACTCTTGCTGAGTGGGTGAAGCTGATACTTTCCATCAGAATTCCCGTGGAGTAGATTTCTTTTTCCCTAAAGGCCTCAGAAAGCTGTCTCTAAAGAGACTCCCCTTAGGTTTACACATTTTGCTTTTGTCCATTATATCATCTTATACTACTTTTTTGTATGTTGGTGTTTGATGTCAGCTTTATTTATTTCCTCTAGTAATTTTTAAGGCACAATGGCCTTCTGATCTTAAAGACTTTATATTTATAGGAGAGAAAAAAGTATGCAAATATTAGACTATATCATTTCAAGGAATGCTGTATTCTACAGAGAATAATATTGTACATGGTATCCACTGATCATCTTGGACTCTTGATTCCTGTGACTCTTCCTCAGATCCCCCACTCTGTGTTCCCATAGCCCTCTGATTTTCTTGCTCTTTGGGAAAGTGTGTTGTAATTAATGAATGCTTCCCTAGTTTTCTCAACAGCTCTGTGTTTGAGCAAAGACTGCATTTTATTCATTGATGTCTCCATAAAATTTAGCAAAATGCCTATAGTAGGCACTCAATCAATATTTCTTGAATGAATAAATGGATGAAATAAGTGGTAGAATAAAATTGTGTGTGTGTGTGTGTATGTGTGTGTGTGACAGAGATGGGGTGGGGGGAGACAGAAGGAGGTATGGAGAAAATGGAGGCACAAGCTTGTCATCTCAGCTTTAAGGGAAGGACAGATATACAACTAGCTTATCTGAGTTTCCTCTACAAGCTCTTCAAGGGATGTGAGTCCTGATTCTATACTAAGGCTCATGGGTCTTGAGTAATTTTAGAGGCTTTGTTGAAAATTTTAGATTTTTTTTTAAAGGAAGCTCAAATAGGTAACACCTGTTGAAATGCTGAATTCTGAGGACTAAGTAGCTCAAGGTTGTTCATGGACTTTATTCACATCCGCTCACACCACCATTCCCTTCATTACACCAGGCCCTTTAGAGTTGTTTTCGTTTGTTTGTTTTGGTGGTTGTTGCAATAAATACAAAGTTCAAAGCGAAAGTTGGGGTGTCCTATCCAGTTCCAAGATTTGAGAAATCTTGCTATGTCCAACAGAATTATCCATCACACTGATAGTAAGTTGCATTAATTTGATAATGCAACAATACCATTTTTTCCTTTGAGTTCTTTTTTGTGTGTTAGCTTTTCAAATGTCTACCAACTTGTTAAGAGATAATACTTCTCACAAATTAATAAATGAAATGTTTCCTTTGGCTTGGGGACACTTAAAAAATGGCTGAAACACTAACAGTTACTGTGAACAGAAGAGGTTTAGGGATCTCTGCTCCAGGGTAAAAATCAAAAACTGAAAATGAGACTTAGGAGGAGAAGATTCTGGATTTTTAAGGGTAGGAGGCTGCCAGTACTATGATTTTGTTCCTGAACATGGTTCTACAACTGAAGGTCAGGATAGGTAATTAAACAGAGACCTTCAAGTCTAGGTGAGCAATTTAATTATATTATTGTTTAATAGAGTTATTGCTACATGAGTCCTGGTTTTATTTCCTCACAGATCATAAAACTTTCCAATTAAATATTTTTTTCCATTACTCATGGATCAAATATTATAGACTCTAGTAATATGACAGTCAAATATGAAATAACTTCTAAACTTTCTTTTTAAAATGAAATATAATGTTTCATCTTTAATTTTCTTTTTAATATCTCTGAAAGATTTTAAAGCAATAATTGGCAGAAGTGTTTTGCTGAATTTTGCCTGCAGTCAAATTCTCTTTTTTAAAGCTTTGTCTTAGCCCAAACAAAGAAATTAATGTGAAAGTATCATATATTATTATGGCTCTGGGCACCAGTCAAAATTGAGCTTTTCCCTCCCTTACTTTACACAGCTAATTAGTAATCAAACTTGATTTATAATGGACTTTTTTTCTTATCTTATTTGTAGAAAAGAGCATAATTCAAGAGACATTGGAAAACAATGTAGTTTTGAATTTTGGATTCATATTTTAATTAAAATGTTGTTTAGTTATCTCATTTTAAAAATAAAAGCTGTTAGATATCTCTCGAAAAGCACCAATAGTATAGAGAAAGTGTCTTCCCTATTTGCTGCTTATGACATACATAGGAAATGTTTCTAGGGTCTGCATATTAATCTTATGATTTTTCTCTACTTGAAAAGAAAAAGAATATGCATGACCTGGCAGTCAATCTGATGGCAGTATTTTCCCTTGATGAATATCTCATCTCTTTTCTTTAGCGCTGCAAAGTACTTTTGTCCTTTATTTGCCACTAATGCTTATGATAAAAAATTAAATTACTGTTCATCCTTTCAATATGTTTTCCTCAGAGGATCACTGCAGAAGAACAAACATTTAAAAGAGGATGTGGAAGGTTTAGTTTTATACACAACCCTGCTATATTATTCATTGCAATGCATTTTTAATGTTAGAGAAAGAAAAATAAAATGTATGTTAATTTCTAGTATGAGACAGGCAGTGATCGAGGGAATGTGATAAATTCACAGAGGCTGGGGATGTGTGCTTAATGATAAAATAAGAAGGCTTCTCTCTTCCATATCCTAGGCTTTTTTTTTTTTTTTTTTCTGCATGTGGGAAGGAAATTTGCCAGGCTTTATGGATGAAAAACCTCAGGACATCATCTCCAACTAGCTAATAAGTCTCAGGTTCTTAATACTTGCAATTGAAAGAGGTCACCAGAGCAAGGTTACTAAAAACAAAAACAAAAGCAAAAGCAAAACCTAACAAACACAACAGAACAAAAAGAAGCTTTGACTCTCAGCATCACTGCTGGGATTTTTGCTAAGTCTTATATTGCATCCCTAGATTTCATCTCTCCATTTCATTTTACATTCTTTAATAAAATTGGCATTCTTGTTGTTCATAAATAAGTCCATTATTTCCTAAACAGGTGGGAAAATGTATGTGAGCATCCTTTCATATTTTTTAAAAGCTGATACTATGTTACAAGAACAGGGACTGAATAATGTGCTTTATTTTGTCTATGAATTGTCAGGGCTAATGGTTTTCTGTGAATTCCATTCTCTTAGAATTCAACAATTTATCTTCAATCTGGGAAGAATTACAGCATCTGGTAAGAAACAGACTTACAAATTTCTCACAGTGTAAGAAAGCAAATTAAACTTCATCGACTCTGTTCTTCATATTCCCATATGTTTCTCTGTTTCTGTTCCAGGAAGAGGGAGAGGCAGCATTTTTTTTTTTTTTTTTTTGATGTAAACAAGAGGTAGCCAAAGCACTTGAGTTCTAGGATTTTTCTCAAGTGTTCCAAAGCCATATTCAATCTGTTGTCACCAGAAAACACTTATTTTGAACTTGGGAAGGGTGAATTTGTTAAAAAAAAAAAAAAAAGAGAGAGAGAGAGAGAGAGAAATGAACAAAAACCCTAAAACTATCATGTGAAGAATTGTGTGGTTTTGATTTTCTGCCAAACCAAGTATTCTTTGGTTTAAGAAGGAAAAAAAAAAAAAAGAAGCATTTTCCATTTTCCTTTGTTGAGTAAAGAGGAACAAAAAGGAGCAAACCATACGTTTAGTGTAACATGGATGAGACATAGGTTGCTTTTTCAAAATACTGAATTTTATAATCCCTGAACTGAAACCAATATGTTTTATTATATACTTAAACCTCAATGTAGCACATCTTATATAACTCATTTTTTTAAATCATGCTGTTGCTTTTCACCTTCTCTGATACCCTTAATGTAATACTGGAAATACCTACAGTTTAGCATAAATATGATTTTATTTCATACTCTAATCATATACAAAATAACAAATGTCCATTTTTAGAGCACTACCTCATTGATTATACTCTGTACATGCAGTGATCTTGATTTTATTTTACTCATTTTGTAATGGCTATCACCATAGCAACTAGGTGAATTTTACCAAAATGAAAACACATTCATTATAAGTAGCTACTTTACAATGATTTATGATAAACAGGCTACATACCGATGCTGAATGAATGATAATGAAATTCAGATTATTAGTCACAAAGACTAACAAATCCAATCACCCCAAAATACGATGTTTTTGTCTTATTAATTTCTACTTCTTTGCTGTCTTTGCTCTATTGATAAGGTCTCTAAAGATAATTCATGAAATTACAGAAACATAGGTCTCTTGTATGGAAATTTCTCTTTTAAAATATATTGCTACTATTACCTAAGTCTGTTCATATTAAATCTGATTGAAGGCATGCTTTCTATAGAAGGGAAGCAGTTAATATGACTTAGCCTGCTTAAGGTCTGTAATATGGTCCCCATGTGTTTGTGTCTCAGGAGAAGATATTTGTTCTGGAAGGCAGGGTGATAGCTTGTCCAACCCCCGTGAACCCACCATTTCTGAGTGTGTTCCTGCTTAGGACCTTATCCCCAAGGTGATGATGTTAGGAGATAGAGTTTTGGAAGGATGTTAGGTCATGAGGGCAGATCCCTCCTGACTAGGATTAACACCCTCCTAAGGGGCTGAAGAGATCAAAGTTCTGCCCTTGTACCACTGAGAACACAGCTAGAAGGCACCATCAATGAACCAGAAGGCAAAACCTCACCAAACACTGAATCTGCTGGCACCTTAATTTGGACTTCTCAACTACCCGAACTGTAAGAAATAAATTTCTGTTTTATAAGCCACTCATTTTATTGTATTTTGCTATAATAGCCTGACTGGATTAAGATAATGATCTAAATTCATTAATTTAAAAATCTTGAAGCTCATCTTTCTGATCTTGAAAGTGGGATTTCTGCAATGATTCATTGAAGTAGTTGTATATATCTATAAACACAATGTCTGATATAAAAATAGTTCAAGATATTTAATTATGATGATGTTGTTAATGGTAGAATAACTATACTTCCTCTACAAAGGTCTCTTTCTCTTTTTATTTCAAACCATATTTATTCATATTATCTGCTGAAATTAAAGTGAAATTTCTGAAACATTTACTTTCAAATATATATATCAAGTCAATTTTCCAAGAATAGTCCCATTTTTTTGATCCAGGATGGTATCTGGCTACATGAACCATGCTGCTATACCATCATAACATTTCCATCTCCTCCTTACTTGTCTTGGGGCACCACTTGTATGTGCAAAAATGAACAGAGTTTTTACCTAAAAGTGTTATATATTATTTACAATTATGACGTATAACTTGAAAATTCTCATCAGTATTTTCTTGAAATAATTTTTCCTTAGAGCTTTAATGAACTCTAGGCAAACATTATCCCTCTTTTCCTTAGCATTTTTGGAGCCTAGCAGTCTTAGACTTGGGCACTTTGGCTCAGCTCAAAAAGAAGTGGGAATTCTGTGTTTTCCATGTATTTGCTGAACATGAGCCTTTTATAGTATAAGTTATAAATTAGAAAGTGGTCATATGGAAAAATCAATTCTTTCTAGAAATTATACTTAGAAGAATGCAAAAGTCAGAATTTGAGCATTACATCCTGGATCTGTCCTAATTCTTCAAGAAACTCAACCTGTGATACAGCAAAAAAAAGTAATAAATTATAAGTTGATACAAAAAAAGATAAAGTGACAGAGACTTGGAATTGGTTAAAAAATTCAACCCCCCTTTATCCCAAGAAATTAAATAGCATCCACTCTTTATTGTGCACATTTTATATACTGAACATAGAACAATGCACTCTAAAGCTATCTCTTATTTAATTGCCACAACATTGAGAGTATATATTACTACCTTTGAAGTTCATACAAAATGAATAACTTGTTCATAGCTAGAGATGGCACTGAGCCTAGGTCTCTTGACTCCAGGCACATTTATTACTTAAGTACTGCAGTGCTGACTGTTCAAGAGAAAATAGGATCTCAACCCTTGAGCAATTGTGGAGGAATGTTTATTTGTATTTAAGTTAGCACTAGACATCTTTTGGGAAAATATGTATCTTCATTTTGAAAATACTTTGTATGCATTCTTAGGATAGATGGAGTTAGAGAGGCCTACTGTCAGACATCAAATGTTAAGAGAGAAGAAACACAGGTGATAAGGTGAGGGACCCAGAGTATGCCATTTTTGCTTCAAGAAGGGAAGAGAGGAGTGAAACATGTTGAGATAAAGGAGAAGAAAAAGAGGAACTCATAAAATGAAGAGAAGTTGAAATGATGAGAGAATAGTAAGCTTTGAGGTAGGGAGTAGGTTAAAGAGCAATAAAGCAGATGCTGGTTCATGTTTCAGGGATAACTTGCATAGGAACAAAAGCCCAGCAGGCTATGAAAATGTGTGTCTAGACCTCTAATGATCTTTTCAGATTTTAATAGGACATAGAAATGGAAAAACTTCAAGTCAAGTGTACTAACTCACAAAAAGAGAAGAGCTCATGACTGCCTGACACTATTACATGTGGAGTGACTATTCAGGATCAGAATCAGAATGAGGGTCCCATCACAGATCTTTGATCCCTAGATGCTGTTGTAGAACAGAGGCTTATTAACCACACTTTCTTACCTGAGATGGTATTGGCCAATGACTATGCCACATTCAATCATTGCTCATTCTCCTTTGCTACAAGGGACACACTTTTCAAACTGGGTCATCACTGTTGTTTACTATTGTTTCTGCTCTTATTCTGGGGAGTCGTGGCTGTTGAAGAATATCAGAAAACCATACTGATCAAAGGACCCCATCTCAGGTTCTGTGACCTTGGGGTACAAGAGCTTGCATTTACTAATGTCACCCAGTTATTAATATAATTATACATTTCACAAGATAGCCCAACCTTTCTTTGAGCTAAGCATAGTTATCTGTATTTTGCAGATAATGGAAATTGAGATTTGAAGACATTGTGACTAAGGATCACAAAATTATCATGAGTAAAAGCATCATTAAGTAGCAGGTGATAACAGCAACCACAGTACAAATGTGTGCCTGAATCTGGCATTTGCCTGTGCTCACTCAGCACTGAGGGCTGGATCAAAGTTCATGATCTGGCTTGCTCCTTCATTGCTATTTGGCAATATTTTGCATTACCTCCTCTCAAGCCCCCATTTTTTGGGGGCTGATCTTTCTTTTCCCAAACTTAGACTTTCCACAAGTCCTAATCCTCCCATCCTTAGCAGAGTTCCCTTAGCATATAATACTTTACTGAGAACATTCCAGAAGCAAACAAAATTCTTCAGTCTTACTCCTGAGCAAATCTTTCATATTGGCATCCTACTTCTACAGCAAAATTTCTACTCATCTTCTTTTGTGATTATGTCCTTTCCTTTGTCTCCAAGGAAAGCTAAATACTTTTCCGTTGTAATCCAAACTAATCTCTCCTATAGTCTTGATTTTATCCTGTTGTTCCTTATCAGGACCTTGCTATAATTTATGTCCTTATTTTCATAATCAGTGTTTACCATGCCCCTACATCAGAGCTTTTCTCTATGCTTATAAACATTTAAAATCCTTTTATCTAAGCAAAGCCTAAACAAACTTTAGAAAAATATGTGCTTCATGCCTAGAACCTAATCATTGCCCCTGTCTCTCATAATGCCATCCTGTGGCTCTTCCTTTTCTTCCTAAAGGTACTTTTTGAAATAATGACTATGTTTATATGTTTTCACCTCAGTTTTCTTCTTACAGGTCCTATCATCTAATCTTTTCTTGCAACATTCTACTGAGCTTCACTTATACAGTGCAAAACAGGCCTCATTCAAGTGGGTACACAAACTATACCGAACGTTTTGGGAAAATCAAATCCTTGGTTTTGACTTGAATTTGGCAGAAAGCAAAAGGGTTGTTGCTGTATAAGGAGTATAGACAACACATTATGAAGAGAATTTTGGTTAATATTTTGCAGTTTTTCCTGAAAAAAGTCAAGATTCAAGGAGGTATTTTAAGCACATGGTGATGGGCTCAGGTTTATGGTCTAGAGACAATACAGCTCTGTGTAGAGCATTTATAGAGACAACACTGGAGAATTATCCCTCCAGAAGTTATTGCAACTACATAGGAAAGAAAATGATGGAGATCTGAATTAAGATAACATCTGTGAGGAAAGTAATAAAGGAATAGATATGAAGCCATTTCCGGTATAGATAAAAGGATCAGTGATTGTAGAAAGTAGAGGTTGAGTCAAGGATAAACATGCATCTGTGTGGATGTGTGCAAGTGACTGGAAGGTAATACTTAATTTTTGTCCATGTTAAATTTTAGGCATTTCAACTATCCTATTAACATTCAAGGACCAACATATCTCCCTCCTGCTTTTATTTGTACCAATCTTTCTTCTTACCAAGAGAAAACATTCTGTCTCTTCCCAAAGGGCTCACTTCAGAGGTGGTTGGAATTTTCTGCCATAAATGATACCACTCTACAATTTTACCCTCTATTGACTGCATGATTAACTTTTCTAACGTATTACTACCATTTATATGCCCCATAAAAATAAGCAGATTTAAAAATACAGAAGACTCTTCCTGCCAAAATTGTTTTCTTACTCCATGTTCTCCTCCAATCATTACCATATTTCCATGTTTCTCATTTTAGCCAATTTTGTCAAAGATTTTTAATAATTCTCTCTACATTTTATTACATCTCTTCATATGTCATCTCCTCCTTATTTTAATTCAGAGTTTCTCAACCTTAGCACTATTTTGGGCTGGATAATTCTTTGTTGTGGGAGGCTCTGCTCTGTGCCATAGGATCCTTAGCTGCATCTCCTACATCTGCCTCTAGGTATGAGTGGCATCTGGTACCCATCCTCCAACTGTGACAACCAAGAAGTTCTCCTGACATTGCTAAAAGTGTTCTGGGCACCAGAATTGTTCTAGATTGGTAACCTCTACCCTCATCCTTTCCTCCCACTCTATACAAATGACTTTTGTGAAGTCATGTATAACTTCTGTGTGACTCAGCCTAATGATAAATCTTCTCTTCATCTCATTCACTCTTAGGTACATTTCACAAATTTGACTTCTGTATCCTTCTTGGAACATTCTCTTGAATTATAATCACATTTTTCCCACCTTACTGAACACTCCTTAAAATTTATTTACTGGTTCCTCCTTCTCCCTGCTCAGCTTCTGAATATTAAGATCAGGCAGGGCTTAGTGCCAAGCTACTCATATCTAGCTACATTCTCTGCCTAGGTGATGACATACAGTCCCCCAAATTAAAAACTCTCCACATGCTGATGATTTTTAATTTTGTATCTCTAGCTGGAATTCGGACCCATACATCTATAACTTACTTGCTCCCTCTAAGCAATATTGCCAACTTTACAGAGCCATGACAGGTATTTCGTTCCCCCCCCCCCATTCTTGTCTTGGTCTGAGTCAAACTTGGGAACTCCAAGCTGTTCTTTTTCTCATAATGAATGTTCAATTGTTCAAAATATTTCTATGTCCAACATATATTTCCATGTCTGCCCATTTCTCTTCTTTTTCTGTCTCTGCTGTTACAATCTTAATTCTGATCATTATCACATCCCACTTGTGTGGCTGCAACCATTTGCCAACTGGTCTACCTGATTTAATTCTTGCACCACTAATCCATTTGATTCTTGGTAGGCAGAGAGGTTATTAAAACCTGAGTAGATATGACATATTCCTTAAAACATGCAAATACTTTTTGTTGAACTTAGAATAAAGTCTAAGCTCTTCACCAGTACCAATAAGAAACTTCATGATGTGATGCATACACATCTGTCTTTTCAAACCTTGTCACCTACAAACTTCTCTTTATTTTCTAGGCTCCAGGTGTGCATTGGCCTTTTTTGTTCTTCAGGGTACAAAGCTCATTCTTCCCTCAGGACATTTGCTCTTCATCATACCTCTGCCAAGTCACTCTTTCCTAGGTATTCTCATGTCTAGCTCTTATTTTGTTCAAGTCACAGGTAAAACATAATTTTTTGAAGAAGTTTAGCTTTACAACCTAGTCTAAATTAATATCTCCTGGCAGCAAAAAATTCGAATCATCCTTTTAAATATTTTTCTCAGTTCACATTACTATCCGAAAGTCTCCTGTATTTACATACAAGTTCTACTTTCTCCTTCCATAGAAACATTAAGCTCAGAAAAGCAGATACTATATTTATCTTGTTGCCACAAGCATCCTTTGTGCTTAGATCCATGCCTACAACCTGATACCTAGTGTGAAACAAATGATCCATGCTTGCAGGTTCTGAACTACTACCTGGTCCATTCTCTCTTATACAATTTCTTCTGTTCTTGGATTTTTAAATCTGAATTTCCCACTCACTGACCACTCCAACTAGTCCTATTAGCTCTCCTCCTATCCCAAATCAGATCTTGAATTAATATCATTATTTATTTTTCAGACCTGGCATTTTAGAACCAAATTTGAATTATCTACCTTAATGGTCACATCCAACTATTCCCCCAGATTTTTAAATATTTTTCCTTGGAATGTTATTAACATCAGTTTTGTATTTTCCATTTTTATTATTGCATAAACATATTCTAGGTTCTTTATGCATCTCAAGTATACCCTTTTTTTTTTAAATGAGTCTTCTTATATCTAGTCTTTATTCTGATCCATTCCATATATAGTCAAGGTCAATTTTCCTTTGAAGGAACTACCATTTGACATGCTCCAGCTCAGTGTTCACTGATGATCCAACATTGCTCAATGGAGTCTCAAGTTCTCCCTTTGGAATTTATGTTCCATAAATATGATTACCCTCTACTTCTCTAAATCTATCTTTACTCATTTTGTGTATCTTTTTCTATAGCCAAACCAGAGAGAAGATTTAGCTTCATTACTTTTTCCTTATTTGGCTAAGTTGATGAAGAATAAGAATAAAGTATTTTTAGTGGAGTTAATAATACTATCCCTTTGTTCAGAATAGTTTCTCTAAAACAACCCTTTCTTAAAATTAGTGTTTATCTTTAACATAGAGCTTTTGAAGCTGCACTCTTGGGAATGGGTTTGTGCATAACTTTTGTAACTGAGACATTATTTTTGTATGACCAGGTACTATTCTCTCTTCCAAATCTGACAACAATGAACATAATTATTATCACTTAAAGTTACATGAAAATTCTACAAATGTTAAAAATAAAATTGTGTCAAAAGTTTCATTTGTTCTGGGTTGATAGCGCTGTGCTTTTTTTGTACTTTCTGAGTTTTTTTTTTAGGCAACATGTGATTTCTAGTTCAAAAGTGAAGAAACGCATTTTAGAAGTAACATGTCTTATTTTTTGAGATTTGACAAGGTGTTAACAGTTCTTTGGTAGATTAACTAATTTTATCAAAACAATAAAACACTATCGACCAAGTATTTTTCACAAATATCTAATACCTTATGAAATAGCTTAATAATAACTATAAAATACAAATAACATTTCCTTTTTCAAATTGCTTACTTTATTTACTTGTGACCCCATAGGTGGTAGTCATATGAAATTTGGTGACAAAGACAGCAGTAGAAGCAACAATCCCTAATTTGTAGTTTAGAAATGTTTTGACAATTAGTATTTCAGGAAGTGGGGGTGTACAGCTCACTGGGAAAGCATTTTCCTAAAGTAAAAGATCAAGACAAGTTAATATAATCACTTTTAAAACATAAAAAGTTAAAAATATATCTGGTTAAAAGTAGTTACCTCTAACGTGTGAAACTCAAGTGGGGAGCAAAAAGTACTGACATTTTCAGGTACATGTAATTTTTCAGTCACATATATGAACATGACATTTAACTGAAAGAAGAGGATATTTCTTTATAAATTATGGAGGAGGAAAATAAAGAGCTGAAATAGACTGGTAGCTACATCAGCACACTAATTTTTTTCTGAAATAAGATTGCATGAGGACATTGAATAATCTGGAAAGGTATTTGTCATTAAATCAAGCCTTTCCCACTACTTGTTATTTATCACATGTAATACACTATCTTAGTGATATATATTATGTACATTGAGTGGAGATCCTAAATAAGGAAATCAATATGAAAGTAAAATTATTTAGTCAACTATTCAAGTACTAAGGCTTAGGAAGTCAGAAATAGAATTGTAATCCATCTGCAAATCCTTGTTGCTGATATATCACAAAGTAGGTTCAAGGTGAAATTTTGAGTGACTAAAGACATTTTATAGTTACTTGACATCGCAAATTAATGCAAGTCTATGTTGTTGGGAAGTCAATTCACTGTCAACGTCATGATTTAATGTCTAGAAAAACAACTAGTAGAAAGAATATATTTTAATTTTCCTATCCCAGAGAGAAAAAATAATCTGAGTCATATGAGTAGCTGGAAGGAAAAAAGGGCTGAAGAGCAACTTTCCAGAATAATCACTAGGAGCTTAATGAGGAAAAATGCACATGTGTAGAACTACTAACCTTCCTGCATCTTCATCAAAACTCTCTGTCATTCAAGAAATTTTTGTTGTCCACATGTCCAGTAGACAAATTTGAAAGCTTCCTTTGTACAAATGCAAATGTGGATGTTTATCACATACTATCTCTCATATTTAAAAAGTGATTATTTTATCAAATCTTGATTTTAACTTTAGTGTTTTGATTTAGTGTTGTGCTAGGATGTGGGAATTCCACAAATGTCTGATGATTTTTCCTTGCTTATTCGTCATAAGAATATGTGGGGGCTTATTGGCAGAGTGCTTGCTTTGTACACGTGAGGCACTGTGTTCCATCCTCAGTACCACATAAACAAAATAAAGATATTGTGTCTATGTATAACTAAAAAAAGGCTTTAAAAGTACATATGTGGAGCAGCTAGACTTTCTTATTCCCCTAATTTTTTCTATGCTTTTAAAAAAATATAAATACATATTTGCATATCATGTAGAAGAAAGACATAATTTTTTGATGAACATTTGCTGTTCTGCTGCCCAGCAGCTGCCATGATACTGATAACAGTAAATATAGTGTTCTTTTCTGTGGAGTTGTCCCATACTATATTCCTCTCTGATATTTCTCAAGTGAAGATATCTCTAGGCTTGAGGAGTAGCCATTTATAACATAGATCTGGTGAATTAAAGTTGATCAGTGTGCTTGTCACAGTGATTCAGGAATGCATGTCTATCTCAAAGAAGCCAAATAAGCACATACAGAACTATCCCATGTGTTCTAGTTTCTTCATTTGAACATCAGGAAAACAAATTCCTTTTCCCAGGATATCAGGTCTGAGAGGATACGGTTTTAAATGATGAGCAGCAATCATGGGACCACATGTTGCTGAAGCCAAAAGTTGGAAAATGACCAGTACCTAGGAACAGAGGTCAAGCCTGGGGATCAAGCTGCATTCAAAGTCCAGAGTTTTCTATTATAAAAACCAGTAATTTCTCCTTATTGTTTCATCCAATTTGAGCTTAATTTTCTATAATTTGTAACGAAAAGAATCTGGGTAATTGTTGCAGATTAAAGATGGCTTCAAATTCTCTGATTCCCTTTATTGACAGTTTGAATCTATGTCCCCGTCTCAACTCCCTCAAATCCTGGCAGGTTCTGTGACATCAAGCATTGGCCTGATGGACAATAGCAAAAAAAGACTCTGTGTTTATTTCCAGGCCCACATCTTAAGAAGCCAGCAGCTTCCAAATCCATTCTCTTGGAACTCAGTCCCCAGGACCTCTGAGACACCATGGAAGAAGTCTAATGGTTCTGGGACCACTACACCAAAGAGATAGTGAATAGAGCATTGGTGAACGATCCCTGCTGGACATAACCTTCCACCCTAGTTGCTGCTCATGCGAATGAAGCTGTCTTGGATTCTCCAGACTCACTTTTTCATTTGATAACCACTCAATTAAAGAAAGCATGTACCAAATACCACCTCATGACTTCAGTAGTCACTACATGGGATTAATTAATCATCCAACAGAACCCTGAATACATACTTGATGCACACACTTGTTAGCTATGCTAAAATACTTGTATTTAATTACAGAGATATTGCTAATTAGTTATTTTTAAAATATTATAGACAGCCAGTAGGTGTTGAAAAGTAAGAAAAAAAATGTTCTTTTTCAGGAGGAGAGTGACAAATGAGCTGTGACAGTTCTCAGTTCAGAGGTGAAAATGGGACTTATTTTTAAGTGTGAGCCGGATCAGAAGGGTGTTTTCCAATTATTACAATATTAATCAGATTCTTTAACTTGGTACTGGGGTTGAACTCGGGGCACTCAATCACTCAGCCATATCCCCATCCCTATTTTGTATTTTATTTAGAGACAGGGTCACTGAGTCACTAAGTGCCTCACCATTGCTGAGGCTGAATTAGAAATCAAAATTCTCCTGTCTCAGCTTCCTGAGCATCTGGGATTACAGTTGTGCTCCACATACCCGGCTGGTCTGGTTATTTAGGGTTGATAAAATGTACCCAATTACACATGAAATATAAATACATGTATATAAAATCATGTCATAATAAATTAATAATATCTACAAAGTTTAAGGTCATTATGACTTCATTCCTAAATTTATTTATATATGTGTGTTTATGTATCATGAATACATTAGAAAAATTGATGCATACCATGACCACTACCACCTATGCTATCTTCCATCAAATGATGTACATATCTAATGAAAAATAATGTTGTTTACATAGGAAGTACAATTCAGAAATTTAGCTAAGGAAAGGCTAAGGGAAAAAAGAAATTATTTACATAAAGTTTGGTAAAATCATGAGAATTCATGTGTATAAGATTCTCGTCAAAAGTAACCTGGAAACCACACTTAGGTGGAAGAGTAGTGAGATGGATTTAACCTGAGCATCATAGCTCAGAAGATGTGAGTTCTAGTTCTGGCTCTGGCCAGAAATATGTGTTTCATGCACAATTTACTAACTGATTTGAAAATAACCCCCCAATTTTAATTGTGTCTTTGCACACAGTCTATGATCTGGTAAAAGGAATACCTTAAAAGACTATACACATAGGTACATATTCAGAAGGTACCTATTTAAAAAAAAACTGCCATTGCTTGATATCCATGTCATAAGTTGTTACCTGAATTTCTCAAATACTGTGAATGAGTGGGGGAAAATAGGACTTTAGACCATCTTTCATAAAGCTCCAGATTTACTTAAAAAGTAATGTAAAATAATGTGCATTGAAAATTGCTTCAATACAATTAAAATTTAATAAAGTTAGAGCTGTTCACTTAGTTATGTTCTGACATTTTATAAATATTAAATGATGGTTTATTTCTTTATTTTCAGGAGAAGATAATTACGAACATTACTGTTGTCTGGGAAGAGTCACTGTCAGGGCTTTTGCCTTTCTTTTCTTGTTATGAACCAACATTTTCTATAACATCCTTTTAACTGGTGATGAGTGATGCTTGATTTCTTTTCCTTTCTTGCTTTGTAACTCAGAAGCCTAATTTTCCATGATGCAGTTTTTCACTTAAAACTTTTCCAGGTTTCTACAATGATTTAAACTATCAATATTTCCTTTTGAGTTTATAGCCTAAAGCAGATTTGTGCAAAACATGATTTTCCTCCAGAAGTGCTATTTGATGCAGTAGTTCATATAATTGAAAAAAAATTATTTGTAATCCTATTTTTATTAACCAGCCCTTGATGTGGGAGAATTACATCCAGATATCTTTCCTAGTGTTGCTACACTAAAAGTGTTACCCTATTTCACCTGTTCTTTTTATTTGGTTTATTAGAGCTTGTGGACCATGTGAATTAGAATTGCTCTCAGGAGCTTATTAAAAATGAAGACCCCAGCATCTCATATACAAGATTCTAATTTAGTAGGACTAAATTGAAACCCAAGGATCTGCATTTTACACAAGTGCCTCCAGGAAGTTCTTATACACACCTGCAATAAATATGAAAGCCAATGGCAATAAAGTATCCCAGTACATATAATATGTATTTGTAGAAAAAATGAAGTAGAAAATGGAAAAAAGTAATTTAACTAGTTTTAGAGAAAATTTTAGTATGCAGACACATCTTGGAAAATTCTGTGACTCATATTATTCCAAAATTGCAAAAGCTTTTAAAAAAAAAACATGGCTATGGCTCACATCAGTTAAATATTTGCTCACATTTTGGAGGCTTAAAAATATATGCACAAATTCCCTTCAAAAAGAGTGGTCTAATTCCTCCCATCCTTAAACATGGACTGCACTTAGTGACTCCTCTAAGGAACAGAATGTTGTGGAATTCGCTATGTGTGATTTCTGAAGAAAGATCACAAAAAAAAAAAAAAAACCCATTGTGGATTCTACCTTGAACTCCTTCATCTCTCATTCTGGGGTAAGCTCACTGCCATATTGTCAGGACGTTCAAGAACACTGGAAAATACCCAGATAGGGAGGAACTAAGATCTCCTATCACCAGCCAGCATCAACTTGTCAGGTGAGCAAGATACATTTAAAGTGGATTTTCATGTTATAGCATGTATGAAGGTCACAATGAATCCCACTATTATGTATAATCATAATGCACCAATAAAAATTAATTTAAAAAGAAATGGAATTACTAAAAAATATAAAGTGCATTGTCCTCAAACCTCAAAAGGATTCAAGTGACTTGATCTCTGTCAGATGTTTTGGCTGTTAACCCATGAGAGAAAATGAGTCAGACCATTCCACCAAACCAACCTGAATACCTGAGATACAGAAACTATAAGAGCTGGTAAGGTTTATTGTTGGTTAGTAATTAAGTTTGGATTTAGAGCAATAACCAGTGAACATACTTTATTATATTTCTTGCTATTATTTTGGTTACTTTATTTTATGTAGGAATTTTTAAAAGTTGCTTATCCAATAATCTAATAATTCACTCTGAAGCTTGATATGTTCATTGACCTGTGTTCATGTTCCTTTCATTCACCTGAATCTGTTTGCCATCTCCATAAACTAAATTAATATGTTCCTTTCTAACAGTACAGTTTTGAAAAAGACATTTTAATAATATTATTACTGAGGGAGCTTATGTGAGAAATTTGGATACTTTTTCTATGAATGATTTGTTCTTTCATTCAATAAATGCTATTTGATACCTACTAAGCATCAGGCACTCATCTAAACAAAAGAGACAAAAATTCTTGTTCTGACAGAACTTATATTTCAGTACTGGTTATGACTTGCTCATTAAATGAGAATACAATGAGTATCAACCATGCATATGCAGACGCACATAAATGCATATGCGCTCTCACACTTAGGCTATCTTGTAGCTTCTATATGGAGGCCTTTTTTTGTAAACTAAGTATCTTTCAAAATGAACTTTTAGACCATTGTTGCATTAATTAAAATATTACAATGAAAAAGATAAATTAAGATGGTAATTTTGTCTATCACACATCTCTTGGCTATTCATCCAATGCAATAAAAATGTTTGAGCTCTTCAGATTATTCTATCACCCTGTCACATTTTAATGCCAACTTTCTATTCATTAGAGACATTTTACCTGCAGGACTCTTTATCTTTTTGTTTCATTTAGGAAAGGGTGATAATGTCAGAAAGCACACAAGATTTTATTTTATTCTCCTTGGTATACAAATACTCACAAGAAGGTAACCAAGATATCTATTTTTTTTCTTCTAAGCTGAAGATGACATTATCTACTATTTTTATAGCATTTATATTATAACAGTGTGTCCTTAAATTTATCAGTGACCTATAAGATACATTTTGAACACCAAATGATGATGAAAGGTTTTACAGATATAAACCTAATTTCAAGTGAGGTTAACTTTTCAATGAAAATGACTGGGAATAGCTAGCTAGTAGTAATAGCTTTTTATAGACTTAAAAAGTTTTATTCTTTCATCTTTTCCTAGCTTTTCAGAGATAGCCAGCTATTAAGATAGTTAATTCAGTTCAGATTCTTTAATTTATAAATAAGTAACCAGAGTTCAAGGAATTTTAGACAGTCTTAGTAATTAGCAGTTAAACAACAAAACTCCAGACTGTGACTCAGCAGACGGTCATATTCATCACAGTATTATCATCTCATTAATATGTGTAGATAGAAGCAGACAAATATTCATTTCATAAGTGCTTAATTTTTCAGTTAGCAGAAACTAAACTCAAACTTTAATATTTTACACTCTTAATTGCCAGTTGAGCCAATACGAAATATTCTTTATTTCATATTTCAGATGGCCTCAATTTAAGAAAAATGACTTTACACAACATTTTAAAACAGGCAACAAAAATATATAACACCATTGCTAAAAAATAATTGTTTTCAATTTTATATTTTTATATTCTGTTTTTTAATGAAATTTAGTAACAGTAAATATAAAATTGTATCTTTGTACTGTGCATATTTAATTACAATCCTACAGGTTACACAAATTTTGATGTTATGAATACCAATTGCAAGCAGTGTATTGTGCTTTGGACATTATCTCATTAGAATTAATTTTTGAGTCATTAGTATACTGAAAGATGTGGATTATATATACCCTCAATGGGTGTTTCTATGTACCATCTTACTTATTCTCCATGCTATTAGCAATGGAACCCCTTATTTCTCCATCTCTCACTTTAAGGACTGCAACAGAATAAAAACCCAAAATGATTAGCTGAGTTGATGAATAGCAGTTTCCATTCTCATTTAATGGCTATTCTACTGCCTTGAACATTACCATTGGAAAATGCTTTGGTTTAATTTAATTGGTGGAAAAACCCTGTTTCATTTTCAGTTGCATATTGTTGAGCTAGCTTATAGCAAATATTTTATAAACACTTAATGGTTATTTTCACTTTCATTTTAATGAAATATGTCTATCTTATGAAATATGCCCTTGTTTATCAGTGACTTTCTTTAAATTTTTATAATTGTTTTATCAAATGAATACACTTTTTCATATTTTAACAATTATTTGCCAGTTTTCTAGTTTTGATTATGCTTCAATTTTTAATCTAAATAGCCAATAATATTAAATAGCTAAGTATGTTTTATCTTTTCTATTGTGTTTTATCCATTGACTCTAAATTTAAAATCTGTGGAACACTGATATTTCCTAGGTCTTTCCAGATTTTGAGTATGCTAATTTTAATTTCAATATGTTAATTCTAAAATGTACTTTCATATAAGATGTCAGAAGAGGATTTGTACAAACAACTTTCAAAAACCATCACTCACCCTGTTGTAGCTTCTAAATTAATATTCATAATTTTTTTGATTTAAAAAAACTTTTAAATGTTTTTACTTATAGATGACAATGGAATGTATTATAATTCTTATTATACATAAAGATAATATTCATAATTTTTAATGTATAATTTAATCATTATTACAAATATTCTCATTACTGTTATTTTAAATATTTTTCATGTTTTATAGGATATATTTTAGAATATTTCAATTTCCATGAAAATTTATTCAAATTTTATTTGACTGCACTAAATACAACAGGTTAAGTATGAATATACTAACATATTAAAACATAATTTTCTTTTTATCTAGCCTGTCTTTTTGATATATCTCAAAGTTTGCATCTTATTTTTATATAAGCTCTTCATATTTCTTGTTACTGTGCTTTATATTTCTTTTAGTCAACTTCAATAAAAATGTTAATGACATTTTCTACATGATGAATTTTAATATATGAGAACATGTTCACTTTTGATATTTACCTTCTATGCCGTTTTGGAACACTTTTATTGCCTCAAAGATGATTTTCACTTTAATGATTAAAGAGTCTTAGAAAGTAGACAACCCAATCATATATACATATAAAAATCATTTTTATGACATTATGTTTACTAGGTAATTCTAAAAATTATGGTCAGTTTTAGTAGCTATATCAAATATTATTTTATCTCTATTTAACCAGCAATGCCTAAAATATTCTAATAAATAGTATTTGTCTGAATTTATAAATTTTTCAGATTTATTTTAAAACTGTTTCACAGTTTTAGAAATTTGTTAGAGTAGTACTATACTTCTTTGTTCCAGTTTTATTCTAAATTTTGGCAAATAAGGTCATGAGCTTTGAGATAATGCACAAGTAAAATTAATCACATTTTGAAATAGTACTTAATGTATTGTTTACATTGAAATAGAATTACACATAGTTTGCCAAAATATCTCACTTATTTCTGTAAAATGGCTTCATCTTACAGTATGTATTCTGTTATCAAAATTTGAAAAAGAACCAAAATGAATTTCCTTTATATGTTGATAAATTGTGTGTTTATAAATCAGTATTTTCTTTTTCCTTTTTGCTAAACAAGTAGTTGGCTTTATTAAATTTGCACTTAGTATAGCTAAAATCACTATCACACAAAAATAACAAGCAGAAATTGTTAACTAAAGATATCAAACATCAAATTGTGTTTCAAATTTTTTTCTTTTTTTTTCCTCAATAATTTCAAACGTACAACACAGAAGGAAGAATGATGTAACAAACTCTCAAGTACCCTTAATTCAGCCCCAACAACCATTAGGGTAGGTCAATCTGTTCTATTAATTTCCCCCATTCCTGTGTTATTTTCAATCAAATCACACATGCCATATAATTTCATGTGTTAATATAACTTTATTATATATTGGGGCATTTTATCAAGTAAAAGTATTTAATCAACTTCTTCTTATTAGATATTGGAGTAAATGTAGCTTTAAAAGCAATGCTGCAATAAATATAAGATACATAGGTTTTCCCACATTTTGAGTAATTTGCTTGAGCTGTCTTCCTAGAAGTGGAACTGATATATATGAAAGGGTATGCACACTTTAGTATTTTAAAATATTTTTCTAATTTTTGCCAATTCAAAATATCCTGAACTATATACAGTTATATTAGTCTTTCACTATAAATATTAATGTTAATATTTTGTTTCACCATATTAATATTCTTTAATTATTATTTCTATTTCCTTGCTTAAGAATAAAACTGAATTGTTTATGGATATTTGTTAAAAAGTTTCATTTTCTTTTTATGCATTTATTTCTTCATTTAATTATAATTAGACATTTGTTTTAATATTTTGTTAGAATCAATGTGAATTCTAATAAAAATATTTAAGATTTTCCTTTTTATATTTGTTTTAAATATATTTTGGTCTTTTTTGCTTATCTTCTAATTTTATATTTTTAGTATGCATGTGTTGCAATATTTATGTAGGCAAATTCGCTGAGCATGTCCTTTGTGATTTCTTTCTATCCCTTCTAAGTTTAGTAAATTGTCTCTTTCCAGAGTTTAAAAAAATGTTCAAATTCTTAGTTTTTTTTTTAAATAGAAAACTTTGTTCTTGAGCTTGGCATTTTAGTAGACTTTATTTTTTATAGCAGAGATATCCCAGATACTCTCTGCCACATACATGTATAAATTCTCCTATTAGCCACATTCTCCCACAAGTCTGGTCTATGTTTTACAGTTCATAAAACTACACTGACATGTCACCAACCAAAATTCAGAGCTAACGTTAAGATTTACTCTTGGTGCTGTATATTTTATGGATGTGTTCCAATGTGCAATGACATGTAACCACCATTATAATATGCAGAGTAATACTGCTGTCCTAAAAATTGTATGTGTGCTGCCTCAGCATCTATATTCTGTCCCCTCTTCTGCCTCATGAAACCCCTGGGATCTTTTAACTATCTTTATTTTTTTTTTTTTACTTTTTAAAATTTGTTTTACTTAGTTACACATGACAGTACAATGATCTTGACATATCATACATTTGAATCAGATGGGATATAATTTTTCATTAACTATCTCTATAGTTTTATCTTTTCCAGAATTTTATATAGTGGGAATTATATAAGATGCAGCCTTTTCAGATTGGCTTCTTTCATTATAAATATCCATTTAAGTTTCTTTCATGCTTTTCGTAACTTGGAAACTCATATCTTTTAGTGCTGAATAATATTTCATTATCTGAATGTGCTACAGTTTATCCATCCACTCACTTACTGCAGGTCATTTGGGTGCTTTGGAGCTTTGGTAATTTTGAATAAAGCTGCCTCAAATAATTGGGTGCAAAGTCTGTGTTAACATGAGTTTTCAATTTCTTTGTCAAAATATTACAAAGTGCAATTGCCAAAAATTATGGTAAAAGTATGTTTAGTTTTGTAAGAAATACAAAAAGTCTGTCTTTCAAAGTGATTCTGCCATTTTACATTCCTACCAGCAATGAGAGTTCTTGTTGCTTTACATCCTTAGTAGTATTTCTCATCACAAGTATTTTAATTTATTATTTTATTTTTATATGTATATGTATTTTTTAGTTGTAGTTAGACACAATATCTTTATTTTATTTATTTATTTTCATGAGAATTGAACCCAGAGCCTTGCACATGCTAGGCAAGGGCTCTATCACTGAGCCACACCCCAGAAACCTGTTATCACAAGTATTTTAGATTTTGGCTATTCTAATATATTTGCAGGGGTATCTTATTATTTAATTGTACATCTCCCATAACAAATAATTTTTTATATCTTCTCCTATGCTTATTTATCATTTGTGTATATATTTTTTGGTGAAGGGTTTGTTAAGGTCTTTGGCTCATTTTTAGCGAAGTTGCTTGTTTTCCTATCATTGAGTTTAAAGAGTTCTTTGTATATTTGGATGATAGTCCTTTATCAGTGGTGCCTTTTGAAAGTATTTTCTACCAGTCTGTGGCTTATCGTCTTATTCTCTTGACACTGTCTTTTGCAAAGCAGATTTTAAGTTTAATAAAATTGAGCTCATCAATTATTTATTTCATGAAGCATAATTTTAATGTTTTATCTGAAAAATCATAACCATCTGGCTATGACTTCCCAATGATATTTTCTAGAAATTTTACAATTTTGAATTTTACAAGTAGATTTCTGATCCATTTTAAATTAATTTTTATGAAAAGCATAGCTTACATATTTAGATTAAATTTTTTTTAATTTTTATTGTTGGTTGTTCAAAACATTACATAGTTCTTGATATATCATATTTCACACTTTGATTCAAGTGGGTTATGAACTCCCATTTTTACCCTGTATACAGATTGCAGAATCACATCAGTTACACATCCATTGATGTACATATTGCCATACTAGTGTCTGTTGTATTCTGCTGCCTTTCCTATCCTCTACAATCCCCCCTCCCCTCCCCTCCCCTCTTCTCTCTCTACCCCCTCTACTGCCATTCATTTCTCCCCCTTGTATTATTTTTCCCTTTCCCCTCACTTCCTCTTGCATGTAATTTTGTATAACCCTGAGGGTCTCCTTCCATTTCCATGCAATTTACCTTCTCTCTCCCTTTCCCTCCCACCTCTCATCCCTGTTTAATGTTAATCTTCTTCTTATGCTCTTCGTCCCTACTCTGTTCTTAGTTACTCTCCTTATATCAAAGAAGACATTTGGCATTTGTTTTTTAGGGATAGGCTAGCTTCACTTAGCATAATCTGCTCTAATGCCATCCATATCCCTGCAAATTCTTTGATTTTGTCATTTTTTAATGCAGAGTAATACTCCATTGTGTATAAATGCCACATTTTTTTTTATCCATTCGTCTATTGAAGGGCATCTAGGTTGGTTCCACAGTCTTGCTATTGTGAATTGTGCTGCTATGAACATGGATGTAGCAGTGTCCCTGTAGCATGCTCTTTTTAGGTCTTTAGGGAATAGACCGAGAAGGGGAATAGCTGGGTCAAATGGTGGTTCCATTCCCAGCTTTCCAAGAAATCTCTATACTGCTTTCCAAATTGGCTGCACCAATTTGCAGTCCCACCAGCAATGTACAAGTGTACCCTTTTCCCCACATCCTTGCTAGCACTTGTTGTTGTTTGACTTCCTAATGGCTGCCAATCTAACTGGAGTGAGATGGTATCTTAGGGTGGTTTTGATTTGCATTTCTCTGACTGCTAGAGATGGTGAGCATTTTTTCATGTACTTGTTGATTGATTGTATGTCCTCCTCTGAGAAGTGTCTGTTCAGGTCCTTGGCCCATTTGTTGATTGGGTTATTTGTTATCGTATTGTCTAATTTTTTGAGTTCTTTGTATACTCTGGATATTAGGGCTCTATCTGAAGTGTGAGGAGTAAAGATTTGTTCCCAGGATGTAGGCTCCCTATTTACCTCTCCTATTGTTTCTTTTGCTGAGAAAAAACTTTTTAGTTTGAGTAAGTCCCATTTGTTGATTCTAGTTATTAACTTTTGTGCTATGGGTGTCCTATTGAGGAATTTGGAGCCCGACCCCACAGTATGTAGATCGTAGCCAACTTTTTCTTCTATCAGACGCCGTGTCTCTGATTTGATATCAAGCTCCTTGATCCATTTTGAGTTAACTTTTGTGCATAGTGAGAGAAAGGGATTCAGTTTCATTTTGTTGCATATGGATTTCCAGTTTTCCCAGCACCATTTGTTGAAGATGCTATCCTTCCTCCATTGCATGCTTTTAGCCCCTTTATCAAATATAAGATAGTTGTAGTTTTGTGTATTGGTTTCTGTGTCCTCTATTCTGTACCATTGGTCCACCCGCCTATTTTGGTACCAGTACCATGCTGTTTTTGTTACTATTGCTATGTAGTATAGTTTGAAGTCTGGTATTGCTATACTGCCTGATTCACACTTCCTGCTTAGCATTGTTTTTGCTATTCTGGGTCTTTTATTTTTTTTTTTCCATATGAATTTCATGATTGCTTTCTCTATTTCTACAAGAAATGCCATTGGGATTTTGATTGGCATTGCATTAAACGTATAGAGAACTTTTGGTAATATCGCCATTTTGATGATGTTAGTTCTGCCTATCTATGAACAGGATATATTTTTCCATCTTCTAAGATCTTGTTCTATTTCTCTTTTTAGGGTTCTGTAGTTTTCATTGTATAAGTCTTTTACCTCTTTTGTTAGGTTGATTCCCAAGTATTTTATTTTTTTTTTTTTGAGGATTTTGAATGGAGTGGTTGTCCTCATTTCCATTTCAGAGGATTTGTCGCTGATATACAGGAATGCCTTTGATTTATGCGTGTTGATTTTATATCCTGCCACTTTGCTGAATTCATTTATTAGCTCTAATAGTTTCTTTGTAGACCCTTTTGGGTCTGCTAGGTATAGAATCATGTCACCTGCAAATAGTGATAATTTAAGTTCTTTTCCTATTTTTATGCCTTTAATTATTTTTTCCCTTTTTTTATTAGTTGTTCAAAACATTACAAAGCTCTTGACATATCATATTTCATACATTAGATTCAAGTGGGTTATGAACTCCCATTTTTACCCCAAATACAGATTGCACAATCACATTTCTTTCATCTAATTGCTCTGGCCAGTGTTTCGAGAACTATGTTGAACAGAAGTGGTGAGAGAGGGCATCCCTGTCTTGTTCCGTATTTTAGAAGGAATGCCTGCAATTTTTCTCCATTCAGAATGATGCTAGCCTGAGGCTTATCATAGATTGCTTTTACAATATTGAGGTATGTTCCTGTTATCCCTAGTTTTTCTAGAGTTTTGAACATAAAGGGATGCTGTACTTTGTCGAATGCTTTTTCCGCATCTATCGAGATGATCATATGGTTCTTATTTTTAAGTCTATTGATGTGGTGAATAACATTTATTGATTTCCGTATATTGAACCAGCCTTGCATCCCAGGGATGAATCCTACTTGATCATGGTGCACAATATTTTTGATATGTTTTTGTATCCGAGTGGCCAGAATTTTATTGAGGATTTTTGCATCTAGGTTCATTAGACATATTGGTCTGTAGTTTTCTTTCTTTGAAGTTTCTTTGTCTGGTTTAGGAATCAGGGTGATGTTGGCCTCGTAGAATGAATTTGGAAGTTCTCCCTCTTTTTCTATTTCCTGAAATAGCTTGAAAAGTATTGGTATTAGTTCCTCTTTAAAGGTTTTGTAAAACTCTGCTGTATACCCATCTGGTCCTGGGCTTTTCTTAGTTGGTAGTCTTTTGATGGTTTCTTCTATTTCCTCAATTGATATTGGTCTGTTTAGGTTGTCTATATCCTCCTGACTCAATCTTGGCAGATCATATGACTTAAGAAATTTATCAATGCCTTCACTATCTTCTATTTTATTGGAGTATAAGGATTCAAAATAATTTCTGATTATCTTCTGTATTTCTGAAGTGTCTGTTGTGATACTGCCTTTTTCAATCTGTATGCTAGTAATTTGAGTTCTCTCTCTTCTTCTCTTCGCTAGCATGGCTAAGGGTCTGTTGATTTTATTTATTTTTTCAAAGAACCAACTTTTATTTTTGTCAATTTTTTCAATTGTTTCTTTTGTTTCGATTTCATTAATTTCAGCTCTGATTTCAATTATTTCTTGCCTTCTACTTCTTTTGCTGTTGTTTTGCTCTTCTTTTTCTAGGATTTTGAGATGAAGTATGAGATCATTTATTTGTTGGTTTTTTCTTTTTTTAAGGAATGAACTCCAAGCAATGAATTTTCCTCTTAGAACTGCTTTCAATGTGTCCCATAGATTCCAATATGTTGTGTCTGTGTTTTCATTTATCTCTAAGAATTTTTTAATTTCCTCCTTGATGTCTTCTAGAACCCATTGATCATTCAGTAACCTATTGTTCATTCTCCAAGTGATGCATGATTTTTCCTTCCTTCTTTTATCGTTGATTTCCAGTTTCATTCCATTATGATCAGATAAGATGCATGGTATTATCTCTACTCCTTTATATTGTCTAATAGTTGCCCTGTGACATAATATATGATCTATTTTTGAGAAGGATCCATGTGCTGCTGAGAAAAAGTGTAACTGCTTGATGTTGGGTAGTATATTCTATATATGTCAATTAAGTCTAGGTTATTAATTGTGTTATTGAGTTCTATAGTTTCCTTATTCAACTTTTGTTTGGAAGATCTGTCCAGTGGTGAGAGAGGTGTGTTGAAGTCTCCCATGATTATTGTATGGTGTTCTATTAGACTCTTGAACTTGAGAAGAGGTTGTTTGATTAACATAGCTGCACCATTGTTTGGGGCATATATATTTATTATTTTTATGTCTTGTTGGTGTATGGTTCCCTTGAGCAGTATGTAGTGTCCCTCTTTATCCCTTTTGATTAACTTTGGCTTGAAATCTATTTTATTTGATATGAGTATGGACACTCCTGCTTGTTTCCGAAGTCCATATGAGTGATATGATTTTTCCCAACCTTTCACCTTCAGCCTGTGTATGTCTTTTCCTATCAAATGCGTCTCCTGTAGGCAGCATATTGTTGGGTCTTGTTTTGTGATCCATTCTACTAAGCCTGTGTCTCTTAATTGGTGAGTTTAAGGCATTAACATTTAGGGTTATTATTGAGATATGGGTTGTTCTTCCAGCCATATTTGTTTATTTATGTTACTAAACATGGTTTGTTTTCCTCTTTGATTATTTTTCCCCCATTTACTGTCCTACCTCCCACTGTTGGTTTTCATTGTTATTTTCCATTTCCTCTTCCTGTAATGTTTTGCCAAGGATGTTTTGAAGAGATGGTTTTCTAGCTGCAAATTCTTTTAACTTTTGTATCGTGGAAGGTTTTAATTTCATCTTCCATCCTGAAGCTTAATTTCGCTGAATACACAATTCTTGGTTGGAACCATTTTCTTTCAGTGTTTGAAATATGTTATTCCAGGATCTTCTAGCTTTCAGAGTCTGTGTTGAAAAGATCAGCTGTTATCCTGATTGGCTTACCCCTAAATGTAATCTGCTTCCTTTCTCTTGTAGCTTTTAAAATTCTCTCCTTATTCTGTATGTTGGGCATCTTCATTATAATGTGTCTAGGTGTGGATCTCTTATGATTTTGCACATTCGGCGTCCTGTAGGCTTCTAGGATTTGGGATTCTGTCTCATTCTTCAAGTCTGGGAAGTTTTCTCGTATTATTTCATTGAATAGATTGCTCATTCCTTTGGTTTGGACCTCTATACCTTCCTGTATCCCAATGACTCTTAAGTTTGATCTCTTTATGTTATCCCATATTTCTAGGATGTTCTGCTCATGGTTTCTTAACAGTCTTGCTGAGCTGTCTATGTTCTTTTCCAGTTGAAATACTTTGTCTTCATTGTCTGATGTTCTATCTTCTAAGTGTTCTACTCTGCTGGTAGTATTCTCCATTGAGTTTTTAAGTTGGTTTATTGCTTCCTGCATTTCTAGGATTTCTGTTTGTTTGTTTTTTATAACCTCTATCTCCCTGTATAGTTGATCCTTTGCTTCCTGGATTTGTTTATGTAATTCATTGTTGAAGTGATCTTTCATTGTCTGATTTTGCTGTCTAATGTCTTCCTTGAGACTCCAGATCATCTGAAGCATGTATATCCTGAATTCTTTATCTGACATTCCATCTGCTGCAGCTATTACCTCTTCTAAAGTTGAGTTGACCTTCATTGCTTGTGGTCCTTTCTTTCCTTGTCTTTTCATACTGCTCGTGTTTCTTTCTGCTTGGTGAAACTGTTGTGTTTTTGAAATTTTCCCCCTATATATTTATATTGCTCTTGTATAGTTGCAAAGTCTCCCTTGCAGGGGTGGGCGGCGGCTGTGCTCCTCCTCCAATTGGGGTGATCTGTCTACCACGCTGACGGGCCGCTGGGCCTGTTCTGCCGGTCGGTCACAGGTCTGTCTACCTTGCAAGCGCGGGCGGCGGCTCTGCTCTGCCCTTACTCCAATTGGGGTGACGTGTCTACCACGCCCGCGGGCCCCTGGGCCTGTTCTGCCGGTCGGTCGCAGGTCTGCTTACCTTGCAGGCGTGGGTGGCGGCTCTGCTCTGCCCCTACTCCAATTGGGGTGACATGACTGCCACGCTGGCGGGTCGCTGGGCCTGTTCTGGGCACGGGCGGCAGCTCTGCTCTACCCCTACTCCAATTGGGGTGATGTGTCTACCATGCCGGCAGGCTGCTGGGCCTGTTCCGTTGGTCGGTCGCAGGTCTGCCTACCTTGTGGGCATGGGTGGCGGCTCTGCTCTGCCCCTACTCCAATTGGGGTGTCGTGACTACCACGCCGGCAGGTTGCTGGGCCTGTTCCGGGCGCGGGCGGCGGCTCTGCTCTGCCCCTGTGGCTTGATGACAAAGTGAGAGAGACTCGGGTGTTTGTGACTCACTTTCTTTACCAGGAAAACCAACTGTTTTTGTCGCCGCTGGTATCGATGAAGTTCTGTCCTCTGCCACTTTCTGATGACATTAGATCTCTGCCATGTTGGTATCCCATGCGAATGGCAGCATTTCGTTCCCTTTGCCGGGTGACCAAAGCAACGGGTGAGTCCTGACCGGCCCTCACAAGCCCCGTCTCAATCCTGTTGCCACTGCCTATGAAGGCTCAGTTGGTATTTACCTCCATAGTATTCAGCAGGACCCAGACCGAGAAGCAGTTTCCGCGGGATCTTTAGCCCTGGGCCAGAGCAGTTCCAGGAGCCGGACTTCGGCCGCTCCAGGCTCGGTGTATGTTCTGATAGGAGCAGGCTCCAAGAAGCAGTTTCCGTGGGTTCTTTAGCACTGAGCATGAGTAATTTGTCTGTGACCCACAGGCGAATGGCAGCCTGAAATTACCTGTTCTATGGCTGAATGAGCTGCGATCAGTTGAAAACAGGGATGGTGACGTCACCTCTCCAAGATGGTGGCCGCTGGCTTCCTCTGTGGTCTGACCGGTGTGGAGAACAGAATTGGACCGCTTCCTTCCCCCATCTCAGACCCGGAATTCAGCATTGAGTACGGTGATTGCACAGCTGGCAGGAGCCCGCAGAATCCGCAGCGCTGTGTCTTTTCGTTGCTATCTCGTCGTTTCCCAGCATGCGCCGCAGACTCTAGCCGCGGGGCGATTTGCTGAATAAGCAGTGTGACCCTCTGTGCGGACAAATCTCTCGCGTTTGAGCCCCCGTAGCTGATCCTCGTGCGATGGAAATCCTTCCTCTAGGTTTTGGAGCACCCCAATTTTGCTGGAAATTCCTAACAAGATAGCTTTTAGCCATTCTAACTCGTCATTCTCCCGCACAGTGACGCGGTACACGGGGGTGATGCACTCCCTTCGCCGCCATCTTCCTGTTCTAGATTAAATTTTTGAATGTGTGGACTTCCAGTTTTTTCGGTAACATTTGTTGAAAGGATGATTTTTCTCCATTGCATTGCTTTAACTCCTTTCTTAATGATTGGTTGACTAATCTGATGTGTATGTGGGTCTGGCTTTGGACTGTGTATTCTGCTGCATTTGGTCTATTTGTCTATTATCTTGCCAATTTCAAACTGTCTTTATTACTGTCTTGATTGTTTTATAGCAAGTCTTAGAGTTAAGCAGTGTCAGTTCTCTTATGATATTCTTTAATATTGAGTTATCTATTCTGAGTCTTTTATCTTTCATATAAACTTGTCTGTTATTGCTCAAACAATAGCTTCTTAGAATTTAAAATTTTAGAAATTACAGAATTTTTGAAATTACAAAATTTAAACTGGGAAAACCAACATACTGACAATATTGAGTCTTTCCACAGACATAGAATATCTGTTTATTTAGTTTTTCTTTGATATCTTTCATTAGAAGTTTTAGTTTTAGTTTTTTATTTTGTTAGATTTTAAATAAGTATTTAATTTTGAGGACTATTAGTGTAAATGTCATTACACTTTTAATTTATAGTTTCATTAGCTCATTGCTGGTATAAAGGAAATTGAATTATGTACATTTGCCTTATATCCTGCAACCCTTCTTTCATTGCTTTTTAGTTCCAAGAGATTTTTTTTGTCAATTATTTTAGATATTCTGCCCAGATGTTGAAGTCATCTGCACACAGAGAGTGTTATTCATTTTTTTTCTGAGACTGTACACCTTTTCTTTTCTTTTCTTATTACTTTGGCTAGAATGAACTTGAATTTATTTTGTGAAGTAATTTTAGATGAATTATTTAAAAATTCTTATTCTTAATCAATCTTATATCTGATTTTGAAAAATCAGAGCCTTGGTGTTGAGCTACAGGATTTTGATGACCCAGAAATCAGAAAGAACATCCTACAAAAATTTACTTAATCCTACAAAAATTACCCAGTGGTTCTGAAACATTTTGGTTTCATAATCTTTCTTTTTAAATTAATTTTTAATTGGTGCATTATTAATAATATGTAATAGTGGGATGCCTTGTGACATATTTGTATGTGTATAAAACATAAATTTGTCAACATTGGGTTCATTATCTTTTACCTTATTAGAAATTGTTGAGAATCTCAAAAAGGGGTTCATGTGTATATGGTTCATATCTGTGGATATTTAGTATATTAGAAATAGAAACCAGAAAGTTTAAAAATTATTTCAATGAAATGCCCAGAATAACATTAATTGAAGTAGAAATTTATGAATAATATCTGTGTTTTCTAATTTTTTTTTTTTGTGGAAGAGTGGCATTGGCTTACATTTTTGTAAATTTTTAAAATGTCTGACCTAACAAAAGGCTGTTGAGTTTTCACATTTTATTTCCTTCAATAGCATTTTATAATACATTTTTTAAAAATACATGAAGAAAATCCAACCTCACAAATCATGTAGCCGGAAGAGATTGGAGTATTTTAACATTCTTTTCAGCAATTGTAAATATTTATTTTCCAAATCTGACAAATGATAGTCTCTACAGGTTTAGTTATAAAGTGAAATCTGAAATCACATCAATGAACTTTTCATAAATAAACTTTTCATTAATCAATTTCTTGTTGTAATGACCAAAATATCTGACATGAACAACTTAAAGGAGGAAATATTTATTTTGGCGCATGGTTTCAGAGGTTTGAGTCCACAGTCAACTGTTTCCATTGCTCTGGGCTCAAGGGGAAAGAGAGAGAGGGGAAACCCAGGGAGACAAGACATAATTCCCAAGGGCACATCCCAGTGACCTATTTCCTTCAGTGACACCCCACTTGCATAAAGTTACCACCTAGTAATTCATTCAAGTCATCAATCCATAAAGGGATAAATCCATCAATTTGGTCACATCTCTCATGATCTAATCATTTCACCTCTGAACATCCCTGCATCACCACAAAGGATTTATGGGGGACATCTCATATTCAAAACATAATAAGCCTCATGATCCAATAACATCCCAAAAGCCCCAACTATAAATATTGCTGCTTCAGGGCCAAATCATCAACATATAATCTTTTAGAGGGCATTCCATATCCCAACCATAACATTCTGTTATAGTAAAATCTGTTATTATATAATCTACAACGAATGGATGTTTTATGGATGTTGATTTTTGCAGCATCGTGCATTCAGAACTCAAGAATATTGATTCAGTGAGTTATGTAGATCTTCTAAGTGTTTTCATATCTTATGATATATTTAAATATTCTACTTGTTAATATCCCTACCAATCTTGAATATTGAGAAACTGTCATTCTTACAATGGTAGCTAAGTTTCAGAAATCCCAATTTTCTCTTGAAATATTGAAGAAACAATTATTGCCATTTGCTTTTCTTAAAATTATAAATTCATTTTATTTATTTTTCCCAAAACCCAAGTCTGAATAATAGGTTGTTGGTCTTTTGTAGGATCTAGCTATACCACTCCTGAACTCCTGCTATACTACTCCAAAATATCTGAAGTGAACATATTATGGAGATACCTGCATACCCTTGTTTATAGGGGCACAATTCACAATAGTCAAGTTATGGAACCAGCCTAGATGTCTGTCAACAGATAAAGAAATTGTGGTATGTATGCAAAGTAGAGTTTTATTCAGCAATAAAAAGGAATGATATTATGTCATTTGCAGGAAAATGGATGGAACTGGAGAGCATCATATTAAGTGAAATAAATCATACTCAGAAAGTCAGGTCATATGTTTTCTTTCAAACAAAGAAGCTAAAGAGAAAAAGAAAGAGGAAGAAAATAAATCTCATTGAAAATAGCAGGCAGGCCAGTAGCATGGAGGAGGGTTATCAGATGGAGAATGGGAGTATAAGGGGAGGTACTGGGGAATTAAATTGATCAAACTATGTCATATGCATGTACAAATACAATACAACAAATCCCCCACTCTCATAATAAATCCCCCATTTATTATGCACCAATAAAAATTAAAAACAAGTGTTGCTGCCTTAAGGGGCCATTCTTAAATGCAAAAATTTTTCTTGCAAGTAAATAATGATATGTAATATGAGTACTAATACAACTGTTTTTTTATCACCTTATTTCATACTAAGTCTCTAACAGTTTTTCTTATCATTGCTTTTGTACCCTTGGTGCAAATGTCAATACAGTAAAAGGGAAAAAAAGGAAAGATAATAAAATTTTTAAACTGACATTTGCTTCAACCTTGTGTATCCCCTAGAAGTGTTTTGGGGACCCTCAAAGATCTGCTGCCTACACTTTGGGAAACTGCTGTATTTATCAATCCCAGCTTTTAAGTCAGAGTAGCCTACTCTAGCTTCTTTGTAATTGATTTTTCTGTAATTATAATTTAAATAAACATTATGTTTTAGAAAAATATAATGTGAAGTGAGAATTTCTACCTGATTATAATGAGAATCATTTAGTTGTTGTAAATCCAAATAATTACTGAAAGTGGGCAAACTTTATCATATTTCATTTATTTGACACCACATTGAGAATTAATCACAGGATTCTCAGTTAAATAGTTTTAAAATTAATACATATTTTTTCCTGGAAGCTCAAAATATTTATATATTTTCCATTAAATTTTCTAGGCTATAAACTTCAAGAAGGTAGAGCATGTTTGTGTCCTGCCCTTATGTTTAAAAACTTATTGGAACCACCTTGGCCATTAAATTAATATCCAGTTGTTTTGGTCTATGTTGATAGCTCCAGGAATTTAGGGTATATGTGGGCTCTATGTTGCCTCTCTAATAATTGTTTTATAAATGGTAGCATTTATAAACATTAAATATAAATATTCAAATATTAAGCAATAAGATAAAAACTTCATATGGTCACTTATGTAAGTTAGGGGAAGTGCTCACTGATTGCCTTTGAAATTCCAGTCCTATCCTGAACCTCTAACCCTAATGCCACTGGTGAGATATGATAAGGTTAACAACATTAAAAAAAAAAAAAAAGTAAATTTGAGACAATATATCCCCAAGAGGTATAATCATAATGTTGTCTTAGTCTTGGTTTATAGTCCAATGACTGTCAACTTGATTGGATTAAAAGATGCTTAAAATTAAGAGGCTTCTAGGTGTCTCCATGAGGGTGTGCCTAGGCATGATTGGTATGTGGGACAGCAAACTGAGGTGGAGACTTACCCTAAGTGTCGGCAGCACAGTCCAATAGGTTGACAGAACAAATGTCGGGAGAACAAGGAAGCAGCAGCAGACACAAGCTCAATCCTTCTAGAGCGGGTTCATGATTGCTACTGCAATCCTTCACTCTTCCAAAGCAGACTCTAGAGACTGTGCAGGGAGTTTCCAGGACTTTAGTTCTGGACTGGGGCTACATCATTGATCCCTCTTGGGCTGAAGCTCCAGGTTCTTGGACTGAGCAACTCCTGGTTCCTCCACCTCTCCAGCCTGCAGACAGACATTGTGGCACTATCCAACTTCTGGCCATGTAAGCTAATCTAATAAATCCCCCTTTTACAGTTATGTATATAGTAGTAAAAGGTAGCGAGAAATTCTCTGTGTTTGCAGGCTTATGTAAACTGCCCTTGGAGCACCCAGTAGGACCCATGGAAAGTGTTATGTAATGTGAAAATCAATTACAGTTATGGAAGTTAGGAATTCTGATGCTCATGAGAGAAATTTGTATACCCAATTTCTTTCTGTAGGAAGCTGTTGTAAGGTATTTGTTGATGGGTAAACACACTTTGTCTTTTTAGACAGAAAGAGAATTTAGTTGTAAAGGACAACAAAGAGCCTTCTCTTCATCCTCTTTGGAATTTGGGACAAGGAAGGTGACTCTGACAAAAAGAATAAGAGGGCTTTTTTTTTTTCATAGCTTCCCATCCTTATTTTCACTTCCTCAGATGTGGGCCTTCTTCCATGGATCTAGAAACTTTTCATACACCCATGTAGACACAGGTTAATAACTGGTCTTGGTGTAGGCACTGGCTGGGCCAGTGGAAGAGGAGGAGCAGACTGCTTGAAGGCCATCATGCAAGGGCTCACAAGCAATGACAGAGAGTGATTTTTCATGTGAACTACACTCATTTGTTATTAGCCCTACAGAGTTCACTGGGAACTGATCTGAAAGACTCTGGCAGATGCAGAATCCCACTAGGGCAAAGAACAGTGCAAATCAGATTTATATCCATTTTATTTTGCTCATTAAAATACATGAGACTTGAATTTATAAGAAATACACAAATAACCTGAGATATACTTAAACTATCCTGTTGGACTGTGCTGCCCACACTTAGGGTGGGTCTCCATCTCAGTTTGCTGTCCCACATGCCAATCATTCCTATGTACACCCTCATGGAGACACCCAGAAACCTCTTAATTTTAGGCATCTTTTAATCCAATCAAGTTGACAATTCAGATTAACCATCACAGGACTATAAACTAAGACTAAGACAATATCATGATTATACCTCTTGGGGATATATTGTTTCAATGTTGCTTTTATTTCATTAACTGAGAGCCAAGGAGAAGAAAAGTCAATGAAGAAGTGGAATTCATTGCAATTAAAAAAAAATCTTGGTGCACAATATTATTATTTAAATGCTTTTACTTTGAACTTTAGAAGTAAATGGGATGCATATATATCCCTTCAGAAAGATATTGCTTTTATCTCAGCCTTACCCTGTCTCACAGTTGAGATTTTGGTTCCTGACTCTTTGACTCTTTGTTTGTATAAGCACACTATGTCTAGACCAGCACAACAGCCACTTCTGATGATTTCAGTTTCACTCTCCCTCATGTGAGACATTCTGAAGCAACAAGAATCAAGAATCCTTTATCATAAATTGGATAGCAGAGCTCCTTTTTTTGAGAAGGAAAATGACTACTGGCTCAAGTCTAATTAGAATTCTAAATTATGGGCTTCAAAATTCTTAATCACTAGGATTCTCTCTGCTTAGTTGATCTCATTTTCTGTAACATTTAAAGTCAAACACTTTGCTTCCTACAAGTAAATACATTCTCTCTCACCCACACAAAATCCAGCCTCCTCAAGCCCTGCTTCTATTCTCCTATCTGCACAGCCTCTGGCTCACTGCTCTCGTTGAGGCAAAGCCCTCTCCCTCAGTGAAACTTTATTTATAACTCATCCTCACCATGACGACGTCTCTGACTATAGATAGGATGATCATGAGATTTGTCATCCAAACTGGGACGCTTTTAAGAGTAATAAAGGGATCATTAATAATTCCACCAGGCAATGACAAGATTCAAAACTGTCCTTGGCAAACCAAGGTAAATGTTTCTCCAAAGTATGAGCCTGGTCATTTCATAAACCACTGAGCATCATAAAGACATGTAAATAAATATACCTTTTCTCTTGATTCTCACGTTTTTCCATTTCTGATTCATTATGATCTTGATTTCGTGGAAGATCCTGGTAAAACATTATTTCCATATTTAAATGTATGAGTTTTCCAATTCATATTTTTCCCCTAGGCACTGAAGTTTTACCTGTTCTTTGGTGACCAACAAATTCTATTGTGTGTAGTATTTTTGCACATGCTTTGCACAGTATTGTTTGTTCGGCTAAAAGGGTTTGGAAGAATGGAGGACTTGTGGAAAGTTCTGGTTAAAGGTGAACAGCCTTCTTGTAATGATAGAAGCCTGGTGGACAGGAAAAGACTGGCCAACAAGACTAAGGATCAGTCTAATGCGCTCTGAAAAAGCCATCAGATACCCTGTATCTAGGCAAGCTGCTTGTTAAGGTCCCAGAGGGAAGGGAAGAAAGCTGGAAGCCATTCCATGTGGCTATGCAAGAATCCCAAATCTGGAGGGCAGATATGCACAGCAGCATCAATAGCTGCTGCATGTTCGTGCAGGGATGTTGCCTGATTTTCTGCTTTTCTTTCAGGATATATTTCAACACCTTCTCCACCATGACCTTGTGGAAGAAAGAACCTGTGGCTGACTGGTATATCCACACCCATGAGCCAGTTCAAAGTGACTACATTGTTTAGCATGGAAGGTTCCCAATCCTTAACAAGTTAAGTTTTCTGTATTTAGAAATGAATTCATAATTTTTATTTGTGTGCTACTTAAATATCTTTCAAACATTCAGATGAATATTTTTGGTTTTAAGTTGGATGAATATAATCAATTGCTTCTCTTTCATCAAGAAAACCTTTTGTAGTTGTTCATCAATAAAAAATGGACAATTCTTTTTATTGTTTTTAAGTCATTTAAAAATCTGTACTTTGCCTTATGATGGATGTAAAAAAATAAATGAAAGGATCTGACTTATAGTTTTTATTGTTAGTCAATGCTTCAATGAAGTTCCTTGTTCTCTCCATTTATCAAACATCAAATTTATTTCTGGTAGAAGAGACCATGTGAAATTAGAATAACAAGGAAGTTTGGAGAAATAATCTATATAATTCATTTTTTAATCTTTTGTGTTCAAATAATATTTGTTATTCTTTTGTTTAATGATTTTTCTGATCTATTCTAGCTCTTACTAACTAGAAAATTCTAGCCCACATACTGGATCTCTTTTGAATATATGTTATCCATACATATCTTTGGTGTATATATACACACAGATGTAAATATATACACATATATATCTACATACATATACATGTGTGTATAAATAATATATATAGCACATGCAAACATGCACATAAATTTGTACATGGCCATATCAGAATGTCTTTTATTGATTTTCTATTGTTTCATAGACTCTGCTCCTAGAAGACAGTGGCAGTGTTAATTTTTTCCTTTCTCTTTGAGGTCCCCAAAATATGTCCAATAATCTTGGTTATGTGGTTTGGTTAAAGTTGTGCTCAAGAAATAGTTGTTTATGAAGTAAACACTTCACTGGTAAAAAATGCATATATCAGACTTTGGCTACTGTAAGAAAGTAAATATGAAACAGGATTTGATGTTGTTATTGCTTGCTTATATTTAATCAATTTGAATAATATCAAAGAAAGAAATCAGAATCATCTCTCTATATCTCTATACTCAGGAAAAGTGGGCATACTGTTCAATATTAACAACCAATGAAAGATTGGAGAATTAATTCTAGAATCATAGAAATGGTTTAGGGTTTAAAAATAAGGTCAACACAAAACAGCCACACCTGGCTTATTCTTGTACCTATGCAAAGCAAACTATCTGCTATAAACTGTCTTTCAGTCAAAGCAGCAGAGGGATAAGAAGGAGAATATTCTCAGCTTCCCTGCAGGCACTAGAGATATGAGTCTGTTTTCTAATTGGTTCTCTGCTTAGGTACAATCTGGAAGAGAGCTGGCAACCAATGGTGATGAACACAAGGATGTAACTGGTCCTAGATTTACTCTGTAAGATGCCTGGCCTGAGAAAGATTATTATTCTGAAATTGTGGTTCATTATTCTAAATTGATACCATAAAAAGAATAAAGAAAAATGTCTTTTACAATATTTCAGCTTTCACGCATGTATAAAGAAGAGTCTTTTGGAGTTAGGCCAGTGAATGAATTTCTTTGGAGGTATTCTTAAAAACCTCTTCAAAAACTTCCCCAATATGACTTAAAGACAGTTTTGCTAGCGTCTAGGAAATATTTTGAAGGTGCCTTTTAATTTTCTATAACTTCCCACCTCTATGAAGCTCCTAAATATTTGTGTATGTTTTGCATAAATTTTGTATTGTTCTTTTATCTTGTGCACATGGGTGTAATTCATGCATTTAAAAACACTTTCAGGACAAAGAAAATCTGGGTTTTGCTTTCCATCTTAGATATCCTGTTTCTTTAAAATAATTTCAGACAAGTGAAATGAGGGTGAAATTGACCAAATAGAGAATTAGAGTGAAATGTATCATATAAAGGTGTACAAAAGACATGCAAAAATAATGACAAAAATTGGTTTATGGCTTTTTTAAAATTGCAAATGAATATATCTGTACTTTTAATATGTCTGGAGGCTGAAAAACACAGCTGTCCATAATGAGAAAGTAGATTACATCATGTTCCTCTAAATAAGACTTCTGATGAGAAATCAGGATTAAGTTGAACTGGGAGGAGAAATTTGTATTTGCCTGGAGAATTTCAAGCTGATCTCCTCTAGGGAGAATGATGGAGCATTAAGGGATTTTAATTTGAAATGAGGTTATGGGATTGTAAATTGCTGACAGATATTTAGTAAATGATTTAGTGTTTGTATTTACACTCCAGCTTAGGAAAGATTTTGGCTTTTTCAGCAAACTGAAGAAATGTCTTCAAAACACATTTAGCTAATCAAAATCAAGTGTCCAAAAAGTGGGGGAAAGAAGAACAATTAAATTGATATTTTTGAATTATACATTCAAATTGAACAATAAGCCTTCAATCTCTGAGCTAACCTCAGTTTATTATTTCAGTCACCATACAATTAACTTATTAGTATCAAACAAAGAAGTAGGAGTTATGGTTTTGAGCTGATGTTACAGTCACTCATCATATCTGGTATATTAAATTACCTTTGCACTTCTTATTTCTAGAAGAGAGCATCATTATGCAAAATCCAATATTTCTTTTTTAGGTAATTTAACATATACTCTTTCTTTAAGCTTTCAGGAATTGAAGAAAGTGTTGTAAGATATTGTGTTTGTTGTATACCACCAGGAGTAAGGTAGCTCATGTCCAACTAGCTGTACAAAAGGATATCCCTCTGGGAAAGATAGATAAGATCGAAATGGATAACACAACTTACTCCCTTTTTCCTTTTGAGACTTTGATTTTCAATGTGACACCTACTATCATATACAGTCTCTTTCTCTTCTTTGTGACAAACTCACACAGCTTGCAAAAAAGTGTTTCAGGCTTCATTAGAGAAATGCCACCCAAAGGGTCTCTTTCAAAAGCTTTGTGTTTTACAGCTGGAGACAAGACTGAATGCCTCATGGTTTCTATGGTCCCACAATATGTAGCCCAAGACAGACGCCACTGTCATTACAGATATTGCAGGAAAATGTGCTATTTCTTGCTGAGCTGCCTTGTGGACCAGTGTCACTGGGGAAATATCACAGCCTGGCTTATGGGAAGCTGTCCTATTTTATATGCAGGTACATCATAAAGAGCTTTATGCTTGGGAGGCTAGCTAGAAATACAGTGCTTTCCATCCAGCCAAGATTCTCTTTTTTATTTCTTCTGTAGGAGAAAGTGTCTCATCATCTACCTTTTTATGTCCATTTCTAATTTGGAAAAAATCCTTTTTCTCCCAGATTTGCTAAATCTGACACCCTCTCAGGGTTTGTGTCCTTCTTCTTCCCTTCTTCACATACATTTTATTCTGCCCTAAAACCTGTGCAATTAACTTCTGTCACCTTAAAAGCCTTTCTTACAGCACATTGCTCCAGCTGGTGAAGCATATGTAATTACATCCTACCCCACCTGTCCTGGGGCATGCTAGTTTCATACAATTTTCATATCACCCTTTTTTTATTATTCAAGCAGAGTGAAATTTTAAGGACAGTGTGATTAGGCTGAAATTGGAACTATTCAAGGTTTGGCATTGTGTGAAAAAGCAGACTCTTTCCTTCCTTACACTGAATCTAAAAAGCTACTTTAAAAAAATGATCCAGTCAGATTGACAGATACACACCAGTCACATATACAGGACAGTCAGAGTTAAGACTTTTTGCGGACCCATATCAAGGTTCATTAGTATTTTCATGGAGTTTAATCTGGAGGAAGTGGTGTTAATGATTTAGCAATTTTATAGATTTATATAGAATCTATCCTAATTGTGGCAACGAGAACCAAAGGAGACACACTGAAGTAATGTGAACAATACAGGCATTTATGCAAATTGTTCCACTGAGGTGCTTAAAGAATATTGAGCATCAATTTACAATGTACAATGTAAAAAATCATTGTACATTGAGAGAAAAAGGAATCAAAGGCTTACATAGTTATTCTCTCTTCACATTACATCTAAACAGAAGCCTGTGGAGCAGACATAAATGTGGAAAATGAGCTCAATCCATTTCAAATTAATACCTATTTCCCTAACTTCCTAACATCCTATCCCCATAGTTTTCTAAAATATACTCTGATTCAATGTGATCAATAAAATTTTAATATTTAATCTCCTTAGGATTAAATTGGGTTACTAGAAGCATGAGACTTCTAAAGTCACTGTGATTTTGATAATTTCATTTATTGTACCCAAATTGAAAGTAGAATTAAAAAGTCAAGCAATGCCAACCCTCTAATAGTATGATACGTTTGTTTTTCACACACATCTATAAGCATTTTATTAAATTGTCACACAATCAAGTTGCTTTTTTCAAATGATGAAGGCCATTGCTGCATCATATGAAGTTACTAGAAAAATTAAGAATGCACTGAGCTTCCAGGTACACACCGAGCCACAAAAAATGAGGAAGACTAGGTAATGAAGAGTATAATGTGTATTTACAACATGGGACGATTGTGTAGGTAATTTTTGTTCTTTTACTATCATCTGCTATTCTTTCCTCCACAGTTAGAAAATACCTAGAGATCTGATCGCTAATAATGCTAATTGCTAATAAAAATCGCAGAGTACACATAAATGTGTGTCATTTCAGAGTACATATAAATGTATGTCCTTCTAAACATGAATTTCAATCATAAATAGTACAGAAACTTACCATTTACCAGGACTAGAAATTCATGGTCATGTAAATTTTAGCTCTGAATTTTACTCAATAGATATTAATCTGTTTGAGAATATAATTCACATAGTAAAAATTGAGAGGTCCAAAAATATCAAATTTTGGAAGGGATATGGGGTCATTAGGATTATTCATCTGTTACTTATAGGTGTATAAATTAGTTAAAATAATTTTTCAAAGAATTTGGAGTCATCTAATAAGACTGAAGAAGGAGTTGCACATTTTGACTGAGAAAATCCAAATATGAATATAATACTCAGAAAAATTACTATATAAGTATACCAAGGGATGTGGTAGGAATGTTCACAATAACATTGTGAACTGAAAACAGTGGAAAATCACCCCAAAATCTATCGGTTGCAGAATATACAAATAAATAAATCGAGGTATATTTATAATGGCATATAATATACCAATGAAAACAAAAAAATTACAACAACATGAGTCAACATGGTTTAATTTCAAAATTTAATATTGAACACAAAAAGAAAGTCTAAGAAAAATACTGGTAGTATTATTTTATTACTATAAAGGTAAAAAAGCTAGACAAAATAGATACATACATACTTGGTAAAAATTGGAAATACATATCCATTTATAAACGTATACAAAAATACAAGGGAATCATATAGCCCTAAAGTCAGAGGGAGTTGCTTCTCAGGAAGATGTAACCAAGGAAGAGAACAAAAAATATTTGAAATAATGATAATGCTTAATTTCATAAGTGTTGGTTTCATGAATGTTAATTCTTATTCTTCATAGATATACACTGTGTGGTGTGGTGTGTGTTTGTGTGTATCTCCAGTGAAAGCAAATATGATTCAATTGCTTTGAATCAAAGCAATTTGAAATAATATCCTTCCTAGAGTCAAATTTGTCTCAGCCAACATTTTATGCCATCTTGGAAAAATGCTATTCAGAGCCATTTAAAATCAGGAAAAAAATATGTACAATGTAAATGATAAAACTTAAGGGATTTTTTTCCTACTCTATCTATAACACTTTTTGTGAATATGTTATTGATTTTTGTAAAATGAAAACAATAACATATAATGAAATGCATTATAAATTTATGTTTGGGAGAATTTGGAGATCTGGGGATGTAGTTCCTCTATAGAAGCCTTGAAGTGAGTGTTGATGTTTCAATTAGTGCCAATTCACAGCCCATGAGAGCTGTGGAGAGCTACCATCTGGTGGTCTACTACATGCAGAGAAGAGATGAATGTCTCATGGATATAACTAACTTCCTGACAGATAATTTCTCTGTGAATAAATCCTTAGAGCAATTCAAGTGTATATTTATTTCAGCTTTTTATTGAAATCGATGAGACAGGTGAACAAATATCCATTAAGGAGTTACTGCTTTCCTGGAACTTACAGTGACAAGAAGGCAATATAAAGTTCTCAATCATTCACACAAGAATTGTGCAGCCTGGTTTTAAGAGGGCCAATAGCACATTTGGACAGAATAAATGTCTGTTGTTCTCGTAGATTAATATTCCAAAAATTGAATTCAAAGCCCCAAATCATGTGGATTTATTTTAAAATTTAGCTATAAAGCTTTAGAAAGTTATAACCTAGCCAACCAGGAAGGCTTTGAGCTAGAAATTTTGTGGCTCATGTTATTCGAGGATGAATATGGAAATACGGTATTAGATAGCTTGCTGCCACTTTCTAAAAACCATTACACCCACAGAAATTCTATTTGGACCACCAAATTTGCACCCTCTCAGCTCATCTTTCATAGCATCATTTCTGCTTTTCTGTTTCACATCATGGGGCTAAGGTAAAGGTTTCCAGAAAAGCAAAATTCATCTAAAAAAAAATATCAGGTTTCTCTCAAAACCGAGTTGTATAAGACAGGAATTGACAATGTTATATTGAATTAGGTTTTCTCAGAGTAAATTCCAATTTGCTTAAGATCACTATTTAAATTATTAGCTCTTAGCTTAGTATTTATGTTCTATTCAGGATTCAGTTCTATATTTCAAAATAAGCTACTGAGAGTAATGGCCATTTAGTGAGTATTTATTAAATGACAGGTATTCTGCCATATCATTACTTCCATTTCTTATTTAAGATGGAAAATCTACTCTAGGTTAGTTATCATCTCCATTTCCTGACAGAGTTGCCTGAAGTAACCATTAGAAATAGCCGAGTCAAGGTTCAAATTCAGTTCCTCCTCAGATACCTGTGCTCACAGATACTATGATATTTAGCTTAACAGTTTGTATTTGCAAACTCTTTTGTATTATATATCTTCAAATATACTGCCTCATCTTTGAGATCCCTCTAAGCATTTATCATAGTAAGTAATTTTTATCAGTGATATTTTATATTTAGGATATAAATATAAAATCATGGTGGGATAATGTGGGTTCAATTTGGGCTAGGCAAACTCTTTCATTGAAAAATCTGCTTTATGTATGAAATTTATTTATACATGTATAGTTTTCTATTTCATATGACTAAATATAAGGTCCTTTACTATTAGTAATTACTTTAAAGGCAAATCATTTTAATCCCCAATCAAAAGACAGACAGTGCTGAAAGGATTAAAAAACACAAATCAAATGAGATCCAACTAAATACTGCCTATAAAAGACTCACTTTAGATTTAAGGAATTTCATAACTGAACACAAAGGGATTAAAAATGAGATAAGTCTTGCAAATGGTAAGAAGGCATAAGGATGGTTTTACTCAGATAAATTATTCGTGAATAAAAAACTGTCAAAAGAAAAAAAGGAGAGTATATAGAAATAAAAGGATCAATGACTAGGAAGACAAAAGCAATTATAAGTTTATATGCACTTAATATCAGAGCAGCTAAATACATAAAATAAACATTTGCAGAACTGAAGTAAGAATTAGACAGCAAAAATAATGATAGTAGGAGACTTCACTCTCTCACTTTAGATAATCCATAGATCAACCAGACAGAGAATGCGTAAAGAAACATTGAGTTTAAATAGTACCATAGATCAAATTGACCTCATAGACATGTACAGAACAATCCAACAACAATAGAATCCTATTTTTCTCAAGAACTCATAAAATATTCCCCAAGTGAGATCACACATGTTTGGTCATAAAAAAAGCCTTAACAAATTTAAGAATAATGAAATCAAAGCAGTATCTTTTCCAAACATAATGGAATGGAACTAGAAGTCAGTATCAGAATGTAAACTGAAAAATTCACAAATAAGTGAAAATAAAACAACTCACTTTTGGACCACCAGTGCATCATAGCAGCAACCAAAGGGAAACTAAAAACATTTCTTTAGACAAAAACATAATATGCCAAAACTTACAAGATGTAATTTTAAGAGGGAAGTTCATAGATATAAATATTTACAGACTTCAATGGCACTCTAATCCTCACCCTAACTCAACAGAAAACAATGCCAATAAAAGGATTAAAACAGAAACCAGCCAGGCATGGCAGCCCACACCTGTAATCCCAGCAGTTTGGGAGGCTGAGATAGGAGGATTGCAAGTTCAAAGTCAGCCTCAGCAAAAGTGAGGCACTAAGCAACTCAGCGTAGACCCTGTCTCTAAATAAAATACAAAACAGGGTTGGGGGTGTGGTTCAGTGGTCGAGTACCCTTGAGTTCAATCCCTGGTAGTTCTCCCTCAAAAAGAACTAAAGAGTTAAATAGACATTTCCTCAAAGAAGACATACATATGATCAACAGGAATATGAGATATCACCTCCTACCTGTTATAATGGGTATTATAAAAAAAATTCCAAGTGCTGGCAAGGTTATGGAGAAATGGGAAGCCTAGTTAGAAGACCACCTTTTGGGGGGAATGCAAAATGATGTTGCCACCACAGAAAACTATGAAGTTCCTCAAACAGTTAAAAATAGAACTACCACAGGATCTATAGATTACACTTCTGGATATTAACCCAAAAGAACCAAACTTATGATCTCAAATTATATTACTAGTCTCATGTTAATAGTAGCACTATCCACAACATCCAAGATGTGGAAACAATCTGAATGTCCAGAAACAGATGAAGGGATCCATAAAATATGGTACTGTAAAGACATGCAAGGTAATTGTCTTAGTAGATTCTTGGTTGCTGTGACCAAAATACCTGATATCTTAGAGGATACAGTTTATTTTAGCTCATAGTTCTAGAAGTTCAGTCCATGGAGGGCCACCTCCATAGCTTTGGGCCCAAAGATGAGGCAGAACATCATGGTGCAAAGGCATGGTGGAGGAAAGCTGCCTTGCTCATGGTGGCCAGGAAGCAGGGAGAAAGAGGGCAAGCAGACACAGGGATGATGAACCCTTCCAGGGCACACCCCACCTGTCTATAGTCACCACTTAGTCCTTTAAAATTGGGATTGATGATAAGCTTATGGTTCTCATAATCTAATTATTTCACCTCTCCATATGCCTACATTAAAACAGGACTTTTTGGAGAATATGTCTTCCTCAAATCATAACAGTAACCATATCAGCCTTAAAATAGGAAGGTGATCCTACAGTATATGGCAACATGGATAATCCTAGAGGACAGTGTGTTAAATGAAATAAACTAGTCATAGAAGAATAAAAACTGCATGACTCTGCTCATATTGAGTATTTACAATCACCAAACCCATTAAGCAAAGAATGGAGTGTTGGCTGCCAAGGATTAGGGGGAGGAGAAATGGGGAGGTGCTAATTAATATACAAAAAAATTCAATTATAAAAGATGAATTAGTTCAAGAGATCTGATGTATAACATTGTGCCTATAGATTATGGTACTATATTAGACACTTAAAAATCTGTAAGAGGGTATACTTTGTTTAGTGTTCTTAATTAAAATTTATAAAAGTTAAAAAAACTCAACTAAAATGTAGTTATAAGCATAATAAATATGAAAATTCCTCAAAAATTACTTAAGTATTATAATAAAAAATGAATTGGAAATTGATGTATGTATAGCTTGCAAATTTTGGTCAAAAGTATACCATTTGACATTGGCTGAATTTATCTATAGCTTTATTCTTATGAAGTTAATAGTCATCCTGTAATTAACAAATCCTGGCAAGACTCTGATCCAAATCAGTCTTTCTTCTCTATGTAACTGCAAAAGGCTAAGGTGACACAAAATGGGCTCTTGCTGATAGAAGCAGCATTAGCTAATGTAAAACTAATAGAGATTATACTTTAAGATGCATCATGTTCCTGAAATAATGCTACCTGGTAATTTGCAAAAATAAAATCACATGTCTCCAGGTACTTTTATTTATAACATTGCCATTAAGTTATTTCTTCATATTATCACGCCTATACTTAATGCAGCATTTCAATTTCATGGCATTTATTTTTATTTAATATGTTTCTTTCTTAATTTTAATTTGTGATTAACATGTGTTAATTATACATATTAATGGGGTTCGTTGTGATATTTCAACACATGAATATAGTGTGAGCTGATCAGAGTAATACCATTTCTCTCCTCATCATTTCTTTATGCTTTTTTCTCCTAGGTCTTCATAAAGTACAGTTATTGTGAACTGGACTCATCCTACTGTGTGAACACCAGAACTTATTCCTCCTTCTGTTTTGGTGCCCATTATTCTACCTCCTTTTTCCTACCTTTCTCCCCCTCCCCTATTCCCTTGCCTTCCCAAGTAATCACTATTCTACACTCTTCCACTTGTGGCATTGTCTTTCTGTGTCTGACATATAAAATGACCAGTATCATTAGCCATCAGGAAATGAAAATCAAAACTACTACAATGAGATAGTCTCTCAGCCCAATTAGAATAACTATTGTAAAAAAATAAATAACAGTGGCAGGAATGTGGAGAAAAAGGAAGGAACCCTCCTACACTGTTGGTGAGAATATAAACGAGTACAGAATTATGGAGAGTAGTAAGGAGATTCCTTAAAAAACTAAAACTAGAATGACCATAGGATCCCACTCTCCCACTTTTAGGCATATATTCAAATAAAGTGAAATCAGCATACCAAAGATATGCATGCTTATTCAGTTGCTCGCTCTTTCTTTCTTTCTTTCTTTCTTTCTTTCTTTCTTTCTTTCTTTCTTTCTTTCTTTCTTTCTTTCTCTCTCTCTCTCTCTTTCTTTCTTTCTTTTAATTTGTTTTCTTAGAGCAGGTTTAACTTAGTACAATGAAGTAGAAAGTACAGAGATTACCCATATAGCCCCTGTCCCCACACAAACACAGCATCACCCAGTCTTAATATACTGCACCCAAAGAAAGCGTTACATTTATCACAATTGATGAAACTACAGTGGCACATCATCAAGACTCAAAATCCATAGTTCAAGTTGAAATTAACTCCTGGTGTTGTACATTCTATGTTTGACAAATGTATATCATTTTATTTTCATACAGAGAAGTTTTAGTTCTTAGAAATCCTCTGTGTTTTACCTATTCATCTCTCACTCCTCCACACTCTTGCAACCATGTTTCTGTGTGTGTGTGTGTGTGTGTATTGCAGTACCAGGGATTGAACCCAGGGGTGCTTAACCAATGAGCCACTTCCCCAGCCATTTTCGAAAATATTTTATTTAGAGACAGGGTCTTACTAAGTTGCTTAAGGCCTTGCTAAATTGTTGAGACTGGCTCTGAACTCAAAATACTACTGCCTCAGCCTCCAGAGCTACTGGGATTACAGGCATACATCACCACGCTTGGCGTGTCATTTTTGAATGCTTAAATTTTGAAACAAACACTTGTGCACAGGGTTTTTGTGTGGACATCAGTTTTCAACTCCTTTGGTTAAATACAAAAGAGCCAATCATTTTTTATGTGTGAATGTTAGATTTTTCCAATATCATTTGTTTGAGAGATTTTCTTTTTTTCCATTGTATTGATTTAGCTCCTTTGTCAAAGATGAGTTGACCATATTTAAGTAGATCTCTTATAGAATCTTGGGTTTTGTTTCATTTTTTCCAGTTACTTATTTGCCAATACAACAGTCTTGATTACTGTAGCTTTGTGGTAACTCTTGAAGGTGGGTAGTGTCAGTCCTTCATTTTGGTCTTTTTCAACATTCTGGGTCTTTTACCTCTTAAACTTGGGAATCACTTCGTCAATATTCCCAAAATGACTTGTTGAGATTTTCATCGGAATTGTATTGCGTTCTATGAATTAAGCTGACAATAACTGCCATCTTGGCAATACTGAGTCTTCTGTGAACATGAGCTATCTCTCTATTATTATGATTCATGTTATCCTTCATTAGAGCCCATAGCTATCAATCATACTGCATAACAAATTGTTTTCGTCAGCTTTTTTACAGCTGTGACTAAAAGATCAGACCAGAACAACTATAGAGGAGGAAAAGTTTATTTGAGGGCTCACAGTTTCAGAGGTCTATGTCCATAGAGCACGGGCTCCATTTCTCAGGGCTGGAGGTGAGGCTGAACCTTGTGGAGGGAGAGTGTGGCAGAGCAAAGCAGCTCATGTTATGGTGATCAAGAAGCAGAGAGAGAGACTCCACTCTCTAGATACAAATATATACACCAAAGCCCATGCCTCAATTCCCCCCTCCTCCAGCCACACCCTACCACTTCAGTTACCCCTCAGTTAATCCTATGGGGGGGATGAAATCCCTGATTAGGTAAAGACTCTGACAACCCAATCATTTCTCTCATGAACTTTTTTGCGTTGTTTCACACATGAGCTTTTGGGGGACACCTCACATACAAACCATAACGTGAATCTTGTTCTGATGTTTGTTCTTTCTATTTGAACTATATGTATTTTTTGCCTTTTAATGTGTCCTATAATTTTTTATTCATAAGCAGATGTGACTTACCAGATAAATAAATTACCATAAACTTGGTTTTTGGTCATGTGCCGGTTAAATGTTGGGAAAAGGGAAGAATCACACAGTTCTATGATTAGGTCTCAGTCTTTTAAGGAGCCTGTACCTAGACTATGAACGTCACATCCCCTTCCCACCTTTCTATTCCCTTCCCTGGAGATGGGACAGGAAGGGTGGAGTGAGCAAGAATTGGTTATTTGCCTTCTCTCCAGTGGAAGACCACAGGGAGTTGCACTGTGTATTTCCCTTCTCCCAAGTCATTTAGATTCATAAACCAAATGGTTTCCCTGAGGGAAGATCTTGTTAAGAAGAACAGAATATTTTCCTCTATTTCAAATGTTTACTTTTCCCCTCCCTCTGCCAGAATCACAAGGAGAATTTTCTCCAATATTCACCATGAGCAGGCAGGAAGGCTCACAAAAGCGCAGGGATGCCCCCATAACCTGGATCCCCTGGATTTTTCATCTCAGACTTGTCAACATCAAGTCTCCAGAAACCTGTCAGTCACAGCACATGTTCCCCTACCTAGACACTGAGATTTCTGCTCTGGTAAATTGTAACAAGGTATTCATTTCTCAATCTCGACAATTTGGGGAATAGACATTTTCTTGTAACCTCATTGCATTTATGGATCTAAGAAATGTTGTTGATTTTCAATTTGTTCAGCTTTTTAGTTGGAGGAATTGGTATGTGCAACCAGAAAAAAAAAAAAAAAGTGTCCTGTTTCTTTGGTGCCTGTGTAGAACCATTAGGAGCCGATTAGTAACCATATATTTTGATAATAGGTGTTTTACCATGTGTAATAGAAAAGAAATTCATAGTTCATGATGCTGGGAAATCACTCTGGGTCTGGCTTTCCATCATAACCCCCTCGAGGGAAGAAAAGCAATTGATGCTGATGAGGAGGACTTTTTACATAGAGCCTCCATAAACTCCATAGCTATTTTTTATTTTGTAACCTTTTAAGGATTATTAGTAGCAGCTAAATGATAACTCTATTTGCTGTTTCATATTATCTATTTTCTACACTCAGTTTTTAGTTGGTGGAGATTGTTTTTTGTTTGGGAATTTATTTTAACCTGTTCTTGGTTCATGATGTACTGCCATCTTGATGCATGCTTGCTAGCTTTTGCTTTTTTTTTATTGTGTATGATACAGTGTAAACTCACAATATAAAAAATGAAATTATGCTCGTATCTTACTGCTGTGAATGTGTTTTTTTCTTTTTCCATCCTCGATTTCCACTCCTTTTGTGATATCCATAACTTGAAAGGTAAGGTGTTAACCATTCGCTCACATATACATATATTTTATACATATATTACACAAGTGGTAGCCAACCCTGACCTACAACCACTTTGGTACCCTTTGAAGTCTCCTGTTCACTTCCTCCCTTACTGCTCTCTCTAAGGTCATGTGAATAAGGGTAGCTAAGCTCAGGACCGCCCTCTGGCTCTTCTGACCCAACTCTGCCACTTCCTGCTCTCTACCTCAATTCTTTGTCTCTACCTCTCAGCCTTTCTCTGGGTATAGCTTCCTGATACTCCAATTCCATTGAAACTCTGATTACTGGCCCTCTGAACCTTCTTAGATTTATTTGTTTTATGTTGTTTATTTTGCGGGGGAGAAGATGAGCTTGGAGACTCCAGTCATTATCGAGGGAAGAAATGGTATGAAGTATGACTCTTGTATTGGGGAGACACCCCTACTCTGGTGAAGTGTTGGTCAGTTTTGCATACTTCTTTTTAAACAAAATATACTATAGGTATAGTAATAAATAGAGAAACATAGACATTGATTTTTCCCCTGATACTTTGCTCTCACGTTCTTAAAAGAAACAATAAACTAATCTATGCAAGCAAGTTAGTATACCTCCCTTAGAAAATTATAACAGGGCTTTAAGACTTTTTATTGTTTCCTTAATATTCAAAATCAATATTCATTTTTGTAATTTTATACTTCTCCTTCTCTTATTTCCTGAAAGCAATTCTTCACATAATTGTACATAATGATCACAGTCTCATGAATTTACACATTGTATCAATTATTTTTCCATTGTAGTAATATTTTTTAATGTTAGCTTAGCTTAAGATTGATTAAGGAGTTTGTAGAATTCTCAAAACATAGATAACTACTTACCTAGCTTTTAAAAGGAGACATGTGGTAGGAAAATCATGCCTATGTAAAAAAAACGTAATTGGAAATATCACACAGTCTATTGTGAAAATGCAATTACTTTAAAAAATGAATCTGTGATCTAGGTCACTGAAAAGACGTACAGAATATTTTAGTTTTCTTTCGGTCTCTAACTTATTAACATCATTATTTTCAAAGGAAAGGAAGGAAAATCATTATCTGTAAGTTAAAAAATTTAAAGAAAACATGACTTTATAAAAAAACTAATGATCTGCATATGCCTAGATTAAAAAATGTATGAGATGATAAATTAAATATATGTTTACTCAAATGCAGCACCCAGATAAAAATGCAAATGTGGTATGTAAAACCATAAACAGTACTTAATTAAATAATGACTCAGTGTCTGGAGAAAAAGAGACCTATGCAGTAACTACCTGGTTTTTTTCTTCTTGATGAAAATGCAAATTAAATCATTAATAGTTTATAAATGAGCCTAGCTAAGAGACAGCTAGTGCATATCCTGCTTTAAATTAAATAAAAGCAATAAGTTTCCTGCTACATTCATTGTGGTATACTCCAAAATCACTTCATATTTATGGAGTATAGGCTTCAAATGTTTTTCTGTTTGTCTGCCAGAAATCTTCTTTTATACTACTGAGAGTTTTGCATAAAAAATCAGATCAAACATTGTATTTCTTTCAATATTCTATTAATTCTTTTACTTTTGTTTCTTCCAATATCCCTCTTCTCCCCTGCCTCCTGTGTAGCCACACAGACTTACATCAGGAGAAAGAGGATAAGAAACAATAAAATCGCATCAACAGATTAGCTTTAGGGTCAGTGCCAGAATTTGGTAACTATATTCTTGCCACTAAGAGATATTGATCATAGTTACACGCAGGTTTAGAAAGGTACATTTCTTTTTACTGTTTGTAAAATTTGTTTGTAATTGGTACACCTACTTCATCTCTTTATAACACAGTGGAGAAAGGGAATGAAGAAAAGCAAGTATATTACACCATCAACTTTCAGTGATGAGTATATTTTTCAATTGCATAGCTTCTTCGTGATGAAGTTTTGTTTATATCCAGACTATCTTTTCTCTGTACTCAAAAGTTTTCCTTTGCATCTCCCGTTTCCCTAACAAATGAATGCAAATGAAGTTTAAGTCTAGTAAGAAAAACAAAATGTAATTACCAAAGCAAATCCTCTGAAAAAAACACATTCCAAAACCAAGTACAAACTGCCCTTAATACACGTCGATTATCATTGTGTTATTTTCCTTCATTACACGTAATAACTCCATTGCTTGTAAAGGAAGTATTTGAATAAGATTATATATTTTAAAAAACCCACAAATTTTCAAAATGAATCAGTGATGTCAGATACTCTTTGAAATTCAGATTGGTTAATGCACTGAGATGTAAGGGTAATAAATAGGATTGCAAATTAGAGGAGAATTTTCAGGAGGAAATAAAGTTATTTCTTTATTTAAACTGTTTTTACTCTTATTATTTTACTTTTATTTTAATTTTGTTTGTTTGCAGTGCTGGGCATTGAACATAGGGCCTCATGTCTGCCAGGTAAACACTCTACCACTGAACTACATCCCCAGCCTACTTTCCTTTTAAATATAAAAGGTGGTCATGCCATAAGAAGATGGTATGCACTTATGAAACGATGTGAAATTTTAAAAAAGAATTGTCTGCGGGAGAAAGAGTAATAATGATAGAACAGGTTCAAGATGAGTCAAAGCAAAGTAGCCAAAGGACTGTGCATATTTGCATAGCCATGTGCAGCTTTTGAAGAATTTTAGCACCAATTTTTTCATGTTATGTAGCAATATTGTTTTTAGTAAAGTAGATGATATTATTATAATTTTAAAGTATAAAAAGGACTTAGAAAATATTAGCTATCATAACCACAATACACAATTTGAAATTCACAGAGGGTCAAATGCTTCAAAATAGTATTGATGAACAGGGTAGACAATTTTATGATTTTCATGGAAGCAACTATCCCTTAAAAATGAACACAGAGTGATTAAAATTAGGAAAGGGTAAGGGTACTATTTACCAGTGCACCTCTACTTTGGAGGATGTTGACCAAGGAAGGTAAGAATATGAGGCAGTCACTCCTGGACTCAGCATACGGAAATACCATGAAGACTACAAAATGCAGAAAATGTGTCAAAGGTGGTTATAGCAATTCCCACCACTCCTCTGCTCAAGAAGTAGGGTCAACTTCCTTAATCCATTGAATATAGGCTTGCCTGTGACTACTGCACCCATTTTTTATTAGAATTTTAATCTAGACTATGCCATTGAAATAGATTTATAAATATCATTGTGTGGTTTCTTTCAGGACTCTAGAAGCAGAAATTTATCCATTGGTAAACTCTCCTTTTTTTTCTATCTTAACCACTACAAAACCACCCTAAATGCCCATACAACAAGTATTTGTTGTAGAAATAACCAGATTACACTTGTAACTTGAACAGCTAGTTTCTTAATATTTATTTCTCCTTATCTCCTTACTACTGAGCTCTGATTTCCTGGGACATACAAGTGATCACCTTGGGGAAAAAAATGTATTTTCTAACATTCCTTTCAACTATATGATGTGGTCCTGGCCATGAAGATCTAAGAAATAGTAAGGCATGTGCCTAACTCCGAAAAAAGGAAGCCAACTCAGACAGTAGGTCCTTTGATTTTTTGAATTTTCCATCAGTCTGTATGGAATATGGCTGTGGCACAACCATTAATTGGGAACATATAAAAGACAGTTGAGTAGGTAAACAGGAGGAAACAGGGCTTCTAATGACATTATGGAACTGTTGATCCTGCCCTAAGTTGCTAATTGTGGAATTTTCATGGCTTGAAGAAAAATAAACATTTATCTTATTTAAATCTCTATTATGTATTTAGTTTTTTGTTATACATGGCTGAACTCAGTTCATTATCTTCATGGAGATCACAGTATTCCATTTCCAGATGAATAAAGGGAGTTACCTAGCGGTTAAATGATGCCAGAGGTCATGTAACTTGAGTAGGTTTTAAGGTGGAAGTAGGAACTCTGGTTTCTGATATTTTTTTCCAAGCATTTTTCCCTTGTAATGAACCCAAGTTGCTGATGGACTAGTGAGATCCTTGAGGCAGGATGTTGCATTTTATTTTATTTATTATAATATTTCTTTATCTCTTCTGGCATCAGCATATGTGCAGGACACTTTCTTGGTACTCCAGGTAGAGAGGATGACGAACAATTGTCCTGTTTGCAAGGAGTTTATATCCTGATGAGTGGATGAAAGAGTGTATGAATAATTAATACAATGCTTTCTTATTTCTTCTGAATGACTGATTACCATGATGGTAATGATTTATTTCACTTCATACTCTTAGAACAGCACATGAATACGTCTATTCCCTAACCTTCCCTTATTTTACCAGTGAGTAATTTGAGGCTCATTGACATGAAATGTGGTACTTGGACATGTAGTCCTTGAAGAAACATTAACATCTGATGACACATTAATTTTACCAAGTTGGTGGAACAGTCAATCCACTATGACTCAGGTGACATATTGCAGGGTGCCTCTGGTAGGTTAGCTATAGTGGAAACTGAGGGAAGGCATGACTGAGCATGTGGTGGTGAAATGAGTTTTACTGACTCCAAGCAGGTAACAGGAAACCAAACCAATAAAGGATGGTTGTTCTAGGATGGCTGCAGACTAAAAGGTCTTCATCAAATGATCACACACACACACAAAAAGTGCTTTCTTTTTCATCAGAGTAACAGAGAGTCTCCTGGAACTAGAAGACCCCAAAGTGTCTTAATTGGCCAGTAGAGCCACAAAAAGCAGCAGCAGTTGCAAACTAGAACACCAAACACTTCTCTGAGATAGCAACTCAATACACAGGATCAGCCCTGGGCAAAGTTGCTCCCACAGAAGCTTCTCAGCAAAATGACCTTTTGTGGTTGATAATTAGTCCAAAGCAACTAACTAGAGCTGAGCTTTTAAAAAATATTGAATCCTTAATGCAGTGAGTTAGCAATTCAGATGCAGTCTGATATTTCTTTGTTATGGGCCAAATAGAGTTTAAATTAAATATTTCTCAGCTATCAATGGCATAAAGACATCTCACTCATTCCAATTATTTTCTTTCAAGTACATTGTATTAATTCAGATTTCTAGGTTTTGATTTTCAAATTCTCCAAATTGTAAAGAGAATGTGAAAGACAGCACAGAATAACAATAGAAGGCTGCATGGGGAAACTGATTGTCCACATAAGAAAGTTCCAGAAGGTTTACCATTTGTATGAGTGATCTGAATATACAAAGAGTCACTTTTACAGAGAAAAATGATAATGTTAAATTCAAAGCTAATTTCTCTTTTTAACTCATGGTATTTATTTATTTATTTTTTTTTGTTTCTTTGACTGATTACAAAGATACTGCAAAAGAACACTTTGAAGTTTAAGAAGTTTGTACCTACATATTGTTATTCTTTATGAAAAATGGTAATCACAGAATTATGAGAACCTGAAAGTTTTTCTATGCATAGGGTATCTTCTATTTTCATGTGAATTTACATAGTGTATATTAAAATTGTATTACATTTATTTTACATAAACATCATAGAAAATGACTGTCTTTATATGGAGTATGATATATATTGAGTACAAAATTTAAGCTTTATAATTTTGACTGATGCATGTAGTATTAGTTTGCATTTTGAAAACCAAATTATTCTGTATGAATAGTAAATTTTACTACAAGAAAATGTTATTTGTATTAGCAGCATTGCATTTTTTGGTTAAATATTGGTTCTTCATGTTTAATTTGTTCCAACTGTAATATAGATGAGTGCTGAGTCACTTATCTATTGATATAGATATATATTTAATATAAACAAATTAATGATATATATAAAACTATAGCTACATGGAGATACCTATATGTCTATATGTAGATGCATACTCTATATATGTGTAATGGATATATGTGATATATACTTCTGTATATATGTGTACATGTGACTTAATCGTATATCATATTTTTTAGCCCATCTTTGTCTATGCATTATTTATCCACAGTGATAGCCCCACATTAGAAGATGGATATGTTCTATGTCTGGTGTAGGCATTATCTTTAAATAATTTTAAAAAATAATAAAACCAATTTAAAACTGATAGTTTTTATTATTGCCCTATATTAGTGATTATAAATAATACTAATAATGTTATTCTTCCTAAAATTATCTTTTGTTGCCCAAATTAATTACTATAGTTACTGTTGGTTAATTAAATATGTATTTATAATATAGATGCATATGTGTATATTTATTTCAAATTAGCACAATTTGTTATTCATATTCTCTGCCTCCTTATTTGCTTTATACCTTTCTTCTCCATGTAATTAGATATGAAGCATCAATCATCAATCACCACCAATTTTTCATGATATTCTCCTCTATGAAAAACACATTTAGTAAAAGTTTCACACAAAACATTTGTGTCAGTGGCCTTTTCTACAGAAGGTTCAATCCCAGGTGGTTGGGATGGCAAGTGGTAGTTTACATGGTTGATCTGCTAAACCTGGTCTCTGTCTCATGATTCTGAGTTCTTGTCTGTAGCTTCATATTCATAAGCCTTCCTAAAGGTGTGAAGCTTCTTGAAAACCCAACTGCATTTGCTTTAACACACACAGAAGTTAGTTCCCTACTCCTAATTCTACTTTGTCATAGAAAAGCTCACTAATGTATTCTGCTTAACGCCAGGTGAATTATGTACTTTAACTTTCCCCATTTTGGAGCATAGAAAAAAATGAACATGGTTTTGGTATTTGCAGAGTAGAAATTCATTTCCAACTTTCATGAGCTGAACCATTTTTTTGAGATAGTCCAAGTGACTACTATCAATTTTGGTTATACATAATATTTGCATTCCACTCTACAGCAATTTCAAATACTCCTCATCTTCATAAATGCAGATTTCAGGACACTTTGGCTTTGGATATAAAGCTGGCCTTACAAAAAATTATTATTTTCTAATTTGGTCTTATCTCCTGTAAAATGGAAGCTCATTTTATAATTTTCATTAAATACAAATGCTAATGTTAAGGAATCTTGCAAGGGACTCTATATAACTGCTATTGTGCACTGATCTTTTTAAGAGTTTTACAGTCTCTCAGTACAGACAATCCAATAGTGATACCAATAACAAAAACTGATATTACTTAAAGATATTGTGCTAAGTGCTATACATGTATGTTTTAAATTGATTTTGACCTTCCCAAACTTCTCAGTAAGTTGAACTATTTTTGTCCTTTGACTTGATCAAGTCTCCAAATGTTCGGCTTTCCACATCCTTCAGTTTATCAATGATGGGACTATAGCCTTCATCTCGTAAGGACTTTTCTGCTTCCATCCCTCCTCCCTGCCCACAATCCACTTTCTATATATCAGGCAGTGAACTTTTAAAAATGCCAATTAGATCATGTCACTGACCTGTTTGAACCTTCCAGTGGCTTCCGAGTTGTACTGACATCCGTTTTCCTGCATTGACCTGTATCGCCCACACACTGCCTGCTTGTCTGACCACATCTGTCATTTCCTTGTGTCCCATTATAGCCACCAACCAGGCCTTGTTTTATTTTTCTTGAAGTTCATATTCATTCTCACCTCATGGGCTTGTCATTTCCTATTTCCTGTTTTTTTTTTTTTTTTTTTTCTTCCATGAAAGCTGTGGTCCACGTGCTTTACATGGCTGGCTCTTTTTTTGGTGAAATGTTAACCTCTTCAGTTCCATCTGCTCATATGAGTACTTCTGGGAGTATTATCACAAGTTGCTACTTTTATTATATCTCTTCAGAGTCAAAACCACCCATCAGGTGACATCAGGTCTCTTTAGGCATATACCCTGGGGCAATTTGTCATTTGCACTGAGTACCGCATTGGGTTCTTGGGCACAGATGTGAGGTTGAAAAAACAAACACATAATCCATTATAGTGGCGGATTTCTCCCAGGGCTTGCTCTGATGTATAAGAGAGAAAATCTGTCACATGCATGATTTATATAGGGAAAATGGTTAAGCAGGAAGCTAGAAAATCATGATAACTCTTAGAAAGGGACTCATATAATATATATTTGAATACACACATTTATACATGCATAGAAAGACAAAATCACGAGTGAACACTTTGTTCGATTTTTACTGAGTAAACACTTCCATGAACAAGTGCCCATATTACGACAAGTGCATCTGAACAGGCATCCTTATTTCACTTCCATCTACTCTACCCCGAAACCACTCAAGAGAACCATTATTCTGACTTATAAGAGAACAGATTACTCCCTCGTGGTTTTAAACTTTCTATATACAGAAGAATCACGCTATATATACTCTTTCATACTATCTTCTATACTGACTCATACAGTGTGGAATTTTTTTTCGGTAGTATATTTTCTAAAATGTGTCCATGTTGCAGTGTATATTTGCTGCTGGGTTTTTTATTTTTTTTTTTTAGCTGTTCTATGGTTATTCCACTGAGTATAACAAATGTATTTCTATGGGTCATTTCCTAAGCTTTTATTCCTATAACAAATAGCAATTCTATGAACATTCTTACAAATGTTGTTTGCTGTGTGCACATTTTTTTCCCATTATATGATTAGGAATACAATTGCTTGGTCACTGAGTGTACATTTGTTCACTTTAAGTTAACACTGCCAAACTGTTTTCTGAAGTGATTGTGCCAAATTATACTCACAACAAAAGTGTAATCCCCTTGCAATATTATTTTTTTCTACTTTTTGAGCAAATACAATGTAGGCATAGAGTATAACATTGGCTTAATTAAAGCCATATTCTCTAAGCGACGTTTATTCTGCTAAATCACCAAGTTAACAACTTTAAAAGAAGCAGAATGTTTCTCCCCTTTCTAAATCATTTCCAGAGGGACTCTGACTCCACAGAAAAGTGGAACTCTAAATATGGTAAATTGGTAGAAATCTATCATAGGCAATATAATACATAGGAAAAAAACAAAACAAAACAAGACATAATGCTCAAGACCTATGTTCAACTTTGATTCTTTTATATTCTGGCTCCAGATTGCTTAAATCATTTGATGTCTATTTCCTCAGTTTCTATATTGGTAAATTTTGAATTAAAGAAAAATTTTAGGTAAATAGGTCATTGTAAATCTTCAATCAAGCAATGCCTGGAATTCTGTTTACCATTAAGTAGAATAATCTCTATGCCAGCCAAAAAATTTAATAAAAAGAATAAAAATCATTGCTATATTTGATGGACTTTGGTATATGCCTATACAGCATTTTTTGACCCCGTTCTTTTAAAAAACTCCTGAATGACAACTTAGAGATCCCTGCGGGTTTTTTGGAACCAATTAGACACATGATTTTAGGAGTAAAGTTGCAATTCTTAGGTTTGCCCAATTTATGCATGCATTTTCCTGGCCACAGGGATTATGTTAGCATTGAGCACTCCAATAACTATTCACAGATCTCTTCTAATATTGCAAAAGAGTTATTTCTTCCTCTTAATTTTTATCACAACTTTATTGAGATAAAATTTACATGTCATGTAATTCACCCATTTAGAGTATGCAACTTAATGCTTCTAAGTATAGTCAGTATTACAATCATTATCACTACTTAATTTCAGATTGTTCTTTATCATTCCCCCCAAGTACCTATATACATTAGGAGTCTTTGCCTGTTATCGCCACACCCTACTCTTACCAGACCTAATAGTCACAAGTTTTGCCTATAATTGATATTTTATATAAATGGAAGCTTAAAACGTGTGTCCTTTTGTGACTGGCCATTTTTACCCAGCATAATATTTTAAAAGTATATTGCAGCTTAGTTTTGGTGCGAAGAGTCAGTATATATTTTGACAGTCCCTGCTGCAGTCTTATAATAGCTCCTGAAATTAGAAGGGGCTGAGGATCCCCTAATTTTCCCCTTTTTAATTTTATTACGTGACTGTGGTATAAGTCAGCTTCTTGTTCTTAGCCCTGTAGACAAAGGAAGTTTTTTTTTTTCCTATATCATCGAAAATGTTTATCTTGAGATCCTCATGGCAGAAAATGATGCTGGACTGACTTCTTCACACTCCCTCTTCTTGCATACCTTGGAGATATCTGTAGGTTCAAATTTTTGTAGCTTTACCTTCCGGTTGTCCTGTTCACTTTGATTGCTGAGCTTGATCACAAATCAGTGACATTCAGCATTTTCCTCTACTCTGGCATCTAACTAGAAATAAGCTTGATGATAAGTGATGTTCCTTGCACAACATCTTTATCCTCACTAAAAACGACTCTTCCAATCACAGAATCAACTTTCTTTTTTATTGTTTCAAAGTTTATTGATCCTGGTTTGCTGTGTTTCAAGGCAGGCCAGAGTTAAGAAATACTATTTAATACTTCTAATATTTTCTCTCTGAAATCACATTGTCCACGCAATTTTCCTAGTTCTAAATCATTCACTGAGTATATTTTCTTCCCTTTTCTTTCCCAATATCTAAATCTGGGGGAGTCCTGCTATTACAGATTGACAAGGTGAAACCACTATGAGCAATAATGCAAATAGCAGACAAAACCGTGGGGATGTTGCTCCTCTGATGTATAACAGCCTAGTGATGTTTTCCTTTCTGTACAAATTGATTGAATGTTTTCATATTTCTCTGTACACTTTCTGGATTACAAAATGTTAGCTTTATGGTCTTCCAGAATCTTCTACTTCAACATTTTAAACACTAGCAGTATACATGGTCTATTTTTTGCATCTTTTGAAACTTCAAAAAAATAGAAACACACACCTGGCAGAGTGTCAGGTTTGCTCAAGTTGTGTTTAATTTGAATGCCTTTCTCAGAAGCAGCATCCAAATACTCCTACACATATTGTCAGAGAGTATTGGTGCTGTGGTTGTTACTCAAGTCTGATTATTTTAATTTCATAATGATGTTAGCTTTATATCACTCTTATACTGATGCAACTGCCCCCAAAATTTCAATTTTGTATAAGCTCCACCCACTCACCAAAATAAACAATAACTAGAGCACTGAGGAGAGCCTGGAAGTGAGACTCCTAGGCAAGATGAACAGAAAAATCGACAAATAATTTTTAATTAAATTGCTTTAGACAATACAATATAAATAGATCTATTTTCTTCTCTGTGGCTCACGTGTTATGTTAGGTTAAGACTCATTCAACAAATTCATTTTTCTAGCTTCATAAGTATTTACTATAGTTAGGGCAAGAGGACAATAACTGAGCTACAGGAGAGTATTTTGAAGAGTGTTACATGTGCAAGTTGGAGTAGTGCCTATTATGCTAAGTCATTTCAACAGCACTAAAAAAAAAAATAATTAAGCAACAGTAGAAAATCATCAAAAGAGTTTAGCACTTCAAAATTAGAGTTGATGGTAAAAGTTCATGATAGGCTAGGGTGTAGGTCCATGGTAGAATATATCCCCGGCATGCACAGATTGGGTTCAATCCCCAACATTGCAAACTAACTAAAATTCTTTGTACATGAATTTAAGGGTTTTTTTTAATCATTTTGTTTTTGCTATTAATTTAGTGACATATAATTCTAGGACAGAACATTTGAATTCCTTGACAAAGATCATACTTGATTAAAAATACAGGCATTGTTTCAGTGGCTCAGGAGGCTGAGTCAGGAGGACTGCAAAGCTAGCCTCAGCAACAGTGAAGCGTTAAGCAACCAGTGAGACCTGTCTCTAAATCAAATACAAAATAGGGCTGAGGATGTTGCTCAATGGTTGAGTGCCCAAGTTCAATCCCCAATAAACCCCTTCCTTCTCCCCAAAATACAGGCATTGTCTATATTAATAACAAACACCATGAACACCAAAACAATAGGCTAAGGATTTAAGATGCTTTTGGATAATTCTTTCAAGATAATGTAGTTTGTGGGCAGGGGGTTTAGTAAAGGGCTTGCTTATAATGTGCACGGTCCTGGGTTTCATCCCCAGAACCAAACATGAAAAGTCAAGCAAGCAAACAAACAAACAAACAAAAATAGTGTTTTTTACTTGAAAGTCTCCAGCCAATTACAGAGTGAAAGACACACACTTGAAGTCAATGATTACACAAAAATTGTATTTGGGGGCGTTTAGGGGGAACAAGACATTGAGAAGGAAACAAGATACATCTAAAAATTTATATTTAAAGAAAACAAAGATGCAGAACAATCTGGCTTTCCAAAAGTGGCACTTCCTTAAATCTACCATATCTACCTTCAACATGTCTTCCCAGCCTGACCATTCTAGCAGGTCCAATTCATGGTCCACTACCTAAAACATCTCATGCGACTTTCTATAAAAGAAGGAGAAACTTGGCCAATGTAGGTTAAAGCTAGTAAGTGAAAAAACAAAATTTGATGCATTTTTTTCCTGGCTGGAGAAATGGAAAGATGATCTGAATGATAAGATGCTAAATAATAAAAATGTTTTTAATGGTGAGAGGTATAAATCTTATATGAAATGTGGCTGCATCATGATTCCAGATGAAGGTGCTATTGTTTTAGTTCTCTGATAAGTCTGCTGGGGACTTTCCACCCCCACAGGTGGATTCTGACGGATGAAAAATTTGTTCATTTCTATTATCTGGTAGTCCTCTTGCTTTATGATTTCTCTGGACATGGTTCTACAAATTTGGTCACCACCGTAAGGGACTGTTACAAAACTGCTGCTCATTTTCATTATTTACTCTAAGACAAGTAAACTAAAGGTTGATTTCCCAAATATCCTTGAAGTTTAGCAAGAATAACTCCCAGATATGCTTGAGACTCATTCCAACTATTAAGCACATGGTAGGTTCAGCTGGAAGTACTGTGTTAAACAATTTTAATGCATTATTCTATTGAATCCTCAAAGCTACTTCAGAATTGATTTATATTTATATCCCCATTGTATGGATTAGAAAACTGAGGTTCAAGAATGGGTAATTTAGCAGATTGGATCATACATTTACTGAAATTCAAACCTAGATCTGTTTTCATCATCTGCTAACTACTTTGTTTTACTGCTTCCTTCAAGAAAGGAATATGTCTGGTTGATATCATTTTTCTTTATTTCTGCTTCTTCCACTGCCTTCTTTTTCTGGGTCTTTTTTCCCTACAATTGCTTTCCACAGAAATAACTATAGTGCCTATGACATGGTTCTTCAGCAGCTAAGCCATACAGCCACCCCACTGATCCCTGTGGTGAAGCTTTGTGGAGTGGTGGAATGGCTACTCAGGCTACTGGCACATGGAGTCCACCATGCTGATGCCAGCTCTGAGGTGCCATGGGCCAGAGCACACCAACTTGTCACCCCCCAGTGGCCCAACCCAGGCCAATATGGATGCTCACAGCAGAATCCTGTTCCACACAACACCCTCAAGAAACCAACATAGCTCAGCAGCTCAGAACCCTGACATCCACTATCCCAGGACTTCAACCTTCTGCTTCCTGACCAGAAGAGAAAATAGAAATGGGGAAGACCTGAACAAAAGTTCAGGTTCAAGAGTCAATCAATAGCCTTAGTATTTTTCCAAAAATCTGATTAGCACAAATTTTGGACTAACAGCATTAGTACTTTTTCAAACCATAGTTAGCATAAATTTAGACCAATAATGTTGATCCAAGTGTTATTTACATAAACCCCTAGACTAGCACACTAAGGTAGCAATCCTCATCTGGTTCTCCCTTCACCATGGTCCTCTCTATTTTTATTCTTCAATAAATCCTACTCCTTTTACTCTTGAGTTTACACTTCAAAATCACAAGAACCCAGAAAGGAATAATTGGCAATGAGCTGCTGGGGTCTGCGGCAATACTAGAGGGCAGAGCCTGCCTCCAATAGCTACAGTATTCTCAGCTGTAGAGATCTGCAGCTTATGCAGATCCCACCCATTTTGAAACTCTGGTTTCACCTGGTCAAGCAAAGTTAATTTTATTGTCAATGTATTTTACCTTTGTCATATATTGAAGTGTTTCCTCAAAGTAAAAAGAATTACTACCTGATGATAGTAACTTAATTTATATTCTTACACTAAGAAAATATAAGTTATTGCCTCAGAATATATGACATTAAAAAAAACAATAATTTATTGCTTAAACATTTTTATTATGGGACTATAGAACAAGACAGCATGGTGGTTATTTAGAAATGACTTTGTATTTCCCATTCTTTCATATCTGCATAAAGCTAGGATCCAAGAACTTAAAACTTAATCAGTCATGATAATGACAACTAGTAACAGAATCAGGTATCCTTTTTTTTCCTTTTTAATAACATTTCAATTTTTTTCCTCTTTTTTCCACTTAATTCCATTATTCTGAGCTTGTCCTACATAGATAGATGTAGATATGTCTTAACAATGATATGAAACATTGTGACCTAAGGAATTCTGCTCAACATTGTCATTTAGATCATTTTTTTCCTGACTCAGCCAGTAAACTTGCTGCATCAAGTCAAAGGATGAAATAATAGGCTAATTTACATACTTTATTGAAAATTATTTGAATGGCATAAAAAATGCACCCTATTTCAATGTCTCAGCATAATTGTAGGTTTGAAATGTGACCAGTCTTAACAATAAAGCTTTACTTCTCTTCTAAATTCTTAGCATGAATTAAAATGCTTTAGTCATTGTTTTGCCTAAGAGCTCTATTTCTAAAAGAAGAATTTACATTTCTAACTGTGAAACAAAAAAATGACATATAAAATGACAGATATTAAGAGAGAACTTCAGTTTTGACAGTTTTTTTTAAAATCAATGTCTGTTAAGAGAACCTATTTATAGAAATGCTTAATAAACTCAATTTGTTGTTAACTTAAAAAAATGTCACATCCTTATTAGGTAGCTATTTAGGACAAAAGAAAAAACATTCTCCATGCCCTTTTGGCTGGACCTATATCAATACTTTAAAAGGTTTTGCTGCTTTGAAACACAGGATTGGTTTTCTGACAATGATTTATGTACTAATATCCCCCAGCATATTGCCTCTTTTTCATAATCATAAACCTGTTCAAGTTTGGATCTTGGAGGTAAATATGCCAATATAAAACATGCTGACCCTAAAAGAGGTATTAGGATCACACATAAGCACACTTATAGGTGATAAAAAAAAGCTAGAAGTAAAACATGGAAAGAAAAACAACTCTGATTCCATGAAGCCACCTAGGTTTTAGACAATAAGAACATTTTAATTCATATTTTTGGACTAACTGGATGGAATACCTGAGCTTTCTGAGAGTATTAATGATTTGATGCCTTAGACAGGCCAGGTAATTTTGCACGCTTTAAAACAAAATTTAACAACTTTGGGAAGAGAAGCTGAGACTAGTCAGAGAAAGAAAACAGGGAGACAGAATCAGTCCTTTCTTATACCATGCTAACCAATTAGTCTGATTGAGAAATTGAATGCCCCTTTCCAGAAAGACCTGGAATATAATAGGACCCACATTTTTTCGAGGACCATTTAGTAATCATATGTAATTCAAGAATGGCCTGTGGGATTCTCATTAACCTCCAGACTCACCCTACATGATTTATCAATATCTTCCTTCTAACCATATCCAATACTCTGCTCAAGATGGGTTTTGGTAAGTGCAATGCTATTCATCTTCTTATACTCCAGGGGCTGTGTCAGCTTCCTGGTGGATCTTGTAATTTGTACTCCTATTATCACTGAATTTCCTCACTCCTGCTTCCCTCCACTGGAAAATGTGAATGGGTGCTTTAGATAAACCATCTTCAAAAAGATTTGAGAGCTAAGTCCTTGCAGAAATAAATTAAGAAAGATCAACCAGCATAAAGTGTCTTTTTCAAGGCACAGAGAATACTACTTTATTTTTTACAACTATATGGTTCTCACAAAGATTTCATTTTAATTACCCTGACCTCAGTGATTTAAATATTAAAATTACTGTAAGTGGTCCAATACTAACTTTATTGGACCACTTATAGTAATTTCATGAGACCTTCCACTCATGTGAAACAGAAATATGAATAAATTTAAAAATGCTTTTACTCCACAAAAGAAAAATCTTCAAAAGGTTTTCATAAAAATTTCAAATTCGTGGTAACTTAAAGAGAATTTTATTTCTCTTAAATTCAAATGAAAATGAAATGAAACTAAATCAATTTATTTTTCATCATATCTTTTTTTTTTTTTTTGTACTGGCAATTGAACCTTGGGTGCTTTACCACTAAGCCACATCCCCAGTCCTTTTTCTTTTTAAATTTTTTTTTTTTTTAAATTTTGAGTCAGGATCTCACTAAGTTGCTTAGGGCCTCGCTAAATTGCTGAGGCTGGCTTCAATTGTGATTCTCCTGCCTCCGTCTCCTCAGTGGCTGAGATTACTAGGCCACCATCCCCATTATATTTTTAATCTTAACATCATTATCTCATTAGCCTAATCCTGAGACACAGGAATATCTTCCTAGATTTCTCTTGGTTACCTTCAATAGTGATTAACGCAACTCATACTGTCTTGAACATCTAGCAGCCTCCTCCTCTTCATCCTCATTACCCATCCTTATTCTCCTTCCTCACTCTTCCTGCTTGGACACTTGTATTATCTTCTTGATTGAAACTTGTATTGATCTTCTTAATCACCTTAATCTTTGCTCTCTGCTTACTTTTCTCCAATCCACCCTCAATGTCATCTCAAGAACAATTTCAACAACACAATATCTAGTTCATCAGTTAGAGGTTAAAATACAAATCTTTTGCATAATATATTATTTTTATTATGAAACTTACATAAATGAGTCTCCCCTGATTCTGTACTGTAGTTTCCCTCTCTGAGTTATTCTGTGTGGCCGAACCCTGTCAACCTCCCTCATGCTTTCCCTCACATTCCTTTCATCTGTCCTTCACATTGCTGACTGACACCCAAGTGCCTGTTCATCCTGTCAGTCTTAGCTCCAGATCCTCTGCTCCATAAATATATCTTGGATTTTCCCAAGTAACTGCCAACAACCTGCCTTAAGTTCTTCTGGTGGCTGGAATGTAACTTAATCATAGCAACAACATATCGCGCACTGTTAGCTTTTGGTGAGCATGACTATCTGCATTCTATAAAGTCCCAAAGGCAGAGACCAATTTTCTCCCTACAACCATGAGTAATTAACATAGAATTTGAACAAAGTGGACCCATAGTACACATTTTGTGGAATACAGGAATTTGTCAAAAAAAAATCCCCTCAGTGAAGACAAGGATAGATAAACACGTTGTGAGTTTTTTTGGAATGTGATTAAGAGGAAATAATTCCTCATTTATAGCCACATCATGGACTCTAGTTCTTAAAACTATTTGGTCTTTGTGAGAGACAAACTACATAGGATGCTTATGTTGCCACATTATCTGCCAATAGTGATAACCAGAGGGTATCATTTCCCACTGGAGAATCATTTCCCACTGGTTGTGAGACAAATATCAGGTGGAATATCTTGTCTATTAGAATGTAGAAATTCTAAATCCAGATGTTAATACTTGTTCTGTGACTCCCAAGTTGTAATAGAAATGTACATCTTATTTTACCAAGGTATTAAGTGAATGATAAGCTACTCATCTTCATTTTTCCTTGTGAAGAACAAGATAGGTATGGAATCTAAAAACAGATTTTGATTGTAGCAGGTGAATAGTGAATATACTAATTAGATAAAATAGGTGGTTTCCAGGGATGCAGAAAGAATTACTTTATACAGAAGTTGAATTTCTTTTCTTTGAAACAGCAAATTTCACAAACCTTTTAAATAGAAAATGACCATGTCAACTTACTTTGACTTAATAACTTCTCACATGATAAATTGCTTCTTTTGCCAGTTGCTATTTCATGATGATCCCAAGATGCCAAATTTATGAACACTGTAGGAGAAATATCATTAAAATAATTTATTGTTGGGTCTTTCCTGATTCAGAATATATTTGGGAAATATTCTTATGTTGAACACTTGTGTTAGTCAGCTTTCCTTGCAATAATAAGTGCCTGAGATAATCAGCTAATAAAGATGAAAACTTTATTTTTGTCTCAGTTTTGGAGGTTTCAGTTCATGGACTATTAAGCCCATGGCTTTTGGGCCTGAGGTGAGACAGCATGTCTTGGGAGTGCATGGTAGAGCAAAGCCAGTTTCCTTCATAGTGGCCAGGAAGTGAAAGAGAGAGGAAGAGGAAGGCTGCCATCTCAATATGTCCTCCAATGTCATGCTCCAAATGACCTAATTTCCTTCCCTTAGGCCCCACCTCCTAAAAGGTTCAACCTCCTCTCAATTGCACCAAGGACATGAGGACCAGGCCTTTAGGGGAAGATACAAAGTAAAGATACAAACTATAGCAGAACTTGATGAAAAAAAAAACTCACACCAAATTTACTTCTAAAAATCTTAAAGATAGCACAAATGCATAAAGTACTCCTAAAAGTATATGAATATAAATGTAATTGCAGCCAAGAGTAAGTTAACATCATGGGTGTCTGAGAAGTATGAAGAAGATAAAACTTGCTACTAAATTTTTAAGAAAAAATTCAGAGTTCAAGAGAAATGCTGGCATGGGTGAGGTGTAGTGGTGTGTAAAAATAATTCTCCCACACACATCTCATTGGATTTATGCATTTGGGGTGCCCCCTTCCTTCTCCATGCACCTGCTAGCTTTATTTACACTTACCCTCTGATTCAGTGTTTTGAGTTGAGAGTTTAGAGCAAATAGATACTTTCTCTCCAATGGCTCTTTTGAGTGATATGTAGCATGTTGATGGCAAAGGAAAAAAAAAGAGAGAGAGAGAGAGAAATAGAGCTAGCTGAGATGCTGTTTCCTGAGAAATGGGAGGGAATCTGTGCACAGTTCATCATCTTCCCAGGAATAACACAGAGCTGAGGTGAGACTCTTTTTCTCCACCTTTTGCCTCTTTTCCCTCTTGTAGCTTCAAGTCTGGAGGAGTAAAAAGGAGGAGGAGAAGGAGAACAGAGAGGTGCCTAGGAACTACCAGTTCTTTCTCCAGACATGTTGTCTGGTGTAGACAGGGAAGGAAGAACTTTAAATCTTAAAGAAGTTTTGGGGTTTTCTTATCAGTTCCCTGAACATAACTATTATTGGAATGACTGGTGTCTTGTATCCACTGGAGAGACTAATGTGACTAGAAACCTTTATATAAAATCAGACAATGACAAAAAATGTTATGATCTCCGTGGTGTGAGATCTGATACAGAAAAGTTAAAAAAAAAATCAAGCCCCACTGAAAGGGACAGTTGTTTTACAACATACTTGTTGCTGTTTTGTGAGTTGTGTGTGTGTGGAAGTGTTTCAGTTGACAAGTGTGCTTTGTAAACTACCTACTGCCGTGACAAAGAAGAAGGGTTTATTTTATTATTTTACTCCAGTTTACAGAAATTCTCTGCATATGGAGCAAACTAGACTTAATTTATACAGGACAATAATCCCAATCACTGGTTTAAATATGGATAAACATTTTGCTATTGTACATAGGATATGTTAATGAATGTGGTAAGCTTTATTCTTCTGAACCTTCAGTGAGGTAAATTTTAAGATAGGCACATTTTCTAAATCTGTGTTTCAGTTATGTTTACAATGCATTTGTAAATGCAGCATTTTGTCTGTGTCTAAGATGTTTATATTTTTGGAATATGGGTATTGGGGGATAATTTCCATTAAAACTGCATTATATTCATCCATAATTTACAGTACTGTTATGAGGCTCAAATGAGATAATGATGCACATTACCATCTTTGGCAACTTAAAAAAGTGTTAGGTATTATAAGTACTATTATTATTACTTAAGTACTAACAATTACTCTATACTTATGACACAAAATAATTTTATCTTTAACTTTAGTGCCTTTTTACCATAAGGAATATGTTATAAAGACACCAGTGTATTAGACTGCATTATTTGTTTTGACTTTTAAAAGCCATTTCATTATAGCTTTTAGAGTTGAGTAAGAATAAAAATAGAAATTTGACCATATCACAAAACACCTGTATTTTTACCATATTGCTTGGCATTTTGAGTATTGTATAATTTAAAAATGGCCTATTTTAAAATATCCTTCAGTATATGCCAAACCAATATATAGAAAGATAGGACATATTACATGAAAAAAGTCAGAAAGTTATTCTTGTTGATTGCCTCTTAATTTCCTCAGAGTTAGCCAGTTTTATATGATGGAACATATTCTCATAACTTATTTTATTTAATAGAATAATTCTTAACATTCATTCTATGATTTTACCTTCATGTCTAGTGATCATTTGTGATTATCAGCTTTTTGTACTGCTTCATGTCAATCCTACATAACACACCATTGTCAAGAAGTATAGTAATTTATTATATCTGTCTCCTGCATTATCATATTACCATTATTTTTAAAACTTAAGTGGACTTTCATATATATATATATATATATATATATATATATATATATATATATATATGAATCTGAAGCTGTCACTTTTATATTTGTTAAAGTTTTTATAGAAGTGGGCTTGCTTATGTGTTGATTTAATTAATTTTAAAATATATACTTCTAGATTACTTTCCCAAAATAGATATAGATATATATCTCACCAACAATGGATGCCAATATCTATTCCATTGCACTAACATAGGATTTTGTGAAATGTTTTATTTTTTGTCCTTTGGGCAATTTAGAAATAAAACATTATTGCTGTTTTATAGTATTATTTGTTTCTCATGGATATGTCCTGATAATGAATTTGTAAATTTATTTTTATTTTCTTTTTATTGTTTTTTAATTCTTGCACATATAACTTATGTGCAAGAATTTAAAAGAGATACTGGTGTCTATTTTATTGATTATTAGCAGGGGTTTTTATTAATATTTAGATTAAATCTATATCTGCCTAATGTTCCTTCTGTAAGAGCAGAATTTCTCAATATTGGCAGACTATTAATTATTCCAATATAAGTTATTTATTTGCACTTTCTCATATTCAAAAATCTTAATTTTTAAATGTTTTTATAGTACATTTTATAGTACATCTCAATTTTATGAAATGATTTTGATAAACTAAAACTCTTGAGAAATGAACAAAAGACACTAGTAGAATAGAAAAACACCTAAAGATGATTATAATAGAAGTCAAAGTAAAATTTGACAGATGAAGTTATTAGAATACAAATTCCAGGAATGACTGCTTATATCATATTTATGATAAATGTGAAATTTTAAATTACTAAGAATATTGTGAACAAATAAACCTGATATTAAAAGCTTTATCTGAAAAATATCACTATTCGTATTAACACTGATTCTGTGTAGATTTAGATATTGCAAATAAACTACTGATATGCTAAAAATAAATGATTTTCATTTTTGAGTGATATTATTTGAAGAAGAATGCAAAATCAATAATTCCTAAAGAAAAAATATTACAATCATGAAAATAAACAATGAAACACACTAGAAACCAAAAGACAGATGAAAAATTCCAAAATATTTATAACTTATAAATAATTTTTAAGAAATCTATAGCAACTGAGTTTACTTTAGAAACAAATAAATCATCTTTTGGTAATATTTTCTTTAGCCATTTGCATCCTATATTTTGATGCCAGAGATATTTTGATAAGGCCACTATTACCTTTTAATTTTTTTCAGAATTCATTGATTTAATATTTTTCAAAAATATAAATATTTTTGTTGTTTTTCTCCTCTGATATTAAAATAAATGCATTCCTTTAAGTGATTGAACAAAAGATTTAAATAGAAATATAAATATCCCGAATCCAAGAATAATCATTTTCAATATAATTTTCTTTATGGTTGTTTACCTCTGTTTCCTTCTCTTTCTTCCTCCCTCCCTGACCCTGACCCTTCCTTCTTTCTTTTATAAGTCAAAGTATCTGCACACTAACAATCATTTTGTTTATTTCCAAATTTTTTAACAAATTATTGGGTTGGACAATGGAGTGTTATTACTTTTTATTATCCGTTTTAATCTTTTTATCATGAGATTTTCATTTACCAGAATTTTTCTGGAAAAAAAAAACCCTCTCATTTACTTCAATTTGAATTTATCACCTTGTTAGTAGTTTATCTCTCATTTTTTAATGATTTGATTTTTAAGGGAACTTTCTAATGATTTCTTGTACCTATTCATTGTCTGTTTCTCTTTTTCTCTTTCTTTCTATCTCTCCGTCTCTCTTCATAATTTAATTCTTTTCTTTATATTGGAAAATTTCTTGAAATAATCTGTTGTCCAATGTACTAAAATATGTCCTTTTCTTTACAATGTATCTTTCAATTGCTCATTTGTGGTGTTACATGATCTAAATTATTTTCCTAATGCTATCTGGCTTGCTTTTTTATTTTGTAAAATTTTCCGTTAATCTTGAGTTTAAGATATAGCCAAACATTTCCTCCTGTACCTTTAGAAAATCATCATACAGGTGGATTTAGTCAAATGCCCAGAAGAACACTGATTGGAACAATTTTCCCTCCTGGCATCTTCTTCCTAAATATGCTTCATCTTTTCTCTTTAAGGTAGAACAAGCAAACCATTTAACAAATCTGATAGCAATGTAAGTAATACATTTCCAGTGTGTTTGGAGATATTGAGCAGGACAGAGTAGGCGAGGTTCTTAACTTTATGTTGGCATTTCAGGCCATACCTCAGTGCTGCTTGGCAACTGCAGCTGAACTGAAATTGCTGAAAAGGCATTAAGCTGGTAATGAAAGACTAAAGATGCTGGTCATAGCGTCCAAATGCAATTGGAATGGTAACTATGACTACTGAAGAGAAAGAACAGGTAAATACTTAAGGAAGCATGCGAAGTAGGGGGTTGATAAAGCGAACAAGGCAAAAAGCTGGCAGGGGGTGTGATAAAGAAAAAACTGTGAACAGGCCTATGACCAGGTGTCGCCCATACTGGGAAATGCCACAAAATCTAATGTAGAAGACAGGAGATAGGTGAGTTGCATGTGAAATTGCTTCTTTCTCAAGTGACTGGGTTTTGATGCTATATAGGTTAGTTATGTTGGCTAGTCATTGAATAGCAGAGAATTCATTTCCGTTTTCTATTTTTCTATGTCAATGTCTTGACTTATGTTAACCTAATACTTTTATAGGCCCAATTTTCAATGGGATTTTCTTTGACATTTAGCAAAATCAATTAAGTAATTGTTATAGGGAAGGCACCTAGTTGGCTCATCGCAACAGATGAACCTAAATGACAACATGTATGTGCTACTAGATATTTCCTTTAAGTAGAGCAGAACAAAAGCTATACATTATAGGAATCACACCATTGGATGTTACTAATTTGCTTATCTCTGTTAGTACTAGCTTAGCTACTACTGAATTAGTCTCTCAGTGGTTAACTGGATGAATTAGAGTTTTCTTGCTTCAGGGTGTACTCAGTCATGTTAAACAAACTTGGAAATTTCAATAAAATGATAGAATTTCCAAAACTGTCAATGCAGTTACACTTCAGTAACTCTGGAATTGACCATTAAAACCATGGCAACCACAATCAAATAATGTACATATAACTACTGTCACCGTGAAACCACTAAATGCCTTGCAAAGAATTGACTTTGTATGTTTTAAAATGCAAATTCTGTAAATACATTTCTTTTCCTTACCACTGAAATATAATACTATAGTCTAGCCAAAGGAAATAGATCAAATTAATACAAATCAATCAATAATTGATTGGAAAGTGCCCTCTCTGGGCTCAGGACTGTTAGCAGTCAAAGGGGATTTAAAAACAGGTGTCAAGGAAGAAATTTGTTTGCAACAAGCCTGCAGATAGGAGAGATGATTATGATGTGAGAGATATCATTATATTGTGATAAAGAAGATTGTTTGTGAAATCCAAATTCTTGGATTTGAATTTTTCTAAAGATCTTATAATTAGTCAAAGGATCCTTAGGGAGAGGTTAGGTAACAGTGTAATGTATATACTTCAACTTTCACAGATTTGAATCCTGGCTCTGTCACCCATATACTGTGTAGCACTGAATAAGTGATTAAATTTTGACTTAGTGTTCTTATCTGTAAAATGGGAATAATAATAGCATTTACCTTATGTTATTAAGTTATTAACCTTAAGTTATTGTAGGTATTGAATGTGTTTAATTTTTAATATGCTTGGAATGTGTCTGGCATATACATGCTAAACTAGTGACTAAATCATGCTTAATAATTAGAAAATAATAGGTACTATGTGGTGAAATATAAACAGTGTGTACTATTGGCAACAACAATAGTAATAGCAACCACTGGCTATTGAAAGATGATTTTGCATTTTACACTCCACTAGACCTCTATAAGCGTTATCTGAATTCTCATAAAAATTCAGTGAATGAGCTGTCATTATCTTCATTGTACAGATAAGAAAATAAGCTTTAGAGAGTTAAAGTAATTTAACTGGCAGAGCTGAGATTAAAACCATGGTTTTTCTTATTTTAGGAAGATCAGTTCAAAAATAGAATAATCAAGGATTCCTCCCTACCTGCCCTTTTTCTTCCTTCTTTCCTTCAGACATATTTGTTTGGTGCTAACAATACAACAGGCACAATTCAAGGCATTAGAGTCCTCACAAGCACAGGTAAATTGAATAAGGTGATGAGTAGGGACTAGGCTAGGGTTTGTCAAATATACCATAAGGGAATGATTGACAACACACAAAAAGAGAGGGTGTATAGTAAGAACACAGGTTCAAGCTCTGACTCAAGTGTACTAAATGCTAACTTTTTAAAAACCATATGAACATTTCTGTTTGACTTGGCTGGATAAAACATAATTAACTTAGTTCACATACTCCATATTATTTTGAAATTCAAGCCAAAAAAATGAAATGAAGAAACTTCCTGAATCCTTCATTATTCTGGAACACCTTCCTTCCATCACCTTACATATCCTCTCATTCAGGGGGAGGCAGATGTTTCTACTCTCTGGCATCAACCTCTTTCTCATTAGCTTGAGCCAAGTCTCCCCTCCACCAAGTCATCTCTTTATAAACTTTGGAAGTCACAGAGGCTCACCAACTCTCAGTGCCCTACCCTTGACTCTCAGCCAAGGGCCCTGGAGTGGAGGAGACTGACTGTTTCTCTTATGAGGACTCTCTTGCAAGTGCTTCTGGTGAATTCTTTCCATGGAAGAAACAATTCGCTTCCAACATATCTATGGATCAGTCTAACCCTTGAATGTATATGCATATTCTTCAGAGCTCAGGCTAGGTATGGAAAAACTAATGCTGCTTCTGTGCCACCAACTCTTTGACTCTTTTTCTACCTCCCCAGTCCACAACAATTTTTGCAAGTTTCATGTGCCTGGAATATAACTTACTAATCAATATCTCATTCACCTCTGCCTGCATTCATAACAAAAGCTAGTCTCTGACACTCTGAAGGTCTATGTTCTTAGAACTTGAAAAACTAAAGATTTACCAAAAATGTCTTTTTATTTTTACGATAAAGCTAAATTTTGACACTTTCTCTCTTTGTTTCTGAAGTAGTTAGTAATCATTGAGAGAGGGCAGTAGGTTCTCCAGTTTTTATTTATTTATTTTTTTCCTGTTCATGTTTCTTCTTCTTTCACTTCTCTTACACACATATACACATAAACATCACATAACTGGAACTTTTAAATGGGCAAAATTGAATCATATGTAGTACCTTTATTCTAAAGATCTTTTAATTAGTCAGAGGAACCTTAGGGAGAGGTTATGTGACAGTGTTATATAAATACTTTCATTATAAATAGGTGCCAAGTATCAAAAATTTATAAATTTCAATAGTCTCTGCATTTATTTACAGGATTAACAAATCTTGAGAGGATATTTATAGTGCATTCTTCTTAAGATTTACCTTCCCTATTTTTCACTATTCAAATTCTCTAAAGTAATTCCTGTAGACTTTGCTTGCTTAGTCACTAAAGGGGAAAGAAAAGTCAACCAAAAATGAGGTCCACTAGTAGCTCCAGCCTGTGGACCTGAAGAAATGTAGGCATGAAGAATCAAAGCTTCCAGTGGCTCAGGATACTGAGGAAGGAGGATTGAGAGTTCAAAGCCAGCCTCAGCAACAGCAAGGCACTAAGCAACTCAGTGAGACCTTGTCTCTAAATAAAATACAAAAAAAGGGCTGGCATATGGCTCAGTGGTTGAGTGCTCCTGAATTCAATCTATTCCTCCACCTCACCAAAGGGGGGGAAAAAAGAACCAAGGCTCTAGGTAGAGCAATTCCTTTGTCTCCTTATGGTATTCCTATCCCCTTTCACCCCACTACTTTAAAGTCCTGAGAAATCACCCAGTTTGCAATCCTGTCATGTAAAAATGCTTTTAGAAATACTATTATTTTCCCTGTGTATTAGACAAATGTACTGAGAAAAACAGATGCAAAGTAAATTTAAAAAGGGGGACATTGGCAAATTGGATCACCACCAACTTATGTACCTTTCAATGGCTTCATTTAATAGCTAATTTTCTAGGTTAATTTAACTGTAATCAGTAAACTGCTAAAGACATTAGTACAGGATCACATTTGAATTTAAATGCTAAAATTACCTTGGAGTCCATCACTCCCCTATCATTTCTTTATCCCAAAGCCTGCTGTGTTGCATTGGCCATAAATTTTCCATTTTCTCCAGAATCCTGCAGAGCTCTAAGTATTATAACATCAATGCTTTGTTAATGGCCTTGGACAATCAGTAAGATTCTCATTGGAGTTGAAATACACATGAGGTTAAGTCTTGGTTGCCCTTTCTTTAGTTTATGGCTGTCTAATGGTGATGGAGCAGTCATTTTACTATCATTTTATATTTTAAAGCTATTAATGTTACTCATATCTATAATGAAAAAGACAAGAACTTTTACTTGTTTGGGGTTATAGTTAAGTGTCTTGGGAAGGGTAATTGATTGTTAGGTTCATCAGAAACAGAATACCTATCATTTTCTCAAATATGTTCTCTTTAAATGGTTGAAACGCTGCCAGAAAATCTAGGAACAGTTGTTGAGTATAGCATTAATTTTAGAGCAACTTCATACAGGATTGGTGATTTAGACATGACTGTTAGCAGAATTATCACTGAGCAGTTATATAAATGTAACAGTAGAAAATAACTAAATATATAGTTTCTGAAAATGCAGTCAACCATGAAGAAAGGTGCAGAATTGGAGTTCTGTAGTTCGTGTTGCAAATTTCGCTGGGATATGGTAGCAATTCCATAGAACTAAAAGATGTGGTTTGTTACTTACCTATATGGGTTTACCCTGACAACCTCTACTTTTTATTTTTTAACCCCAGAATATTAGAGGTAAAACCTTACAATGTGTCATGTTTACACTATACACTTACAAACATACTTTTTTGCAGAGTGTAATTTTGAGATCTAAATAGAAATAGGGAAATAGGGAAAGACCCATCAAATGATTTTCTATTTATTCATGAACTAGCTCATTTTACATGTTTGCTTTCTTTCTTATTGGTTCCACTCATTTGGGCTGAGTTGATATAGATATCATTTTAAGGTAGGTAGAACAATTTGGTAATAGGGTAATCCATGGACATTTTATAGGTAAAATGCAAGTTAACTTTTGTTATTGTCTCAACTTCCTTTAACTTTCTTGCTTTATTTGGAGATATAAAAAGAGAGAGAAAAAACATTTTTTCCCCACAGAGCTGTAGGAATTGGTATTATTTTATCTTTGCAAAATAATTAACCTTGTTTAGGGGAACCTGCCCATTTTAAATTGAAGCTTCTTATTTCCATTGCCATTTCTATACATTCCAGAAAATCTGTATACACTGACCCCAGAGAAATGTTTAACTTGTACATATAATCTTCCAATTAATTCTGTGAAACTCTGTACTCTATACTCTACTGTAGGCATATAGTTTGAAATAAAACTAACGTTAATATTATTTTAACTGGAATGAGTTTTATAATTGGCAGTGAATTATATATTAGTAAAATGAGGAGACTTTCCAGGAGAAGCTCCCTTGAAGTGTCTTTGTCATTAACGGATTTATAAGATTTACAGAGGGAGAAAAGTAAAGGGGAGATACCTGTGATCTGCCACAGCAACAGAAACTCCTAGTTCTCCCTATGCACTTATTTAGGTTTCATATCTACTTCTAGAAGATCAACTATCTTGTCCTGTTTGCATTTATTGTAAATGCAAATATTCCATTACCAGTTTGTAAGGAAAGAAACATGGAGTAGGAAACATGCTTTATTCAACTTTAGAAGTGAATGAATGAATGAATGAATGAATGAATGGAAAGAATGTGAAGCATTTGCCAAAGAAAGAAGAAATGCTTGCCTTGACAAGCACTTGTGATGGTGATGTCTCTGCCTAGGTGGCTGTTGCAGGCTTAGTTTTCCATGAAGCAGTTTTTCAGGATGGAGTTTATCGATCAAGGCGCTTATTAAGGACAGATCTTAGAATCGACACTTATGAATGGGATGGGGTGAAGCAGAAAATTATGACTTCTGGCACCCCCTGTAGGTAGTTCTGGAGCTAGAGTGGCATTCAGTGTTATAGACCAAGTTGGTCAGGATTTTCTTTATTTTCCTGTACTGATGAATCATGGGATATAGGCACCCTGGGGTGGGGAAAGAACTTGGGGTCAGAGGTTCTCTGAAGGGGAGGCAATTCTTTTAAAGGCTCCAGCAATTGAAAGTCATTTGCCGTCAACACTTCTTGGAGATGGAACAACAAGTCATTCATTGATGATGGGAAACTGGACAGGACATTACAGTGTCCACTATATTGGGATGGACAAGGTTATAAAACACTTTTGCAAGTCAGAAAGAAAGGTTTAAAATGAATAAAATTATGAATGATGACTATGTGACCTTTCTCAAAACACAATTATACCAAGTAGTATGCAGGTTGCATAGGACTGGAAGGAGAGATCAAAGCCATCAATTTAGGCAGCTGTTTGAGTGACATATTAACAGTCATGGGAGTGACCATGGATTGAACATGGTGTATGAACAGATTGAACAATTGGGGAGGCCAAGTCAGCAACTCTTAAGCCTACTGTAAGGGCCAGAGACTTAGTCTATATTTTGAACATATTATTCTCATTATGTTTGAAGTTATGATAATTTTATTCTGTAGAGAAAGAAAAATATTTTGAGAGATTAAAAGAGATGTCCAGTTCTTTTCTGCTGCAAAGTATGGAAGACCACGTCAGTCCAACTGTGGAGACTGGGCATTTTCTCACCATATCACATACCTCTTTGGTCAAGTGACAAGCCACAGCATATATGTCATCTTTGAAGCCTCATTTGATGAAAGAATGTTATGGAATTGCTTTGGCAAAAAGTAAAGCAAAGCAATATGCTGATTTTTAATAATGAAGAACAAGAATTTGTAAAAAGATGCAATAGTTTATCAGATTACATAATAAGCATCAAACAATAGCTAATTTATTACCTCATTATGTGTTGTTATTATACTTTGAAAACACACATTAGTTTTTATGAGAACTCTATAGAAAAGATATCATTATAATCTTTATAGATGAGAAAAATAGATTTTAGAGAATTCAAATAAATTGTTTGAGGTTAAATAACAACTCAATGGTGGAGTCGGAACTTTTAATCAGACCCTGCTGAATTCAAAGCCCATGGTCATTATAACAACGTATTATACCTTGTTAATAATTGCCCTCTCTTTTTATATCAAAGAAGACATTTGGCATTTGTTTTTTAAGGATTGGCTAGAACAGAACAGGGAAGAAGAGCATGAGGAAAAGATTAACATTAAACAGAGACAAGTTGGGGGGAGAGAAAGGGAGAGAGAAGGGAAAGTGTATGGAAATGGAAGGAGACCCTCATTGTTACACAAAATTACATATAAGAGTTTGTGAGGGGAAAGGGAAAAAAAAAACAAGGGAGAGAATTAAACGACAGTAGATGGGGTAGAGAGGGAAGATGAGAGGGAAGGGGAGGGGGGATAGTAGGGGATAGGAAAGGCAGCAGAATACAACAGTCACTAATATGGTATTATGTAAAAATGTGGATGTGTAACCGATGTGATTCTGCAACTTGTATTTGGGGCAAAAATGGGAGTTCATAACCACCTTGAATCAAATGTATGACTGATGATATGTCATGAGCTTTGTAATGTTTTGAACAACCAATAAAAAAAATAAAATAAAATAAAATTAGCTATAAAAAAAAGAATTGCCAACTAGCTGGGCACAGTGACACAGGCCTTATAATCTCAGCTACTCAGGAGGCTGAAGCAGGAGTATTATGAGGCTAGCTTGATGAACTTAGTGAGAACCTATCTAAAAAAATTTTTTTCAAAAGGACTGAGGATGTAGCTCAGAGATAGAACATTGCTGAGTTCAATTTCTAGTACTGTTTTAAAAAGAAAGAATCACTACTTAATCAACAATTGGATTATTTTGTTGCTAATTCATTTAAACTAATATTTTGTGTGGTGGGTACTGGGGGTTGAGCTCAGGGGCTCTCAACCACTGAGTCACATCCCTGGCCCTAGTTTTTATATTTTATGTAGAGACAGGGTCTCACTGAGTTGTTTAGCTTCTCACTTTTGTTGAGGATGGATTTGAACTCAGGATCCTCCTGCCTCAACTTCCCGAGCCTCTGGGATTGCAGGCATGAGCCACTGTGCCTGGCTAAACAAATTTTTAATCTATATTTTTATTTCTTGAGTATCATCAATGCCTTTGATGACACACTTTTTATTAATTCATTCTGACTTGTTATCGTTTTGTGAAGTAGGCAACTTTCAGTTGCCAAAAATTTATATAGGATGCAAATATATATATTTAAATTGTTTACATTAGGTTGTGACCTGCTGAATTTGTTCCTCTTAGGGTGGTCTAACAAAGTACTACAAAATAAGGTGGTTTAAAATAACAGAATTTTGTTTTCCAACAGTTTGGAAGTTTGGAATGAGTCTGAAATAAAGACTGCAACAGGTCCATCTAGTCTCTGAAAAGTGTAAGAGAATCCCTCCTTGCCTTTTCCTAGCTTCTGCTGGTTTGCTAGGAAAACGTGGTGTTCCTAGGCTCGAGATGTATCACTCCAACCCTCTGTCTTCACAGGGAGTATCTTCATCTTTATATAGCCATCTTCTTCTAAGGACATCAGTCATGTTGGATTAGGAGCCTACCCTATTCCAGTATAATCTCCTCTTAACTAATTAGATCTGCAACAAATGTATTGTCAAATAAAGTCACATTCTGGAGAATGGGGCACAAGAATATCAACAAGAATATCAACATATCTTTTAGGGAGATATATAATTCAACCCATAACAATTGGATACATAAAATCAACCTTTGTGGCTAAAATCTTTTAGGGCTTTTGCCATGTTTAGTTATAAAAGGTGGAAAAAACTTTGCTAGAAGCTATGTATTTCATATAAAATGCCTTAAAGTAATTAATACATGTGAAATTAATCCATATGGATTTGAGGGAAAAACCCAAATTATTCCTAATAGGCTAGAATCTCTTCTAGGATTGAAATTTTAACATATACCATTGGGTATTCTCCTGTGGGAAGCAACTGATATTACTTATGATTTTGTTATTTACAGGGGACTGCATTTTTCCTTTTTTCAATCAAGTAAGTTCTTCTAGAACACAGAGTCGAAGCTGGTAAGGTAGGCTCGGGGAATTTATTCCTACTAATATATTTTATTAAAATTACACTTTTATTATCAATACCGTAAATAAGATAGACTGGAGAGGCATTTCAGGACTACTTTTTCTTTTAGCTTTTATAATTTGGATTTCTCTTTTATATGCTTGAACTTGTTAGATGTAGATATCAAAGAATTTTAATATTTAATTTCCCCTTAGGAATACAATGGCCAAGGTTTTATGTTTATTAAATTGGTCTGAGGGCAGGCAACTCTGGAATCAGATATTATAAAGCATGATCTGTATTTAGATATTAATGAACCATGTACAAATTTTTGTCATTGCTTCATACATATGTAATATGGAAATGAGATCCTTTAATTACCAAATGCAATAATTCAGTTCCAAATTTCAGGCTTATTGACCTTTTTTGCCTATTTTGCTACTTTTCCTCTCAAAAATATTTTTTTTTTCTGGTGTCCGCCACACCACTTACTCATGTTTTACTTTTATCCATATGTTCCTACTTAGTTCTCTCTGTTGACTTTTTTCTGTTACCTGTCACCCATGCATTTGTGTATTCCAAGATGTTAACTTTTTGCCTTTCTCAAAATGTATGCACTATGAAATTCTTACCTATCTGTAGATCCTTATTGGTCAAGTCTATTTAAGGTGCTCTGATTGGCAAAAATTTTGACCACAGATGCTTGCTATATACACTCTAGATATTGATAGGCATTTTTTAAATACAAACATACTAAACACATCAACTTTAAAAACAAAATGCTTTGTTCTTAAGGAAAATTTTACTTCTTCGTCAACTGGCCTCTTTCTCCAAGTGATTTTATAAATTTTCTCATGAAACAGAGTGTAGTTCTCCATCCTTAGATTCTGGGCTTAGATAACGGGGTTATTTGCTTTGACAAAGGGATATAAAGGCAAAGACTTTTTTTTTTTTTTTTTTTTAGCATGTAGGAAATAAAATGGGCTTCTGTGGTTGGACATATTCTCTTGATTTTTTATAATTTACATGAAAATACCATAATATATTTAGCTTGATGGTTCAGAAATGTGAGATTCCTGTAGCTGAGTTTCATGGCAAATTCACAGACCTATGTTCAAATTAGAGCTACCCAGGTGAATTCAATCAAACTCAACAGGTCAAAAGAATGTGTAAATGAGCCCAGCAGACAAAACCAGAGGTGCCCAGTCAACGAGAGGGATGTTTGAGAAATAAATTTTTATTTTGATATGCCATTGATTTTTGTGGTTATTATATGGTGAATGTTATATGATGCAAAAATTATACTTCAAAAGGAGTGCTAATAAAACAAAAAAAGAACCTAAAACACATAGCATCAATTTTAGAAATGGATGGAGATGATAGAGGAGGCTTAGCTCATATGCTGTAGTCATGAAATATTTGTAAAAACGGTCATGTGATCATCTTGAAGGTTGACATAGAATTTAATTAATTTGTGAAGCTGGGTAAGGTGACTTACAGGAAGAGTGCAGAACCAGTGATGTAACTCCATTTAGTTGGATTGAATAAGGTAATAAAAGAGAGAGATGATATCAGAAGAGAACTATCCAGTCAGTAAAAGGATGAAGAAAAATTGTTTCCAAGATGTTCTGGATTGTCAGACTCTTTTTTAAAACTCTGCCTGCCTAAATCCTGCCAGTCAGTAAAATAGTATCAAATTAAGAGAGAGCCTTGGAGGAAAGACAAAGGGTCTTTAAGAAGTATCTTAGAGGCTTAGGCCAAATCAAGATGTAATCTTCCTGTGCTTTGGTAAGATGTCTGAAAGTGTTAAGGTGGACCTACTCTGTGTACTTTCAGAGGATTACTCTGTGTACTTTCAGAAGACTCTAGAAGCATGTTCCCATCAGGATACTGATGATCCAACAGTAGTCAAAAATTTGTGATTTTTATGAACACACAGTAGTTGATAAGAATAGAATATATAACAAAACCAATATATTTGTTACTTTTGTAAATGTGGTTGATGACAATAAAGCACATAACACCCTTAGGGAGTTTTGAGAGACATGGCAAAAGCACTAGGTTTAAAGGGACTGAACTTGTTTAATATCTAAAATATCTTCTGGATCCTCCAATTTTGGAGGCAAAAATTAGGCTAAGAAAACTATTTAGCTGCCCCAGAGGGCATATTATCTAAAATCCTCTTTGGACAAAGTTGATGAAAAAAGGTAATCCCCCAGGTGACTGAGACAGAAGACGTGGCTTCTATAGACTGAAAGCCACTTCCAGGAAGCAGGACTAGGGCCTAATCAAAAAGCATTCCTGGCTTCCAGAGCAAAGGGATATAGCAACACTGTGCAGCAAGAATACTGAGTTGTTAGGGACAATGGAGCAATGACTTCAATGCACTTCCCTCTCTTGGTTTCAAATGGAAGTTGTCTTGTCTCTATTCCACACTTGTTGGATAATGTATAAGGTCAACAAATGTACCCTGCCCTATTGCTTTGCCTATTTAAATTCACAGGTCTCCAGATCAAGAAGATATATGTCCATGCTTTATATAAAAACATAAAGTCTGATGCTATGACTAGATAAGACTTGGAGATTTTTGGATGAGGGATTGAATATATTTTTCATGTGAAAGAAATTTATATTATTATGGCCAAAAGAGCATCTCTCACTTTCTACTCTAAGAAAGAAGCTTAGAATTTCTTGAACTTCTCCAGGCTCTGAATAGGGCATGTTCTGTATTTCATAATATTGATTCAATCATTTTAAACTTTGTCATGGAAGGCTGATTTCCTTCAATAAGACTCAGAAGTAGGTCCAATACATGATATAGCACTGTTACTTGGGTCATAGTACTAGTTCATCTTCTACTTAATTATTACTATTATTATTATTATTATTATTATCATTATTATTATTAATCTGTGGCAGGAAAGATGCCATGGCAGACTGTGAGAGGAAAATTAGAATGCATTTCATTTGGTTTCTAGAGAAAGGCCATGTGCTGCCTGCAGCATCATTCAAAATCTTTTCTCATTTGTCTACTAATCCCTGATGTTGATGGGGTATCTACCACCAGCCATTAAGTGTCCACGCAACCAGAGATGCCCATCATCAGTGGGCTTCATAAATCAATCAAGTCAAAAGTCTAGACATGCTCAGTAGTAATCTATTGTAAGATGGTAATGATCTATCTAGGATAGGCTTAAGCAGTGTAAAAGACACAAGTAAGTTGCATTAACAGGTTCCCCAGACTCCAATAGTGATCATCCACCAGTTATGTTTCTGTTTATCCTCATCTTTTACCTGTGCCAAATGGAGGGGGTTCTCTCATAGTGAGCTAAGAGAGAATGTAAAAGCCAAGGCTGGTTCATGGATGGGTCACTTAGGTATGCTTGTGTACCTGAAAATGGACTGCTGAGGCATAGCAACCCGACACAGAGGCAGTCTGAAAGGCTGTACCAAATGAAAATCTGCAAAAAGGAAGAGCTCCATTCCATGTTCTTGGTCCTCAACATTGGGGTCCTAAGGTAGAAATGCAAACAAATTCATGGCAAATAGTTCATGGTCAGATTAGTCAGGAGCCTAGAGAATAAACTTTTGCGGGATCAGGAAAAGGAAGTTCAGGGAAGAGGCATGTGGATGAACCCATGGGAGTGGGTATGAAGTAAAGTTTTTGTATATCACTTGTTCACTTTCAGAATAGATAAATTTCAACAAGCACTAAACAAACCAGTTAGATAGAATTATACATCCAATTGACATCCATCAGCTCTAGTGATCCGTCAGTATATTAGCAAATTGGGCAAATAAATATAGAAAAGGATGAAGACTGTACATAGACCCAGCAGCTCAGGTCCACTCACCAACGTTCTCACTGCTGATTCTCATGTGCTAGAAATCAACAGTGAGTCTTGTTACTGCATTATGTCTTGGGGAGATCAATTTAGTGGCAATTGACTCTCTTCAATCCCCTCTATCCTAGAATTCCTGTTGATTGAGATTGATATGTACCCAAGGATGCATTTTCCTTTGCTGTCAACACCACATTTAAAGATTACCAGAAAGTTTGCAGCACTAACACTAAATCTTTTATGATAGCACATAGGACTAAGGACCTAATTCAGAACAAAGGAAGGGCAGCAATGGCAGAAAAACCACAAATCTACAGGTCTAACACTACCACCTAAAAATTCCCAACTGACAAAGCAATTGAATGGTAATTTTTAAAAAATATAATAATTTTTTGATTGACCACATAATTGTACATAGTTAGGGGGACATAACATGATGTTTTGATTCATGTATACGTTGACTAATGATCAAATCAGGTAATCAGCACATCCATCATTTTAAACTTTTCTTTCTGGTGAATACATTTAAAACATCTCTTCAAGCTATTTTTTTTTCCCCTAAGAGGATGTGGACAGTAGAGAGGGCAGGATATGGAGATAGGATGCTCGAGTATAATGTTAGAGCTAGGAGGAAAGAGTTTGGACGTTCTGTAACATTCTACTATCGTAGTATTAATATAGGTAAAAATGATGCTTTGACTAGTTATTTAGACATGCTCCTAAGGCATCATTTGAGATGATACCTTAGGCAGAAAGGTTGCTTTCCTTCAGGATGTTTTAAAGAAGTGAACGCTGTTAAACTAACTCCTGGGATCAAGAACCAAAGGGTGAAATTGTAGATCAACAGTCTCTAAAGAACTCCTAGAAATCAATAAGAAAAAAGCCAGAAATGCCCTTTGAAAAAGCAGGAAAGGTTTTATTTCTGAAATTTAGTAAAAGTGAAGTTTCCTTTTCCGTAGCATGATGGGCTGAATCTAAAATGGCTCCCAATGATCCCTCTCTACTGATATTCATGACTTTGTGTAACACTTTCCCCTTATGTGAAGGCATTTTTTTTTGTAGGTAGAATATGGCAAAAATATTAGAATGTCACTTCCAACATCAAAGAAGATAAGGACTGTTTACTTGTTCCTATCCATTCTGTATTGCCCCTTATCTTACCATGAAAGAAGCCAGATGCTATATTGTGAGTGGCATTATATAGAGGCCCACTTGGCAAGGAACCAAAGCAGATCTCCTTCAAAAGCTCATGAAAAACTAAATCCTGATGAAAATAATTTTGGTGGATTTACCCCAAGTCAAGTCTTAAAATGACACTATAGTTATGACTGACACCTTAATTAGGCCTTGGGAGAGACTGCAAGCCAGAAGACTCAATTGAGTCATGCTCAGGCTCTTGACCAATAGAAATTGTGTGACAAAAGTGTTGTTGTAAGCCAATAAGTATTCACATATTTTATGTAAAACTAAATAAATATATGTAAAAATCATCTTTTTATATTCCATGTGCATTTTTAAGATTTAGAAATTAAAAATACCACAAACTTTATTTAATGTTTTTTTTTTGCCATATTCTACTTACAAAAAAAATTCATATAAGCCAAACTTGACAGATTCTAATTATAATTTGATTTCCAAACATGTTGTCTTTTTTAGACTTTGACAAAGCTTGGTTTTCCAATTCCAAGAATGGAACTGAAGTTTGGTTGGAACTTGGATTCCTCAGTTCATCATTTCTATGCTTTAATTCTGACAGTGCTAAAAAGTGTTGGGATTGATTTTATGTGAATAAAGAAAACCAGAAAACCATGAGTAATAGAAGGGAAATGATTGTACCATCATTCTTCTAAATTTTTACCCTTTGTGTTCTTTTCTGTGCTTCGTCTAGTTCTAGAATTTTCAGGCTGTGTATGTGTGACAGAGTAGTTCTAAATGTACCCAAAATACTTTACTGGCTTTATTCCCCTTGAAATCATCAATCCTACAAGTAATGAGACCTGTATGTCTGAACTGGTTGATGACAATATTAAGCCTGAGAAAGCACCCTTTTGTTCAGAGTCACAATAATTAAGAATATGTTGTGTATATTTGCAAGATGTGTGATACACAGCCTAATGTTAAATACACTGAAATGCTCATGAGTTTTGACTTTGTCTGTTTTTGCATGATGCTCATGAGGAGGAAATTTTGCAGTACAATTTCTATGACATTCTATTTCCTGATGTTCTTACATTTTTCCATCTCAAGAGTTCTTGGAGGGCTTCTTTTCCTCCACTTACATATATCTCATAATGTTTACATTAAATTTTATCCTTTTTTTATTCTTTGAAAACATGGACTGGGTGATTACTATGATTTAAATATGAAGTGTCCCCCAAGAGCTTATGTGTGAGATAATACAAGAATGTTCAGAGGCAAAATGATTAGATTATGATAGTCATAACCTAATCAGTGGATTAATCCACAGATATGAATTAACTGAATGGTAACTATAGCTTCCAGAAGTAAATCATTGGGGGTGTGCTTTTGGGGTTTGTATTTTGTCCCTGGCTAGTGGAACTCTCTCTGCTTTCTGATTGTTATGTCCTGGGCTGCTTTTCTCTGCCTTCCCTTTCACCATGATGCTTTGCCTCACTTTGGGCCCAGAACAATGGATTGGGCCCAGAACTACGGAATAAGCACTGTATGGACTGAGACCTGAGACTCAAAGAACTTTTCCTCCTCAACATTGTTCTTGTTAGGTCTTTTGGTTACAGAGACAAAAAAGCAAACGAAAACAATGATCATACATACAGTTCAATAACATCTCTCTGGTTAGTACAGTTTCCAGAAGCTTTGGTTTAGACTAGCCTCTCCATATGTAGGTCTGGTGATACTAAGTTAAGGCATTTGACACTTAGGACAGGGTTCTGTGTGTGGCCTTTGAGAAGGTTGTGTGACTGTATGAAAAGGAAGTCTCCTGGACACCAACTTCTGTACTTCTGGGATACTCTGGCCATGGTGAGCTTTCCATTTGCATTTAAATGGAGACCCTTCCCACTGGTGTCTCCCTTTCCAACTTTGTGGCTTGTCCCATTTTTCTGATGGTGGAGGAGGCTGAGGATTAAAGAAGGGGATCAAAACAAGAAAAGGTAAAAAACAGCGGTCTGTGTCAGGAAACCAATTCCACTTAGGTTTGGAAGGTAAAGCTTGAAGAGATTTTCAGATGTAACAAGATTACAGACAAGACCTTCACAGGACACTTACCCAAAACCTGTGGGTAGAAAGAAGCTGCCCAAAGGGTGATGCTGGGAAGTTCACTTTAGATCATGACTTATATTCCTACTTGCCATGGTTTGAATGTATCCCCCCAAAACCATATTATGAAACTTGAAGAAAGCCCTCTTCAGATGTGACTGACCACTTCACTATAAGTTGGACTTTCCAACCTGCAGAACTATATGCTTTGTTTTCTTTATGAATTACATAGGCTGTGAAATTTTGTTGTAGAAACACAAAATGAGCTAATACATTACCCAAAATTTGTATCTAGTTTATCCATACAACCATATATGTACAGTGCTACTGGATCCTTTGAAATTACTGTTCCACAAGCATCAAACTCTCAGCTTTCCAAAATTTATGTGTCCCAAACTGACTCATTCTTCCAAAATCTCTTCTGCTTTTTTGATTCCATATATCAACTAAAGATACCAGTCAAGACTTGGGTGTCAATCTCTTTACTTTTCTCTATTTCTATGTAATTTTAGGTCTCACTTTTTAACCCACCATTTCAATAATCTAAGAGATGTGCTAGTCCCAACTTCTACCTTGCAATGATATTCACAACATCATTCTCCAAATCATAAAGGAACTTGTATTTTTCTTGCATAAAATCTCTTAAATTACTCTCCACTACTTGCATGATGAAATGCAAGCTCTTTCTGTCTATCTAACCCCAATCATGCTCTTAACTCATGTTCCAGTAGCATTAAACACTTAGAGTTTTCTGGAGATGTTATTTGGATAAATATCTCATGCTTTCGAGTAAGCTGTTTTTCAGTGCATGGGATACCGTATCCTTTAGGTCAGTATGTCAAGCTCATATCCATCCCTCAGTACCTACATCAAATTTCTTCTGTCCTCTCTGAAGCCTTGATACCTGCCTTTATTTGGCTACTGTGTATTGCAATCCTTCTTTTATAGCACAAGTAGCACTTTAATTGTTTGATTAGATATTATCTACTCTACCAGAACTACAATTCTCAACATATATGATTAATTTTTGCATTGCCAGTGCCAAACATAGTACCTAAGATATGGTAGAGGGCTAACATTTTTATTAAATAAGTAAATAGACAGATGTGCAGAACAAATTATTAAATCTCATAGACAATGTTATTTAAAAATTATGGGCAATAATGACCTTATATTCTCTCTATCTCAAATATAACTGTGTTTTTTAGCCAGGTGTGGTGGCACACACCTGTAATCCCAGTGGCTTGGGAGGCCGAGGCAGGAGGATTGGGAGTTCAGACCAGCCTCAGCAAAAGCCAGATGCTAAGCAACTCAATGAGACCCTCTCTTTAAATAAAATACAAAATAGGGCTGGGGATGTGGCTCAGTAGTTGAGTACCCGCCAAAATATGTATAGTTCCTATTTCCTTTGCTTATTATAGATGTCTTCCATTGCATAATATGAGAATTACGAGTCAACAGAATACTCTGAAAAATAGCCATGTTGTTGACTTGGAATCAGAAGGAACTACAAAAACAAACAAACAAACAAAGAGTCTGCAATATATTTGGACATCTAGATGCTCTTTGTCTACTTGTTTCCAGGGTCTGTTATTTGACAAACAGTCATTGGGCATCTACTATCTTCTGGGTATTAGTTGATGATGAGATTAATGCAACTTCTTTGAATTCAGTGGTTCAAGATTCTGGTTATAAAGTAGATTTGTGATCCACAATCTTGAATTTTTTATAAATTCTTACCATCCAAGTATTCTCAGAAACAAATGTAGCAGAAGAAAATGGGGGGAAAAAGTTATAGTTCAGCAATAGAAACAAAAAGTATACTACCACACTGAATGTTTTAAAACTTCATCCAGCTCTTATAGGCATTATTGATTTTTGCATAAGTTTGTGTAGAATTCAGAATCTGGATTATGTGTGCCTTAACATGTTCCAAAGTGCCCTAGAATTGTAATTTGAGTTCTAAGGAAATAGAAAGTCCTCCCTGAGTTTCCACAATGCTATGCACTTGGCATGCATTATCCTGGGTTATATCTTCTGTTGCAGATGCAAAAGCAAATAGAATATTTATTTCTTATTTTCAATGATTGCTATGGCTTGTTTGGAAAGAAAAATAGGTTTACAAAAATTTCTGATTTCTGATGTTGTACCATTTTGGAAACAGTCTAATTACTTTATTGCATCCACAACATGATTTACTATTTAATCAGTTGTAGTCATCATATTCTAACTATATTTAAAGAATATTCTGCAGTTTTCAAAACACTATTCAAATAATCACCAAACTTACTTCTGCTTACAAATTGTAATGTAAATGGCAAATTGCTCTTCTTAACCAGAACTTTTTGACGAGTCATTCATTAAAATTAAAAATTTTATTTTTGAGTACTGAGTTCAACAGGATGAAAGTGATATAAATTAAAGAATGGTAAAACTGTTGTAATGATCTGAATTTGAAGTAATTATTTCTGCTCTTTAAATATAAAATTAAAAATGTGCTCCTTTCTCTCCTGTATGATGAGAGACAGATGGCAAAGGAGCTTTCTCAAAACCTCTCTTGCAGTCTTGATGCTCCAGGGTAGCATTATAGTCCCTGAGCCTTCTAGCTTCACAATGTCAGCTCTGATATTCCTCTGGATACCCCAGAGATGTGCAGCAAAGTAACAGAAGGGATGCTCAGTTCTGTCTCCCCATCTAGGAGATTGCCTGCAAGGTCTTGTTCTGACCTCTAAGGAAATCGGGGCATAGTAGAAAGAATGCTCCTTCACTCTTTGGCCCTATGAAAATTTTGCCTCTATGGATTTATTACTTCTTGCTTTCCAAATTGGTCCTGGACACAAGATATAATCATAAAATTCCATTCCAACCTAAATGGAAATTTCTGGCATGTAATCAGAAGAACTATAATAGCAAATATTAAAAATTGAGCAAAGTGAAAATCTTACAAGATGAGATACATATGAGGTTTATATGTGAGCACAATTTCTATGCTAATAAAGCTCAATAAATATTTGTTAAAGAAATGAATTTTTCCTTTCTTTATTTCTTTTCTGAAGCTTGGCAAGTTTAGCCCTTGCAGTTCATTATCCAAAGTTCCAATTTTTTCATAGTTACTAACTTGAAGGTTTTGAAATAGAGACTAGGTGGTTGAGTCTAAGGCCTTACATTTGGGATAGTGGATTCCCCCAGGGTAGCAGTCTGTCAAGGAAACTTTTATGCAACACACAGTCTGCATTCTTCTTCCAGGACTTGAGGGGAATGAGGCTCTTGAGACTCTGAATAAGCTGATCTAATGCTCCGTGGTGATGAGCAGACAATGGTGAAATTCCAAATGCATAGTTTCCATGTTGCTATTGAGACGGAGGCATTACCTTTCAGAGATTTCTTCGGGTTTCATTACATTCTGGGGATGAAGTTTGGGAATATTTCTTTACCAGTATAGGGTATCAGAGCAGTGTAGTATTGCAGTGCTAGCAAGAAAGGCTTTCCTACCTTTGAATTTTTTTTCAAGTTAGTAAGAAGCATTTATCTTTCATTTCACTAAGTTTATTTAGAAAGAATTTTGCCTCCATTTCCTGCTTTTGTGCATGAGCTGCCCAATTTCCTTAAATCTTCACACTCCTGTTCAAATTTTCACACTCCCGTTCAAATTTGGGAACAACAATTTTTCTTCATTAACTTCCCTAAAATTTGCACTTGTTTTGCCTCTATTCCAAAGGAAAGAAAAAGTTGACCAAAGCATATATCCTGAAATCAATTGCTTTCTGAAAACTGGAGCTGACAATGAATTCTCTGCAGATTTAGGACTTTCCATAAAGCCATAGTGAAGACATAAGCATGGTGGCTCTTGTTAAATTCCTAAGCGGAGATGCTACACCTGTGCTCAAGACATCCACGTCCTCAGCACATGGCTGAAGCTCAAAGTGGAGTTTGTTCATCAAAACAAGTTTGACTCCACAAAAGCTAGAATTTGACCTAGCCCACTTAGCCACATTCATAGTGAAATGATAGTCCCACAAATAGACAAAGAACTTAGCTACCACATGGTCCTAGAATGTGTGGGAGTAGAAAATGTAAATTAGTTTTGATCATATATTATAGAAATATCACTTTGGTGACCTACAACGAATGCTTTTCTTTTAAATTCATTCCATAGCTTAAAATTAAATAGTCTCTTACTACTGTACTCTACATTAGATTTCTAAGCATTTATGCAGAATCCTAGCCTAGGATTAAAACATCAACCATGACTTTGCTGTAGAACCCTTTGCTCTGAGCATATTTCCTGTGCTTTTATATTCTGTCACCATTGGTATGCCCTCTGATAGGTATGATGTTTGCTTTCTCCTGCTTTTTCACCCACATAAAGTCCATGGAGACTTATTGAATGACTGATTGAATTTCACCTAGATTTTTGACATCTGGTGTATTGTATACATTTTCTATGTTTATTTTGTTGATACTGCAAGATCAAGATAATTTTTTTTACTTTAAAAAAATAGTTTCCAAATTGAATCTTCAAAAATGCATATTAACTGTATTATTTAGTGATTCTTTTAAAGGTAAATCATCTAAATAAATCATTTGCCACATATTGCAATCCAATGAATTGCGAAAGATTATGCTAAGTGAAGCTAGCCAATCAATGTTAGAGTCTGTAAACAAGTCAAAATAACACCTGGCATTTTGCCAGGGGAATGTTAGAGTTCCTAAACAAGTCTGGATGGTGCCTGGCAAAATGCCAGGGGGAGTGGTTTGAGAAGTAACAAAAGCGAGCCGTTAAGTGTGGAGATTCCTTATTGGTTGACTGATGTATCTAGTTTATGCTAATTAGATAAGCTGTGTGGAATGTATAAATACTGCTCCTGTCCTGCAATAAATGGCTCCCTCTCCTGCTGTATCAATCTACACAAGTTGTTCGTCACCCCCAGGTTATTTTGCACAGCCAGCGGGGCTGCGGCAAATCCCTAAAACACAAATGCCAAAAGTCTTCTTTGATATAATGAGAGCAACTAAGAACAGAGCAGGGAGGAAAAGCAGGAGGAAATGATTAGCATTAAACAGAGACATGAGGTGGGAGGGAAAGGGAGAGAAAAGGGAAATTGCATGGAAATGGAAGGAGACCCTCATTGTTATACAAAATTACATATAAGAGGTTGTGAGGGGAATGGGAAAATAAACAAGGAGAGAAATGAATTACAGTAGATGGGGTAGAGAGAGAAGATGGGAGGGGAGGGGAGGGGGGATGGTAGAGGATAGGAAAGGTAGCAGAATACAACAGTTACTAATATGGCATTATGTAAAAATGTGGATGTGTAACCGATGTGATTCTGCAATCTGTATTTGGGGTAAAAATGGGAGTTCATAACCCACTTGAATCTAATGTATGAAATATGATATGTCAAGAGCTTTGTAATGTTTTGAACAACCAATAAAAAAAGCAATAAATTGCGAAATATGTGGCAAATAATTTGCCAGTATTTCTTTTCCAAAATTTTTGTAATTGTAGACTCAATAATGAAGCTTATTTGTTAATCTCTCATTTATGCCCAGTCTTAGTCACCATATGTACTGGAATCACTGTAAAAATTTTAACTATTTCAGTGAGCAAACTGAATAAATGGGTAATATATACAGGACTTTAAGGTAATATGAAGTCAGTAAAGTGAGGAAAAAATTGAAGTTTGAGTTTTCCTAAAATTGGTTTCTTGGCAAAGAAATTTTAAGTGCATAAATAATGTCAGCTAAGAAAATAGCTTGCCAGTTGCACATAAATTTATCCATTTATTTTCTGAAATACTCTCAAATTTTTTCCACTAAATATGTCTACCAAATCAGAATTTAGATTCTATGAGATTTTCGTATCCTATATATTTCTTAAATTTTAAATTTGGAGCAATTGTTTAAACTTCTATTTTTAAAAGGATAATGGAAAATAAAAGTGAAATTATAAAAACATGCTTTTTTTCTAATTTGTTCTACTAATTAAAAAAAAATCTAAAAACTAAGTCATGTCAGACTGATACAGATCTTAAAGGTCATTGTTCTGTGTCATTTAAAAGAAAGAAACATGTTTCTTTGAGAAGCAAAAATGTGAAATGCTCTTTGCTTCTTAAATAAGAATAGATTAGAGGATGATTTGCACAGGGAATCTAAAAGAATGGCCATTACAACATTGATGAGAAGGTACAGGTGCTCCCTATGAAATTCTCATACTGAAAATCCACATTCCTAAGCATTTAGGCTGTGAAACTATATACCAGGAATGAAATGTTGGCTGACACTACATATGAATTAGCTATTATTTTTTATAAGTGGGCATATTAGAGAAAAATCTATGCTCACATACTCAAATATTTGATATGAATATATATATATATATATATATATATATATAATTATTGATAAAAAAGAAATATCTTAAGCAGAATACTTAAAAAATTTGCTAACAGGGTAACCAATTCTATGAGGAAGATAGAATGAATATAAACACAAAATCTATAAGTAATTTACAAACCTATCATTTCCCAGTTACTGACAGTGGGCAAGTTATTTACCTTTTCAGTATCCTAATCTTCACTGAAAAATTCCCATCAGAGTTTTTACTTGTAGTTGTCCCAAATATTGAAATAATTTAAAATTGTGTTTGAAACCGCTCAGAAAATATGAGTTAGTATTAATATTCTTTAATTATGCTTCTTTGTTAGGAAAATTCCGTTTGATCCTAGAGTATTAGTATAATTACTGCATCAATGACTAAGGGGTATTCCCTCTTCCCAAAAGATCGTAATCCACTCCTTTCAAAACTATTGACATTTACTGAGCTTTTTTCTCAGTTTTTTTTCTATGATAGACTTTTTAGATATGTTTCTCTGTGTATGTGTATAAAATTCTGTATATATATATATATATATATATATATATATATATGAGAGAGAGAGAGAGAGAGAATTGATCATTTTGTTATTGTTATTATTTTTGGAAAAAATGCCCCTTTATATCAATTGCTTATAGTTAGTTAATGGAACCACAAATTATGTTTCCTTAAGTCTTTGAGAATAAAAATTCAAATTCTGCTCTGAAGGAACAAAAGAACATCAATGTGAAAGCAAAAACTTTTCATTTAAAATGTGATCTATTTGGATACTATTGAATGTTTTACCCTTATTTTATTGTTCCAATCTGTGTAACCTTAAAGAAAGTATACTTAAATGAGAGAATAACAACAGTAAGGTAAAAAGATTTGAAATGCCATATGTTCATTACCATTAATTTTTAAATGTTCATGAAGCTCTAATTAACATGAAAAAATCTAAGTTTTATATACTTTTTTACTAGGTAGATTACTTCGTTAGCTTGCTAGAAGCTATGAAATAATTCAGAGAAGAATCTAAACTTTAGGGAAGATGCTATCTAGCTTGATTCTTTATAGTAAAAATAGTGTACTTTAATCTTTAACAGCATTGTGGGAAGTACTGGGAAAATAAAATTAAATAAGAAAAATCTCCCAACTCAAAATCTCTTCACAAGTTTTCAAGTCAGAAAGAAATCTCATTGTTGTATACAGCCAAGTAGACACAACCCATCACATATGCATTCACAAGTTAAAAGATAACTAGTTCTCAAGTAAGAGCATTTGACAGTATCATTTACTATACATGGTCTATTCTAGATTCACCTGTAATTAGGGTGACTATCTGCATTAGTTAACTGATTTCATACAAAGCAAAAACACACTTCTCACATCTTTATGACAGTAAGGAGTATTGCAAGTTGGAACTTTGTGCCCAAAGTGATTGGTTCCTACCCTCACACAGAAACTGAGAGACAGGATTCTATGCTATTTCCCTTCATGTTTACCTTTTAGTGCCATGGTTCCTCAATTCTTGAGAAAGATCTTTGGTCTTTCAAATGCCAAGTTTAAAATTTAGCTTTTCGAGGGATTGACATATGTTTCAAAGAGATAAAGTAAGAAAGTTTTCTAAAGTGCAAGCTCTAAGAAAGGGAAGAGGCATCTCTTATTTTGTGCAGGGAGAATTGAGCTTCTTAGTTGAAATTTATGTTTGCTCTTACATAAATAGAGTCCAAATTGACTCTGATTTTACAGGAATGGGGTAGGGAATAAGTGTGAATATAAGAAACTACCTTAATTTATACTAGGGATTTCACATTCTCTTAGACCCAAACCATAAGCAATGTAGCATTTCTATGACTTAGGAACTGTACTTGGTTTACCATTAGCAAAAATAAATCACAAAAGCTCAGTTGTGGTGTAGATTATAATAGGTAAGATATTTTTGAATTATAAAAAGAAAATCTTGAAATTCTCTATCCTAGGGAAAAAAAGATTAAATAATAAAATATGGATTTTCTAGCATGGGCAGAATTTTTCTTCAAAGTTACTTATCTATTTTTCCCTCATTTATTCAGAACACACTATTAGCAGGCAAAATAGGTTGAAGGAACAAGAATTATATTAGAGTTGGGCCAAGTGTTCAGTTTCAAATTTCATTAGACTCTTCCCACTCAATTATATTTTATTTATTCTTCAATGAGCTCAGGTGTTATTTCCATAATCAAGTTTCAATAAATGTTTCTCAGACTGAGCTGCTCTTTCCTTCATGACTCAATTTGTGGGTATTTATGATAGGTGGTGTATAATCACTTAACAATTCTTGCTAATTGAAACTCGGTCATTGGAGTTGAATAAGGTGAGGAAGGAAGGAAGACGTTGAAACTACGGGTTGTAGTTACAGCCTAACTTTGCCAAGAACCTATTGTGAAGACTAAATGAAATTACATGAAAAACACAGTATAAACCATCAAGCAAAAAAAAAAAAAAGGTCTGAATGAAAATGAAGGAATGCTTTTAGGTTAAAAACATTTTCAAAACCTTTCCAAGTCCTAACATTTCATGTTCTACTGATTGCAGAATTTTCTTCATTTTATTTCCATAGTCTTTTTCACTTGGTGCTATTTTAGGTGTGTGCGCCTCAGTTTCATTTGTTGGGTTTTAAAATTTTATACTTCATGGATGCTAGCCCTTGTGAATGGAACCAGCTCAACTGGTGTACACTGATGTCTCTGAAATCTATTTGAAATTTGAAATGGGCTTAGACATTTTGTATGAGAAAAAAAGTGAAAGCATGACATTTCCTTGGTTGTAAAAATATATTTGACATGGAATTGCTAAAATCCATCATTCTTCAGAGGTTTTTCTTTAATTAGAGCAATTGTGGAAACTCTTGATTTGACCTGGTGGAGAATCAATGCTATGTTTGGAAATGCAATATTGCTTACTAAAACATTTTTTTTTCTGTGAAAGTTGAAAGCAGTAGAACACTAGAGGATGCCAACATTACTTTTAATGATAGAGAAAATGAGGATTTTCCAACCACAGAGCATTCTCTTAAACATTGGGCACATACTTCAATTTACCAAGCCAATAGAATCCTAGAGGTGCCAGTGTATCCTGAATGACAGCAAGATCAACAAAGCACACTTTCAATAAGTGTTAATAATTTTTTATACCATAAATTTTATTTTTAACCCAGTTTTTCCAGGAATATCAGGCACAGGAATAAAATATAGGAGTATGACCTCTTATGCATATTTAAATGAAGAATATTCAGTCTGATAAAATATTAAAAAGTTGTTTACAAACAGCAAAAACACTCAAGTTCTTTCATGTTACCTCATAAAAACAAACCATGAGTGTCTTAAAAGAGGGTGTTAAGTGGAAAACTCCCCTGATTTACCCTAGTACCAAAAAAAATACTAATATTTTTCCATTTTTGGAAAGGTTATCTCTATTTTACTACCACAATATTACTTTTAGCACACCTATGAGTCCTATGAGCCCCATTATTAGCATTTTTGTGCCTGAGTTAGATTCAAGGGTATGAGAGTGTTTTTTAAAGTTCAAATTAAAGTAATCATATTGAATAGTAAATAGAAGAAAATTATCAATAAGAGAAGAAAATTTGTTACATAGTTAAATCTATTAGGTTAAGATCGTGCTAATTAAGAGGTGAAGTAATGGAATAAAAAAAAGTTGGAAAGCAAGGTGTCCAGTGTTCGCACTTACATGTAGTTGATTAAAAAAATGCCATCATTTTAATTTTAATGTTGTGGGCACATTTTGAGAACATGTGAGAATCAGATGGATCTGGGAAAATGGAGGGGACTGGAAGTCTGGTTGCTGCCAGTGTGGCAGCTGTGTGAGGAATGAGAAGTCTCTGAGGGAAATTCAGTCAGCCACAGGGAAGAAGACATGAGCTTTGGATATGTTTTTCTAAGGAGAATAAACCTTTCAAGTACATCCTTTTTGGTATTATAGAATTGTTTGACCCCAAACCGGTACCATGGGGCCAAAAACAACACTACCACGAGACCCTTTAATAAAGCAGAGCAAGAAAGCAGAAAACAAATGGGTTACTCCCCCTATCCCTGCCACACACCTACTTGCTGCTGGTGGCTGAAACCACAGGCTCCTTGATAGTACACTGGGAAGCCTTGCAGTCCCCAGAAGAGGGCAGCAGGGTTCTAGACCTCAAGGTGCATTGCTCAACTGTGTGTGAAGACTCGTAGACATACTCAGAAAACTTCAGTATGAGGATGATGACCTTTTGTCAGTGACATAAAGCCAATGATTGAGGAGAAAAGTGGACGTATTTCTCTTACAATGATCCCATTTATATGCACAGGTAAGAAGAAACTCAGGAAGGGATCTCCAATGAATGATTTAAAGTCCATGTCTTCAAAGAGGGGAGTTTAAAGAGATTCTGATGATTGACACTTTGGTCATTTGCATTAATAACCCAGAACTTGGGCACTGGAGAAAACTGATGGAGGAGGCCTTGACAAAAGTTTTGGATACAGTAAGTGAGGTCTATCTGCATAGGCTCCTGGGTCAGGGAACAAACACTTAACACATAACACAATATTGGTGTTAGCAAAACCACAGAGAGTCTTGCTCATCATAGTGAGCCTCATTCTTTGGGGTCTGTTTTGAGTAAGCTGTGAATGAGGAAGTTTGCAGCTTGAAGTTGAACTATAACCGATGCCCCAATGCCAATCAATGCCAATTTAATAATGAAGACACGGATTTGAGAAAAAGGAAAAAGAAGATTTGTTGCTTTGCTAGCAAAGAAGAAACACAGAGGAAAAATACCCTGTCCCAAAGGCTGTGATTTTTTCCTGATCAGGAGGGACAGAGTTTAAAAAAACAAAAAACAAAAAAACTTCAAGGGTTAAATTCCAGGTGTGCTCTGGTAGGGGCCCCTGGGTGCCCTCCTGACTTGTTAGGATTCACTTGTTAATTTGGGAGATATTCACTTCCCAGATCCTCAGCAGGCATCTCCTTGCTGCTGTGGGTGTGTTCAAGGGCAATTAACTAGGGGAAGAAAAAATAACACAGGTCTCCCTAATCTTGCTAGGGAGGGAGAGAGGGAAGAGAGAGAAAAAAATCTTACAGCAATGAGGGCTATATTCAGAAGGTGAAGGTACTGTTGTTACAGAACTTCAGGTTCACAAAAGGACTTCTGAAAGTATTGATGGCACTGATTGGTGGGGTTAGGAGAGCAAATGTAGCAGCAGATTGCTTCTTGTGAGAGGGAGGCTTAGAGCAGCCTTCTAAACTTATGTGATGAATTTGGTTCTATTGTGATCCTAGGTTTATATTGATAAAATACCTAAAGGAAACATTCATCAAACTTTAATATGTACCTAGCAATCTGCTATGTACTTTGTATGCACCATCTCTAATTCTCACAATTGCCTTATAAGTATTGTTGCTGCTATGATTTGAATGTGTCCTCAGAAAAGCACGTATTGTAACAACATTAAGAGGCGGGACCTTTAAGAAGTGGTTAGGCCAGGAAGAATCTGCCCTTGTAAAAGGATTAATGCTCTTGACACAGAATCCCTTTGAAGTGAAAGGCATCTTCCTGATAACTGCTTTTCTGCAATCTTGTATTTCCTCATGCTGAGGACAGACTCCAAGGAAATGAAGTAGGACATATTCTCTAAGTATAAGCCTGGGAGAAATCTACATAGGTGTTTACTGGCTTTTGTTTCTGTAAGTTGTAACAGCTTCTGTGGGAACAGCAATGGAGCAATCTGGCAGCTTCTCCCCAGTTGGAACAAGCTGCATATAATTCATTTTTTCCTTTTTCATTGTTTGTCTATTTCTTGAAGTGGGTGGGGCTGAATTTGATCAGCCAGGATCCAGGCAGGCTCCCCAGCTGAGCTGCTAGTAACATTAGTGTGGAAATGAATTCTTTAAAAGTGAAGAGGGCAGGCCTTTATGCTCTCTCCCTCTCTCACCCTTCTGTCTTTCTCTCTAAGGGATCCTTACAGGGCTTTCTGAGAAACTGAGGCAGTGCAAACACCTGACCTTCAAACCCTGATTCTTGGAATCAAGTCAGAAAGATTTCAGACATGTCACTCAGAGTCACAGTAATGAATTTAATTGAAGGGATAGGAAAAATAAAGGGGGGGGGGAACACTCTCAAAGGAAAGAGTGGGTTCTCTCATAGAGGAGAGGAACAACATGACTCTCCTTGCTCTCCATTTTCATTGGGGATCCCAGAGACGTCTCCAGAGAGTCCTGCCCAGGTCCACCTCTTGACTGACAGCAAGATGACATGAGACTTTTAAGTCTCCACTGCCATGACAACTCTATGTCACCTGGCCCATGCTGACCAGTTCTAATTGGATTTCTTAATCATTTTTACAGGTTTTACTGTGAGGAGAAATGTTCCTTATTTTCAGGAATCTGGTCTGTAAAAAGGGTCACAAAAAACTTTCCTTTTAAAGTAACTTGGGTTCCTCTTATCAATGTTATTTCCTGCCTGCATTTCTCCTGCAGATAAAAGGTAGTTTGCTGAAGAATGTGATATATCCTGTCCATTTAGGCCAGGCAGAGCTGCAGGTAAATTGCTTCTTGGAAAAGAAAGCATGTGGGGGTCAGCACAGTGGGCCCATTTTCTAGGATTATTCGCTTAACCTTGTGTTCCCACCATTCATCTCTGTCTGTCCCCTAAGAGGATGAAGCTACATGAAGGCCCTTGCCAAGTACTGGCCCCTTATTCTTGGACTTTTCAGTCTCTGAATTCATGAGTCAATAAGTTTTGACCATTATAAACTATCCGATGTGGTATTCTGGTGTATGTTTATGTAAGGACTAAAATATGTTTCTGAAGTTTCTTGGTCATAAATGTATCCATTTTCTTTCTAGAGAGTTAAAACTCTTTATGAAATTGGATAATTCTTAATAACCTGTAGAAATGGCACACAATGCATATTGCATTATAACAAGTATTTAAAATAAAAAAATTGTAAATAGTAATTTTCTCATTTCTTTTTTTGGGGTTTTATTTTTGAATCTGGTGTCCTTCCAGAGCTAATTGCCCATTATTAAAGAAAGAAAAAAAAATGTATGGGAGACCTGAGAGAAAGAAGTTGATTTTATTCTGATATCCTTTTCAGCAATAGGAAAGGGAACAAAGATCAAGTCTGGATACTAAGTTCAGCAGAAAAACAAAACAAAACAAAAACAGGAAGATTTCAAGATCTGTCATAAGTTGTGGGAAAGTATCAGAGGACATTGGAAGGAGGTTGATAAGTGGCATTTGAGAAGCACATTGAGTCACTGGTAGTGTGCAATGTGTGTCTCTGTAGGCGGTGTTTGCTAATTGATGCCCATTCAAATTAGTCTCCCACTCTCTCTCAGAGGCTGAGAGAAAGTGGTGGTGCTATATCTATTGTTAGCTGCATTTCAAAGAGTTGGTTTCCTTGTCCTCAAGAGAGATTTCCTGGGTAAGACTGGTAGGAGGCTTGAAAAAGATTTACAGATAGCTCAAAGGGTCAGAGAGAGAAACTTAACAACTATAAGTTTCCTAAAGTAAAATGTGCTAAGAAAAGTGATGTCGGCGACCTACAGTTGGAAGAAAACTGTTTGAAGTTCAGTCAAGCTGAGGGACACAGGACCAGCTTGCTTGGTCACTCACTCTGTTGGGATTATCTGCAGGCATTCTCAGGAGTATCCTTAGTAGTTTTGTTGACTCCCAGTGTCATGTCAGCCAGTCACTAGAAGTTCCTTGTCCAGGCTGTTTTCTAGTTGACAGCCTTCCTACAAATCAAGACAAAGAGAATTTGAGACTCAAGATTTATCTTTGCTGATTTTTATCAATCTCTGTACTTTGTGCTACATTTAACCCAGCCACGGTTGGCTGTTCTGGAGGCTGCCTCTATTTTTACCTTGATGCCAACATTGAAATAACATTTTTTATCACATTAAAAACAGCCAGTTTTGCAAAGTGCTAGTGAATAATGTAAATTTTACTAAAGATTTCTGAGGGGGAATAAAGGCGGAGAATTTAGGTCACATGAAAAATAGAGTTCTAGTATCCCTCAAATTCTAAAAAAAAAAAGCTCTCTAATTCTTTATCTCTTTTGAACTAGTTGTGAACACCTGTCCTCCTGATTAAAAAATAAATAAATAAAATAAAATGATGAAGAAGAAGTATTCTTCCAGTTTCCTCAGAAACAACCCTAGGCCAAGAGGCAGAGGCTGTCTCTGAAAGCGTCTATCAAAATTCGCCTCCATTGTGTATAGACCACAGTTTGGTGCTGGCACTATTTTTTTGTATGTGGTAGGGTTCTACTAGTATATCACTAAAACTCCAAATTTATCACTGGGTATTCTCCACAATGGAGGCGAATTTTGATAGACACTTTCAGAGACAGCCTCTGCCTCTTGGCCTAGGGTTGTTTCTGAGGAAACTGGAAGAATACTTCTTCTTCATCATTTTATTTTATTTATTTATTTTTTAATCAGGAGGACAGGTGTTCACAACTAGTTCAAAAGAGATAAAGAATTAGAGGGCTTTTTTTTTTTAGAATTTGAGGGATACTAGAACTCTATTTTTCATGTGACCTAAATTCTCCACCTTTATTCCCTCAGAAATCTTTAGTAAAATTTACATTATTCACTAGCACTTTGCAAAACTGGCTGTTTTTAAAAAATGACAAAATCATGGATTTTGCAGGGAAATGGATGGCATTAGAGCAGATTATGCTAAGTGAAGCTAGCCAATCCTTAAAAAACAAATGCCAAATGTCTTCTTTGATATAAAGAGAGCAACTAAGATCAGAACAGGGAAGAAGAGCATGAGGAAAAGATTAACATTAAACAGAGACGAGTGGGGGGAGAGAAAGGGAGAGAGAAGGGAAACTATGGAAATGGAAGGAGACCCTCATTGTTACACAAAATTACATATAAGAGTTTGTGAGAGGAAAGGGGAAAAAAAAAAAACAAGGGAGAGAATTAAACAACAGCAGATGGGGTAGAGAGGGAAGATGAGAGGGAAGGGGAGGGGGGATAGTAGGGGATAGGAAAGGCAGCAGAATACAACAGTCACTAATATGGTATTATGTAAAAATGTGGATGTGTAACCGATGTGATTCTGCAACTTGTATTTGGGGTAAAAAATGGGAGTTCATAACCCACTTGAATCAAATGTATGGAAGATGATATGTCATGAGCTTTGTAATGTTTTGAACAACCAATTAAAAAAAAAAAATTCGCCTCCATTCCCCCACCTCCACAGGGATCTCTTCCTTTGGGAGATTTTACTACTAAGATAAAGACATTGGTACCTAATCAGTAGGCACATCTAGCTCCTTTTCTTAATGTGAATAACACTTTCACAGTTGAAAAACTTTTCTCAAATTTATAAAAACTTGAAAGAGAAACCCAAGGAAAGAATGTGCAGAGATAAAGTTTTCATTTCCAAGACTCCAGAAACTTTCAGCCAGGGCTAACTCACTGCTTTCTTGACCTGGGAGTCCCTGTGAGTTCTGGCTTTTTCTTACTCATGCATAATTAAAATTACATTTCTTAGCTCCTCACAATTCTGCTCAAGCTCCAAGGCCAGTCAACTCAACCTTTCCTCAGAATCCTTCCTGTAATGCAGCCAAAGTTCAGTTTTGATCCCCTTTAGTGAAGAATTAAAACAGATTCTATGAAACAAGCGAGACCATACAAAATTTAAAATAGATCATAATAGTCTAGTGACTTCCTAAAGCGATGGCGTTTTTGTTCTTCTTGTAAAGAAGGTGGCAAAGTAAGCTTTCGCTGTCAGGGAGAAGTAATTCTCAGGCATTATTTTCAGATCATAGCAGAGCTATTCAGCCTAGGTACAGTATAGTAAGATCTGATCCTAAGGAACTTCTGTGTGATGCATTGTACACTGAAAGAAAGCCAAGACCTGCTATGAAAGAATAAAGCCCTGTGACATTAGGATGTCACAAGCTTCTTAGTGTCAATAGAATCATACTTAGAAAATGAGGGCAACGGACTTTCTCATGCCAAAAAGTTCTGCTTTCAATTTTTTTTTTAAATAGAAAGTTCATAAGACAATTAAAGATTATCTAAAACTCTCCTTAGAAAAGACATTTCCCCGTGTGTCAATTTGTATTCTAAGAACAATGAAACATTATATCAGGAATGGGCTTAAATTCCAAGATAAATCCAGAAATACACTTTTAATCTATAATATAGTAGGTCGAATGTGTAGTCTTATTATTTTTTTTCTTGCATTCTTTTTAAGGAAGATTAACTGTAGTATGCTAAAACATTTGAAACATCTAGTTACTTCAAAACTGTTTAATAATTTATAAGGAATGGTAGTTATATTTTTAATGCCTTAGATTTATATATTTTATCTTGAACATCATTATGTGACTTCAAACCACATTTTTGATGGTTTGAAACTTTTATTTTATGATATGTTTTTCAACCTTTGAGTTTCAAGTAGGAAGCTGAAACAGATTTCAAAATCCCAGTAGTACCCATATTCTGTAAGGCATTAAAAAAAAAAAAAAAACATGATAGAAATCAATAAATAGAAATTCAAGTACCAACCCCTTCCCTGCATAATCTGACTTGTGAATTTAATGAAAGTAAAAGAAAAAAATATCATAGAAAGAATTGTTTTTAAAAATTGCTAACAAAAAGTCACATAGTAAGTGTAATCAATTCTGAAGATTTTAACTACAAAGAGGCACAAGTCCACTTTTGAAGTGTTGGAGGGGTTTGATTTTTTGCCTAGCCTTCACAACAACACAGCTGAGGTAGATATACATATCTCTATGACGCATTCACTGATGAATGCAATTTTTTTTTCCAATAAAACAAGGGGTATTTAGAACTTTTCACAGCAACCAGACTCCACAAGTGCTGCCGAATTTAACACAGCATTCAATGTCAGAGAATGTGACTGTTTTTGCAAACAAGAAACAATATTTAGAAAAATACGGTGCAATTAGAGGAAACTTTACCACTTGAATATAGCAACCATATGTGGAGATTCCAATTTTCTCCCATGAAAATTAAATTTAAATGACCTGTGCCTGCTAACCTCATCAGTGACATAATCTTAAAAAAAAAAAAAAAATTGCATGTGACCCTTAACATTTTTTTAAAAAAGTTTACGGATACTAGGTCAGTTTATAGATGTTTATATCCAATTCAAATTTAAACTCCAAATAGCTCATGGTTGGGTTTCACCCTTACCTCTACTGAAAGAAAATCTTGTCACAGCATAGACAATGATCTCAAGAATTGGGTGTTGTCAATGAGAGGTGGCTAGTACCTGCAGGATGAAGTTAACCTGCCAGTATTGTCCCTGTATACAATGGACCATGAATCTTTTTTCTCTCTCTCTCTTTTTTTTTTAATTAGGGATTGAACTGAAGCCCTTTTAATTTGTTTATTTATCTTATTTTGAGACAGGGTCTTGCTAAGTTTCTTAGGGCCTGCTAAATGGCTGAGGCTGGCCTCAAACTTGCAATTCTCATACCTCTGCCTCCTGATTTGCTGGGATTACAGTATTTGCCACCATACAGGGCCCATGTGTCTTTTATCATAAGTTTAACAGCAAGGGAAGTCTATGCATTATATTATACAACTTGCTAAGATTTCTTAGAGTAATGATATTCAATTAAAATGTTTAACTGCTATTGGGGCCCAGACAATGAATAATTGTTTTCTCCAGTAGAAACTGATGAGTTCTATTTTAAATTTTTATAACTTTATTGGCTTTTATGGATTTAAAATATTGTACTCTCTATTGACAATAAATTTGTAATTGTAAGAAGGCAGTAGATTCTATTCTATTAGGTTTTCTGTCATGTTTAATTTATGTATTTATAATTTTTTCCACAATAATGATAGAACATTCACTTACAATAATTCAAACAGTATATACTAAGGCCTATGAGAGTAAGGAGAGATTCCATGGTAAAATAAATTAGACTGGTATAATAATCATATTTGCAGTAATAGAGAAATGTTCCTTTCATTATTGGTTGGTTAATCATTATGAATAAAAACAGGACTATAATCAGTATTACATTTTGGAGACATTTCAGACCTGTCTTTTTTCCAAACAAGCAAAATTAAAATTAGTTATTTTAAATTATGTATCACCTCAAATGTGCTAAAAATCATAATTGCAATCAAATGTCAGGACTTAGTGTTATAGTAAGATGAATGTACACAATACATGTATTATTCCCTGTTTACATTGAAAAGTCTAGGAGCAGGAAAATGAATTATGCTTAATCTTTTTCTTTTACTTTACAAAATGTAATAGTCTGAATTGCTTTACCCAATTTGTCATTTTATGGATAGGGTAACTTTATTGTAGAAGTAGTTACTTAGATGAGTGAAAAAGAAGACTTTCAAAGAGTAGATCTCGAGTATAGAGTTGCATACAGTTCAAGGATGTAGCATTCCATTTCTGTCTTTATCAATTCTAGTAGGTTACATTTTAAAAACTATTAAAAATTAAATTTAAAGCAAATTGTTTATTTATTTATTAACTTATCAAAGTATATAGTCTTACTATTTTAAAAATTCCTACTTTTTCTATAGTCATATCTTTTCCATTCCTAATACTAAATATCAGTGCCTTAACTTATCCTAAATTTCCCAAAATAGCTACTGTGATGCTGATTAAATAAAAATGCTTTATTGTCTACCTAGAAAACTAAAGTTAAGAATGAACAATTGAAGCAGAAAGGAGACATAACCAATACAAGGTGCACTATTTAGTTGTCTGCAGTTATGAGGCATTGGTTGTTTCTCTGGAACATCCATTTGGAAGAGATAGTGGAAAGGATTTATCTCTCTATCCCTTTCACCACTTGGGACTTTTACACACAGCACCAAACACCCACACAAATACAAGTTTATTACCATTATCACTAACAAATTATCTGCTATAATTTACATTTATCTATTTAAAAAAAATTTTTGTAGTTGTAGATGGACAGAATGCCTTTATTTTATGTATTTTTATGTGGTGCTAAGGATCAAACCCAGTGCCTCACACATGCTAGGCAAATGCTTTGCCACTGAGCTATAGTCCCAGGTCTACATTTGTCTATGTTTGACCCCCAAGGATTTTGATTGCATTTATGAGACTGTGCATTTCAAAAGAAATTTTCATGCATTTTAGCTAACATCATCAACTGTCTTGTGTGGATGGTTTTTCTGTCCTGTTGCTAGAAAATGAAGAGAAATATAAATATTTAGAGATTTTTAATGGGAAGGACTTTCTGGCTGAGAAACAAATGAGTAAAACATAACCTAGATTTATTTTGCATTCCATATTTTCTTGAATTGAAAATTGAGCAGACAGAAAGCAGACATGAGATCATCAGTATAATGTTTTAGGAGGGCAAAATAATCTTTCGTGTTTACAAGAAGTTTTTCTTTCAAATATCAACTTTATTTGTTTTGAAATATTTAACAAAATCCTATTTATATTATTTTTTAAACATTTTGTCTCACACATGTATTCTAATCTCCTAATTTGCCTTAATTTTACTTTTCGTTGTTTAACAAGTCAGTACTCCATGACTCTGTCAAATATGCTCTTCAATAAATTAAACCTCGGTTTCCAAACACCATTCTCAAGTGAAAGTTTCCAAAGTTCCTTGGTGAAATGTTCATTCTAGAGCTTGACTAGAGAATTCCCAAAGTGACCCTAGAATATCTTGTGATATAAGAAAGTAAAGAAGTACTCAAAAAGAACAAAGGAGAGATAATGTCAGACAGATAATGTCAGAGAGACATAAGTGTGAACCTGAACATGCTCAAGTCTGGGACAATATGGAATACAGAACAGTCATAGCAGTGGAAAAAAATAAATGAAGGAGATCTGACATCTCTGACGCTATAGTGACAAATATAGACAATTGAGGAAATAATGAGGGGTAAATGCACAGCTCTTCCTTACAATAGAATTCTGATCAACAAATGTGGGAGAAACTATGAAACTAGAATGTGATTATTAAGTAAACATTGGAACAATAGTTTATCTGTTAATTAATATATATATACGTATATATAATTAAAATTAGGATTACTAAAATAGATCCAAATTATCACCCCATAATATTCTTATTAATTACCAAGGAAAAAGTTGTGAAAACAGCTAAAAAACCTGGCACACAGCACCATTCGTGTGAGCAAAGTTAACATCATCTACAAAGAAGATGTAATTCCATCATGTATTTCCTGATGTACCCACTGAAAAAGGTACAACATCAATCTAACTATGAAAAGCCATCGGGAATTGCAAATTTAAAGACATTCTACAAAACATCTAACCAGTACTCTTCAAGAGTGCCAAGGTCATGAATGACAAAGACAGGCTGAGGAACTGGAGGAGACAAAAGGGCCAACTAAATGCAAGTGGAGATCTTGGATTGGATCCTAGAACAGGAAAATGTTATTAGTGTGGTGACTGATAAAAAATTTGAGTTAAGAGCTATACATTAGATAGTAATGACGCATCAATGTTAATTGACTGGTTTCATTATTTGTCTAAACAGAAAAGTATTATGAGAATCTGGGTAAAGTCATATGGAAAGTCTCTGTAAATATATTTATTTTTTTAAATCTAAAATTATATACAAGGAAAAAAATTGGAAACGTAAATTTTGAAATCCCCTACAATCTTTTGGAGAATAAAAGTCAAACTGCTTAGTCAACTGAACCAATTTTGGGTTATTTGACTCCTCCACATTTTCACCTAATGATCAGTGTAGGCACATGTCATCCTCTGGCTATGACAAATTTCTTGCAATTTCTAATTGCTCCAAGGCTTTCTCTTACCTGTAGGCCTTTTAATACATCTTCTGTGTAGAATAACCCATTATGTCTCATTGTTTTAAATATAGGATACTTATAGAAACCTATAAAATTTTGTGGGATACCTATAAAATTGCTCAATTCGAAATGATTGCCTCCTTTCTATAGGGGCAACTTTAGGTGTCTCTGATCTCACACTATGTGAGATTACTTGTACTCTAGCACTTAGACTGGGTTGTAAAGTATGACTTAATTCTGTATTCCTTGTACAAGCTTATAAGTGATTATAGACAGGGACAATGACTTTAATTATAGTATTTTGATACCCCAAAGTACATGGAAAATCGTAGTGACACAATAATGATTTATAAAAAGAACGTTTATGTTATACAAAGTGAGCTAGTGAAATGGAGAATAAAATTGCTTTTATTCCATCATCTTAATGAAGAGGATGATAGATTATTAATAAATCTAATATAATTTTCTATTAATATATATGAAAATATTTAAGTAACCCCCATCATTGTACAACCCAAAAGAATGGGGTTCTAATTAGAATAGATATATCCTATGCTTGTATAATTTTATCAAAATGGATTCTACTATCATGTATAACTAAAAAGAACCAATAAAATAAAATTATACACACACACACACACAAAAGTTATCCTTAAAGATACAATTGAAATTTAACACATCTCTGTTTTTTTTATATCCATAATTATACAATACTATGTGATCCTATCTACGGGAAAAATTCTTATTTGAAGTAGATTTTTTACTGGTGGTTGGGAATTTTAAAGTTTGAAATTTATGTAAAATTGAATCAAGTTAATCTTAATACTATATTGGCTAGTCTGTATTTTCTGAAAATATATACTGACTTCATTCATTGCTGTTCCTTCTCTTCATTCTCCTCTCTTTGAGCTATTGATGGAAAATTTGCTTTGAGTTTTGGCTTTGTTTCATTGGTATCCTGGATATTTCATAGTATGGCATAGAGAAGAAACTCACACACCATGAAGAGAGTCATCCTGGGTTAAAATTCCAGTTTGGCCACTTATTGTGTAAGGAACTCAATTAATTTCTCTGCATTTCAGTTTCCTCATTTTTAAAGTGGGAATAATAACAGCAGTTTGCTTATAGGACTACCTATGAGGATTGCATGTTATTACACAGGAACTTCCTAAAGAGTTCATTGTGTAGTATATTTTGGTAGGTAAAGTTCTGTATTTTAAAGTATAATAATGAATTTGTGGAAGGCAGAATACGATAGCTTCCGGAAACATAGCTTCAGGATAGATCAGGAAAGAAGTATTCCTTTTCTGTAGGCATACTTATTTTGAACATATCAGACAGTGTTTACCATAATTGAATATTGGCAGCAACACCATGTTGAAACAGAAGCAAACTTACCAGAGTAAAAGTCAGGTTTTATTTGTGTCATGCTAGGGATTGAACGAAGGATGTCATGTATGCTAAATGTGTTCTACCACTGATCTGCACCCCCAAGCCTCCTCTATTTAGATTTTTAAAAGACCATTATTCTAATAAGATATAGGTTGAGAAGCATATCTATACAATTCTTTTTCCTCAGGGGACTTGTGACTGGGTTGATCACATTCCACTTTACAAAAGCATGAAAAGTTGTGCTTTGTCCCCAATTCATTTTAGGCAATAATGTATTTGAAAAAGAACTATTCTGGTCCTGCAAGGTAGGCGGGCCTGCGACCCACCGGCACAAGAGGAGCAACGGCCTGCTGAGAGGCAGAGCCGCCCCCTCCCCCTGCACCGGCAAGGTAGAGGGAACTGTGACCATGCACAGAGCAGGCCCAGCGGCCTGCTGAGGGGCAGAGCCGACCCCCACCCCCCGCGCCTGCCAGGTAGGTGGAACTGTGACCACGGACAGAAAAGGCCCAGTGGCCCGCGGCAGGACAGAGCTTCCAATCATTCCTGCAAGGTAGGCGGGCCTGCGACCCTCCAACAGAAGAGGAGCAGCGGCCTGCTGAGAGGCAGAGTCGCCCCCTCCCCCTGCACCGGCAAGGTAGAGGGAACTGTGACCACGCACAGAGCAGGCCCAGCGGCCTGCTGAGGGGCAGAGCCGCCCCCCCACCCCCCGCGCCTGCCAGGTAGGTGGAACTGTGACCACGGACAGAAAAGGCCCAGTGGCCCGCGGCAGGACAGAGCTTCCAATCACTCCTGCAAGGTAGGTGGGCCTGCGACCCACCAGCAGAAGAGGAGCAGCGGCCTGCTGAGAGGCAGAGCCGTCCCCTCCCCCTGCACCGGCAAGGTAGACGGAACTGTGACCACCATCAGAACAGGCCAGACCTGCAACCGAGAGACAGAACAGGCCCAGTGGCCTGAGGAAGGGTAGAGCCGCCCCCCCCGCGCCTGCAAGGTAGGCGGACCTGTGACCCACTGACAGTACAGCCCCAGAGGCCTGCAGAGGGGCAGTACCGCTGCCTGAGCCTGCAAAGTAGACAGAACTGTGACCACCGACAGAACAAGCCTAGCGGCCCGCAGAGGGACAGAGCCGCCGCCCGCGCCTGCGAGGGAGACTTTGCAACTATACAAGACCAATATAAATATATAGGGGGAAAATTCAATAGCACAACAGTTTCACCAAGTAGAAAGGAACGCGAACAGTATGAAGAGACAAGGAAAGAAAGGACCACAAGCATTGCAGGTCAACTCAACGTTAGAAGAGGTAATAGCTGCAGCAGATGGAATGTCAGATAAAGAATTCAGGATATACATGCTTCAGATGACCTGGAGTCTCAAGGAAGACATCAGACAGCAAAATCAGACAATGAAAGATCACTTCAACAATGAATTACATAAACAAATCCAAGAAGCAAAAGATCAACTACACAGGGAAATAGAGGTTATAAAAAACAAACAGAAATCCTAGAAATGCAGGAAGCAATAAGCCAACTTAAAAACTCAATTGAGAATACTACCAGCAGAGTAGAACACTTAGAAGACAGAACATCAGACAATGAAGATAAAGTATTTCAACTTGAAAAGAACATAGACAGTTCAGCAAGACTGTTAAGAAACCATGAGCAGAACATCCAAGAAATATGGGATAACATCAAGAGACCAAATTTAAGAGTCATTGGGATACAGGAAGGGACAGAGTTTCAAACCAAAGGAATGAGCAATCTATTCAATGAAATAATACAAGAAAACTTCCCAGACTTGAAGAATGAGACAGAACCCCAAATCCTAGAAGCCTACAGGACGCCGAATGTGCAAAATCATAAGAGACCCACACCTAGACACATTATAATGAAGATGCCCAACATACAGAATAAGGAGAGAATTTTAAAAGCTACAAGAGAAAGGAAGCAGATCACATTTAGGGGTAAGCCAATCAGGATAACAGCTGATCTTTCAACACAGACTCTGAAAGCTAGAAGATCCTGGAATAACATATTTCAAACACTGAAAGAAAATGGGTTCCAACCAAGAATTGTGTTTCCAGCGAAATTAAGCTTCAGGATGGAAGATGAAATTAAAACCTTCCACGATAAACAAAAGTTAAAAGAATTTGCAGCTAGAAAACCATCTCTTCAAAACATCCTTGGCAAAACATTACAGGAAGAGGAAATGGAAAATAACAATGAAAACCAACAGTGGGAGGTAGGACACTAAAGGGGGGAAAATAATCAAAGAGGAAAACAAACCATGTTTAGTAACATAAATCAACAAATATGGCTGGAAGAACAACCCATATCTCAATAATAACCCTAAATGTTAATGGCTTAAACTCACCAAGCAAGAGACACAGGCTAGTAGAATGGATCACAAAAAAAGACCCAACAATATGCTGCCTACAGGAGACGCATTTGATAGGAAAAGACATACATAGGCTGAAGGTGAAAGGTTGGGAAAAATCATATCACTCATATGGACTTCGGAAACAAGCAGGAGTATCCATACTCATATCAAATAAAATAGATTTCAAGCCAAAGTTAATCAAAAGGGATAAAGAGGGACACTACATACTGCTCAAGGGAACCATACACCAACAAGACATAACAATCATAAATATATATGCCCCAAACAATGGTGCAGCTATGTTCATCAAACAAACTCTTCTCAAGTTCAAGAGTCTAATAGACCACCATGCAATAATCATGGGAGACTTCAACACACCTCTATCACCACTGGACAGATCTTCCAAACAAAAGTTGAATAAGGAAACTATAGAACTCAATAACACAATTAATAACCTAGACTTAATTGACATATATAGAATATACCACCCAACATCAAGCAGTTACACTTTTTTCTCAGCAGCACATGGATCCTTCTCAAAAATAGATCATATATTATGTCACAGGGAAATTCTTAGACAATATAAAGGAGTAGAGATAATACCATGCATCCTATCTGATCATAATGGAATGGAACTGAAAATCAACGATAAAAGAAGGAAGGGAAAAGAATACATCACTTGGAGAATGAACAATAGGTTACTGAATGATCAATGGGTTATAGAAGACATCAAGGAAGAAATTAAAAAATTCTTAGAGATTAATGAAAACACAGACACAACATATCGGAATCTATGGGACACATTGAAAGCAGTTCTAAGAGGAAAATTCATTGCTTGGAGTTCATTCCTTAAAAAAAGAAAAAACCAACAAATAAATGATCTCATACTTCATCTCAAAATCCTAGAAAAAGAAGAGCAAAACAACAGCAAAAGAAGTAGAAGGCAAGAAATAATTAAAATCAGAGCTGAAATTAATGAAATCGAAACAAAAGAAACAATTGAAAAAATTGACAAAACTAAAAGTTGGTTCTTTGAAAAAATAAACAAAATCGACAGACCCTTAGCCATGCTAGCGAAGAGAAGAAGAGAGAGAACTCAAATTACTAACATACGGGATGAAAGAGGCAATATCACAACAGACACTTCAGAAATACAGAAGATAATCAAAAATTATTTTGAATCCTTATACTCCAATAAATTAGAAGATAGTGAAGGCATAGATAAATTTCTTAAGTCATATGATCTGCCCAGATTGAGTCAGGAGGATATAGACAACCTAAACAGACCAATATCAATTGAGGAAATAGAAGAAACCATCAAAAGACTACCAACTAAGAAAAGCCCAGGACTGGATGGGTATACAGCAGAGTTTTACAAAACCTTTAAAGAGGAACTAATACCAATACTTTTCAAGCTACTTCGGGAAATAGAAAAAGAGGGAGAACTTCCAAATTCATTCTAAGAGGCCAACATCACCCTGATACCTAAACCAGACAAAGACACTTCAAAGAAAGAAAACTACAGACCAATATCTCTAATGAACCTAGATGCAAAAATCCTCAATAAAATTCTGGCCACTCGGATACAAAAACTTATCAAAAAAATTGTGCACCATGATCAAGTAGGATTCATCCCTGGGATGCAAGGCTGGTTCAATATACGGAAATCAATAAATGTTATTCACCACATCAATAGACTTAAAAATAAGAACCATATGATCATCTCGATAGATGTGGAAAAAGCATTTGACAAAGTACAGCATCCCTTTATGTTCAAAACTCTAGAAAAACTAGGGATAACAGGAACATACCTCAATAGTGTAAAAGCAATCTATGCTAAGCCTCAGGCTAGCATCATTCTGAATGGAGAAAAATTGAAGGCATTCCCTCTAAAATCTGGAACAAGACAGGGATGCCCTCTCTCACCACTTCTGTTCAACATAGTTCTCGAAACACTGGCCAGAGCAATTAGACAGACGAAAGAAATTAAAGGCATCAAAATAGGAAAAGAAGAACTTAAATTATCACTATTTGCAGATGACATGATTCTATACCTAGCAGACCCAAAAGGCTCTACAAAGAAACTATTAGAGCTAATAAATGAATTCAGCAAAGTGGCAGGATATAAAATCAACACGCATAAATCAAAGGCATTCCTGTATATCAGCGACAAATCCTCTGAAATGGAAATGAGGACAACCACTCCATTCACAATATCTTCAAAAAAAAATAAAATACTTGGGAATCAACCTAACAAAAGAGGTGAAAGACTTATACAATGAAAACTACAGAACCCTAAAGAGAGAAATAGAAGAAGATCTTAGAAGATGGAAAAATATACCCTGTTCATGGATAGGCAGAACTAACATCATCAAAATGGCGATATTACCAAAAGTTCTCTATAGGTTTAATGCAATGCCAATCAAAATCCCAACGGCATTTCTTGTAGAAATAGAGAAAGCAATCATGAAATTCATATGGAAAAACAAAAGACCCAGAATAGCAAAAACAATGCTAAGCAGGAAGTGTGAATCAGGCGGTATAGCGATACCAGACTTCAAACTATACTACAGAGCAATAGTAACAAAAACAGCATGGTACTGGTACCAAAACAGGCGGGTGGACCAATGGTACAGAATAGAGGACACAGAAACCAATCCACAAAACTACAACTACCTTATATTTGATAAAGGGGCTAAAAGCATGCAATGGAGGAAGGATAGCATCTTCAACAAATGGTGCTGGGAAAACTGGAAATCCATATGCAACAAAATGAAACTGAATCCCTTTCTCTCGCCATGCACAAAAGTGAATTCAAAATGGATCAAGGAGCTTGATATCAAATCAGGGACACGGCGTCTGATAGAAGAAAAAGTTGGCTACGATCTACATACTGTGGGGTCGGGCTCCAAATTCCTCAATAGGACACCCATAGCACAAAAGTTAATAACTAGAATCAACAAATGGGACTTACTCAAACTAAAAAGTTTTTTCTCAGCAAAAGAAACAATAAGAGGGGTAAATAGAGAGCCTACATCCTGGGAACAAATCTTTACTCCTCACACTTCAGATAGAGCCCTAATATCCAGAGTATACAAAGAACTCAAAAAATTAGACAATAAGAGAACAAACAACCCAGTCAACAAATGGGCCAAGGACCTGAACAGACACTTCTCAGAGGAGGACATACAATCAATCAACAAGTACATGAAAAAATGCTCACCATCTCTAGCAGTCAGAGAAATGCAAATCAAAACCACCCTAAGATACCATCTCACTCCAGTTAGATTGGCAGCCATTGTGAAGTCAAACAACAACAAGTGCTGGCGAGGATGTGGGGAAAAGGGTACACTTGTACATTGCTGGTGGGACTGCAAATTGGTGCAGCCAATCTGGAAAGCAGTATGGAGATTTCTTGGAAAGCTGGGAATGGAGCCACCATTTGACCCAGCTGTTCCCCTTCTCGGTCTATTCCCTAAAGACCTAAAAAGAGCATGCTACAGGGACACTGCTACATCGATGTTCATAGCAGCACAATTCACAATAGCTAGACTGTGGAACCAACCTAGATGCCCTTCAATGGATGAATGGATAAAAAAAATGTGGCATTTATACACAATGGAGTATTACTCTGCATTAAAAAATGACAAAATCATAGAATTTACAGGGAAATGGATGGCATTAGAGCAGATTATGCTAAGTGAAGCTAGCCAATCCCTAAAAAACAAATGCCAAATGTCTTCTTTGATATAAGGAGAGTAACTAAGAACAGAGTAGGGTCGAAGAGCATGAGAAGAAGATTAACATTAAACAGGGATGAGAGGTGGGAGGGAAAGGGAGAGAGAAGGGAAAATGCATGGAAATGGAAGGAGACCCTCAGAGTTATACAAAAGTACATACAAGAGGAAGTGAGGGGAAGGGGAAAAATAATATAAGGGGGACAAACGAATGTCAGTAGAGGGAGCAGAGAGAGAAGAGGGGAGGGGAGGGGAGGGGGGATAGTAGAGGATAGGAAAGGCAGCAGAATACAACAGACACTAGTATGGCAATATGTAAATCAATGGATGTGTAACTGATGTGATTCTGAAATCTGTATATGGGGTAAAAATGGGAGCTCATAACCCACTTGAATCAAATTGTGAAATAGGATATATCAAGAACTATGTAATGTTTTGAACAGCCAACAATAAAAAAATTAAAAAAAAAAAGAACTATTCTGGTCTAACATTTTTACTAAGTTTTTATTGTACTAAATGAAAAATCTTCTTTATTTGGCAAATATGTGTTTGAAGAAGAACATTAAAGCACTGGACCTGAAATGAGAATTGCCTCCAAGTCTGACCTTGGTGAGCTGCCTTAACTGCTAGGAACTAGTGTCCTCATTAAATTGGGCATATTTACAGTGGACCACAATTCATTGCCTAAAATCTGTAGATCCAGTTGTATTTAAATTCAAATTTAGAAAAACCATGCAGTGCATATATCATATATTATTTAATACCAAGTAGGGTCTATGGCAGCACCCCACAATGAACACATTAATGCATATGCAGTGTGATTCATGAATATTTATGGTAAGTGGGGAAAGTAAGACCTATAAACAGCCTTACAAAAGTTCAGAGTAGTTTTGCCTTTAAATGAGTTTTGGTAGTCCACTTTAAAATAAATTAGAAAACTTGGTCTTGAGAGATTTTTGCCTTTCCAAATAACAGATGAAGGATCATACCTCTTGCCTCTATTTGGGCAATGCAAAAGACAGTTCCAATGATCAATGAGACCATCTCTAAAAGAATTCTACAAGTTATAAAAGATAATATAAACAGGCAGTATTATTCCATGTGTGCCTAATTTTATGATTATTTTACACAGATTTTATTGGATTTGGGAGCTAGAAAGTAATTTTTCTTCCTAGATTTGAGCCAAGTAATTTAAAGAAAGAAAGACATAAAAAATTACCTCCTAGGAGCATGTGGTGATCATACTGCTTAGGGATCACAAATTTGTTTATATTATAGTCAGTAAAGTTTATATATTACTAAAATAATGTTGGCATATTGCTGTTATTATAACCTTACCTTCTCAGCGATCTCAAAACCTTAGAATTCATTCATTCATTCATTTATTCAGTCATTGCTAATTCTTAAATTATTTTAAGTGGAGTCAAAGGATCTGAGAGAAAGTTTGTTTGACAAAAAGAATGTTTGAAGTTGTGCAACAAATTGTGAAATGCCTGTTGGGATGCATGTGGAACTATTCTGCAGGTGGCAAAGTAGCCATCATTAGAATTGCAGTCAGATGTTACTGACAATTGTGGACAAGGAAAGCGGTGAGAGCCTATCTAGACTTCTCATTGTGGGACTGAGTAGGAGTCTGCTAAGCAGCCCTGGAATGATGATCACCTTCAAAAATCTTCTTTTTAAACCATTGTGAAATATCTTAAGTGTGTTACAGGAACCACAATAATGCTTGTAATTTCTTATGCCGATATTGGACAAATTAGTTGCTTAATCTCTTCATAACCCAAACCATGACAGTTGCTATTATGGATAGGAATTTATCAATGAATATGGTTGTTATATTTAACTCATCAGCATTCAGAAAAATGCTAATACCCTATCTTCCTGCAAAAAGATAGATGAAACCTGCTGTCATGAAGTGAAGAAGTATGATCCTAAACTCTAAAGGCATAATGATTAAAGTAAAAAATGTATTAACACAAAAAGGCGTAATATATGTCTGGTTCTTAACTTTCTCCTTTACAAATGAGGAGGATAGATGTGACAAGTCTGGTGCTACCTCTTCAAAAAAACGTATTTGTAGCTCAGTGTAGTTGGGTATTTTGTAATTTCATATTAGCCATGTACTATGCTTTAAGGATCCACCCAAATACAGAAATATCAGTGACTGTTTAATATCAGGTTGATGTAGTGCTTTCTTGGCATGGTGTTCCTGAATATAAAACTGTGGAATTTATAAATCATCCCCATTCCCCTGACTTTTCCCAAGTTCTCTAAATTTTATCAGGTTAATGAAAAATGGATGTTGTTATCTATGCACTTAATTGATGATGCACTTTAACACACTGGCCAGTTTACAATAAATATGTCTTCCTCAAGTATTATACTGTCATTGATTCCAACTTTTTAGACTCTTTTCTAGCCTCCCTTATGAAAAACAGAATAATTATGAATCTTCTAGAAGTGACAAATGTAAGTTTCAGAGCACAGAAAAATTATTAAATGGAGCATGAGTAATGTAAATAAATGAGAAGAAAGACATTATGTGTAGAACATTAATAAAATAAAATATATCTTGCAACTGGGCTTTGATAATGGAAATGTTACTGTGAGCTGGAGTTGAAACACTGGGCTTCTAAATGTGCTTTTTGCAAAGCATCTTATTATTCCTTCCCATCTCCTGCTGTAGCCATCAAATCTTTTGCTTTGTAAAGACTTTTCCATGTCTTAGGGATTGAATTCATAGACTAAAAAGCTGTTCAATCTGAAACAGAGGAGCTAATAGAAAGAAAGGATATGCTTTATTGTTGCTTATATATACAGTCTCTGGTCCTTTGGAGCATACGACCATCACTGATTGATAGAAAATACTCAATTTGACTTATCATGTTACAAATCAAGATGTGGTAAACATAAACTTGAGGGATGTCTAATTTTGTATTTCCTTTTTATTTTTATTCCATTTGTAAACTTAATTTGGTAAATGTTTATAAATTGCTTTGTATACACAAAACATTCTATAATTAGGGAGTGGAGATAAATTGATAAAAACATTTTTTTTCCTATTGAGTAACTTATTGTCTATCAAGGAGACTATCAAATTAACTGTTGATAAAACCTAGTAATCGTTTCCATAATGTAGTGCTTACTATGCATCAAACACTGTACTTTCATACCTTTACATAAATGATCTCATTTAGTTGTTACCACAATCCCATGAGGTAGATTTTGTAATGTCAATTGTCAAATTGGGAAACAGATCGAGGACACTGAATTGCCCCCAGTTTCCTGGCAATCAATGGCAGAACAACTCAACCTGGGCTCTTTGACTCCAAAGCACATACCAATTATATTATCACAATGGGATTCAGATTATCACAGAAGTATGTATAAAAGGGTAGAGTAATGCATGGATAAATAAAATCAGGAAAGGGAAAAGCTGTGGAAAACCTTCATAGAGAAAAAGACATTATAAGCCTGGTGTGGTGAAAGGTTATTCACTAGGAGAAGAGGCTAAGAAAGTTGACTACAAGCAAGGGAAAGAGTTAGTAAGCGTGCTGAATGATTGCTGTAGTTTGGAAAACATGAACAGCCTGAGATTGACAAGGCTTCTAGGTGGGGTATGAAATGGAGGAAAAAGGAAGGAGCCTGAATAGGTGTGTGGGAATTCATTTGAGAACATTCTATTTAAATCATGTTGAAGAGTTAAGACTTGATATAAATACTCCAAAGGAGTTTTGAGCAGAAATGTGCCCAAATCGGCTCTGCTCTAGAAGGATCTGGCAAAGTAGATTGGACTAGGAAGAGACTGGATAGGACACATGTGAGAGTTATTGAAAATGTTGGCAGGAGATAACTGGACCTTAATTAAAACAGTATTTGTATGAAAGAAGAGAGTACATAGTTGTTTTGGCACTTGGGCTTTTAAAAAATAGAAACAATAAAAAATAACAAGTATCTTCTAAGGTTCAGATAAACACCTATTTGGCTGAATTTTAACATAAAATTCATAGGTTATAGCAATTTTTATTCATTTTTTTATTTGTTTGTTTTGTGGTACTGGGGATTGAGCCCTGGGTACTCTTCCATTGAGCTATATATCTAAACCTTTTTTTTTTTTTAATTTTGAAACAAAGTCTCACTTAGTTGCCCAGATTGGCCTGAAATTTGTGATCGCCCTACCTTGACTAGTCTCCTGAGTTGCTGGGATCACAGGGGTGTGCTACCATGTCCAGTTAGCAATTTTCTATTCTGAGCTCTTAGTTTTGCTTTTAAAAGATGGATATGTTGCCAGTCATTTAGACCTTCAATTTGGAAATAATTGCTCCTAGATTATCTTATACCTAAGATAGTCAGAGAATATACAGACTCATTTTACAGATGAAAACCAGAAGTTTAAAGAAAAAAAATATGATATATGCGGCAAGTGCATCTTTTAGTTTAACAAACTATAGAGTGAAATATTTGCCTCTTAAACTGTAGTTACATTATGTTGCTACAAAATGTTATTTAACCACCTTGCAAAAACTTGTCAATTCTCTACATCTTTCTCTTTTCAATTGATTTAACTTTAACTTGGCCATAACAAATCAATTGAATGGCATTGATTGAAAAACAATCTAAGCAGGGACAAACCAATGCTTTCTTCTTTGATTTTTGTTCAAGAGATTCTCTTTCTTTCTCTCTTTCTCTTCCTTACTCATGTTTCTGAAAAACAAATCTTACGGATCTATTTTTTTTTCTATTAAGAAATTACCAGCCCAGTGTGGTGGTGCACACCCAAAGGTTTGGAAGGCTGAGGCAGGAGGATGGAGAGTTCAAAGCCAGCATCAGCAAAAGCTAGGTGCTAAGTAACTGCATGAGACCCTGTTTCTAAATAAAATACAAAATAGGGCTGGGGATGTGGCTCAGTGGTAGAATGCCCCAGAGTTCAATCTCCCACACGTCCCCGAAACAGATATTACCATCTAGCTGCAAATATGATAACTGGGAGAAAAAGAAGACAGGTAAGAAAAACAGAGCAATATTTGATACTGTGTCTTTTCTTTGCTTCTCCTGACCTTCTCTACCTCTGTATCTTCTTCCTTCTTCACAGTGGTGAAATAATGGGAAGTTTCACCTCCAGCACCAGAAAGATGTTATTAAAAGGTAAGAGAAATAAAATATTGAACACTTTGACACAGCCAGTGACCTACTTTTTAAAAAGTTATTTTGTAGTTCAAGGAATATTAAAAGAAGAATGTTATTAATGTGGTTAGGGCTAAACAAATTTGCTGTGCTGTTTTACATCTATAAAATCTTCCTTTGTAAAATTATTCAATATAATTAATCACTAAATGCGGACCAATTTTTCAGCTAAAATTTCACTTATTTAGTAAGCAACATATGCTTCTGATCAGTGGCTTTCTTATAATTAAGTAAAAAAAATCTAGGCCTTGTAGATGAACTCATGGGCAATGCCACTGTTTTCTGTTTTCTAACTTCAGATTAACTTTTAATGAGAAGATTTTCAAATTACCAAAGAGATTTTATAAGTGATCAAAGTGATCAGGTGGTCATCTCTTTTAAAGGAGAATATTGGTGAAAAGTGTTAATTGTTCATTTTTTTCTTGAGAACAGAATGAATCATCTGCTTGTGTCAGAACTACATTGTATCTCTATTTCATTATTTCCAACATTTTGCAGTACTAGACTCAGAATTCAACTAAAATAGATGTCAACTACAACAAAAAATTTACAAACAGCTCCTTGACATTGAAATACTTTGAACCCCAATCTTAATACTTCACTCTACTTTTATTACCTAAAAATATTTATACACAAATTGATTTTAAAATTATATTGTTGGAGGAAGTGACAAGGATATGATTGAAAAGGATGGATTAATGTAGCCAAAAGTGAGATGAAGAATGTGGGGTAATTATAGAACTAATGAGCTAGTTAATCATTCTGAAAATAAGCCATTGCTTCCAATCTCTGCATCTAGGGGATGCTGAATAGATGACATCTTAAATTCTCACAGGATCTAGGATTCTATGACTCTGCAATTTAATGTAATCTATTGTTCGGGTACTCAATTAATTAAACAGTTTGGGACGTGTGCTGTACTTTTAGGCCATTACAATAATGTTTGCAGGTACTTTACTAAAAGAAAAGTTCTCAATGTACATAACATATCATTGTGGCATTCTGGGTCAATAAACAAGTAGGCTGGTAAAACGTCAACAAACAAACAATATATACCAGGTATTTTCTAAGGCATTAAATTTCTGTCCCATGTCAAACATGATATCCTAAAATTATGTGTGTATTCATTTTACCAGTCAACTTAATCCTTGAATAAAAATATCAACAAAAATAAATGGAATGATTGATAGATTAAGTTAAATAACCTTATTCTTTTTGTTTTATGTCACAAAGAGGTAGCCTATTGCTTGAGTGGTTCCTAATCCATTCAAGTATAATTTATGAACAAATATGAAACAGTGCAACATATTTTAGATAAAGGGAAAAAAGAAGCACAAAAGTTTCTGCATTACAGAAACTTCTGTATATGTTTTATAAGTCCCTTCTTTACATTTCTATTTTTATTGAAAACACACACACACACAAACATTTATGTAAAATCAAATATTAAATAAAATTTCCATTTCTGATTCTAAAGTTACCATTCTTTCTGACGAAAAGAAACAATGACCCAAATGAAGAAGACATAAGATAGGTGTGCGAATTTCAAAATAGCCCCCAAAACTTAAACACAAATGGCTTCTATCTTATGGTCTCCTAAGGTTTGGAGTGGAGTCCCCACCTCCTTTGCCTAATGCCACTGCTATATTCTGGTCCATTCCCTACATGTTGAATGCCAGATGAAAAGGCTAAAGACCACTTGAATTGTTAAACTAAGTAAAGCAAATGGCCCCTCCCAAAGTGGTTAGCCATCATACAATTCCTGAGGACTTGAATCCAATGAAAAGTAGAGAAAGACTGGATTCGTCTTCTGTTTTCCGGATATTGTGCTTCTCCTGTTTGATGTGCTCCTGGTTCTTTACCCATCACACTGGTATTACATCATTGGTCTTTAAGCATTTGGGCCTCTGACCTGACTTTCCTGGGCTTCCAATTGCAGATAACAGATTGTGGACCTTCTCAGACTACCTAATCATTTGAACCCATGACTTATGATAAATTTCCTAATACGTATGTGACTAATATTTTATATGAGTATATTTTTACATGTATAAATTTGTATATATGTGTACATATAATTAACTAGAGAAAAAGAGCCAATAACCTATGTGTATGTGTGTATAATAAAAATTTATATATCTATATTTATAGATATAGGGATAGTTTGATTGATGCTATTGGTTTAGTTTCTCTGGGGATGCCTGACCAATACAGCTATCCACTTTCATTTTATAAAGAACTTGAAAGCTTTCTAACTAATCTAAGGAAGAAGACTTGGAAGTGGTCAAAGACACAAATTGATTATGATTTATGCCTTATTAAAATGATAGTATGTGAAGGTCAACCAAAGAAACAATATATGCTGAGCATAATCTCAGAACAAATTATATGGACTTATTAGACAAAGGTATATTTAGGTCACCCGTCACTGATGGATCTCTATTCCTACCTGAAAACATTCTTAGGAATTAATGTATTGAAGATGCAGCTTGATTTGCAATTTTAGAGCAATGAATGATAGTAAGGATAGTATAATTATATTAATAATATTAATATATATTTTCTCTCTCTTTTCTTTGGTACTGGGGATGAACCCAGGGGAGATTTACCATTGAGTCACATCCCCAGCACTTTTTATTTTTACTTTGAGACAGAGTCTTCTAATTTCCTGATGCTGTCCTCAAACTTTTAGTCCTCCTAGCTCATATCCACAAGTTGCTGGGCTTTGCTGCAGTCTGGCTGGGCACAAATAACCGAGCCGCCACAAAGCACTTGTATGTTCAAACAGGAAACTTTATTGCCCGAACTCCACCAGCACTCCATGCACACTCCCCAGGAACTCTCTCCCACTCCACCTGGCTGCGCTGCGCTTCACTCTCGGAACCCCGGGAGAACCAGGAGAACCGTAACTCCAAAGTAGCAACTCCAAAGGGCACCTGAGGCAGCAAGAGCCGCCCTATTACCGGAGAGTAAAGGTTTAATATACAATTGAATACACATCTTAACATAACCATCATCATCTCAATGGCTCGCTGGCATCACCTCTCAACCACTCCCTTCTGGCAAAATGCCATGCTCATCCCGACTCCGCTGTGGCCCTCAACAGGGATTACTGTTGTTCCCCATCACACCCAGAAACTAATATTAATATCTTAATAAAAAAAAGCTACCTTGCTGTTAAAGAGAAATGAGTGTTTTGGGGTAAACTATATACATAACTTCTTATGCTACATGTTTCTTAGCTGTAGTCTTTTAGTGCATGTTTAACTTTCTCTTAATAATTATAAATAACAAAACTTGTGCATTGCACACTTATCTGTTCATTAAACTGGGGGCCCATTGAAACAGGCACTATTTCAGTGTTACCGTAATAAGTGTTGTGAGGTGTATGCTAGGCCTCTATGAAGTAAGGCACATTCTTATCTTCAGTTTAGATGAGAAAAATGAGGTTTGGTACAAATATCTTCTAAAAGACAGTAGCAGTATTCATAGCTGAAATCCAAGAAATATCTCTTAATTCAGGGAGCTAGAAAATATTATATATCTATGGTGTGACAATTAGAGCAGGGAGAGTCAGTATCCTTATGTTGAGAAATATCATTTGTCATTTGATGAAAAATGCATTTGGAGATAAATTTGGAGTACCTAAAGCCCAGATGAATTTAAATAATTATGATGAATGAATTTTACATTAAAATTACATAAATTTTACATGTTTTAGGAAAACAGAATTACTAAGTAAAAACAAATTTTCTACCTTCATATATACATGGAGTCTTTCAACTCTTTTTGCAATTCTGAGGACAAAAATTTTATTCAGAAATCTCTTAGAATAAAACACAAATATAATCCTATAATAGTCTATTCTCCCCCTTCTCTTGAAAACCACAAATAAAAATTTTTAAAAATCCATTCAAATGAGGACTATCATATTTATTTGATCTCAACTCTTGCCAAATAACCATAAGCACACATCCATGAATAACAGCTAATTTCTCACTGTTTAGCATTCCATGCACTATAGATGTGTGCTGTCAGCACAATACATTCTAATACTGAGCCATGTCACACTGATTTAAGAAACACTTTTGCTAATGAGTGGCAGGCAGAAGACAATGAACTACGGAAAACATTTCCTGATAAAGTCATAAAATGCCTTTTACAAGAAACTAATTCATTGTTCCCCTTTTTATATAAACACTGAAAGTTACAACTTCCTCATCTCACATAGATCCAGAACTTTGGGATTCTAAATAGTAGCTGATTGAGCTGTAAACTCAGAACATGCTCAAAATGTCGCCAAATACTGACCTGATTGTCTCATATTGTCAAGACCAAATGGATTGAATTAATTGGACAAGAAAGTGGCCATTCTGTTACATGCTGAAATCTTCATTCTGTGGATCTTACTTAATATTATTTGCCTCTCATCCCATTACAGCTAGTAGTAGGCTAACAATAACTATGCAATTTCATCAGTTGTCAACTTTATTAAAAATTAATTTTTTAATATTATAAGATTCCAGTCTCTAGTTCTAAGTAAGATCCATGTTTCATACCACTTTCAAAGTATCAGAATAAATATTATTCAATTGAGTAAATATTTATTAGATACAATCATCACTATCATTTGTATAAACATTAGTACTTAAAAATATATAAAACTGATGGGAGATTTTCAAAGAGCCAAGAAAATATTGAAAATTTAATTTCAATAATTTTAGACTTATTATGCACATTGTAAAGTTAAAAAACATTAAAGTGAATGAACAGTCATTTGGCCTAATTCAACTTTTTAAGTATTTAGGAAATGCTGAAGTTTAAAAATTTATATTCAAAGGAAAGGTAATCATGTATGTTCATATTAAGGAATTTCTTCTGTCCTACTGAAAAGCTGCTTTCTACTACATTATAAAACTATATTTATGACTAACATAAATCTTTCACAACAAGCATGTATGAGTAACTCAGAGTCATAAAGAACAGACTCTTTCATACAATTTTTCTCACCTAATCCTTTTTGTGAGGTACACATTTTCTTATTCTGTTTTTCAATGTAGAGAGGACACAAAAATTCCAAATTCACTAGAAATCCTCCATTGCTTATTGTGTAAGGGTAAAAGAAATTGAAGTTAAAGTGTAAAAGACCGGCATTGTAAAGTTTCTAAGCTGCAAGGCCTGAGTTAAAATGTAAAGGACCAGGTATTGTTAAGTTCCTATGCTACACGCAAAACCTGAAATTCCTGTAGCTGTTAAGACAATACTCGAACTGCCCAGTAAATATTATCCCTGACCGCCTGGTTGTTTAATAACTTAGGGCCCTGTGCGATCTTGCACGTAGGCATCGCAGGGCCTAAACCAATCAGTTTGAATGTGTACCCTGCTTTAGAACTGACCTATCACCCCCGCCCGACCTGTTCCCTCCAATGAATGAACTAATCATTTTTAGGAATTGTTGTTTGATTTTCCGGCGGTGTATGATGATTTGTTAAAGGAGACTGTGATGTATGTAAAGTCCCCGCCCTCCCCAAAAAGTGTACTTAAGCATTTTTCAACCCCGGCTCTGGGCTCTGGGCTGCTCTCCCTTCTCGAGTGGGCACGGAGCCCCAGCATGCTGGAATCTCAATAAACCCCCTCCTGCTTATTGCATAAAGTCAGTCTCTTGGTGGTCTCTTCCTCTGGTGTTAGCTGGGCCCTTACAGTTGGATGAAGTTCAAACTCATTATTGAAGACAGAAGACATAGCACAATCAAGCTTCTGTGTATCTCTCTGCCTGCCTGCCTTTTTTCTTCCCTCCCTACCCCTTCTTTCCTTTGTTCCTTCCTTCCTTCCTTCTTTCCTTCCTTCCTCCCTCCCTCTCTCCCTCCCTTCCTCCCTCCCTTCATTTCTTCCTTCTTCCCTCCTTCCCTCCTTCTCTGTCTCACTTCTCTCCCTGTACCTCCACACCCCATATCAAAATAAAAGAGTAAAAAACGTGGTATATATACACAATAAGGTTTTACTCATCCATAAAGAAGAGTGAAATTAAGTTATTTGCTGGTAAATGAATGGAACTGGAGAACATCATACTAAGTGAATTATGCCAGACTCAGAAAGTCAAGAGTCATGGTTTCTCTCAGATGAAAAATTCAAAAAGAGATGGAGAGAAAGAAGGAAATGATTTAAAAAATGATATTTTATAAAAAGAGAAGGGAGCCAAGAGAGTAGAGAATGGGGATCAAGAGGACAGGAGGAAGTCATGGGGAAGTCCTGGGGAACAAAATCTACAAAGTGATGCTATGTCTATGTACAGATGTATTACAATGAATCTCAATTTTAAATAGAATGATGATGATGATGATGATGATAGAAGATCAATAGAGTACAACAAGCAGATCAGGAAGAGAGCAGAGGGGTGGGAAAGGAAGATAATGGAGAAGGAGCATGAACAAATTATGTGTGTGTATGAATATAGCATAATTAATTCCACTTTTGTATAATTATAATGCACCAATTAAAAAGAACAAAATGAATAAGTAAGGTGAAATGATAGCAGAACATTTTGTGGTCCTAATGCAGAGGCTGCATCGTCATCTCTGTCTTCATTCACTGTGCTTTCATGGCTTGAAATACACTTGACCCCCACCTCTCCTTTCTTGAAAGCAAACATTTCAATATTTGAAGGTGCAGCTCAAAGCATATAGAATTTCTTAACTTACTTGCCTCCTCCATAATTTGATTGATCACTATTTTTCCCCCTCTATGTTGTACAAAATTAAATGAACTTACCTCTTTAAATGTATTTATTCTCCTAATATCTTTCTCTGTTGAGGGCAGGGACAAAGTTTTGATTGCATTGTATCCAGAACATTAGAGAAAGTGTTGACCTATATTCCATATTGGATTAAATGTAATTACACTAAAATATTCAATGCAATTTTGTTAAAAGTATTAAATGCTAGTTACAAGGTGCAATATTGTCTCAAAGTGTTAGTGACAAAAGAGGAGAAACTCAGTTTAAGATTCAGAGGGTTTCAGATGACTTGGGTTTTTTTTTCTGACAGTATTTATTAAAATGTATAGAAAAAAGTCATTAAATTTTTTGAATCAAAACAAGAATAAAAACTATAAGCAAATTCAAAACAATTACAAAAATCTTGTTCAATGTTTTCCTTTATTATGTGACTTAGATGAAGTGCTGTTCCCTGAAGTTTATAGTAAAGCTTACAGCTATTAATTTTTCTAAGTTCTCTTAAGGCTGTTTGCTTGGTAACATGTTCCTTTTAGATACTATGGGCTCTCCATCTAAAGCTAGCAATGTCTTTGCCCAATGGGTCTATATTCAAAATACCAAGCTCATCTTTTACGTAGTCCTACTTCTTGACCTTTCCTCTGAAAAGGCCATCCTTTTAATTTCTTTAAGATAATGGGTCTATTTTCATAAGTTGTTGCTTTTTCATTACTGAAACTATATTTTGCATTGCCTATTATTTTAGTAAGAGTACATGTGTGTCTGTTTTCAATATTAACTTCAAATACTTGTTATCTACATCTTTAATCTATGTAACAAAAATATTCATTAATCATAAAATCGGAAGATTCTATTTTCACAGCACAGTAAGCATTTTTCTACTGTCTGACTTCTGAAGTCTAATGTCTACATTACTGAATGATCTAACCTTACATAGTGGTAAGATATTAATCACCATCAGAGGGAAAGCCCACAAAAGCATAAATTGAAGACAAACTTGTTTGGGATCAATTTACTATTCAGATTTAGTGCGTATTCTGAGAGTAATTTTTAGTGTATACCATGATGATAATATATGCATTATATGGGACAAAAATGAACTCAGACCCAGGGTTTAGAAGAACAATATGCAACAAGCCATTGAATTATCCTCATGTACTAGAACAATTTTAATGCAATGTAGAAGTTGGAATGCTACTTCCGTCAGATTCCTGCTTCCTCTTGTTAAAAGAAATTTAACTACCTTATGTAAAATTTCCAGAAGATGATGATTAACAGAAGATGAATGCCAAATAATCACCAGATTCAGTGAAAGGGAACATTTAGATATTTCAAAGAAAACAGAAATTACAACAAATCTCGAACAGCATCTTTAAAAACTAGTGACTTAGGGGAGTGACATTAGCAAGGTGTCAGAATAGGAAGCCCTAGTCCCTTCCTTTCACAGAGAAACTAATTCAACAATACCCGGACCAACTGCCTTTGTAAGCTATCCAGAAATCAGTTGAAGCTCTTCTGCACCCCAGGCAAGCCAAAAAATAGCTGCATCAAAGTTGCTAGGAAAATTTTTGATGTCTTTTTACTATAGTCCCTCCACCAGCAGAGTACCACATTATCAGAAAGAAATTCCCAGCTCTTAGATTGTCCTAAAGAAAAAAAGAGAAGGCTGGACTGTATGTTCAATATTCTGACTCTTTTAGGGGCTGCCTAAGGGACTGGCTTCTGGTCCATCTGTCAGAGAGATCTGATAAGGCCTGACATACTCATTGTGCTTGGAGACCATTGAGGACAAAAGAACTGGCTGAAGTGTGGCTGATCCATAGCACTTATAGTACAGCAGAGGCCAGGAAGTCTGGAAGCCTCTGCATCAGGAGGAAAGAGAAGAGCAGAATGTATGTCCAATATTCTGGTTGCTCAGGGGTCTGCCCAAGAGATCAATTTTCTGTCTAACCTGTAGGATAGTGTGAATGGGATCTGGCATAGTATAGATATAATGGCCAAAATCTTTTCAAATCTGGGGTATGAAATGGAAATCCAGGTCCAGGAATTCTAAAGGACACAAATAAGATAACCCAAAGAAGTTAAAGAAGTCCACATCAAGGCACATTATCATCCATGCACCCTTTCAGGACTCACGCCCAGTGACCTACCTCATCTAGTCACATCCCACCTGTCTGCAGTAACCACTCAGTCTATTCAAACTAGGGTCTAGTGAGTAAGCTACAGTTTCATAGTCTAATCATTTCACATAGAAATATTCCTGAATGAACCCAGGAGCTTTTGAGGAATACCTCGTATCTAAATAATAACATACCCTTGTTAAAATTTCTCTTTTGATATTACAAAGCCTACTACTATTATTTACTGCTTTTTAAAATCTCATAAACTCCACTTAAAGTATCAGAATTGATTTTTCAAGAGTGTAGATCAAAATTCCAATCCTGTTACTATTCAATACAAATAAACTAAAAATCTGGTAAAATGTACTCAAATTTTTAACAAAATTAGGTGATAGAATCACAGATCAATTCTATCATATTTATCAGCCTTTTATATCATTACCTTTATCTTGTATGCTTGCATAATAAAATTAAGTCAATAACCTTGATTCCTTAATTGTTCTTTATATAGGTCTATCTACACTTTCATCATCAATGGAGTAAAAAAAAAAAACTTAGGGGATTATATGGAGCTTGAGAAAAGATATCATAGATAAATGTTGGAAATATTAGACTTTACTGGAGAACTCATTAAAGCCAATTTGTAATTATTCAATATATTTCTTTTGACTCCCTTGATGGACAATAAGTTGTTGAAAGTTTGTGAGGCAAAGCTTTTTCTTTTGGATTTAACATGACTATAACATAGATCATTGTTCCTGCTATGTTCTAGGAATTGTTTTACATTTTAATAATAGAGAAAAGTTCTCTGACTAGGTGGTAAAGAATGCTGGAGATGAAGGATGTTGACTTAGATTCAATAATAATGGGGGAGGAAATTTCTGGAATAGAAACTGAAATAAAAACTTAAAATAATGAAAGGAGCCTTCATGTAAAATCTGGGGCATATAAATCTAAGGAAAATGTTAAGACCAATGGTTTATAATTCATTCCCCTAGTTCAGTGAAGATAAAAAAGTGCTTAAGCTGATGGGACAGCCACTGCAAAGACCTGGTGGCTTGGTGTATTAAAGGAACAGAGGAAGATTTGCGGTTCTAGAGAGAGAAAGAGAGAGAGAGAGAGGGAGAGAGAGAGAGAGGGAGAGAGAGAGAGCGAGCGAGCACTGGGGCCGAAGCCTGTCCATATGGGAGCTTCTAGGCTATAGTAAAAATATTTAATTCTATGTATTAATTAGATTAATTAATGAGATTCCTATTAGCAGAGTTTAAGAAGAGGAGTGGCATAATCATATGCATGCTTTTTTTGAAAACAGATTATGTAAAGAAGAGAAGAAAAAGAGGAATCAGTGTGGAGACATGGACTATCATCTAAGAAGAATAATACAGTGTCGTTTTCATAGATCTCTGGAGAAAGATTGGTGTAAATGACTGATTTCAGCATTAGGATCAATGTGTTCAAGTATATCAGAAATGCCAATTTCTAAAGAAACTTTATTCATATGGGACTAATAAGCACAATTTTCTGCTTCATTTATTGAGACATCTAGGACCTTGAAAAAAAAAGAAAAAGAAGAAAGATTAAAAAGTTCAGTGACAATGTCTTACAAGATTTAACTGGGTGAATTTTATGCTTTCATTGCCTCTGTACTTACTCCTGCACTGATTTATTTATGTGATGCTAAAAAATTTGGATTGAAAATATATGATCTACTCAGTGATTTCTTAAATGATGTCAAATATGGATATTTAATGAAATATGGAAGTTTAACCTAAAAGAAATTACTTAATTTTTTTCAGGAAGTTTTGGTATCATTGGAGTGAGAGTACAATGATTTCATTTTAAATGATGTTAAACATAGTTGAAATATATCAAATTGTCAATTTTTTTATTTCTCTATGGTATTGATTTTGTGGACTTGGTTTTATAAACTCCTAAATCTTATTTATAGGCTATAAAATATTTTCAAAAGAACTAAGGTAAACACAGTCCTCAGGCTTATTTTCCCCCACTTAAAAAAAATCACTTTGTGATATTTTTCATTCTTTTTCCCTTGACCTTGATTCGTCATTCCTGAGAAATAATGGAACTCGGTCAACAGAACTTTCTCAATTCATATTTCACATTTCTCTACTTTGGGCTTCTTGACAATCACAGAAGTTGCATGATTTATTTGAAAGGGAAAAATGATCTCACACATGGCATACATAACTATATGTTGAAAAACAAAGCAAAAGAAAAAACCCAGAAAACAATGAAATATATAATAGATGGTGCTGATCAATGACAGTGAAGAATTATTGTAGGGAATTTCTGACCCATGTAGGACCAAGGCTTTGATTCAGGAAAAGGAGGTTGCTTGCTAGGATTTAAGTCTGCCAAAGTCTCTCCCAACCCTCCTCCACTCCACCTTTACAGTTTTAGTAATAAAGCTGGAAACAGGTTTTACAGAGCCAATCCAGCTTCATCAATTCTCCAGTTAGAAACCTGAGGCCCCACAAGGTGGGGAATGCCATCTTTGACACTAGTATTTAGTGATATCTTTGGCACAAAAACCTAGGCGTCCCATATATGCTGCAGGTGGTGTTAACTAACAATGGAAAACAACTATGAAGAACGCTATTAACATGAAAGAAATCGATTGAGGTGCTTGTTAACCAACACATGTGGAGGTGTGAAGGAAACAGAATTAGTCCCCAAAAGAAGTTGACTTGCAATGTGGTCACAACAAAGGCCTCAGGCTCAGAACTCTGGGTCTAAGATGGCCTTGTAGAGATGGGTAAGGAGATCTGTTTGTACCTATATTCATCAGTCATTGGTTATAAACCAATCATTTTTGGGGGGTTAGTGGGTGCTTGAACTCAGGGCACTTACCATTGAGCCATATCTCCAGCTAATCTCATTATTATTATTATTATTATTTAAATTTTGACACAGGGTCTCACTAAGTTGCTTAGAGTTTCACTAAGTTCCTGAGGCTGGCCTTGAAATTGCATATCTCCTGCCTCAGCTTCCCAAGGCACTGGGATTACAGGTATGCACCACCACACCTGGCCACAAGCCATTATTAAGACATGTGATGCAGCTCTGTGCAGTCAAAGGCAATCTCTGCAGAGGAGAAAATATTTAAGTTTTAATGTGGCTGAGGGTGACAAGTGGATGCTGCTTCATGAGTCATTTAACTGTGTGTCCTGATCCTTAGTTCCACGTTGTCAGGCTGCTGCATACCCTAGATGCACAATGTTGCACCAGCTGCAGACACAGATATATCCAATGAAGAGTCCCTTTTGCCTCCCGGTTCCTTTTAACTACTACTTTATGTTAAGACATATCTTGGAAGCTCCTTTTAGGTTTGTATTTGTTTGAATCTTGTCTATAGAAGTTCTAAGTGACTCAGGCTTGCTAGTAGTTAACTAGGTTAGTGAGACCTGGGACAGTTCAAGTTTGGAGGAAGTGCTGAGGAATCTGAAATCCCCATGGACACTCAGAAATGAAGTGTGGTTGTGGGTGATTAGACTTCCCTGAAACACTAGAAAAGAGCAGTTCTGGCACAGATCAGTGACGTATCAGGTGATTTAGGTATTCTGACTAGGCTCTGAACGTGCATGTTTAAGCAATGCCTCTTGCAAGAAGAGAGCAATGAGAAATGTGCAGAGGAATGCTACAATGAATTTTCAAGCAAGAGGGAGCAGAGGGCAAAGACCCAAAGGAATAAAGAAACAAAGGGATTTCAAAAAAATAAATAGACTAAAAAAAAAGTGAGACTAATGGTGGAGAAGAATGGGCTTAAGGGGAGAGGGCGGAATGGAAAATATTGGGGAACAAAATCTACCAAATTATGCTGTCTATGTACAATTATATCACAGTGAATACTGCTTTTAAATATAGTATAATACACTAATTAAAATACTACTACTAATGATGATTATGATGATGATTATGATGATGATGATGATGATAGAAGAGAGGTCAGTAGAGTACAGCAAGCTGATAAGGGAGGAGGGAAGGGAAAGGGAAAATTCTAGGGATTATGATTGCTCAAATTATGTGTATGTGCAGATGCGGTATAATGAATCCCATTATGATGTATAATTAATCTTGTAGTCAGATTTTATTGCTGTGACCAAAATACCTGACAAGAACAACTTAGAGGATGAAGTTTATTTGAGCCTCACAGTTTCAGAGAGCTCAGTCCATAGACAGCTGATGCCATAGTGCTTGGCCCAAGTGGACGCAGAACATCATGGCGGAGGAAAGCAGCTCAGAACATGGTAACCGGGAAGCAGAAAGGTCTCTGCTCACTTGGGACAAAATACAAACCCCAAAGGCATTTCCTCCAGTCACACCCTACCTGCAAAACATTTATCACCCAGTTAATCAGTATCCATGGATTAATTCACTGATTAGGTAATGGCTCTCATAATCTAATTTCATCTCTGAATATTCCTTTTTTTTTTTTTTTGGTGGGGTAGCAGGGATTGAACTTGGGGACACTCTACCCTAAACTACATCCCCAGACCTATTTTATATTTTATTTAGAGACAGGGTCTCACTGAGTTGCTCTTGATTCAATCCTCTTGCCTCCCCAGCTGAGCCGCTGGGATTATAGGCCTGCACCACTAAGCTGGCTCATCTCTGAATATTATTGCATTATGGGGGCTGGGGATATAGCTTGGTAGGTAGAGTGCTTGCCTCGCATGCATAAGGTCCTGTGTTCAATCCCCAGCACCACTTAATAAAAGCAAATAAACCTAAATACTCTTGCATTATCTCACACTTGAGCTTTAAGGGGTGCCTCATATCTAAACTATAAGAATTATAGTGCAGCCAGGTATAGTGGTGCAGGCCTGTAATTCTAGCAGCTTGAGAGGTTAAGGCAGGAGAATGGAGAGTTCAAAGGCAGCTTCATCAATTTAGCGAGGCACTAAGCAACTCAGTGAGACCCTGTCTCTAAATAAAATACAAAATAGGGCTTGGGATGTGGCTCAGTGATTAAGTGTCCCTGGGTTCAATCTCTTGTACCAAAATAATAACAATAATAATAAGAACATAATAAAATAATATAATAATAATGTATCAATTATGACAAAAATATCATATTAATGTGAGATGTTCACAGTGGGTGACTGTGTATTGGGTATATGGGATCTCTGTACTATTTTCACATTTCCGAAAATCTAAAACTATTTTAAAACATAAAATGGATTACTTTAACAATTTATTGATGAAAATGTCTGTGGTATTGTAGGAAAAAAGTCAGAATATAACAATTATATATGTAATATCTAACCATCTAAAAACAAAAATATGTACATATTAGAAAAAATACAAAACAGCAACATTTTGATAATAGATGTGTTTAGGTACTATAACTATGGTAATTTTCTCCCTCCATTTATGTGTTCCCCAATTTTTTTAATGATGTGTATTGATTTTATAATAAAAAAATAAGAAGATATTTTATGGATCAAACAACTAAGTGGTGCATTTTTTCTAGATGCAAGAAAGTATAGAGCAGACACCTGGCAGTGTCCCTTTGATAAAGCATATTTAAAGGAATACACAACACTGGAAAAGTCATTACAATAAAATCAAAGCAAGAATAAAATCAAAGGACAGTTATATTTGCAGCTAATGCCTATATTTAATAGTTACCTCATAGCACAATTTTCAGTTTCTATTATAGTTTCAGACTTACATCAGAACTCTATTTGTGATTACCCTTCATAACATAAATTATAGGTATCTGGTAAGTGTGTATAAATTCATCTTGAGGAACTGCATTCAATGATAACTGCTACAAGTTTCTAAAGTAAGAACACTATTTTCTTTATATGTTAACATTATATTTGTATAGATCTTATGTATACATTATTATTTACTTTAAAATGCATGCTCATATTCCTTACCTTCTATTGCTTATACATTGGCACAGATGTGAATCGGAGTTGTAATTGAAACCCTTCTTCAATAGTAGAATTCAGTAGAATTCAGATAATCTTCTGATTATCTGAATATCTGTGATATTATAGAACTGTGTTTTTTGGAAACAATCATAAACAGCATAAGAAAAGAAATCTTGCAAGCATAGCAATTTTTACAATAGAGATTCCCTATAAGCTATGAGATACTCATCATAAAAATTAGAAAAGTAAACCTTTTACATTTTAATTAGATACCCATGTAAAGTATGCATGACTATAATATTGTACCCTGAATAAATATAAGAAAGAAAATGTACGTAACCATAGACTGCTTGATGATTTCCAGTGAGCACAAATTCTTTTTATTTGCTTAAAAATGATTGATGACTAGGACACATGAATAGTCAAGGCATGAATGAAATCATATTTAAGTACAATGTTGAGTGAAAACTATCTAATTCATCTTTATTAATTTTTTACATCTTTTTTACAAAGTGAATATCCAAAATCTCTCAGCTCAAGTTTACCCCCCAAGCTTTAGAAGCTCATGCATGTTTTTAAATCAATGTGTGATTATCTCCATTAAAACCATTTCAACATAATTATTTTAAATGTGATTTTTTTTTCCTGGACAAATTCATTTTATCACCCAGTGTATTGCCTTAATAATGTAATAATGAGCATCATCCTTGCTGCAATCAACAAGACGGTGTGGTGTGCTCTTTTTAATCAAAGATGTTGCAAATGAGAAAATTAGATATCAAGTAAGAAAATGGATTGTTTTCATTATAAAGCTAGCATCAACACTAATTAGATTGTGTATATACAACTCATATCAAAGCATAGGAATTCACATCATAAAACTCAGCAGTAACTAGCTGACCTTTCAGTCTGTTTTTCAGCAGTCCAACTATGACCTTTCCAGATTGTACCGCTGAACCTGCAGCATGCCACTGATTGCCAAATAAGTGCATGTAATGAGAGCAGCTACTGGGACGCCATAAACTGTTTTCCCAGCCAGGGATGACAACCTCTTAAAAGCATTGAAAGCTATAATGAAAACAATTCTGTTTACTTGTAGGAAGCAAGACTTGCTTGACGAGACTAATCAATTTTCTCATTTGATAGAAATTTTAATTGAAGACAACATCTAAAGGTGAAAATATTGTTCAACTAACTGCTTCTCTTGCCATTCTGTCATATTAATTGGGATTGTCCTAATATTTTCATTGTTGAATTCACTTGACAGAATCACTAAATTACATTAAAGTTGCTTAAGCATGAATTTTGTGAGAGGCAATCTTTTTAAATTTAAGCAGTATGTAGCAAGCATGAAACTGATATATTAGAAGGATGATTTCACAATTCTCTAACAATGCAATATAATATCTACTTCCATCTACCAATGAGGTGTGAAATTTACCTCATACTCATATCACTAATATGGGTAATTTGTTTTGAAGCAAATATTTACTCTGAAGATGCCATAGAATATTTGTTATTCATTTTCCACTATGTTTTCTTATTGCCCATGAGAAGGAGTATGGTATTTCAGCTTCTTTTATGCAGGCTCACTTGTATAATTAACAGCATCCTTCAGTCAAAAGATTATCAATGAATGGAGTTTCAAGAATGTTAAAAAGTAAAAGCAATATTTAGAAAAAAAATAGCTTCTATACCCTCTACCTTATCACCATTCCTTTAATACACTGGGTCACTTTCTGAAAATGTAAGCTTTCTCATGGAATCTTCTCCAAGCGCTGTTGCCTAATGCTTAAACTCATTGGAAAGAATGAGTTTAAAGCATTAAAGAAAGAATGGGATAAAGTTTCTCACTTTGAGGGTCTAGCATGTCGGTATGATGTGTTTTGTTGCTTACCTTCTACCCATACACTCAAGAGAAAAACTTGGGAGTCTTCGGAGAGTCTATTTGTGCTTTTATTAATAAGTCCTGTATCATTTACCTCTAAAATATTTTTTCAAGCATTCCTGGCATATTCTATTTTACATGTTTTTTCATAGATAGCCTTCACATTGCAATTCCAGCTTCTTCACACTGCCATTAAATGACCTGCCTGAAATTTATACCTATAATGTAGCAATATTTTGAAAATTCATAATTGTTTCCCATATAGTGCCAATAGGTATAATTAAACTCCATGTCATGTCCTCCAGTAACCTCAGTCATCTGTCTCCCTGGGCCTCCACAGTATACCTTCATTCTATAGTCTTCCCTATCAAATATATCATTTGGAAATTGGACATATAGCTTTCTCTTGCTTGACTTCATGCTTCCTTCATATCCTCTGGTCTGATGAAATTGCCCAAACAACCTGCTGTAGGTTTCAATGTGCCTCCTCCTCTCAAGTCAATCTGCTTTGAGCCCTTGCCCTTTACTGAATTGGATATTTTCCCTGTGTTATAAGGCATCTGGTATTTCCCTCTATCATTGCCCTTATCACAGAGAGCTGTTTGTTTCCCTCAATAGTGGTTTTCTTAAAATGAGGACTATATCTCAATCATCTTTGCATTCCTTTCTACTTAGCCTGTAACCTGACATATACTAGGTACTCATTAAATGCCCATGCATGATGGAAGGAATTTCAATTGGAGAATAATTCGTTTTGATCTATACCCTTTAGTTAAAATATCATTTCAGAATGACAGCATAAACATCTCATAATTAATCATAAACATTTTCCAAATGGGTCATGATTCTTAATAGGGATCATAACAGTCCACTTTCTCTGTTACCTATGTAAAACTAATGAAATGAAAAAGCCCAAACACATGTCAGTTCAGCCTAGCTGAAGTATCAGTCCTCCTGCTGCCCTGAGGCCTGATGTCCACCATAGAGGAACCAGGGGCCTCTGCTACTGTGGTTCTTAAAAAGTTTAGTCTCACCAAATAACAAATTTTTATCACTGACTCCCCATCTCAGTCTGATCATGGCATTACCTGACTGATGGAACATGAGATCATGTGAATTAATGTGGGCTGAGGGGAGACTGGGAAATGTCATTTCCCTCAATAGCCTCCATAGTGTGGGCGTGGAAGATGGAAGATGAAGAGTGTTGAGTGAGACAACTTACAGTATCTGTTCACTCTTATATTTTTTTTCTGATCCTATAGAAATCAATTTAACTATGTCCAATTGTTTCCTCTGAGATCTCACGTGCTAGAAGAAACAATGACAGAATTCCAAAATGATAAAGTAATGTTCTTTATAATGTTTTCTACCTCCCCATGTTGTTGGTTATGGGTAACTAAAAACCTTCATCTTCAGCTACTTCTTAAACCTTTACCTACTATTCTTCCATGTAGAAGATTAGTTTGTGTAGTTTGGTTGACTTCAAGAATGCAATTGGGCATCAAAAGGGCATTGTATCCCTAAATTCCAAAGCTTCTGAAAATCTTGGCTGAATGAGTATGAATCACCTTCAGCATCTTCTCAAGCCTATGAAGTTGATTTCAGGTCTTCTGAGAAATCCAAAGAGACACTGTCTCTTGAGACACAGGCATTTAATAGAATCATTCATTTCCTTCCAAAACCTTGTGGTAAGATATCACTGGGGCTGCTCATGCTTGTGCAAGCTTGCTGAGTTGTATGAAGTGAACATCGTGGGAGCAATTAGAAAGAGATACTGATTCATTTCTGAATCTTTAGAATGTTTCTCATAATTCATTTTCTTTTGAGTATTAATTATATCTGTAAGAAACAGTGGCCTTTCCTAAAGAGAAGAAGGTCACTTAGTCTTCCTGCTAATTTAGGAAGAGATTTCCACTTTGTCTGAGGTAGGTGTATGGGAGAAACGACACAAAAATAAAGACTGCTATTGCTTGAATTGGCCTGTGTCTCTGCTCATAGATCTTTCTTATAGAAGATGGTTAAAACCACTACATACAATATTATACAAGTGTGTGCGTGTGCACATGTGCATGTACATGTGTTGAAGCTATCCTTGAAGAGGCATTAAGATGGGGAAAAATATGATAAACCAGCCAGGAAAGAATAGTGTTAATTTGTTAGTGCACATTTGCAAGTATATCCACACATGTCATTTAAACACAGAATTCTTTTAGGAAGTTTAAGGACTATAGTAGAGTTGGTATATATGTGTGCCTTATTATAAATCCTATTCAAGTGCCTGTGAGTTCAAATGAAAATTATCATCTGTGGACTTCATTTGGTAATTAATTACATGTAATCTTATATCACTCCCATTGGTGATGGTTTTGAATTATTATTTAAATAATTTATTGATGTTTAATTTTTTACCTGTTTATTTCTATTTATCTTATTTTTGCAAACAGATTATTATCTTTAAATATAAGGGCAGAATTGTTTGTTTGTTTAGTTGTATCCCCATGCTGCCTGACCCAATTATCTGGAATTGGGTGAGAACTCAATAAATATTTACTAATGGGTCTTTTTTTTTTTTTTTTTTTACAGACTTCATTTCTTCAATGCTCTTAGACTGAATTGTGGAAGAGCAGAAAATGTTTTATCTTCTGAGTTGCCTTTGAGAATCTTGTCCTGTTTTCATCTTTTTTCTTCTGCTTCTTCAATTTTCCTGCAAGATAACTGTGGCCTTGAGTTTTTCTTTTTATGTTCATTGAAACACCAAAATATATTATATTATATCCATAAATGTCCCATGCAGAAATAGTTAAAATACCAAATTTTTAACACTATTTCTGCATGAAACATTTATGAATTGTTTTAATTATTTGATACTTTAAATTATTTTATACTTTTCTGCATTTTCCAAGTCTCCATGATTATTATACATTAATTTTAAACTTCTAAAAAGTATCTTATATTAATTTTTCAAAATAATAAATGATCTTCCTAACAGTGCCAGTTGTTTTACAAAGACAACTTTATCAACTTATTCTCTGTCCTTCATGGATATTAGTTTCACATAATTTGTACTTGTCTTTTATGTAGGCTCAGTGATTATGCTTCCTTAAAGGTAGATACAGAATTTGACATTGTTGTGCAATAGACCACTTGGCCTTTTTTGACATTAACAATCTAATTAGATCAGATCATTTTCTACCTCACTGAGAACATTCATAAAATCCTGTTCACTATTTAGGTAAGAATTTTATTTAAATGCAAAGTCATTGTATAAAATCCCATTATTTATTCTGGTATAATCTTTATACACACACTCTCTCTCTCACACACACACATGCACACAAACATACCCACAGTATGATCCGCTGATTTAATGATGTTTATTTACTCTTGTCTTGCAAAAATAGAATAGCTTCTGGAATAGTAAGAAAACACATTAAAAATTGTTTTAGATGTAGATGGAAACAATACCTTTATTTTATCTATTTATTTTTTTATGTGGTGCTGAGGATCTTACTCAGTGCCTTCCTCACACCATGCAAGCTCTGTACCACTGAGCTACAACGCCAGCTTGGAAAACACAATTTTTGTTCTTTACCTTTTCACAACATTACTTCCTTAAGTCTTTTCATAAGTTATATAAGGAGGTGATTCTGAGTGTTCCCAGAAATCAAAATAGTGAAAGATGTACATAACATTCATCACTTGCCTTGAGGAGTTTCTAGTCTTATTTATGAAATATTTAGATAAAAGAGTCAGATATGTATATAATAATATTTGGTATTATCAGAGAGGATTATTCAAGGTAAGAACATATAAGGAAAAAAATCACAGAAAAGAGGCAAAAGACAGGTACGAGAGTTCTTCAAGGAGTCAAGACAGATTTATTGCTGAAGGTTACTTAAACTTTTATTGCTTAGAGAGCAGGCAGGCTAGACAGCAATCCAGGACAGTTAATACATTCACTGTTTCACAAAATTCTATTGATCCTTTTATAGTACTTTCCCTTTCTGTTCTTCTACTTGAGTGATGATTTACTTCTGACTTTATTAAAAAAGATTATTTTTTTCTAGCAATTGACAAATATCTACAAATGTTTTTCTCTTCACCTCAACATATTGTTTTAATTTTTAATTTACTCTTTCTCTAATCTTATTAGTTCCAAAGAAACGATGTTTGTCTTTTGCAATGTTTGCATCTAGGAGGGGTTTTAGTGATGACACTAATGACATTTTTCCATGTATGGAAAAATCAGTATTGGTCAAGAGAGAAAAGATCAAAATGGAATAACACTGGATCAGGGCACTTGAAAGGAATGGAGAGGCCATTGTTATTCAGATTTCAGATGTGACCTCAGCTAGGATTTGAACTGAGCTGAACTGAGCTGCAGAGATGCCTGCCCAAGATGTGAGCTGATATTTGGATTGGGCCAAATCATATTTTCTGGAAACATAATTTCCTGAACCTCTGCTGAACTTCTTCATCAAAACTATCCAAGCAATGAGACTACATTTTCTTGCAAGATATCTTGAGCTACCACCACTCCTAATTCCTGGCTAACAAGTAGGTAGTGTCCAGCTCCTTTCAGGCTTAAAGTTATAAATATAGCTGCTGTTTTGTAAAACCTTATGGCACATTTTCAAGACTTCTTTGAATCTGTGTTTTCCTAATTCTAATCTTAATTAATCCTAAATAAATGTAATTTTCTTTGTTCTTAATTGTTGATTTTATTCTTCTATTTTATCTCCTCTACTAAACTGTTGATTCCTTTAGGATCAGTTATATTTAACTTATCCATTTAGTATCAATAGGCTGTATGTGATATCTTCTCCTTAAATATTTAATTGCATGAATACATGTGTATTTATATTTTTTGGTCTTTTGCTGTTAATTGCAATTTGCATAATTCTGCATATGTAACTATTTCTATTACAAATTGGGAAACTGAAACTCAGAATAGTTATATAATTTGCTCAGGATTGAAAAGGGGTGAGCATGAAAGAATTTAAATTCATGCTTTAACCTAAATCTGTAGCCTATTTTATATCATCATATGGATTTCTTCATATCTCTTTGATGTTTACTCTTAGACCTCATATTTGTTGAGCAAGAAATTGCTCATTTGAATATCTCCACCTTATTTAATCATAGTTCTCAAAGATAGATAATATAGAACTTGTTAATACATATGGAGACATTTTCTAACTACTCTTAAGAGTGATAACACTCATACCAATCATACATATTTCCCCCTCCTTGTGTGAAATTTTATTATTTATTTTTTCTAACTGGGAACAAGTTGGACGAATTTTGAAGAATAGCTAAAGTTGATATTCAGTCTGTTTGTGGTTGGGCTTGGTGAACTTTATGTCCCTTATCATGGGTTATGAGTGAAAAATATAATAATCTAGGAGAGAACTCACAAGACATTGGATATAAGCAAAGAAACTAAGGGTCCTATTGACAAAGTGTGGCAAGATCTGAAAAGTCAGCCACTTTTCCTGTCCTCTCCATGTAAGGGTAATTTCTTTGGGGGTATCAGGAAGCAGAGCCTGGGAAGAACAGGTTGTGAAGAACAGGCTGTGCCCTGCTCAGTTACTTACTGCATGAGGTACGGAACAGTAGATGGCCATGAAGTACTCCATTTTGAGTTGCAATGCTGAGGTAGAATGACTCTACACCTTATTTGTACAAGTAAACAACCACCATATGTCTAGCACAACCATGAAGCACAAACTGATAAATTAATTGTGCTAATAAAAATGACCATATGTGAATTAATCAGAAGCATGTGGATGCATGAGTGTATCAAACTTATATTGGAAAAAGCAAGTCCATGAGATTGCTGGACACCCAGACCAGTAAATCAGTCAAGCCCCTTATCCAAGGCCCATAAAAGGAGGAACATCTTGAGACTAGACATGGTGGCACCCTGATTCTGTCATCTGGTGGCTCTACAGGAGACTTGCCAAAGAAACAGAGACAAACCTTTGAATCTCCTCAGGCTTTCACAGACTACTGGGACCCACTAAAAGCTGAACAAGTTCTTCTACTGGTTCCTAATCCATGATTTCACCTCATCATCTACAAGTCTCTTTGCATTTGTATTTGCTTTCTATCTCTGCTCTCAATTCAGTCTCCTAAAGCCCTGTGACTACTTTAACTTTCTTAGCCTTTCTGTAAATGTGTGTATGTATTTGTTTGAAGTATGTAAATAAGTGCATATATATATATATATATATATATATATATATACATAGTATATATATAATATATACATGTGTATGTATAAATATGCATAATATATAACATAATAATTTAATAATATAATGAAATAATTATGATAATATTCTATGTAATCCAATGTAATCATAATATGTACATATATACAGATTATATATATATAAATATATATATGTATAGATATTTGTATGAAGAATGATGTATGAATTAAGTGTTATAGATATTAGTAGCTAAGATTGGATTATAATAATCTGTGATTACCAGGCCTATGGCTATCAGGTGACCCATGAATTTCCACCAGTGGAAGTGGTGCAGTCTGTGAATTTATTGTTATTCAGTAAATTCTGACTTTGTGGAAAGACATAGCTGTGTTTCTTCTATGTCATTGGCATAGCTTATTTGTGATGCTGGTCTGTTCCTATTGTGACTTGATTGTGATCTTGAAGCTCAATTCTGGAACAGAACAGAATTTAGAGAAGTACAGTTCAAAGAGGTTAAAAATAATTAAATAGGAATATTTTGTCCCCTCCTATGTCCTGGATTAGTTTAATGAAAGAAAGTGGAATTTATACATTCTCCTTTTAAAAAAAATCTTTGTGGATGTAGATGGACAGCATGCCTTTATTTGCTTATTTCTGTATGTGGTACTAAGGATGGAACCCAGTGCCTCACCCATGCTAGGCATGCACTCTGCTACTGAGCCAGCCCCAGGTCCAAGCCCCACATTCTCCCATTTTTTTCCCTTCCCCATTTTCTAGCATACCCACACAATTTGGACTGTGCATCAAAGAGCCTCTCAAAATTCTCCCACCAGGGATGGATGAGAGGTGTGGTTAGATTAATCGTAGAACTCTCACCTAGTATGCACTTGGCCGTGGGTTTGCCAACACTATAAACTGAAGCAACCACAAAAACAAAATCACCCTCTCTAGTATTTTTCTCCTATGCTTCAACTCTGCCCATCTCTAGACATCTAAATCCTGCTCTTTTCATGCAGATTGATTTAATTTACCCTTGGCTGAGAATTTCCTCCCCCACCTTCAGCCCTTATCATGGGTCTCCTCTACTCACTGATTCTGCCTGATAAAAATCTTTCTTGGCATTGAGACATAGACCAATGTGTCTCCTGAGACAGTGATGGTGATGGGGGAGAAGAGGTAGCTGATTAAACCGGAAATGCCTGGTGTCTCTTTAGCCAGAAGAAATGGTTTGTATTCTATATCATCAGTCTAGAAAAAGCAAGAATAGTGATGAAACATCCCACAAAGACTTGTAAACTGTATATATGGAAAAATGAGGCGAAGGCTAGGATGAAGAATCAGATTGATGTTTGCTGCTCACTGTAGATAGGCTCGTGTGTAGTGATAATTGAGACCAGAGCTCTGTGTTAGGTGGGCCACTCAGGTAGTATTGCCTGAAGCATCAATTTATAGAAGCATGAAATATCAGTGAAATGGATTAGAAATGGTGCCAGTTTGCATAACCACATGCGACTTCTCATATCACAGTTGAAATGTGGAATGGACCTTTTCTTCCTGTAGTAGATAATGCCCTTCAGTAGAATTTTAAAAAACAAATAAAATGTTTCTGGCTGGCCATACTTTACTATATAGTTGTTGAACGATACTTAAAAGAACATCAATTTGAAGGAACTCTAAATTACCTTCCAGCCTGAGGTGCTTAGATCACTCTTTAGTCCTCCTGGAAACTATTTTAGTTCCAGAAATAAATAGAGCAATTTTGGTTTAGACACCCAGGGCACAGGACAGAGGTCCTCTGAAACAAGTAGTAACTATCTCACCAGAAGAATTTGAGGTTTAATTGATAGAAGTCAAACATACAGAACATGGGAGTAAAAGAAAAAAGACATTAGATGAAGAGAGATTAATTTACTATTTAAAAAATAAAATTAAAGACACATTAATGTGTCTCTTGAGACAGCGATGGTGATGGTGAGAAGGAGTAATGAAATTGATTAGAGTCATGCATCTGGGGATTTTAAAATAAAAAAAAAAAATAATAGAGACTCATTACTTCTTCTCCCACTCCATTTTTTCCTTAGAAAAACAGTGAAGATAAGGAAACTCAAGGTCATTATCTGCATGAATCTTTGTAGATTGTTCTTTATGAACAAACACATTATTATTTCTTTGGTTTCTTTTTGTCTTCTTTGTAAATTTCATTTACAACTAAAAATGACATTGTAAGGTTTATAAAAGACTCAGCATCTGCTCTTCACATCTCTTTATTCCCCAGAGGATTTTTGAGATTTTTTAATCACATGCTTATATTGGTTCTTGATTATTTTCAGGTCTTGACATTATTATGGATTTGCTATTATTAGAACTGATGATCCCCCCCCCCCACTGCCACTTCCTCCCCACACATGCTTCATTTCTTGTATCCTTCCAATATCCTTATATAGATTAGTTTAGATCAATATAGGGTTACTACATTATTTTGATTTTGTAAATATTGTTCACAAGCAAGCAACATAAAATGCAATGATTGTTTTTTATCTTACCATGCTTTATTTTTTTCTGTCTTTAATTTTTGTTACATGTGTTTTTGTGCTTGATATTCTGTGTTAATTAGGAGTTTATACCTCTGCTTTCACATAGAACTGCAAAACTCCTCTTGACCTATCAGTTAAAAAAGCTATCATTCCCTCCCATAGTTTTCTCAGCAATTTTGCATGAATTGGCTCAAGTTTCCACATCTTTGAACTCTCTCACACTTACTCTGAGCTTGGCCATATGATTTGCACTAGCCAGGAGGAGGAGCTTGAATGAATGCTTGTGTATTTTTTCTTCCATTCATTGGGAGAGCTTTGTGGGCTGTACAAGATCATAATAGCCGTCAGATGCCAGTCTACTACTGGGTGACTGCATGCATGAGCAAGTCTAACCAAATTTACCAGATATGCAGAACTGCTCAGGTGGTGCATAACCATGTAAGAAGCAATATATGTATTTTAAAAAGTAATTAAGGTGAGAAGTGGTCTTTACTCAACCATATTTAATCAGGTGTAGTGACATTCCTTCTGCTGCACTCAGTTTCATTCCAGTCTTGATTAATGACTCTTAACCTGCTGCGGAGATGTTATCCCTATTGCTCTGAGATGCCCTTTTACCATTTTGAAAATTCCCTTTGCATATCTTCTACTCGAAAGATTCTTTGCTCTGGGTCTCTAATTTTGTGTTTTTGGTTCCTTCTTCCTTTTAGTAGAGCTCATCCTTCAGGACCATCTTAAGAAATTGCTTTATATTGACATGGGTGCCAATCTCATGAGAATTATTCAATCTGCAAATACTGGATTTTTTTCTCATCTATATATGGTTTCTAATTCGATCAAGTAAAATGTTACAGATTTAATGTGATTATTAAGAATCTTCAAGCTGGGCACTGTGGCACACACCTGTAATCCCGGTGGCTCCGGAGGCTGAGACAGGAGGATCTTGAGCTCAAAGCCAGCCTCAGTGACAGCAATGTGCTAAGCTTGTCAGTGAGACCCTGTCTCTAAATAAAATATAAAATAAGGCTGGGGAAGTGGCTTAGTCGTTGAGTGCTCCTGAGTTCAATCCCAGGTACTCCCCCCAAAACAAAAAACCAACAAAAAAAAACCTTACTTCCAAAGTCATTGTGAAGGAATATGAAGACATTCAACCAGTTTTTATATTTTTTCACTTTTCTAAAGCTTTTCTTACCTTTTATTTTTGTTTAAAATTTCATGACATATGCCTTGGTATAAGTTTTATTTTATTCATCTTGTGAGATATTGTGTCATGGTTTAGATATGAGGTCTCCCCCAAAATGTCACATGTGAGACAATGCAAGAAAGTTTAGAGGTGAAATGATTGACTAATGAGAGCCTTAACCTAATCAGCAAATTAATACCCTGAGAGGGATTAACTGGGTTGTAACCCTAGGCAGGTGGGGTGTGGTAAGTGGAGGGGGATCATTTCAGGGTATGGGGGATGCCTTTGGGGTTTATATTTTGTCCTTGGTGAGGACAGTGTCTCCCTGTCTCTCCTTCCTGACCCACTTTTCTCCACCATGATGTTCTGCTATACCTCAGGCCCTGAGAAATGGAGTCAGCCACTTATGGACTGAGACCTCAGAAACCATAAGACCAAATAAACTGTTCCTCTTCTAAAATTGTTCTTGTTATGTCTTTTGGTCACAGCAATAAAAAAAACTGACTAAAATACATTGATTGCTACTATTTGAAAGATGATGATTTTCAAAACCTTTTTTTTTACATTACTCCTTTAATAATTTTTCTTTCTCGGTTTTCTCCCTCTAAAAACCTGAGTTTTAACATTAGACCTTCTGGATTTATTCTTTATTTTCCTTTCAGTTTTCTTTTTTTTAAATTTCATTTTCTGGGAGAATTTTCAACTTTATATTTCAGTTTCTCCACTGGATCTAAAGTTATTTCTGCCATGTTATATTTCATATCTATAGGCTTTTTCTTATTTTCTCAATATTTCTTTTTAAAACACTCTGCTCTTAATAGATACTTCACTCCTTCTAGTTCTCTGAGGATACTGATAAGTCTTTAAAATGTTTTTCTCCTTCCACTGATTTCTTTCTCACTGTTTCCTTCATTACTTTGTATTTTCTGAATCCTCTGCGTTTCCTGGTAGAGGCATTCCTCCACTTTGATGATCCTTAAGCGTTCATTCATATTTATACTCACATATTAGGAAACAATGGATCACTGAAAATACAAGTAGATCTTGCTTATGTACCTCTTTCCTAAAGAGTGTCAGGTTCAGAACCAGACTGACTCCCTGCGGGTCTTAACAGTTCTTTATACCTAATTACTGTTTTTCTCTAGTTAGTTATTTTTCGCAGAGAAAAGTCCTTTAATTTTGTGATTGGAAATTATAAATTGGGAAGGTAATACTTTGGGGCAATCCAGAAGAGTAGACTTGAGAATCTCAGGACTTAATTTTCATACTTTCATGAATCCCTTTGTGTTTGGTAGGTTCCCACCATCCTCTGGCCCCCTCAACACTTTTAGTTCTGGATTATGTCATAGACTTCATGTTTTCTCTTGTGAATCTATCTTTATAGTGAAAAATTTAGCCATCTGGGAAAAAGAGATAATTCTGTGACTTAAGGGTCACAAGAAAAGTTTTCTTTGCTTGTTTTCTTTTTTTATTAGGGATTAAACCCAGGAGCATTCTAACTCTGAGCTATATCCCCAGCCCTTTTTATTTTCTTTTGAAACCAGGTCTTGCTAAGTTCCCAGGTTGGCTTTGAACTGGTGATCTTCTTGTCTCAGCTTCCACGTAGCTCAGATTGAAGGCGTGTATCACTGAGTCTGTCTCAAGAAAAGAATCTGAGTATAATAACTGCTACTTATAATTATGTGCCATCATACCACTATCTTTAGGGTTTCATCTTTGGTCTCACTCCTGCAGGTGATCAAACTGATTTTCATTGGTCCTCTTCCTTCTGCAGTATCCTCTGACCTGCCCTGTCAGTCATCATTGCTATTAACCTGCTTTTCAACAAAAACACTGACAATATTCTATACTTTCTATTACCCTTTTCTCTTTCATTGTCCCTATGAGTCTGTACTATTATTTTTAATTTTCTACTATTTTTGTAGCATTTGTGGAAGGTGTGCATCAAGTTAATGATTTTTATACCTCAAAGTCTAAAAAATATGAAGCAGTTATGTTATAATCCATATTATTGTAGCTAAATAAAGTCAGACAAAAAATATTTTAAATATTTCTTTAAAATAGCACAGACCTTAGGAATAGTAATAACTATTTATCTAAAAGTACAGAAAATATATATTACTTTAAATGATTTTGATTCATAGGAGAATAAAATTAGATAAATATTTCATTTGTCCTTAAATATACATATGTGTGTGTGTGTATAATGAATTAAGATGGATTAATTCTAGAAAAACAAATGTAGAAAATTCTTACCTGTTAAAGTCAAACTTGCCCTCTATAAAGACAACATGTTAGCTTGGTCTGCAGGTATTATTTCCTGACAAATTTGGAAGTAGTGACTATTTTAACCTACTATTATCTCTATAAATAATGTTTTCTCAGAACCTAAGTTAATGAGGTAAGGCTTGGTGATATGCTCATTAAAATTCTAAAAATAGAGCAAGTGATAAATGTGGTGTCAGAATTTCTAGGTGAGAAGAGAACCTGTAAAGCTAACAGTGATCAATGCCCAATTGCAGCATCATGACACGACATATTCATTTAATGAATCTCTTATCTGCTAATTAGTACCGTTTCTTGGTTTCTTGGATTAAGATTATTTTACATTCAGTGAAAATTCTAGGACAATATTGACCTTTGTTTATAATTATTTGTCATTTGCTTAATTTCTTGAGTAACCTGACAGGGACTCCAACTTTCAAAACCATAAAGAGCTTCTGTTACAAATTCAAAAACAATGGGAACTATCTTCTCCATAAAAATTTACTGTGAATGATTATCTTAAAAGACACATCAATTCTTTCGGAAGATTTCCATGAAGTAACACTGGTGCTAATGAATTTTGTTCTGCAATTCAGACTTTTATAAGTTCTATGAAGTTATTTAAAAAACACACTTGAAATCTGTTTCTTTTGAATTCCATATATACTGAGCAGGCAGGTGTTGCGAAGCTAGCTGTATAGCCAGGCTGACCCAGGCGTTGACACCAATCTGCTATATATTAAGTGTAAGATCTTAGGAGAATCAATCACTGAGAATCTGTATATTCATCTGTAGAATGGGGACAGTGCTACTTACCTCCTAAAAAACAGAATCTGCATGTAATATTGGGACAGGTGGACACATAAAGCACAGTGCTGAGCATGATGCAAATAATCACTCTTGGTTTTCCTTTCTCTGTCAAAGAAACATAAAAAACAATGTTCCTGGGCTGGGGAGATAGCTTACTTGGTAGAGTGCTCACCTCACGTGCACAAGGCCCTGTGTTCAATCCCCAGCACCACACGAAAAAAAAAAAGGAAAAAAGAAAATGTTCTAACAATATGAATTGTAAAAGCAGAAGTTTTAATTGTTCTAAGTCAGAAATTCATATAAAACAATTTGTAATGAATTCAGTTCTTGATTCTACTTTTCTTCTGGAGACTGGAAAGATATTTTTTTCTGATTTTATTAGTATTTAAATAAATTATTATCACCAGTTAGTAGAGGGAATGGATATGTGTCATATAATTTACTCTAATCCTCCTAAACATTTGGGAATAATTCTTTGGAACGATCCAGTACTGCAATTCATTTTATCCATAAATTATCCCATTAACCCCACAGCTATCCTCTAATTTATTTAGAATATAAATATTCAAAAATGAATGACTGAAGCTATGTTATCCTAAATTTTTTTCTCTTGGTCCTAGTTCCACCACCTCCAACTATAAAGAATATATTTAATCTGAAGTTCATTAATATATTTTCAATATTTGAGAATAATTTTATGTCTCATTATCCAGATTAATTTTTTGGTACTGGGGAATGAACTCAGGGGCATTCACTCACTGGACCACTGAGCTACATCCCCAGCTCTATTTTGTATTTTATTTAGAGACAGGGTCTCACTGAGTTACTTAGTGCCTCGCTTTTGCTGAGTCTAGCTTTAAACTCTTGATCCTCCTACCTCAGCCTCTGAGCCAGTGGAATTACATGCATGTGCCATCAAACCCAGCCAGATTAATATTTTTATACCTTCTGAAGAAACAAGATTGTGACTTCTCTTTTCACTTTGGTATTTCTCTTCTTGGTGTTCTAAATTTTCTTTGTTTTCTTCTTATAGATGTTTCTTGGAATTGGACTCAACACTTTTCTACTCAGAAGCCAAGTATTTTAACCTCCCTTATGTAGACGTTAGCTCAACTTTCCAATCTAATGCCATGTTAGCTTTTTAAGTTTCTGAACTACACAACTATTACAAGTTGTGTTATCTATATCACCCTTCATCATCTCATGTTTTGCTAAAAATATCAAGTTAAAATGTGTATGGGTATACATTTATAACATTAGCATTTCCAACATATATATAACCAATTACCATTTATATGAACTTTTAGTCAGCTTTATCATTGCTGTAACTAAAATACCTGACAAAAGAAACACAGAGAAAAAAAAAAGTTTATTTTGGGTCATAATTTCAGAATTTCAGTAATGGTTAGCCTACTCCATAGCTTTAGACTCATGGTAGGGCAAAATATTATGGCATATGGCATGGGAGAGGAAAGCATTTCAGAATATGGCAACCAGGAAGAGGAAAGGGAGAGGAAGAGGGAGAGAGTGAGCACACTGCTCACCAGCAACAAAATATGAACTCCAAAAAACCCTCTAGTGACCTACATTCCCAGCCACATCCTACCTGCCCAGAGTTATTTCAAGTTAATCCATATTAGTGGATTAATCCACTGATTAGGTTGTACCTCTCATAATCTATTAATTTCACCTCTGAAAATTCTTGCATTGTCTTACACATGAGCTTTTGAAGAATGAAACATATCCAAAACAACAAATTTATAGAACTGATGAAAGCTACATACAATCTAAATTTTTATATATTTGCTTTTTGTGGTACTGAGGTTTGAACTCATAAACTCACACACATAAGGCAAACACTCGGTCACTTTAAGCTTTATTAATATTTGCTTTGGATAATGTAGGCAGATGAAGCAGATCAGACAGTTATGCCATCACTGATGTCATGTGACTTCAACTTCTAGCAATTTAGCAACTAGTTGTAGCATAACTAAAAATATGCCAAAACAAATGGTAAACATAGCTTTGGGAAACTGAAAGTCAGGATTCTGCTTAATTTTACTTACATGAGTAAAGTTAAATGATATTCTAATCCAATTTTGTAAAATATATATTAATACAATGTTTCAAATGTATGCAACACATAAATTAATTTTTAATTTTGAAGAATAGTCATGAGGATTCTTATTGCAAGTCTCTGCATGTGGATAACAGATTATTTTGGCAAAGGAACATTTGCATGGCTATGTAGAAACTGATGCATAAACTATTTAAAAATAATGTTTTCTGGGCTTTAGATGCTTTCATCATTTTTATCTCTGAACAATTTCCCAGGTTATTATAAAAGAAGATAAAGAGCCAACCAAATACTTGTTTCTTTTGTAGAACAGTCAAATAACTACAAAGAAAATGTTCTATAAAGGCTTTATTTTTGGCATATAAAATTGTATACTTTGGACAGAATTAGACGTTTAAACTTGATCTTTAACCCCACCCCCACTCCCATTGTTGAAAAAAGTGAATTTCCTAAAAAGAAAATGTGACCCTGGCATTTGTTTTTCTTCCGTTTATCCAAAGTATCTTTATTGGTTGGATGAAAATGTATTTATATTGTAAGTGAAGTATTTTCTTCCCTAATAAATGTATTTCCTTTGCAAAAGATCTGCTTTTATATTCTTCCTTTCAAGACTGCATACTAACTTCAAAATGAGGTCCTTTCAGCATATTTCTTTCTGCTTTGTATAACACTGAATTTCCTCTCTGTTTCATGATTACTTCTTGACATATTGGTCAGTGGTTTTTCTATTATAATGTTGAAATTGTTAAAAATATCACTATATGTAAAACAAAATGCAAACTGATGGGGGAACATGCCTGAGTTGTCCAAATCCCATTGCTTTTCTTTTTACTTAAGTTTCCAACCTTGTCATTTTGTATATATCCCTAAGAATACTCCTTTATATTCTCTAGGGAGTATGAGAATCAATTCTTTGGAAATTAGGAACGCTTAAATGTCTTTTTGTTAGTTGTCTCGATGTTGTTTATTTCTATTACTGTAGATCAGAGACCAAGAGCATTATCTCAGAAGTTAACAAGCATGAGAAAGAGTTGAGAAATGGTGTCCATTTAAGAATTTTGAAGGTGTGTCATTAGCATACCTTATTTTACTTATCCATGTATTATCTTTACCCTGGTCTTTCTATTTCGGGTAAGTTGCTTCTTTTATTTTATTGCTATTGACCAGCCATGAAGAAGGGGTTTGTAGGAAAAAGTGAAGAACAGCCCAGTCACTGACCCAACCAACCTGTTTTGTCCTCCTCCAAATCCATTTTCCTCTTTTAACTTTTTTTTCTTTCTGAACCCTTTCCTTTGGTCATTACCTTGGATTCCAGGAATAAGAGGCTTGGTTGATAGCATATTTATTATGACAAGGGGATAAAACTACTGCCAGGTGATGAAGGGCTACACAGAGCAGACTGCCCCAGAATAGAACTGTCCCTTAAGCAGGAGCAATTGCCCATAAGAGAACTGAGGCTTCCCCTCTAAATAGGAGCAATCATCTCAGGATGGGAATTGAATTTCCCCCTCAGGCAATGATGACCTTCACCAAGCTTTTCAGACTTGGTCTGAGATAAAATTCAACCCTGTCAAAGCCTGACCCAAGATGACCTACTCTGCCAACTGTGCAATCCCCCAACATTTTGTTTACCCCACCTTTGTTTACCTTTTCTATAGAACCTCAAAATTTCTCTCAGTCCTTTGAAGACAGATCTTTGGTCACTGTTCTTCTTGGCATAGCCACTCAGATTAAAGTTCCTTTCCTGCCCCTTACCACTGCTCATCTCTTTAATTACTACATTGGGACAGATGGCCAAGCCCAGTCCATTGGGATCTCTGCGTCTGAGGTCTTTACCCAAGTACTCTAGTTTAACAGAAGTAATTTTGAATATCACATTGAAAAAAGTCAGAAAATATATTTTTATTTTAATACTCTGTCCTCACTTCAAGTGGTCATGTAAACATTATGGGAGATTCTGAAAGTGTTTATAGACTTAAAATACTTTTTCTTCATTATCTTATTTATTTACTCAGTAAATGTTCACTAAACATGCTCACCATGTATCAAGAATTACAACCAGGGAAAACAGAGAAATAACACCTGTATTCTAAAAAGAATATCCTAAGGAATTTGTGAATATACAAGTAAAAAGAAATGATTTTTAAAACTTTGTAGTAAGTATGGTGATAAATATTTATTAAGTATTTATGAGAACACTAAAGTTAACTTAAACCATCTTTAGAAAACTGGAGAAAATCTTGGGATATAAAGTATCATAGTTGTTGACTCTCCATTGTTATTGGTGATTGGATAAGGGGATTAAGTCAGGAATTCTAGGCCAGGACAGCAATCTAAACCAAAAGCTTAAAAATATAAAACAGATTGGGATATTTCATCAACTTCAAGTATCATAATATTGTCACATCAAAGATGTCAGATAATGAGGGAAGAAGAAGCTAAATTGGTGGCCAAATATTCAAAAAAATGAAAAACTTCATATGTGACTTTAAGAATTTTAGAATTAACCTGTACAGATTGGAATTTGTTAATTCGCCACTAAAGATAGGTAACTTTATCTTTTATTTGGAGGCGGGGTTTTAGAGAAACTGGAATTTAAGGAGAGGGTCCTTCAGCAATCATCTATTTTGAGTTTGTGGGACTGAATGGTGTGGCATGTTAATTAAACTTTTTGAGCACTTCCTTCACATCAAGCAATAGCCTACCTCCTAAAATTACAAAGTTAAGAAACTCAAACATATTCCCTGCTCTCAAGATTCATACAGAATAGTGAGGGAAGATTTTAACAGAGTAATCACACAAATCAGGAAGTGGCAAACTAGGGTTCTTCGACCAAGTCAGTCCTGTGACTTTGCTATGTTTGAATTGTGTCCTTCAAAAAAGAGGTATTGAAGTCCCCATTCCTAGTACCTCAGAATGTGACCTCATTTGGACCTAGGGACTTTATAAAGGTAATCAAATTAAAAAGAGTCAATTAGAGTATACCCTGACCCAACATAACTGGTGGCCTTATAAAAAAGGGAAATTTAAACAGAAAAACAGACAAGCACAGAGGGAAAAACATGGGCAAGTAAAACATGGAGCGTGAGAGGAAAGATGGTTCTATACTGCAAAGAATGTTGATGACTGCTGGCAAACACCAAAAACTAGAAGAACTAAGGAATGATTCTCCATCAGGCCTTTCAGAGAGAAGACTTAACAGAGGCAACTAGTATGTAATACTCCCATAACATTCCAAAATACATCTCAAAATTTTCCCCAAGTCTTCAAATACTGGACTGGCATCAGAGAAAATCCTAAACACAAATTAAGACATACCAGGACAAGGCTAAGTTCTATCAGACACACCTATGGCAAACTGATCAAGACGTGTTGATCTGGCCACTGCAGTGGACCATGAGAAATGAAGTGATGCATAAGAGATGCCTGACACAATGTATTGAATGAGAAGTATTTGCATTGCAGTTGGAATGGACATGATACAAATGATGTGTTGTGAGAAGGGTTCGTAAGGATATAATAGAGAAGGTAACGTGAATGGAAGGAACAAATGTAGCTAGAGGCAAACTGAGCCTGAAGAGTAACATATAGGCCAAAGAACATCATCTTTTGGGCATCATATCTAGAACTATGTTCTTTTTTAAAATATTTTTTTATTTGTAGCTGGATCGAATACCTTTGTTTTATTTATTTATTTTTATACAGTGCTGAGGATCGAACCCAGGGTCTTGCATGTGCTAAGCGAGCACTCTACCGATGAGCCACAAACCAGCCCCTAGAACTTTGCTCTTAACACCTAACCAATATCAAACCATCAGAGGGTATAACTAAGTAAAAACCTGAAACAAGTTGGATTTTGGAAAGTTACCATTTGTTTCAAATACCTTGGACTTCAGCTAACCCTGGCAGCCCACTTAAGACAAATGGCTTAGAAAAAGGAAAGTGTGAACAGAAGAAAAATTTTACAAAGTTATCCAAGTGGTCTGTCTGAAGGAGGATGGTAGCTTGGTCTAGTTACATGAATGGAGATGGACAGACATAGATTCAAGAGATACTTAGTATGTAGCAGGAAAAATAATGGTGCTTTGGTCATGAATTTGATTTTGGGGAAGTTGTAGTAGTTAAAAAAGGATGTGTCAAGAACGATGCACAAGCATTCATCTTGTGGAAATAGATAAATGTTGGTGCCAGTCATTGACAAGGAGACTGTAGGAAGAACCAGATTTAATATAGAAACTTGAGATGCCTTGAAGATATCTAAATCATGATGTCAACTAGGTAGGTGGACATATAAATTCTGGTGCTCAGAAGAACAGAATGGGCTTAAAAGAGAAATTTGGAAAATTTCAGTATAAATAAAATGATTCAAGCTATATATGAAGTTGAAATTTACTGGAGTTCAGAATGAGAACAAAAGGCGGCCTAGGACAATCTTAAGGTTTAGATGTGAGGTGTCCTCCAAAGCCTCATGTGTAAGGCAATGTGAGAAGGTTCAAAGGAGAAATGATTGGGTTATGAGAGCCTTATCTCAATCGGTGAATTAATCCCTGAAAGGGATTAACTGAGTGGTACCTGCTAGCAGGTAGGGTCTGGTGGAGGAAGTGGGCATTGGGGCATGCCTTTGGTTTTTATATTTTGTATCTGGCAAGTGAGGTCTCTCTCTCTCTTTCTCTCTCTCTCTCTCTCCTTCTTGATCATCATATGAGACACTTTCCTCCACAACAGTCTTCCCCCATGATGTTCTGCCTCATCTTAAGTCTCCAGGAATAGAACCAGCTATCTGTGGATTGAGACCTCTGAAACCTTAAGCCCCCAAATAAATCTTCCTGTACATTGTTCTGGTCAGGTCTTAGCCACAGCAGTGAAAAAGCTGAGTAAAACAAACAATTCTTGAGAAATGCTGATATTGCTGACCAGACAGGGAAGGACATGTTAGAAAAGGCATGGGTAATGAACACAGATCCAAGAAGTATTTATGACATAAGAGCAATGAATATAGAAATTGATTAAAAGTGGAATGAACTAGAGATCAAGGCTATGAATGTGTAAATGATGGTTAAGAAGGAAAGAGATTGAGATTTGAACATTTGAGATTTGAGGCAGCTGTGACACATTTAGGCACATATGTCTGGAAATGCTTTTACTAAGGTCAGCTTTTGTTTATGACCCTTTCAATGTGCTGCATTCCCAGCACATTCTAAGGCAGGTTGTGAACTAGTTATCAACTTTTAAAATCTACTGAGGCAGAGCAAGAACTCTGATACATGTTGAAAGTTACATGGAAGAGGTTTATCGCTCACAGATAAGGCATAATGAAAATCCAGAATGGTCCTGCAAGTCTCAGGAAAGCTGCCCAACAGGGGTGGAGCCTTCACTGCACATGGCCTACTTTCATCACAGCCCAGAGACCCTAAAAGGCAGCAGGCTTCCTGTTACATCCCTCAGGGGAAAGCAACATGCTAGGCTAATGCACTGAAAGGCACTGTGCTTCTGAGAAGGAGACAGAAGCAAAGCCTGGGCTTCTCCAGCCAGTCCCTTCCTATCTCAGGATGCTGCATTCTCAGCACATTTTATAGTTTATTCTTGAAAACTGCAAGAATGAAAAGGGGGAGAACTGGTTCTACTTAAAGTCACACTCAAATGTCCTTCATCGGTTACTACTCTAAGCATTGGATTTATATTAAATATCAGAATAGATACTACTGTTGCCTCCATTTTAAATACGAGGAAATAGAGCCTCATGAATGTTGAGTAACTTGCTGCAAATTGCACAGCTACTAAGTAGTAGAGTCGGTACGTAGGCCTGGGCAATCTGAATGAACAATGTTCTCTCTTAACTACTGTGTTAAATTGTTTTAATCCTATACATCCAAAAATAGGGTAAGACAGGCTGTGGAATATAAATTCAACAGCAGCCAATATAGATTGTTAAAATCACGAGAGAAGAGAAGGAAGAGGAAGTAGAGCAGGTGATAACTGGATCATGGGAGAAAAGGGCATTCATGCAGATGGCACAGTGTATTTTTTTTTAAGTGACAGAATACAATTTATTGGAGGAGTGCCAGGAAGACTAGAAAAGAATGACAAAACTTAAAGCTATAAGGAGCATGCAGAAGCTTGTGAATAGATAGCCAATGCAGTTAGCAATGGCCAGTAGCGTTAGGATGAATATGTTCATAGGCTATGGAAATCAGGACATCTCTAGTATCCTTTGAAAGTGTTGCTTGGAAACAGAAGGGAGACCTTTAGGGGGGATATGAAGATAAGGGGAAGGAATGGACAATAAAATTACCAAATTATGTTATGAGCATATACTGCTATGTCATGATGAATCCCACTATTTTATATAATTATAACCTACCAAATTTAAAAATACTGCTTGGGGAAGGTAGTAGTGATAGAAGCAAAATGACCAGAGTTAAATGAATGAAAATAAGGAGAGACAGTAGCATTAACAAACATGCTTGATTTTTTCTTAGGTATTTGAGGAGGCAAAAAGCTTGTTCAGGATACATGGTTAGGAGAGACATTTTTGACAATGAAATAGATAATTACATGTGCTTATAGGTTGCAAAAGAAACAACTAGCTAGGGAACCGGACTGATAGAACAAAGGTATGTGGGGTGGTGGTGGAAGATTTTGATATAAAAGGCTCTGGTAAATGAATTATGTATGAGACAGATCACATTTTTCTATTATCTTTTCAACTGAGTAATGGAGTAAGGGTGGAAACAATACAGATTAATTAAGTTAAAATGTAAGGAACATCAAAGAGACTATGATTTTGAGGTTGTTTATTAAAAGTAAAATTAGTGGAGGTTGAAATGGCTTGAGAGGTGAGGTATATTTCTGGCATAGTTGAAAGGAATGAAAGAGGGAGAAAAATAAAAAAATAAGTAAAATAACTATTGGGGTCAGTTAAGATTGTAATTATAGTACCTTGCAATTTTATTGGTGCTGATCTATATATTGGTTTAGTTCTATATAGCTGCAGGGTAGCATTCAGTAACTTGGGGGGTTTCAGTGAAAAAAAAAACAAAGGAAATTGTTGATTCAAAATACCCATGTGTGCAATTCTGTAGAAAAGCTGCAGATAAATAATAAAGCTTGAAGAGAATGCAAGGTATTGTTGACAGGTTAGTTCAAATGCTCAATCATAGTTTTCAATACATAGAAAAGAGAAAGAGGAGCCACATGGGTATATTAGACTTGGATAAGATTCCGACAACCCTGAAACTGAAAATTTCTGAGTTTGATGAGCAAATCTACTGAGAATGATGTAGTGGAGCACCTGGAGTTGTAATGAGGGAAAGGGATATCTGTAGTCAGGTTTCTGCAGTGCATTAATTCTGGCACTGAAGACATGAAAGGTACAGGCATGGGCAATGGGTGGGTATCAGTTGTGGGTGAGTAAATACTGGAAGTTAAACACTCAGTTAAAAGTGTCTGAGTTTTGGTATTTGGGGCTCATGATGTTACTTAGAAGCTTCTGTTTCACAGGAGATCACCATCAGCCATCTGCTGTAATTCTGCTGGAAGAGATTGCCTATTGCCATTCCTTCATTTATATGATGGTAGCTTTCTGACAACACCTTACTATTTTTGCGAGTCCTTATTACAAACAGAGAAAGAAAAAAATCAGGACTATATTTTTATAATCAATCTGCTGAAGGAAGGAAGAGTATTATAGCAGGTTATGCAAACTGGTCAGTGTTAATAATATCTGATAAAATTTAATGTTGGGAAGCCATCAAAAATGATCATCTCATCTTAGACAACTTGAGTAAATACTTCACCTAAAGATGAAAAATTACAATGGCATATAAGCATATAATTCTATACAAATATGCATTTTTACATGTACATTGAGTTAAATAATAGTTACTCAATTTAATAGCTATTTGACCTTGGACATATTAATTAACCTTACAATCCCAAGTTCCTCAATAATCAAATGAGGATAATAATATCTATCTAAGAATTGCTTTTAGAGTGAGAAATAGGACATATCTATCACTTACAACTGTACTTATCAAATACACAAGTTTATTCAAGACATTTATTTGAATTGGAAAAATAGTAGAACTTACTTAGGACTATCACTTAAAACAAAGTATATAAAATAAATATATCTTGTCCAAGTATATCTTGTCCTCTTTATTGCCAGACTATGATATATTAATTTGTCAATTTTGTCTATAAAATCTAGATACTTAGGTATTTCCCTATACCTCTGTGTTCAGGAGTCCTCTAGGCTTTAAAACATAATGGAATAATTTTCAGAAATTATTCTAATATGGTGCTAAAATGTTTGAGTGGTGACAATACAATGAGGAGATATTGACAAACCTCCTTACATAATTAGGCAAACTGGAGGTATCCTCAAATGTGGACAATCCAATGGTGCTCCTCCTAAAAATGGTTTTCTCCATCTATTGGCTCCTTCTGGTCACAAACCAAGCCTGTAAGCTAGATATGAATAGTGTTTAGAAATCAGGCTACATCTATACTTAGTTCCATTCCACCTTTCTTCCAAAATTTCCTTTTTAGGATCCAGCATTTTTTTTTTTCTTCTTATTTTGTTTTGCTTTGTTTTTTGACTCTCCATCATGAATGGATGTCTTCCATTTTTTCATAGTTTCATCTCAGACAAATGAGTTTGGATAGTTACTACAAAGAGTTCTCCTTTATAGACTCATACGTATTTATTTTTCTTACTTGAGTATAGTTCTGCCAATTTTCAGGCATTGCAAACACAAATACCTATTCAGGTTCCCTGAGAAAGAAATGGTACTTTCTTCTTTAATTTTTTCCTGTTATGTCTTCACAGTTTAAAAATAAATGGAGGGATTTACTTGTAAAGTTTGCTTAAGGGGGAAAACAACAACAAAATCAAGACTTCAGTGGAATGTTGTCAATAACTATGTGGCCTTGGTTTTAAGTCCAAAACCCTGATTAAGGTTTCTCACATTTTCTCCCAAGCAGACTATTTTGTTCTGAGAATATTGAAAGATAAACACAGCATCAGCAGAACTGTATTGGTTTTTTAAAAAGTGTTTATTTTTTCTCCTGCTTCTTTCTACCTTAAACTTATCAACAAAAAAGAATATATAGAAAGGAAAAAAAAGGCACCTCAGAAAGCTTTCTAGAGATTTGGTTAGCTCAATCTTAGGAAGAAGTAAGGTTCCAATAGAAGTGAATATAACTGATCAGCTTTTTGGGTTGCATGCTTTAAATACACAGTGTAATTCTTTCTATTGTAATTTGGAGTCGGAGATGATTTTTAAATCTCCTGCACCTTTGGGTGGTAATGCTCGGTCCAAGTCCTATCCAAACATTTGAGTGTGTATGTTGGAGAAAGGTAGACAATATGATGAATGTTCATTGCAATCCAAGAAGGAAGCTAAAAACAGGACTTAATTAAGCAATCATGTCAAATGACTGAAAACAGAGGTTTTTAACCAGAGATCAATAAAAATATTTTAAGTAGTTTGTAGGCCAGTTAAAATTATACAGAAAATTTTATATTTTTTATAAGTATAAATTTTCCCTGGTGAAAGTTCTCCCAATCAAATTTCAAAAATGATTGTTGAATGGGATAGGATTAATAAACTTTGGTAGGATAGAGTAAAGAATAGTGAAAAACTCTTGTGCAGAACAGATCATCCTGAACAGGACAGATCACCCTGAGCAGGAGCCATTATTTAGTTATGGAGAGCTGACCAATAACAGTGGATCACTAGGGAGTGCTAGCAAAGAGAAGAAATAGATTCCTAGTCCGAATCTGAAAATAATGGTTTAATTTGTGTCTGATCTTTTTCAAAACTTTGAAAGAACTGCAGAAAGGAAGAAGAGAGATAAGCTAAATGTTTTAATGTGTTTACCTATTCAAAGATATGAGGAAACAGGATAAATGAAAATATGCAAATGAAGAAGATGATACTATGACAAACAGTAGCATTGGATAGTTTTTGGCAATTTGGTTCAAAAGTAAATTCTAGTAAACTTTATGCCACATTTTCAGGGAAACTTAATTCTCTAAATTATAGAAATATACAAATTTTTTAGTTCCCAATTTTTTAATGTAATCACAAATAATCTGACCCTGAAGTCTCAAAGTGGAATACATTTAGTAAGTTAAGTTTTACAACAAATGTCTAAAATGGGTGATCACGATTAAAATTTTACTTTTCACAGGACAGACTTTAGTTGTGGATTAACTAGCCCTTTGCTAAAAATAATTGTACCAGGGTAAAGCTTTTTGAGAAATGTTTCAAAATGACTGACCAACAATATATCCATTATTTCCTGTAAACCCCATGTGAAATGAAAGACCTCATTTATCCTTGTAACATTGCATGTTTGTGTTCCTGTGATGTAGAAAATTAATGAAAGCATAGAATTAAAAGCTTGAAATAGGAATGAAAATTATGTTAAAAATTCAAGGAAAAAAACATGAATCAAACCATGCAGAATGAAAAAAACTCACCTGAAAATATTCAAAATACTCTTCACTTATTAGTATCAAATTAATTTAGCTTAAGTAGCATAAGCAAATCAATTTATGCTAATTATGGCTGTTCATAATATGATAGTTGTTTTATATGTTTTAATTTGTGAATTTTATTCAGTAAAATTGACAAAAGATAGAATTTGGCTTTCAATTTTACTATTTTTCTAGAAAAAAAAATTACCCCTAAATTTTCTTTGGAAACCCTGACATTTTTTCCTACTAAGATGTCATTTCTCTACTTGGTACTAAGCCCTTAAATGTGCAAATAAAATGTTACTACTAGAGAATGTTTTTCAAATGTTTTGAATTGTCTAGTGTGTAATCAGATGCCCATTTGATAGTTTCATTCTACAGGGACATATTTGTAAAAGGATGGGTAATGATCCTTCATTTTTTATCATTTTCTCCATGTGAATGGAGAGTTCTATTAGAAATAGAAACTGTGTTTGTATCTTTGTCTGCAAGTGTGGTGTATTTGAGGAGAGCAGTCATAGCAAGAAATCAGAGAGCTAATTATAAATCATTTATTAAAGCTCTATCAATCAGAAGAGGTAATTTTTTTTTAACCAATGGGAATTCCTACGTTTTCCTCAAGTGGAAAAGGCTTCCTGATAACAAAGACCAAATAAACAAACATTATGAATAGATAATGAATTATTAAATATATTTTGAAAAAGAAAGAAATGAGTAAAGGATTTTTATATGCTTATCAATTGCTAATAATTGGTGTCATTCATAAGTCATAACATAGATCAGGGGTCACTGAGGATCTCTAAATACGGAGCCACAATTAGTGATTTTTCTCTAAATTTTTTTTCTGATTTTCAAAATGAGAATAATTAAATAGTGTAAAGAATTCTAGAATCTATGAGACTATGAATAATAGATTTTATGAAGAGATGAGTAAGGAAGTTATGAAGAGAAGCTCAACCTGAAATGAGACCAAAGAAATTTAAGAGGACTTCATTCAGCTAAAAAGAGTAAAGCTAGCTCAATATTATTTATTTAGTATTCTTTTCTCATACATAGTTCCAGGCTGCTGGGTGGGTGGGCATGAGGAAGGCTATACACTACATAGTCATTTAAGGATCCAATCTGTTGAAGGGTTTGCTAAAGTCAGCGCAGTACTTCCTCACTCACTCTTAAAGTAAGATAAAAATAAAAGGAAGGAAGACCATAGAGAGTTCTGGGCAAAGACAGAAAGGAGCATTTATCAACTCCACCATTATAATTGGTGGAGGGAGGGTTGCACTTAACTACACAGGAGAAATGTAACCTCTCAGTATGCTCAGAAAGAAGAACTGAATTAGGAAAAGAGTGACCCTATATATTCCACACATATGGGTAAAAAGGAAGTTTGTTTGTTTGTATTAATCATTAGGCTTTTTTAAATAAAAGAGTTTCTTATTTCAGTAAGCATTTGGACATTTGGAGAAAATGCAGATTGCGACTCATATTTGATTCAGAGTCCGATGTCTAACAGATTCCCAGTAATGCTGATGTTGTTGGTCCAAAGAGCTCAGGACAATAAAAATAGTCTATTTGGTCATTGTGTGAAAACAAATTCTAGCCAAGAGAAATTGGACTTCTTGAGATGAAATGTAATCCCTTTAGTCATCTCAGTCTTTTCCTTAGGATTCAAAATTCTCTCTTTGTGTCTTGATTTTGCTAAGGAAATTGAATGCATTAATACATAGTTGTACCAAAGCTCACAGAAATCTGCAGATTTATGAGATAATATCTAGAAAATGCTGTGGTCTCATTTGGGGAGAAGTATTAGAAATATATCAGTTATTATATTGCTATTAGATTGTCATTGGCTGGAAGTTAAGCATGTTCGATTGGAAAGGAAGTATAGTGTTCCTTCAAGATTCTAAAAACCTGTGCAAAGAAGAGGAAGTCTTTCTGTTATATAGAATATTTTTTTGTCATTTTTGTTTCCATTATTCCGTTTTGACATTTTCTATTGAGGCTAAGAACACTCCAACTATAGGATACACAGAATCAGCTTTAGCTTTGTAAAATACTTACTGTGACAGAGAACTAAAGAAATTTTATATATACTTATCTATGTTTGTATATATATATTATATGTATATATATATATATATATATATATATATATATATATATATATATATATATACACTCCCCTATATTTACCCACTGCTGCAGCATAAGGTATTATGATATCTATAAGATTTATACTCAGATGAGCACAGGTCCTGAAAACTTTGTAAGGATTTCCCTCATTAATCACATCTGTCCTGCATCTTTCTCTACTTTGGAATAAATACCCCCTTTATTTTTATGTGTTTAGCTAAAACCATGATGCCAAAGTTATCATAGTATTTGTTGACTCTGATTTCTTCATTCATTTATTCTTGTTGATTTTCACTCTATAAAGACTTAAAATTAGTTAAAGAAAAGAATTGAGGAGGAAGTAAAGGACAAAATGAGGAACTGTAGACATCTATAGATGACTTTCCCATTTAACTTAGGAAGCCATTTCGTAGCTCTTGCAACAATGCAAATCTAGAATTGAGTATTTTCTCCACGGGAAAAAAAGAGCAAAAAAATAGACAAAAGCCAAAGAGAACTGATGTCTATTCTTATTTTTAATCTTTGTTAGACTTTTCCAATTAGTTAAAATGAGTGCTACGTGAAAGAAGTGCTAAATAGGGGATCTTGAATGATTATATCAAAAACCCAGTACTTTCTGGTCCCACTATTGTCCAAAAACCCTTATGCAATAGCCTTTATGAATTATGTAATAGCATTATGCAATGTTATCAGCACACAGAATTCATTTAAAATTTTGAACAAACAGTTGGTTTTTGTTGGTAGCATTATCAGAATTATTCAAGCCAATGGAAAATTTTATTTAAATATATACAAAATTGTCTCTATCATTTGTCAACTAGATGTAGTTTAGTAGCATCCTGACACTAATAAATCAGTATAATAGTTAATCTAATTTTGTCCATAAGTAACTGATAAAGGTGAACTAGACTTGATTATATTATTCCAATTTAATTGATGAGAAAGGAAGATCATGTGGATGAATTAACACAATACTATGGAATACTGTAAGTAGAAGAGAGTACTGATTTGTTTACTGATTCTGAGCTCAAATCACATTAAAATTAAGTTGATTAGATCAAAATGGAATTTAATCTTTGATTCTCTTTTGTTAATTAGGTGTATGTTCTTTAATTATATGAAGTAATATATTTTTAGGATTCTAAAACAGAGTACAGGAAAGTAATTAGTAAAACAGTGATAGTTAAAATTTCTTCTGTGCTAGCTTAACTATCAGCCAAAATTTTATTCTATTCCCTAGAGTTATTTGTTATTAACATTTTTTTTTCCATGTATACCTTTAGGAATTTTCTGTGCATATCTACATGTATTGATATTCTTAACAATTTCTAATAACAAATCCAGTGTTTGACAGTACAAATTGTGTAAGTTATATGGTTTAATGGTCATGTTCATGACTAAACTCCAGCTAGTTCTTTTAAATTTAAGAGCACATTGTTGTGAAGAAGACTTTTGATTTTGATTTGTTCCATATAAGTTTAATTTTAAGGTTATTATTAATATAAGAAAGCTATATTGCTATAGGTATTCTTGCATCATACACATAAAATCACATACATATACTCCCTTGTCTGTGCAGGAACAACTCCCATTTCAGCTTTTTAAAATAATAAAAACCATTGAAGTATGTGAATTCCCTAATCACACTTCTTTTCTGGTATGCTTTGTTGCTGAAAGGTAGCAGATGCTGGGCTCATTGTCCAAATTACACCAGTAGCTATATGTAGTGCTGTGTGGAGTGCAGTCACAATGAAATCAAATCCCATCCAAATACATCCTAAAAATGTTGGTTTGACCCCTAATTAGTTGGTGCATGTCCATGAACCACCCAGTGAGGCCTTAGGGCTCACAGAGAGGCATTATTCTTTCTTAGCAAGCCTTTCCCTACCTCCTTAGCAGACAGATGAGCCTCTTATCAGAAGGAACAGATGGCAGTGTGAGTCTGTTTGAAATTGCAGACATGCACTTGGAGAACAGTTCCTAGAATTTTTTTTTTTTTTGTTAGAGTGTATTACATAGAAGGACAATTGGTGTGAGAAGCCTAGCGGAAAAAAAAAAAAAAACTTCTGAGTTTTTGGCTCAGAAATGCTTCTGGGGCTTTGCTTCAACAGTTCTGCAATGTTGGGATTGAAAATGAGACAGCTTATTGGCCCTTGGTATTCTGATATGTGGAACACTGATAACCATTTTAGATTTAAGAATTCCCAAACTCGGCACCAATCTCTGGCCCCGGAGTAATTTATTAAAGCAGGCTTTAAACAGTTTATGAGTACTTTCGTATTTGGAATGCCATTTAATTCTCAGGACAAAACATTCCTTTTATAGTCTTTTTTTTTTTTTTTTTTTTTTTTACACATTAACAGAATCAAAGAAGTAAAGTGGCTTATTCTAGGACCTATAGCTGACAAATAGCAAATCCAAAAATTAGAAGTACTGGTCGAGATGTACCAAAATGCTGAAGTTCAAGATGTGAGTACATAATGACTGTGTGAATTGTTGTGGTAGATAGCTTCATGTCCATGAACCACCCAGCGAGGTGGTTCATAATGTCTTATTTGTTATAAAATTATTGCAAGGAAGGAATTGCATCAATCCAAGGACTAAGGCAGGACCTAGGAAACAAATTTTACCTTAGAATTTCCAAAAAGACTATAGTCCTGACAAAATGTTGATTTTAATCCGGTGATTTATGTCAAACTTTTTACAGAACTATATATTTATATTGCTTAACTCATCAATTTTATGATTTTTTTTTTGCATCATTGAATTAATAGGGAAATGTTGAGGAAATTAGATTGGCTAGATAGATAAATAGATGGATAGATTATCTAGCATACTGTAGAAATTCAATTAAGTAATAATTAGTATTTTAAATCAAGTTTTATGTTTTTTGTCTACTAAAGTATTTTTAACTAATTTAGTTTGCTATGAAGTGAGATAATAGTTTCTTCTCTGAATTTGTGTAGAAATAAAGTTTTTCATATTAACTGACAATCCTTATTTCTTTTTACATTCTACATTTCAAAGTTTTATAGTAAAGTCTAAAAATATAATGCTTACATACTGACTTAATTTTCTTTGATATATACCCAGAATTAGGATTGTTCAATCACATGGTAGTTATTTCTCGTTTATTGAAGAACCACCATAATATTTTTTTCCATAATGGCTGTACTACTTACATTCCCACCAAAGTGTGTAAGAGTTGCCATTTTTTTGTGTGTCCTTTTTATTTTAGCCATTCTAATTGTGTTAAAGTGATATTTCATTATGGCTTTGATTTGCATTTCCCTAATTATATGTTGAATCAGTTTTCATCTACCTTCCCATATTTACAGGATCCATTCACAATAGCCAATATATAGAATAAAGCTGGGTCAATCAGTGGGTAAGTAGATAAAGAAAACACAGCATATAGACACACTGGAATATTACTCAGTCATAGAAAATGACATCCTGCAATTTGCAGCAATAGATGAACCTGGAGAATAGTAGATTATATGAAAGAAGCTGGATGTAAAATGCATGATCTCATCATATTCAGAAATTAAAGAAGCTGATCTCATAGTCATGGAGAGAATAATAGTGGTGACCAGAGACTGAGGAGGGTAGGGGAGGAAGGAATGAGAAGAATTGGTTTAATAGGTATGAAGTTATAGTTAGATATGAGGAATAGGTTATGGTGTTCTTTTGCAGGTTGGGATGTCTGTGGTTAACAATATTGTAATGAGTATTTCAAATAGTGGGAGAAGTGATTTTGAATGTTCTCAGCATAAAATAATAATAAACATTTGAGGTGATGGATCTGATAAAAACCTGATTTTTTATTAAAATGTATTAATTGTTCTAGCAAATGGTTTCACTTTTCACTGTGACATTTCCACGCATGTGTGTATTATGCATGAATCATGTCCATTCTCCCTTCTATGCTCTTTGACCCCCTCTTCTTTCCCTCCTTCCCCCAGACCATTTTCCAGTTTCTAACTAGACTCTTTTCCACTTTTAAGTTATCTTTTTGTTTATTTATTTATTTGGAATTTGTACATGAAAGAAGACATTTGATACTTGTCTTTCTGTGTATGATTTATTTCCCCCAGCACAAAGTCCAATCCAGTCTCATCCATTTTCTTGAAAATGAGAGGAATTTATTCTTCATAGATGAATAATGCCCCTTTGTGTATATGTACCATATTTTCTTTATGCCCTCTTCTCTTTCTGGGTACCTAGGCTGATTCCATAACTTGGCTATTTTTAAATAATGCCACAAGCATCACGGTTATGCAAGTTTCATTTTTTTTTTGTAGGCTGAGTTTATTTTCTTTGCATATATATCCAGGAGTGATACAACTGGACCGTGTTACCATGTGATCTGGAGGGAATCTCCACACAGTTTTCCACACTGGATGTATGAATTTCCATTCCCAATATGAATATAAGTGCCTTCTTTTCCACATCCTTGCCAGAATTTGTTATTTTTTATTTGACAATAGCTTTTGTGACTGGGGTGGTGGAGGTAGAATCTCAATGTAGTTTTGATTTGCTTTTCTCTGATGCCTAACGATACTGAGTATTTTTTCATATATTTATTGGTAATTTGTACTTTGATTTAGAAGTTTCTATCAGATTGTTGGCCTATGTTTTTGACTGGAATTTTTTTGTTGTTGTTGATGTTCTTGTTAAATTTTTTGAGTTTATATTCTCCTCAGGTCAATAGCTGGCCAAAAAAAAAAAATCTCTCGTTCTGTAGGTGTTTTTTCACTCTGTTAATTGTTTCCTTAGCTGTGCAAAAGCTTTTTAATTTGTTGCCACCCCATTTGTCAATCCATGTTTCTGTTTCCTGAGCTACTGGGGTCCTCTCCAGGAAATTAGTGCCTGTAGCTTGAAGGAGAGTTCCCCTGTGTTTTCTTCCATCAGTTTCAAAGTTTCAAGTCTTACCTAAATTCTTTGATCCATTGAGTTGATTTGTATAAAGGGTGAGAGAGCCTAATTTCAGTCTTCTACGCGTTGATATCCAGTTTTTCCCGTACCATTTGTTGAAGAGATAAAACCTGATTTGGTTAGTACACAGGGTATACATGTAATGAAGCACTACACTCTACCCAATAACTATGTGAAGTTATTATGTATCAATTAAAAACTATACAAATTTCTTAAAATATTAACATTGATTTTTTATGGACTTTGGAATGGAGTATAATCAGCATGATCTAACATTTGATGATTGTTTTGGGTCCATTTGTACTATAAAAATGAACTTCTAGACAAGACAGTTTAGCTAAGACTGAGTCTGATCAACCTTACACTGAATGGCCCCACACTACTAAGTTTGTATACTTAGATATTGGTAAAAAAAAAAAAAAGCTGTATTTATCTGTTAGTGATTTTATGAAACCTAAGTAGTGTACTCGATTTTACAGTTCTTTTGCTGCTTTTACGTTATTGGATTTAAGATAACCACAGGTAGCAATTTTCTTTTTCATTTAAAGTAAAGAGCATAGGACTTGAGTAAAAACTTTCTAGAAAGTGTTCTCTATAAATAAAGGCACTAGCCCATGCACTTTGGTTCACAGATGTTGGTGTTATTAGAAAATTTTGCTGCAAACTTCTAAGAACCTGGTTTTATTTACTATTGCTGAGGTTTCCGGTAGCCAAGCGTGGATAAATTCTGATTGATTCTTCTCTACTTAAACAACTCTACTTAAACATAGCTTACAGTAGCCAGAAACCTTGCCTGAATTTTATTGGTTTTAACCAGATGTACTGCAGATTGTGAATCCTATACCCCTAGACACCATCCTGTTATAGAAACTCCTTAGCTCAGTTACCTGAACTACCACATTCTCTCTCCTCAATTTTTGTCAGTGAAGAGTTCTGAGGTCAAAATCTGCTCTATGCTCTATGACTGAATGAACTTTCTTTTCTTCAAACACATGTTTATAAGCTTCCTAGGCAGTCAGCTTTATCTAATTCTTGCTTTTGCTCTTTTCTGAATTTCAAGGTCTCCAAAATAATATTCTTCTTCAAAGTTAAAACCTTCATAAAATTCTAGAAATCCTATTCTGGAAAAAATAGAGTGAACAATGGAAAAAATAGATTATGACCAAAATATAATCATAAATAAAGCAGTAAAATTTTAAAGAAAATGAGACCAAGGTGTCTTAGACTTAGTGAATATAGTTTTAACTTACAATGATCAAATGACATAACCAAAGGCATTCTGTGATTGTACACATTATGTTCACGGAGTTATAATAGCTGTAATGTTTTCAAGTTTCTTTGAATCCTCATATCAAAATTATAATTGTAGCTATGTTTAACCTAGTTAAAGGGTTTAGGAAACTGAAGTGAGTTTCACCAAAGGCTATATCCCAATCTTTATTATTTTGAAAACTTTGTACAATTCTGAAAATACCAATACCTTATTTATATTATGTAAAATGAGGATAGAATGTGATAAAACTGCTTTCAAAGATGGACATCACTTCATGATATTTTACTTTATGTCTTTTAAAAGAAGAGACTGAACTATAGATGTAAGAAAACATCTATCTGAACTTGAACAACTTTTGCTACATTTCATTTACTTCACATAAAAAGACTAACCATGCTCACTCACCCACCTGACCAAATAATATTTCTGATTAAGACAGAGGCTTACTTTTGGCAAAGCAAACAGCAGGACATACTCAGAACTCAATTAATTGAACTGCTGAATCCATGCAGTATACTTCTGCTCTCTAGCCATCCAAAACTTCTCTGATTAGTTTCTTTCATATATAGATATGTTCTGTTTCAGATGATTGGGTTTTGGAATTTAATGGATCTGGATAGCTAAGAATACCTTCCATCTGACCTTTATTTCTATTTGTTGAAGAGATGTTGATCTGGAAACTTAGGCTAATGCCTTGTTAATTATCCATGGGAAATTCAGGCACAGTGGTGCACACCTTTAATCCCAGTGATTGGGGAAAACTGAGTCAGAAGCATCACAAGATTGAGGTCAGCCCCAATAACTTAGGGAGACTCTCAGCAACTTAAGAAAAAAAACTGTCTCAAAATAAAAAAATAAAAATGACTGAGGATATAAATGGTAAAGCAATCCTGGATTCAATCTCCAGTACCAAAATAAACAAAACAAAAATCAAGCTATGGGGAGGGGGGAAAATACACCTAAACATCAGACTATGATTCCCTAAACTGTTCGCACACAATTGTGAATTGCTTGCAAACATAATACTCTATTCATTCATCAACGTAACAATCCTGGGTCTCATAAGAGTGTTAGAATCTCATTTTAATAGACATATTTAAATAATAACATTTTTCCTAATCATGTTATGGTATGCTTATAAATGGTATCTGTCATCTATGTGATTCCATTCATTTATTCATTCATTCAATCAATAGTTCTCTGCTCAGTACTCCCTATGAGTATGCTAGACACCAGGGACACAAACCCTCTTCCAAAGTGGCTGCATATTTTGCATTCCCACTAGCAATAAACAAGAGTCCTTCCTGTTGCACATTCTCACTAGCATTTGAGGTCAACACTTTGGAATTATTCATTGTGAACAGTGTTTATTCATAGCCTGTGTTTTAATGTACAAATTTCTAATGACATCTGATGTATTTTCACATGCCTATTGGCTACCTGTATATCTTTTTTGGTGTGATGTTTGTTAAGATTTCTTTCACATTTTATTATTAGGTTGTTTACTTATTGTTGAGTCTTAAAAATTATTTATATATTTTGGAATATAGCCCTTTATAAGGTGTATCTTTGTAAAGATTTTCTCCCAGTATGTACTTTGTCTGCTCATTCTCTTGACACTGACTTTTACAGAGCAGTTTTTAATTTTAATGAAATCCACCTTTGAAATTATTTACTTCATGGATCATGTCTTTGGTGTTGTATCTAAAACATCATTGCCATACTTAATGTTGTCTATATTATCTACTATATTACTTTGTAGTTATAGTTTTTCATTTTATATTTAGGTCTATGATCCATTTTGGGTTAATTTTTGTGAAAGGTATAAGGTCCATTTCTGTTTATCTTTAATGTGAATGTCTAGTTTTTTCAGTACCATTTATTGAAAAGATGGTCTATGCTCCTCTGTAAGTCCTTTGCTCCTTTGTCAAAGATCAGTGAACTATATTTATATTGGTCAATTTCTGGTTTCTTCAAATCATTCTACTGATATATTCACCTCTTCTTTACCCAGTAGCACAATGTTATGATTATTATAAATTTACAGTAATTCTTAAACTCAGATAATGCATCCTTAGAACTTAGTGGAATCTTTTGGGTCTTTTCCCGCTCCATATAAACTTAGTATTTTTATTGGGTTTGTGTTGTTTTCATAAACCAAGTTGGGAAGAACTGATATTTTAACAACACTATCTTTTTAATTATGAACATATGATGTCTTTCCATTTATTTATTTTTCTTTCTTTCATTAGAGCTTTATAATTTTCTCCATATTGATCTTGCATATAATTTGTTAGATTTATGCCAAAGTATTTCATTTTTGGAGGTGCAAATATAATGAAAAGTGATTTTCTATCAAATTCCATTTGTTCATTGACACTATATAAGAAATTGATTAACTTTTATACATTATTCTTATTTCCTGAAACCTTGCTATATAATCACTAATTAGTTACAGGAATTTTGTTGCTGTTGTTGTTTACATTTTCAGATTTTTCTACAAAAATTACCATTTCATCTGCAAAGAGAGTTGTACTTTTTCATTCCAAATCTTCCTACCTTTTTTTTTATTATCTCATTTGATTGGTTATGATTTTCAGTACAATGTTGGAAAAAAGTGGTAAGAAAGGACTTCTTGCTTTATTCTTCATCATATTCAAAAGCTTCAATTTTCTCATCATTAAGTACAACGTTGGCTGTTGATTTTTTTGGAGTTGGTCTTTATTATTCTTTGTATTCTTAGTTTTCTGAGAATATTTTTTTCTCATGTATTTTAGTTGGATTTAGTGAAGTGCTTTGTATCGATTTCTACAATGATGTGACATTTATCCTTTAGGTCATTTTTATAATGAATTACATTAGTTCACTTTCAATATTTAATTTTGTATACCTGGGAATAAATCTTATTAGGTTATGTCCTGTAACTCTGTAACTCTGTTTACACAGAATTGATTTGGTTTCTTTCTTTTTCTTTTTCTCTCTTTTTTTTTTTTTTTTTGAGGATATTTACATCTATGTTTCATTAGAAATATTGATCTAGAGTTTTCTTGTAATATCTTTTTCTGATTTTGTTATTAGGGTAATGCTGGTGTTATAAGTGATTTAGAAAGTATTCCTCCTGCTTCTATCCATCAGAAGTGGTGAATGAATCATTGCTTTGAACTGCCCTGGACAGCGGTGACACCTACCTTGGGAATTTCTGGTACAAAGGTGCTGAGAGAACTGCCCATTTGAGGTAGCACCTGTCCTAAGCGGAAAAATTCTGTGCCTGTCATGGAATTTATATGTTTAATAGCCTTGAGTTCCAACACCAGCTGCCTGAAGAGATAGAGGCACAAGCTGATAAGCCCCCATTAGGCTGTTTCATTCAAAAACTTTAATTTTATCTTGAAGAAGCTTTCTCACAATAAATCCTTTTGATGTTTAAACCTGTGTAATAAACGTACTGAGCCTGCTCATTGGCCAGTCTCTCTCACCAGGAGTTTGGTTGGTTCACTGAATCCCGCTTGCTCTATATTTGTGTTTGTTTTGTCTTATTTCCAATCCTCTCAGTGCCCTGTTCAGGAAACTGATTAAACATTGCACAGGTTGCAGCATCCATCTTCTGGAAGAAATTATAGAGGATTGGTATCATTTCTGCATTAACCATTTGGTTAAATTTACCAAGAAAGTTGTCTGGACTTGTTGCTTTCTGCTTTAGAATTTCAGTAATTATTGATCCCATTTTAATTTGATAGATATGTCTGTTCAGATCGTCTATTTTTTTCTTACGTACGATTTGAGAAATTATGTTTTTCAAGAAATTTGTCCATAGTTTCTAAATTATTGTATTAGTAGCTTTTCGTTGCTGAGAAAATCAACTTAAATGAAGAAAGATTTATTGTTGCTCATAGTTTTAAAGGTTTGAGTTCATGGTCTCTTGGCCTTCTCACTTTCAGCCTCTGGCGAAGCAGAACATCATGACTGGTAGCATGTGGTGGAGCAGAAATGCTCACTTTGTTGTAGCAGAGAAGCAGAGTTAAAGAAGGAGGAAGGAGCCAGGGTTCTAATATATCCTCCAAAGGCACACCCCCAGTAACCTAATTTCATCAGCTAGGTCTTACCACCTCCCAATAATTCTACAAGATGGGGACCAAATGTTAAGCACATGAACCTTTGGGGGAGATTCCAGATACAAACCATAACAGTTTTCAGATTTGTAGGCAAAGAGTTGTTCACAATATTTCTTTATTACCCTTTTAATTTCCATGAGATCTGTAGTGATGTCTTCTCTCTCATTTCTGATATTAATAAGTTGTGTCTTTGCTGTATTTTCTCAAGTATCCTGGCTATAGGTTTATGGATTCTATTGATCTTTTCAAAGACATATCTTTTGGTTTCAGTTTGATAGATTTCCTATTTTCAACTTTTGGTATTTCTGCTCTAATTTTTATTTTATTTTAAAAATTTTCTTCTACAGTCTTTAGATTGAATTTGCTTTTCTTTTGCTACTCTGTTAAGATGGAATCTTACATTCTTGATTTTAGGTCCTACTTCTCTTTTTTTTTTTTTTCCGGTTGTAATTGGGATTGTATCCAGGGATACTCCACCACTGAGTTACACACTCAGATATTTTTATTTTTATTTTTTATTTTGAGACAGAATCTCATTAAATTGCCAAAGTTGACCTCAAATTTGTGATACTCCTCCTTCATCCTCCCTAGTTGCTGCAATTACAGGTATGAGCCACTGTGCCCAGTGGTACTTCATCTTTTAATATATACATTGACTGTAATATATTTCCTGAAAAGCACTGCTTTTACTGCATTCCACAAATTTTGATAAATTGCTGTTCCACTTTTATGTAGTTAAAAATATTTGTAAACTTCTCCTAGATTTTATCTTTGACCCATGTGTTATTTACAACTGTAATGTTTAAACTCCAAGTATCTGGGGTTTTTCCAGACATCTGCTATTCATTTCTAGTTTAATCCATTGTAAAGTGAGAAGGGTCATTGTATAATTTCTCATCTTTCAAATCTGTGAATGTGTTTTTACGGTCCAGATAATGTTCATTTTGTACCTGTGTATTTTGCAGAAATATAACCTGCTACCAATTACTCTTAATGGTGAGAAGTAAAAGTTTTCAGATATTAACTTTATAGTTTCAGAATATTGATACTGGTCCCTTGGAGATCAGGAACAGGTTCTTGCTCCCCCATCTTGAAGATTAAAGACCCAAGGGATGCCCAGGCAAGTGCAGAGATCAAGTTTTATTTAAGAAAGTGATAAAGATAGACTTTTCTGAAGAGAGTGGACTTTGACATAGGCTGGCAGAATAGTTTAAAAAACAAGACCTGACTATATGTTGTTTTCAAGAGATGCACCTTATAGGTAAAGATAGCCAAAGGCTGAAAGTGAAATGATGAAAATTAATATACCATGTGAATGAATCCTGAAAATAAGCAGGAGCAGTTACTCTCATAGATGACAAAGCAGATTTAACCCCAAAATTAATCAGAAGACAAGGAAGGTCACTTCATATTGGTAAAGGAAACAAACACACACACACACACACACACACACACACATCATTTGTTTCCTTTTTCTCATTTTTGGAATTTTTAAATGTATTTCTTTTTAACCTGTTGAGGGTTAGGAATTTTGATTAGTATAATTTGGTTTAGTTTTATATTGTCTCTTTCTCTCTTTTCTTCTAATATCCAAATTCTATTGCTCTCTATTTCACTCTGCATTTACTTCGTTACTTCATTTGTTTTCTCCTCCTTCTTTATAACCATCACATGCTGCATCTCTTCTGCATTCTATTTACTTTTTAAAATTGTGAGCTCTGGGATATGAGACTAATTAAAGAATTCTTGGAACTGATGAGAGCTCTAAGATGTGGTCTAATAAATATTTATGTCTCAAATATGGGTGCAACAAATTACATAAAAGAGACACTACTCTAATTGAACTCTCAGATAGACCCAAGTACAATAATATTGGGTGATTTCAACAGACTTCTCTCACCATTAAACAGGTCATCCAGACATAAACTCAGTAAAGAATCATTAGACCTGAAAAATATTATAAGTTCAAAGGTCCAAACAGATATCCTTCGAATATTTCACCCAATAAGAGTTGAATACACTTTCTTCTCAGTGAATCATGGAAACTTCTTCAAAATAGACTACATTTTTAGGTCATAAAGCAACACTTAGCAAATACCAAAAAAAAGTGGTATAATTCCTTGCATCTTATCAGATCATAATGGAATGAAATTAGAAATCAGCATGACCAAAACTTACAGAAGTTAATAAACACCTGGAGATTGAATAATACTCTTTGAATGAACCTCTGAACACTATGAAGGCAGTTCTAGAAGAAGGTTTATACCTATGAGTGCTTGCATAAGAAAATCAGAAAGATCCCAAATAAATAACCTAATGATGAATTTTAAGGCCCTTGAAAAAGAGAAAAAAACAATTCCCAAATCAGTAGAAGGGAGGAAATATTTAATATTAGAGCCAAAATCAATGAACTCTAGAATAAAAAAAAAAGAATACAAAGAATCGATGAAACAAAGAGTTGTTCCTTTGAAAAGATAAATAAGATCAATAAGCCCTTAGCCAAATTAACAAAAAGGAAAAGGGAGAAAAACTGAGAAATCACCACAGACATCTCAGAAATCCTAGAGATCATTAGGGACTATTTTGAAATTTATACTCCAATAAATTGGCAAACCTAGAAGGTTTTGGAAGAAAAGGATAAATTTTTAGACAAATACAATCTTTCACAACTGAATCAAGAGGACCTAGAAAACCTAAACAGACAAAAAACTTGTAATGAGATACAAGCAGTAATAAAAAGCCTTCCAATAAAGAAAAGCCCAGTACCAGATGGATTCTCAGCTGAATCCTACGAAACCTTTAAAGATGAACTAATGGCAATATTCCCCCAATTATTCCATGAAATTGAAAGGGATGGAACACTTCTGAATTCATACTCTGAAACCAGGATCACACTTGTACTAAAACCAGATAAGGAAATATCAATATCAAGAAAAGAAAACTACAGACAAATATCACCAATGAACTTAGATGCAAAAATACTAAATAAAATTTAGCAAATTCTGTTCAACAATGTATTAAGAAGATTGTACATCACAACCAAGTTGGTTTCATTCTAGAGATGCAATTTGGTTTAATATACCCAAATCAATATATATATATAACCCATATATATATATATATATATATATATATATATATATATATATATATCATCATGTTAACATAATTAATGACAAAAATCTCTTAGTAATCTCAATAGATGCAGAGAAGACCTTCACCAAAATTCAGTGTCCATCATGATAAAAACACTGAAGAAACTAAGTACAGAAGGAACCTATTTCAATATCATAAAGGCTACAAATGAAAAACCCAAAGTCAACCTTATAGTAAGGGAGAAACTAAGAGAATTTCCTTTAAAAACTGGGTTAATACAAGGATGCCCATTCTCACCACTCTTATTTAACATAGTGCTAGAAATTCTAGCTAGAGCAATTAGGCAAGAGAAAAAAATAAAAGGGATAAAAATAGGAAGGGCAGAAGTCAAATTATCACTGTTTGCAGATGATATGAACCTGTACCTAGAAGATCCTAAGAACTCCACCAAATGACTACTAGAGCTAATAAACAAATTTGGCAAAGTATAAGGTTGGAAAATAAACATACAAAAATCTATAGTTTTTGTATATACCAATAATGAATCTGCTGAGAAAGAAATCAGAAAACCAATTCCATTCACACTCAAAAAAAAAAAAAAACAACCCACAAATAAAAAACAAAACCACACAGAGGAATAAAATCTAACCAAAGAGGAGAAAGACCTCTACATTGAAAACTGGAGAACATTGAAAAAGGAAATTGAAGAAGACCTTAGATGATGGAAAAACCTTCTATGTTCATGGATATACAGAATTAATATTGTTAAAATAGCATACTACCAAAAGCAATATACTGATTCAATACAATCCCCATCAAAATACCAATGACATTCTTCATAAAACTAGAACACAAACATCCTTAAAATTCACTTGGAAGAATTAAAGACCCAGAATAGCTAAAACAATTTTAAGCCAAAAGGGTAATAATGCCAGAAGCATCACAATCCTTGACTTAAAATTATATTACAGAGCTGTACAAAGACTGCATAGTACTGGCATAAAAATAGAGCCCTAGGCCAATGTTACCGAATAGAAGACACAGAGAAAAACCCACAGAGATACCGTCATTTGATACTTGAAAAAGGTGCCAAAAATTTATTTTGGAGAAAAGCTAGCCAACAAAAGATGGTGGAAAAACTGGTTATTCATATGTAGAAGAAAAAAATTGAATGCTATTCTCTCACCCTGCACGACAGTCAACTCAAAATGGATAAACCAGAAAATATGCAACTCTTAGAAGAAAATGTAGGTGAACACTCCAACTTTTAAACATAGGCAATGATTTTGTCAATAGAACCCATAAAGCTCAAGAAATAATGCCAAAAGTTAATAAATGGGACAGCATCAAATTAAAAAGCTTCTTCCCAGCAAAGCAAACAATTATGAATATAAAGAGAGAATACACAGAATGGGAGAAAATCTTTGCTATCTGCAAAAATATTAATATCTAGAATATATAAAGAACTCAAAATACCACAACAAAATCAAATAACCCAATTAATAAATGGGAAATCAATTAAACAGACAGTTCTCAAAAGAAGAAATACAAATGGCCAACAAATACGTGAAAATAAAGGTGTTCAACATCATTAGCAATTAGGGAAATGCAAATCAAAGCTTCACTAAGAGTTCATGTCACACAGTTAGAATGGCAGTCATCAAGAATACAAATAATAATATATGCTGAAGAGGATGTAGAGAAAAATAAACATTTTTACACTGATAGTGGGACTATAAATTAGTACAACCATTATGGAAATCAGTATAGAGGCTTCTTAAAAAACTTGGCATGGAACCACCATGTGACTGGCTATATCACTTGTAGGTATTTATTTATCCTGAAAAATAAAAGCCATCTTACTCAGTAATACATGCATACCCCTGTTTGTAGCAGTACAATTGACAATAGCCACACTGTGGAATCAGTCTAGGTATCCTTCAAAGAATTAATGCATAAAGAAAATGTGGTGTATAGACACAATGGAGTTTTATTCAGCTCCAAAGAAAAATGAAATTGTGGTATTTGCAGGAAAATGAATGGAACTAGAGACCATCATTTTAAGCAAAATTAGTCAAACTCAGAAAGCTAACAATTGTATGTTCTGTCAGGCAGAAGCTAGAGAGGAAAAAGAAAAACAAATGTGGATGTTGATTTTCTAAAAAATTAAAGGAAAATCAGTAGAGGAAAAGGACCAAGGGGTGGGAGAGCGAGAGGGAGAGAGAAAGTTCTGGGGTATGATATTGGCCCCAATTATATTGTTACATTGTGTGCATGTGCAAATATTCAACAGTCTTATCAATAGGTGCAAGTATAATGGACCAAAAAAAAATATGTGTAAAAAAGAAACCATGGAATACATTTAAAGTATAATAAGGAAAAACTTCATGACCTCCAACACCTAGCAGTAAAGGTAAAATAACCAAAATAGATGAATTATATTCGCTGCTAAAGAGATTTTGAAAAATATAAACCAAAATAAAGCATGAGGAATAAAATAGTAATGGTTATCTTGTTATAGCTATATCATCTACGCCCGCATACTGCAATTACAAATAGTGCAACAGTGAACAATGTGTGTGTGTGTACTTTTGTATTGTTAGAGGTATATCTTTTCACTTATGCTTGAGAACCAGATAGAAAGACTTCCATGCAGATATCAGCTAACTAAATTAGGACAAATGTTCTAGAATTTACATTAAAAGCAATAATCATATGGAAACACTTGATTTTATGGTAGTGTGATTATTTCAAGTAGATAATCTGTAGTCTTTCTGATGTGAAAATCAAATATACTGGACATAAAAAACACACATGATCATTAATAATAATAATCATGAATAAATAAAGTTCATTCCAACAACTCAAAAAAAAAAAAAAAACTTATACACTAGCTCTTGCAGAAGATGTATTAGATACTCTAAATTCTGTTTTCTTCCTCTGAGGCTCAGGTATTAAATTTCTTCAGATTTGCTTGTCCCTTTAGAAACTTGTTTAAGGCTTTTCACGGCAGATTTATTTTAGTTCTGCCCTTTATGTTGGGGCATGACTGCTTTTCCTGGGGTATTGTCTTTCTGATAAGGTATGATGCTTCTGGGACTTCTCTAACTTCTCAAGTCTTAAATTACAATCTTTATTTCCCAGATCCAGTTGAGCAGCTCTTTCAGCCTTTTGGCTTTTGCTATCCATTTAGGATTTGGAGACTCTCCCTGGCCTGTGTAATTTAGGAGTCAATCAAGTACGGGGTGATTTGGTGCAGGCTTTTGGTCTCCGTTCTTTTCAGGATTGTCCTTGTTATTTTCCACGAAGTCTTGCATCCCTTCACTCAATCTCAGCCTCTTCAGCCCTGTGAAACTGTTGCTTTCTGCTTGAGATCTGCTTTAGGCATAAGCACCTTGAGAGTTCTCTCAGGTGAAGAACTTGTCTTACCAAATGGCCTTCATTTTTCTCAAAAGTCATATCCTCTCCATTTCTGACTGCTTGGGTCATTCTCTAGTGCCTTCAAAATATTGCTTTTTATAGTCAGTTATAGTTAGTATTTATAATAAGCAGGAAAAAAAAAATTAATACAACCTATTCCACACTAACCATAAGTGAAACATATAGCTTCTCCACGTTATTGCCTCTTACTCCCCAAACACAGGAAACATCAATATTTTATTGTTCCCCGACTCCACTGCCATGTTGGTATATTATGGACTACTAGTTACTGCTTCTCTTAATATACTTCTTTTGGGGGGAAGGGTACTGCTGATTGAACTCAGGGGCATTTGAACACTGAGCCACATCCCCAGCCCTATTCGGTAATTTATTTAGAGACAGGGTCTCACTGAGTTGCTTAACACCTTGCTTTTGCTGAGGCTGGCTTTGAACTCGTGATCCTCCTGTCTCAGCCTCCCATGCCAATGGGATTATAGGTGTGTGCTACCATACTAGGCTCATAATATAATTTTATTTTCTCATTAAACAAAATACAATTCTCTATATAACCAAATTATTGGCCATAGCTCATTGTTCCCTTCTGTATTTCCTTTCCTTCTTCCATGGCTACATTTTCTAATAGTTATTTAAGGAGATTTGGCATGGCCTGAGAATTTCTTTAATTCTCCTTCAAATTTAAATACTATTTTACACAAATGTGAACTTTTAGTATAATGGTTCTTTTTATTGTTTTGAACATATTATTACTCTACTGTATTCATAAAGCCAGTATTGTGGTTGAGGATTCTGATGTTAATATGATTATAGTCTCTTGGTAGGTGATTTTGTCATTTATCTGAACCCCCAAATTACAGATACTTCCTTCCCCTGCCAGCTATGCTACTTGCTTGTAAAAGTTAAAAGCCATGATGCTGATAACCACGTTCTCCCAGTTGCAGATAGACAAGTTATCATATGTTCCCAAATGCCAAGTGTGTATGTGTGGGGAAGGAGGGTAGAGGAAGGATATAGATTACCCCAATCTGGTCTGGAAAACATGTTAATATTACAGAGAATTTGAGCTCATTATAATATTTTTTATAATGATAAAGACACAACCTTCAGGATTAAGACAGATCTGATCTTGCCCAAATTAGGGATGAAATGAATTGGGATACACTAATCCCTGGAAATCTCTGCCCCTCTCCATGAATATCTCTGATGGCAGCATGAATATCACACTCCATCATCATCCAGCCCAAGTAAAAATCTACTCAGAAAGAAGGTATCCTTAGAGTATGAACTCTCATTCTCCATTCATTAGGTTTTGAATAAAATTTCTTGCCTATCACCTAAACTATCTGACTATATGTGAATGGCACTGAGTAGGAATAAACCATACAAATTTGGTAACAATCTGTCTCTTCTTTATCTGTAAACTACACCTCAACTTCAGCCCCAGGCCTTCACACAAGCAGTTGAGTATTGACCAAAATTATTTTATATAGTTGAATTGACTCTTCATCCTTCTTCTCAATTAATCTGTGTCTGTTTAAAATGTATCTAATTTTTAAAACTGTCTTGATGATGTTGAGAGTTTTCTAGAAATACGGAAAAATCATAAAATTTCCCATTAACAGAATATTAGATATCCTGTAAAACTAGTATCCCTATGGTTTACTAATTCCTAAATTAATTCCAAACATTATAGAAGTCTCTCAAGTTCTTGACTTAAAATATATTACTTGGGTGGACAACACTCATTAAGGTGCAAATTGTATTAAGAAGGAATCCTCTCATCCTCTTATCTTACTAGTAAATGAGTGAAGATAAATGTAACTTATTTTAAAAGTATAGCAATAGCTTAATTGATGCAGTATGTCCTTGAGGAAAAGTTTTATTGGCTTTAATTTGGAAAACAAAAGTCCTTCAACTGCATAGGATAGTTGATGTTTTTCACCCCGTGCAAAAGGATCATAATGTCTAATGATTTTTTATTTAAAACTTATCTAATAGAATACTATGAAAAACCTACAGATCTAACTAATATTATTGCAATAGAGTGGCCAATGACAGCATTATTTTTTCCAACTGTAATGAAGGTACACACTAAACACTCTCGGCAGTATCAATGAAATCAGGGTCAGTCAACTGGTTCTTCACATTGTGGACAGATCCTCTCCTGCTCCTTACTGCAAATACTTGGCATTTTCTTTGCATGCATAAGGCCCAGGGTTCACTCCTCAATATAGAAATAGAGAAGCAAACAAAAACCTCAATCTGTTGTCATTCTATCTGAATGCTGATTCATCCATTGCTAACTCTTTTATTGTGAGTATGTTCTTAGTTCAACAGTTTTGTCTGTGAAATCAAGATCAGAATACCTATTTAAAGAACTATTAGGAAGGCTGGTCACGGAGGCACATTTCTGTAATCCCACTGACTGAGGCTTCTGAGGTGGGAAGTTTACAAGTTCCAGGCCAGTCTCAGAAATTTAACGAGGCCCTAAGCAACAGGAGGCCCTGTCTCAAAATAAAAATAAAAATGGCTGGGAGTGGAGTACAGTGGTAAAGTACCCCAGGGTTCAGTTCCCAGCATCAAAAATAAATAAATAAATAAATAAATAAGTAGAATTATTCAAAATTTGAACTTGACTGATATATAATAAAATCTATATATGTATATATGCATATATGCATATATATGCATATATACGCATATATGCATATATATGCATATATACATATATATGCATATATATACATATATATGTTATATGCTCATACCACTACTAATATTATTATTTTTATCAGTGTTAAAGACATTTAATCAGGTTGAAATATTTATATTTCAGTAAAAAGAGATTACAGAGAGGCTATCAACTGACTGGTGTTCTCTTTAAAAATCAATAGTAATATTTAAAATAATGATAAAAGAGAACACATTAGTTCAACAGTTTTAATTTGGAAAACAAAGGTCCTTCAACTGCATAGGATAATTTTGGATATGAAAAAATAATTTATTTTATAAATATTCATGGAGATACAATTGTTTCCATAGTTATTTATTTCTAGTAATTATGATTAAAGAGAAAATACTGTAATTTATACCAGTTCTGTAAAATAGTTGTGTTCATTTAGGTTACAAAATATTAAAAATGTTCAACTTGTAAAATGTAAATTACATGAGCTTCATGGAACATGATAAATGTCTCTGCTACTCACTAACAGAGAAAATATTCTTTCATTTTGTGTCCTACTTAAAAAGATCAAAAATAATGCATAGTAAAGAATTAATACAAGAAACTAACAAAAATGCTACAGAGAATTTAGCAAATACATTTCATCCTGACACAGTTACAGAATTGCTTTTGAATAGTACTTTTTCAAATGTTAACTTAATTGCATTAAAATGAGTGCATATTTATGTTCTCCCTAATTCTACATTTTCTCTTTGATATCTTTGTACCTTTTTGTATTGGATTACAGTAATGACCATTTCCTAAACCCATACTGCTCTATGTTTATGAGCGTATGAGAGATGAAAATGCTCTTGAGAAGTATATTACCTTTTCACAATCTTAGATCAGTCTGAGGGTTCTCGTGCTAAGGAATCATTTCTGGGATTTATGCTGCGTAGATAAAGAACCAAGGCAACATGGTAGCGGTAAATCAAAGCAAAACAGCTGGACATCTCTATTCCTCACTTATTAAACTTTAAAGAGAGGGCATGAAATGTTTTGTAAAGTTTGTCATTTATGAGTTTTTAACTTTTTCTTAAAAAAATGATTGTGTGTGCGTGTGTGTATGTGTGTGTGTTGACCTTAAATAAATGAATTTTCCTGCATTCAGGAAAGATTTCCAGAGTGATAACCTTGTGCCCAGCATGGGAAAGCTAAGGCTTTCAAGGAAGGCAGAACAGACCCAATTACAATATTTATGATGCTTACAGCTCTGTGTGTTCTGTCTTGAAAGAATATTCTATCACATAAATCTAAGTAGATGAAAAGTATTTTTATTTTATAATTTTCATCAATTATTTATTATCCGCCTTAGTGATTTTGTAAAACAAAATCAAGTTTCTTCTCTTCCTATCACTTCAATATCATAGTGCCTATAAATATTATTCTTTTAAAATGCATAATGTATATAATATTAATTATACATAGTAAATAGAAGCATTTAGCAGTTTACAAATTACTTGTACTTTTGGTATCTCATCTAATTTTAACCTTGTGATATTTAAGTCATTATTCTTATTTAGCAGATGAAGAAATAGAAATAAAAGAGCATCAGGGAAGGAAACACTTGCTTAAAATCTCACAGATAAAAGAAAGTTCTTCATTCCAATGCAAGTTTGAGTGAAATACAATTGTGTCTCCTCTTGTCTACCACTATCCTAGTACCTGGCATGGGTGAGGTGATCCATCTGTAGCAAGGAAGGGATAGAAGTTTACAAACTGATGAGAAAAGGAAAATTTAATGCATAGTATACTTATTTTTCCTTGAGTTAAGGCACCCTGCTTGTGTTTTGTATCTATTTTTTTGATTTGATCCTTTTAAGTAAACTTTTTCCTTAAAGGAATACTATTGTTCTTTTGTATTGCAAATTAAAAATTGAGTTAAGCAAGATTAATAACTTATTTTGCTCCACATCCAGTATGGGCAAGGCCTGATATTTACACTATGCTTTCTTATATTAAAACCTGTACAACTGTTTACTCTATCATAATATATATGTATATATTTTTATATCTATAGTATCTATGTTACATGTCTATAAGCATATATGTTTTCTATCTATAGTGTCAGTTTTATATACAATACATATATATTATATACACAATAAAATATATATAACAGATACTAAATGTGCTTGGGGAATATTTCCAAGTAATAATTGGGCATTTTTACTTAATTCCAGATAGATGTTAAAAGATACAAAGATATTTGGTATTTATTTAGGTGAATTGTGAATTAGGTCACTGACAAATCTGGGTGGTATGGCTATTATGGGTGTTAGGTTATTCACAGTTAGAAAAACATCATTGGAATTTATTGAAAATTTAGAGACTTGAGATGAGTTGTTGCGGTTTATAAAAATACATTTACTGTTATTTATTTAAGCAAATAGTTATGACCCATAAAAATGGAGTCTCAAGTATAAAGGAGAGTAGCTTTTTATTTACTCTATTCCTTTTTTTGCCAGTGACAGGGAATAGAACTGATTCTGAGGATGGCAGAGTAATATAACATTATTGAAAAATGTTGGTTAGAAATTCTGCTGCAATCAGAGTAAAACCAATAATTGTTTTAAAAAGGAGAATAATAATAATATATATATATATATTTATAGCTAATATATATATATATATCCTTTATTTTTCAATTTAGAATTTCCTCTCCACCCTTGAGCTAGAATGTAAATTTTTTTATGATTGGATTTGTTGAAAATAAAAAGTGAAAATTAAATGTTTATTTTATGTGAGTTTTTTGATGGTTCATTTTTACATATATTTGTGTCCGTATTTGCTATGAATGTACATGTATGTGCATTATCTATATCATTACTCCTTGGACATTTTGAGGTTTATGTTTTTTTTTCCTGTTTATTATTTACTTAGGCTATTGTTATGAAGTGATATCTTTCTTGTTGAAACAAAAACATGAGACTGAGGACATCTTTTTTTTCTCTTGCTATGTTTCAGTACTGATAAGGGAAGATATATGGCTCTGATAAAGTAGAAATATATATTTAAAATATATACCTAACTGAATCATTCTGGAGGAACACCACAGGCTTTAGGGTGATATTTATAGCTAATGGTCATGGTAATGGAGAACTCGAGTCTGCAATAGTGCTTTTCAAAAGAACATGGAAAGAGTTCAATTAGATCAAGTTAAAGACAGTCACCTGTGTCTGAAACAGCATCAGGTCAGCCATAAATAGATGGCAATCCATAATAGTTAGATGGAGTTCTAATTTGTAACTAGTTTAGGATTTGCAACAGCAACTCACCATCTGATGTGTAGCAAGAATAATAGCGTGGACAGAATTCTCAGGATAGATCACATTATCACACTGAATCAGGACAATGGTCTATCTGAGGCTGTAGGAATTGGGATCACAAATCACTGAGGGACAGAGCCACTAAAATAGCATTAATATAATACAAAGTAGCCTCAGAAGCCCGAGTATAATATTACTCTGTGGAGAAAGGAGTTGCTGAAATTTACATCTAAACCACCTGATATTGTGCAATCCATAATAGAAAATTTCCTCCAAAAGTTTTGTTTATCAGTGTCAGCCTCAGAAATCTAATGGAGTAGCTTGCCAGTGATTTAAGCTGGAAGGTTCTGTTTTCCATGGCTTTTGCACAGAGAATTGAATTTATGGACTCTTCACGCAGCAGTGGCTATTACATGCAAGGTGCCAATGACTACTTGATTATCTCGGAAGGACCTCAAAGCTAGTTGGGCATGAAATAGAGGACCTCTTCAAATGAAAGGGATCAGAATATTCAACACAGTTTATAAAGTGTGACAATTCTATTATGTAAGTTTGAACAGCAGCCACTGCTAGGGGAAAAAACGTATGAGAATATCCAAGAGAAAGATAGCTTGGCAGGGCTAGCGACCATGACAAAATATAGGCTTCATTACTAGTGGGAGAAAAACGCTAGGAAATTTACACATGGAAGCTTCTATCTCGAAAACTTAAATTATTCTTTGTAGAATATGGAACTAGTTCCTATTATGGCATGGATACTATTTGTAATGGCTGACTATAGAAAAATCTCTCCCTGATTGGGTTTTGAAATTACTGAAAATACCTAGGCAATTCAGGATACAGACCATGATGACCTTTGCTTTTTCTATTTGATAAGGATCAGATATGACTGTGTGTGAGGACAAAGGTCAGGTTGAATATTATTCTGTCTTTTCCTAAGAGGGGAAGAACTGTTTTTGTCAATAAATGTAACAATTTAGAACAGTTTTAGATCTACAGGATTATTATGAAAACAGTAGAGAGGATTCACATTTACCCCACACTCAGTGTTTATTACTAAGAAGATCTTACCTTAGTATGGTACAGTTTTCACCATTTATGAGCATCTAGTTGATATTTATTTTGGATAATATTTGTACTTTCTTCATTTTTGTTTATTTACTACCTGATGTCCTTTTTTCTGTCCCCAGATCTCATCCAGGATACAATTTGTTTATTTATCACATCCCTTAGTCTCTTCTTCACTTGATCTTAGCCAAAAGGCCGAGAAGCGATAGTCTCTTCTTGATTATAACAGTTTCTGAATACTGGTCAGGTGTTGTGTTGAATCCCCTTCAGTTGAGATTTAGATGATGCAATCCATTCAGTAGACTAAGGTGATACATTTTGAGGGGGAAGACCAAAAAGATAAAATGTCATTGTCCTCACATTGTACTAAGGGGCACCTTGTCAATATAACTTTCACTGCTGATATTAGCCTTCATCACTTGAATTGAGGTAGTGTTTGTTCATTTTCTTCATTATTAGGTACTGTTTTCCTCTCTTTTTCTATACTATACTCTTTGACACAGTGTCACTATGTGTAGCCTACCCATACAGAGTGGGTTTATGATTTGCCTCCTTAGGGGATTCGTCTACACCAATTAATTTGAAATTCTGTACTGGTGATTCTTCTCTTTTCCTTCATTTATTATTTATTTATTTATTTATTCATTCATTCATTCATTCATTCATTCAATCACTTCTTTATAATGGGTGTATTCATGGATATGCTTTGTATTTGGGGTTAGAATTTAACACTCTTTTACTTACTTTATTGTCATAACTTTGATCATGGATAGCATTATCTGTTGCTTTTGACATGTTTCATCATTGTATTATTTTGATTTTTGTTTTTAACACTTACTTTCTGGCACTGCAAGATAATCCAAGGTCATGTTGTATATATACAACTTTAGTCTTAGAATTAGCTATTTCTTTAAGGAATAATGGTTTCTTTTATTGGAGAATGGTATTATAAACCAAGAATTTGGTGGTAGTTATGCTTACCCTAACTGGGGTGTCATTGCTTCCAGGTCTTTTCAGCTGACAAAGAGGAAGATGTGTGTGTGTGTGTGTGTGTGTGTGCATACACACATGTGCTTGCCTATAAATATTTCTACATGTATTGTTATAAGTTAAACATCAGTTTTCACTGACGTAAGAACTTCTTTTTCAACTTCTAGGTCAGTATAATTATGTCCAGAATTGTGTATTCTAGAGGCCCATTTTGACGCTTTGATAAAGCTATTTTAAATAATGTCTCATTGGTTCATAAATGGTTAAAAACAACATTTTTTTTTCTATTGGAACAGGAGATACTTTAATTTTAATCAAACTGTTCTATTTTCATACTTTAGGATCAGGAATTGAGAAAACAATCTCCAAACTCTGATCATCTGAGATCTCTCTAGTCTCTCCCTCTAGGAGTGGCAGGTTATTGAAAAGTCAGTTTATATTTTTTCAACCCATACAGTAGTGATATTTCTAGATATTAAATCGTGCTTTTTTTCTCTTATCTCTGCAGAGTTCTTCTAGATGTGTGGCTTTCAAATATGTCTGCATATTAAATCAACTGGGGGGCTTAAAATAAAAAGGTACCTATATGACACCTCTAACTTAGACCAAATTCAGTTTGCATACAATGAATGAGACCTTGAACTTATAGTTTTTTAAAATTCCCTGGATGCTTTATTACAGGGCCAGAATTGTGGATAATATTGATACAGTTGACCTTTAACTTCTTTTTCGCTCCTGAGACTCAGTGAATTTCCTATTTTAATTAATACGACCTGCCTGTGCTTCTTTCCCTATAAGATGCAATACACACAAAATAACCACAGCTCTAAGATTTATATGGTGCCTGAACAATTGGATTAAAAGAATTTGCATTGTTTGCTACAGAACCTTTTATCCAGGCAACATATAAATCCAATTTTACACAATGGGTCTTGTAGCCATTTGAGAAAATAAAATTGAACTAGGCCAATATAAAATTGTTATTCCAGAATTCAAAGTTCAAGTCCATTGTGGGTGATTTGAAATGCTTTCCATACTCCTTTTTGACCTACTTTGAGATAGCAAAATTCAGCTTTTAACAAAAAAAGACTGCTTTTCCACCTTCTAAGTAGGATTGTATCAAAAGCAAAACAACAGTGTGGGTTGTTCTTGAGAATCTTCAGGAAAGATTTTACAGAACACTTTAATAATTTATGCAGATATTACATAAGGCCTGAGGTCAGGAAACATTGTTATCTTATGACTGAGATTGTTAAACTAAAATCCTAGATACTTGGGTTCTAGTTCTGGGATTCTGTAAAAGCCTTTATGATACCTGGGAGTCAAAACAATTCCCTGTGCTTTGGTTTCCCCATCTGTAACGCAAGGGTAGTTTCTGCTTACTCATTAGAATGTTGAACAGATGCACCAGGCAATCTATAAAACATATTCAGACTCCAGGTTATGAAAGTCCCATGCCACATACTCACATGGCAAGTTGTTGTTGTTCTTCCATTTAAGTAAATTTCTGCCTGAGCTGTATTATGGAGAATCAGTTTGCCACAGCTTATTTGCAACACAGTCCTTCTTAATGTTGTGGCTCAGTGTTTTTCTTCCTAATGGTGGCCATCTTGCATCTGTAGTCTTATTATATGACTCTCTTCCTGCTTTTCAACCCTCCTAAGCACACCAACAGCTCTCTATTGATGATTTGCACATATTAAGAGAGCAACTTAATCTTAATCCTTTAATCAGCTTTGTTCTTCCAGCTTCCAAAGTGTTTGATTTTTAATGGTACATATGAAAGTTCTATGTGAATTTAATATCCTCGTCATAAAAATCTCTGACCCAGTGGCGTACAAAATAAAGGTAAGTTGCAGCAAATCACCTTAAGGTGTTGATGATGAAGTCTTTAGTTGGATGGCTTTCCATATTAGATCCTTGGAAAGGTTTTGTTTAGTGGAGAAAGAACACTGAGAGTAAATGAAGAACTCTCCTGGACTTCAAAAACAATCTATTTATTAATTTATTTACATTAGCTACACACACACACACACACACACACACACACATATATATATATATATATATATATATATATATATATAGTCTATTTAATGTACTTCTTGACTAAGAATAGTTCAGTGCTACATTTTTGCAGGTAAAATACACAGAGGAGACTCATTACCATAGAACCACATAGCCCAAAAGAAGTTCTCATGAACAGCCTCTTTCGCATCAATCTTCTAGATACCTCAAATCACAGGGGCATTGGCATATACAGAAGCAGGTTCAATAGACTTGAACCGGAAGACAGGATCAGACTGTAGTATTCACACCAAAAAAGCAAACTATAAAAACATATAATGCATAGTAAATTATAGATTGGCAAACATTTCTGACCTGTTAGAATTTACAGAACTAAAGTAACCTTCCAAACTAGAGATACCTGACCAATCATGTAGGAGGGAGAAATTTTTCATTTAGAAACACTAAAAGCGATTTGGGAGATATGGACTTCTGAGTACTCATGCAATATGGGGAGAGAAACTCAGTGTTCCCTATCTTAAAAGAAACTAAAGATTTTTCTTTTAAAATGAACAAAAGATTTATTTTAAGAGAGTAACCATAAAACAAATCATAACTATGCTTCCATTTGGTTCTTTGGAAAGTGTTATACTAGTTCTGGGTACTTTTTATGGAGAACTTTACACTTCCATAGGTCCCATCTAAGTCCTCGAAATGCACCTGGCTTTTTCAACCACATTTATTTCAAATCTATCTTCCACTTACACCCACTCCATACTGTATAGGGCTTTTGATAAAAGAAAGAAATGGACTCACCTAACCCATTTTCTCTAAGGCAAATCAGAATGTGAATCTCTAATCAAAAGGGAAACAAGAGGTTTTAGAATCCCTGGAAAACCTTGTCACTGTATTTAGCTAGACTTGGGTCACAACTGAGACTTAAGTTTTCTGTTAAAAGAGGCAGCGGTGGGAGGGAAAAGTAACACTTTGCTCCATGACTGGTTTGCTTGGTGGTGTATTGACTTCAAGCGTAGGCCCAGGAGCAATGTAGATTTGGGTCACATTTGCTCTGCCATATAACCCCTTTCCAACTTTGAATGAGCGGAGAACATTACCTGAGAGAGTTAGCATTGGGTTGATAAAAATCAGGTAATATGCATACCTTGTAGAAAGTAGATATTCAATAAACAGTAATTATGTTTTAAAAAATGCTTATAAATAATATACGTTATCCAAAAATGACAGTAATACAGAATTCTAAATAAATTAGCCAGTGCCTAAGGCAACATTGTCAACTACTTACCCCTTGTTTTTGATCTTCTGCACCTGCTAGCAGGATCCTCACTATAGCTGAACCTGCCATCCTGAACCTGAAAATCTAGGCATTCACAGTGTTCTAATTCCACCTGACAGAGATGACCATGGAAAGAAACATTCCCAATCTCTGAAACATTCTTAGGTAAGAATATTCTAAAATACTGTAAATGATGCTTATTCTTGTCTATTAAGGTTAGAGTACTCCTTCTAGCTGCCTAACATCCATGCATCACTTACCCCTGCAGCTAATTCAGTCAAATCCAGCTGATTTCCTCTATCGTATTTCTCTTGCACTCCTTTATTTATTCCCTCCCATCTGCAACCTTAATAGTCCACGTAACCATCATCTTTCATCATTTGGGAGTATCTCAATGCTATCCAAACAGGTCTCCCTGCTTTTACTTAAGCTACATCCTGTCATCCTCCTGTGGCACTATGAGATTTTTCCTCTCTTCTCAGGATGACTTAAAAGTCTTATGGCTGCCTCAGTGTTCTGCACACCCTCGCTTCTGACCCTCAGTCTCATCTTATATCATTCTTCCTTTCCTTATGTGCATTCCAAGGACTCTACATTTATCTTAATCCTTCCTGAAGGGTTTTCAGAAGGGATGTTTCTTCTTCTGAAATGCTCATCCTTCTTTTCCTCCTCCATCCTCAGAGTTAACTCAGCTCATCTTTTAGAATTCAGCTCAAATAACACTTCTGCAAGAACACTCCCCGACTTGCCCCATTCCCCACAAATAGTGAGCTCTGCAGCATATGATAATACATTTCTGGTATACACGGTTCTTTGTTGTAATGCTTATCACTATTGCAATTTTATTTTGAAATGAATAATTAAAAATAAATGCATATTAATTATGGACAGTTATCAGATTCAGTGTCATAATTGCATGCATTCATAAAGCATATGTTGATTTTATCCAACCACCCTTCTTCCACCCTCACGATCCTGCCCCATACCTGTCCCTGTCTCTGTCCCTAATAATAAGTATTTTACCTAGAATTGTCTGTGTGTCTAAAATGTAGCTTCAAAAGATGAAGGTCTTTTTAATTTTGTTTTCATGTCTCCCTTCATAAAATTTTTTATAATAGGAGCCTCTATGATGTGGAATAAATATATGATGCAGGAAAAGTGCTCAGTTGGGGTGATTTGTACCCAGTGAGTGTTTGCTAAAATACAGAACCCTGAGGAGGAATCCATGCAAATAATTGAGCTATCTAGCCAAAAGGAAACAAAGGGTGAGTGACTGTAATGAGAATATTGAATGAAGGAATTTTAAACCTTAAATTTGAGGTCTCAATCTTTGACCCTCGGAACTGTCAGTGTACTTGTGTCTCTACTGAGAAGCACTGGATTTACCCATAGCAAAGGATAATCACCAAAAGGAGATTTGCTAAATAAGCCCAAGTTCTGTGATAAGAAAAAAAATTATTTCAAAGATACATGAAGTATTATGGAAAGATTCTTTGGAGGGTGCTATTCTTTTCAGGAAGAGCTTCAGAGTTGCCATTTTCTCTATTGATGGTAAACTGTTTGGAGAGAAAACATTTTGTCCTGTATTAAATATTGATCAAGATAAACATAATGAACCAAATGCAAAAAGACAAGTCACTAAAGAGAAGTTATTCTCAATGATTTGAGCCCACTAACTAAAAGGAAAGACAAATTCCATAAGATTCAAGACAGCCAAACAATAGTTTGTCTGCCAAAATTTCCCTGTTGTGTAGGTCACTGGAGAATTTTAAAACAGTGAGAAGTAGTGGAGAGAAAAGCTGTAAATATTTTTGAGGCTTTAAAAATGTTTCTAAACATCCTCAGTCAATCATTTTTAAATGAGAACAAAGGCAGAGGAAAATCCACGTCTTGAACACCAATTATAATTCTGGCCCTATAATTGATGCTTTCTGTAAATATTTCTTTTTTGTATTATTTTAATCTTTATACTTTGAAAGAAATATGTTATTATTTCCAGTATACTGTTAAGAAAAAAGTAATGTGCTATGCTAAAAATAAATGCGCCTGTCCTATGAAAGCAAATTCACCCACTTTCAAAATCTGTGTTCTGAATTTTTCCCCCAAAGGTAATTAAAAAAAAAAAAAACTTCCAAAGTTTCTTTAGATTCTAAAATTGTAAAAAATACATTTATGTCACAGCACTAACAATTTTTCTTCTAGCAAAACTTCAAAATGTTTAACTGCAACTCCACCCATTTTCCTTACCTGTGCCTGAAACAATGAAAGTGGATTAAGAAACACCACAAACATGCTGACTGGATTCATTTTAAATTCATGATTAAAAACCTCAGAGGGACCGTGGTCCTGCCAGGCAATCCTACACTATATTTTCCTGGTAAACTTACTCTGTCACTCAACACTCTCATCTGTTCCCCTTTCTGAAACATAGACCACCTCCTCTTCTCCCTTCACTCACAGCTAGTAACCACACATTTCATTAATAAAGGGATTGGAAAATATCTAGATGCATCTATTTACATGTCTACTGATTCAGATGTATCTCTACATAGGGATTTTGTCTTCCTTATGTTACAGTGCATGACTGATTGCCACAGTCTAAGGATAGCACTTCATTTGTGTTTTGGATTCCAACACTTCATTAGTTTACAGACGTTCTTCCTCAAATAATGTCTCATTCATCACCCAATTATCATTAGTTTTTTTTTTCAAATTTATTGAAATATTTCAAGAAATGTGTATGTATGCATATATATATATGCATGTATGTATATATACATGCATAGACACATAGACACATGGATAATATATAAACAACAAAACATTATTTCTCACAGTTTTTAAGGGTAGATGCTACAGTCAAGGCACAGATAGATTCAACATCTGGGAAGGACCTCTTTAGTGGCTTGTAGGTAGCTGGATGTGTCATCACATGACAGAGGACTGTGTAGCTCTGTAGAGCCTCTTTTATGAGGATTCTGTCTCATAAAATTCTCATTCATGAGGGTTCTGTCCTCATAACCTAACCACTTCTGGAAAACCTCCTCCACATACTATTACACTGGGGATTAGTTTTCAAGATACGAGTTCTGGAGGGACATAAATTTTCTGTCTGTAGCAATATACTTCTTGGTGTTCACCAGGAACCCGGCCTGAGCTCTGTATTGCAGCCTTTTCTTATAGGGGCATATAAGGTTAGGTTCCTGTAACCCTTGGAGCCCAGTGTTTTGTTTGATATCTCTCTGTTTAAAGACACTTTATATTATTATTTATATTATGTTTAAAGACACAATATATGCTGCAGTCTGGCTGGGCACAAATGCCACAGTCTGGCTGGGCACACAATCATGAGCCACCACACAGCTTGTAGATTCAAACAGCAACTCTTTATTCCCGAACTCACACCAGCCGTCTACAATCACGTTCTGGGGAAATCCACGTTCTCTGCCCATATCCACATCCACTGGGCTTCTGTGTCTCAAAAATACTGTCTGAATCCCGTGAGAACTCAAGGGGAACTCAGGCAGCAGGATATGCCCTGTTCCCAGCAGGAATAATCTTAAACCTTAAACCTGGAACCTAAACCGGGAACGCCCTAAACCTGATTATCTTAAACCGGGAACACCCTAATCCGCCCTGGTCCTTGAGCAAGGTCACCTACATTCAATGTCACTGCAAAATGTCAGCAACATGGGGTACGCTGGCAAGGAAATTGTCATACCTACTTGGCTAATGGCTCCCAGCAATATATATTTCTGATAAATGATTAATTGAATGGTTTTGAGGGATTTATAGTTGTAAGCTTTAGAGGCCATTTGTATTATACAGATTAACTTGCCAATATCCTAAACAATGTAGTCTACTATGCCTTTTTCAAAAAATCAGCCATTGTCTTATGATTATAAATTTAACCATTTTTCTCTTTATATGGCTTTTTTTGTGCATTATAGATGTGACTTGAGCATATATTAGATTCATTTAAAAACTGTTAGATTCTCTCTTCATTATTTTTGGTGTACAAATCATGGCCACCATTACTGTAATGTACACCTGAATAAAACCTTATCCTGCTGGGCACAGTGGCACACACCTGTAATCTCAGAAAGCTGAGGCAGGAGGATTGCAAGTTTGAGGTCAGTCTCAGCAACTTAGCAAGATCCTGCTTTGAAATAAAAAAAATAAAAGAAGGCTTTGGGAACATAACTGAGTTGGAGTGTCTCTGGGTTCAATCTCTAGTGTGTATATTATATTATATATGTGTACACAAAGGCACAACACAGTTCTAATGCTTTGTAACTCTGGACAGCAGCACTTAAGCATTCCACTTGGTGAATATTTTAAACAGTAAAAGTATCAACTTGAAGCACAAAATACAAAGCTATGGAACTAAGTAGACAATGAAAAGAAGACTCACAATATGAGAGAAGGTAAGAACAAGAAGGTAAGCCTTGCCGTGTTTGAATTCAATTGGGAATGTGTATGTCAGGTAATTCAAATGTTTCACTGCTCTATGTACATCTCTGAATAACTGGGAACACTCTACATATATTGATTTTTGGAAACCAGGTAAGTTTGTAGATATATAATCCATAATAAATGAATATTGATAGTATGCATGTATATATTCTGTGTGTGTACATATGCTGCAATTGCATAGTTATAATTAAAAAATATATATATACTACATAGTGATATATGCTGTGGTTGAAAAATAACAAAATAAAAGTTTTATCTGCAATTTATTATTTTCTACCAGTTTCCCTTGAAACCTTGTACAGTCTCGTTGACTCCAATAACTTGTATCTGTTTTTTTCTTGAACAACAACATCAAATGCTGTCCAGCCTCATCAACAGCCAACGTATTGTTCAATACTTTAGTACTTAATCCTTAGTCTTCATCTTGCTGAATCAAGCTGTCATTTAACACACCTGATCACATCCTCTGCTTTAAACTCTCTTTCCAATTGTTTTACTGGAAATCTTTTATTTTTTCTGGAACATTTTACTCCAGAGCAGTGAGTTTTCAAATTGATATGTTACACGTTGGGTTACGGAGACTCTTCAGGAGATGCAATAGCAAATTGTTTTAGGGGGATTCACTTTCTCCATCCTATTCTTGCCTGTGTCTAATTCACACTAATTCTCCTTTTCTTGCCTCCCTTTCTCTCACCTTATAAAGGGAAGAAATACCTTTCCTTAACTCACTATAGTGCCCTGCCTTAAAAATGCTAGAAAGCCACACAGATGCCTATGCCAATGATGAGAAAAGGAAAGACTACAACTGATAGTTTTTCCAATTGGGGCAATGCCAGGTCTTATCAATCTTTGTTTTTAACAAGATTGATGGAGATCCTATTGAGTGATTCTTTGGTAGAATTTTATGAGTCACAAAGTAGCCACCAGACCCAGGTTGGATGTCTAACTTTGTCATTATTTTATTATTCTGGGAGAAACTGGAATAATAACCCAAATCAATAAGTTAGGCCCAATTCCTTTTATTTCTTGAAATCTCTTCTGGGCTTCTACAGCTCCAGCCACACTGTCCCCACTTTCTTTCTGAACCAATCACACTCCCATCTCCGCACTCACCTTTCCTCCTTCCTAGAATGCAATTTCCCAGTTAGCCACATGATGGCAGCCTCTGCAGTTTTTCAAGTCACCTTTGTGACCATCCTGCCTGCTGGCCCCTTCAGTTAGCATTTCTGGTTCTGCAGCTGTTATTCCTGCTATACATACTGTTTATAACTCTTGCCATATCCTGGCATAAATATTTATGTGCTTCCATTTTTATTATCTTATCTCACCTCAAATAATAGACTCAATGAGCCCAAGAGATTTTTTTTTTTTTTTACTATGGAATTCTCAGAACATGTGAGAGGACTTCACACATAGTAGGGATTCTATAAATATCTGGTTAATTGGTAAGTGAATGCTTTTGGATAAAAGCAGATAAGGAAGGAGATTGATTTCAGACTATTGCAACAGGGAGACCTGAAATCAAAGGCTTGGTGGTGTCCTTTTGCCTTTAATTTTACAGGAAGAAAGAGACATGTTAAAGGTAGGAATTTGCATTTGGGATTATTTTTGCAATCAGAAATGTCTCAGTGAGTTAGCTGAACAGGAATTTGTTTATCCCTGGTCCTCTAGTTTCAAGGAGACACAGTGTTCTAATTTCAACCAATTCCTCATGAGTCAAGAAAACCAAGATGGAGGTTCAAGCAAAAGGGAATAGGCCTGCTTTGGGGGCTATCACAGGTAAACAAGGGAGTCATCTGTGAGATATACGAGTGCTATGAGAAAGGGTGTAGTGGGCCACAGCTAAGTCATGTAGAGAAGGGGCTTTGTGGAGAATCCTTTTCCATTTTTTTTTCCAGGGCTCAAGGAAGGTTCATCTACAGTACTTTAATTTTTCTCAAAAGTGGCCCTGATAAGATGCTCTGGTATTGCCACAGTCTGGGCACAAATCACGAGCCACTGAAGCAGGAACAAACTTTATTTCTGAACTCTACCAGCACATTCCACACACGCTCCCGGGAACTCCCCATAACGCCACACGGCCTCTCAACCGGAAAATCCCTCCTCCGGCACTTCCCCAACCAATGGGAACTCTCCGGGAATCCCCCCCCCCCCAGAGCTCAAGCGGAACTCAAAAGTCATCATCTTAATGGCTCACTAGTGTCACCTCTCAACCACTACTTCTGGCAAAAATGCCATGCGTCATCCCGACTCCGCTGTGGCCCTCAACAGGTATTTTGGACATTTTTCCCTTGTTTGTTGCTGGTAATGTTATTTTATATTAAACACTAATAATCAACATGCAACATCCTAAACTTCTTTGAATTTCATCTTATTTTACTTTTCTTGAATGCTTCCATGTTCTAGAAATTACTTTGCATAATGCTAAACATTTATATAATATAATCCTCAAGAAAATTATGAAAGATATGGAATAGGAGAAATTGAGGATCAGGGAGATTACAAAACTTCTACCAAGGTCATTGAACATGTAAACACTGAATCCAATCAAATCATTCAAATTCATAGTAAAATATACCTCATTACTTGTATTTTATACAATAGTTATCATTGGGGACATAGCAATGACATGATTCTGATTCCTGGTTTATGATATTACACCACAATTGCTTTTCTGTGTCAGTGTTAAAAATAGCTATTATATACTATAATATGTGCTTTTCTCTCTCTCAAATAATCTTAGTATTTTGAGCCTTATGATACCTTGCAATACTATTTTCCCCTTACTTTTTTCACCCAACATTCGACAGCCACTGCCGCTGAGGTTTTCTAATAGGTGATGTTGAATATTTATGTTGCTCAGTGCCATCCCAGATTACAATGAACAGCCACCAGATAAATTACTGTAGACATCCAGCAGAGATCTGGTTTTTGTTTAATCAAGGAGTGTATCCCTGAAATGAGTATTAATGTACTCGGATGAACAACTTGAACTGCTCATAATATGGACCATTTTTTATGCGGCTATTTATTCAAAATTTGCAAACATATTGAGCATCTATGCCACATGCCAATGGGTATAATGGGAATATAACTAACAAGATCTCAGGTTACAATAGAGAGAAAAATAAGTATATTTGGAGATAATAAAGATCATCACTGAAACTTATTAGCCCAAAAAAAAAAAAAGTAAAGAAAGCCATCAGTCTCTTTTTCCCATTATTCATTTACTGAAGACCAGGTCATTCATTATTAACTGGAATCCTTTCCTTCAGAAACTTAGGAAGCTTTGGTGTACTTATATACCTGCCTGTACCTACTAACCCTTGAAGTGTATTGATTGTAGGCACCAGGTATCTTTGTTCTCCTGTTTTACCTCTTAGAAATTGAAAAAATTAATGAATGAAATGTAGAACATAATAAGATGGTTCATATTTATTATTTATCATTTTAGAAATGTTTTTTGAGATAAATTTTCACGTATTCATTCATTCTTTACTTTTACCATTTATTTAAAAATAATTAATAAACTTTCCTCTTAGTACTGTCTTCATAATGTCCCAGAGATATTTGACCCAGCTATCCCACTATTCGGTTTATACCCAAAGGACTTAAAATCAGCAAACTACAGTAATGCAGCCACATCAATGTTTATAGCAGCTCAATTTACAATAGCTAAACTATGGAACCAACCTAGATGCCTTCAATAGATGAATGGATAAGGAAAATGTGATATATATATACAGACACACACACAGACACACACACACAGCTTTAAAGAAAAGTAAAATTATGGCATTTGCCAGTAAATAGATGGAGTTGGAGAATATCATGCTAAGCCAAATAAGCCAGTTCCAAAAAACCAAAAGTTGGATTTTTTTCTCTAATATGCGGATGCTAATTCACAATAAGGAGGGGGACACTAGAGAAGAATAGCTTTACCTTAGATTAGGTAGAGGGAAGTGAAGGGAGGAATGGGGAGGGGATGTGGAGATAGGAAACATAGTAAATGAAACAGACATTATTACTTTATGTGTGTGTGTGTGTGTGTGTGTGTGTATATATATATATATATATATATATATATATATGACTGTATGACCAATATTATTCTACAACATGTATACTCAGAAAAATGAGAAATTATACCCCATCTATATGATATGTCAAAGTGCATAAATGCATTCTACTGTCATTCATAACTAATTAAACAAATAAAAATAATTAAAAAGTAATTAATAAACAATGTGTTTGATAAGTACTATGCTAGGTGCTGAGCATGTAAGGTCAATAAAATGTGCTTGATCACCTTTTGATGAAATTAGATTATTGAAGAAAAAAGTGCTATTAAATGAACTATCAGGAAAAAAACACAAGTAAAAAATATGTTAAAAAAACCTACTTGAGGAGAGGCTAATATTTATCTTAGTTGTTAGAGTATCTGCCTAGAATACACTTGACACTCAGGAGGCATTTGATAAATGTTTGTTGAATTAATGTATTTGTAACTGTGATAAAATTATAGATGGCCCTCAAGTATTAATGGTTCAACATGATTTTTCAAGTTTACAAGGGTACAAAAGTCATATCCATTCAGTTGAAATTGTACTTCAAATTTTGAATTTGATATTTTCCCAAGTGTAATCTTCTCTTGTGGTGCTGGGCAGGGGTAATGATTCTTAGTTCGTAGTCAAATCTGTGATCCTGAGGGTATGTAACCCATATTCCACAATTTACTGTGTCGATATGCTATAATGTTTGGCAGGTTAGGAGTATTAATGTATAATATTTTCAACTTGTGTTGAATTTATCCACAGATAGACCCATCATAAACTGAGGAGTATCTGTATATGATCATTATAATTAAATTAAGGATATAATTTAAATTACTTTGGACAAGGGAAGAGTATTATGAAGCAGAATAACACAAAATAGAAATAGAGTTTAATGCTATTATATCAATTGTATATAGAGTGGCATGCCATCTTTCAGTGTAGAAATCATTAAAGTACTCCTTTCTTTTTTTGAAAATTCTTCTCTCATTTAACTTTTGAAGTCTCTCAAAATGAATGTTTGTATATGTAATTCTGAATGCAATTTGTCTGCATTATTTTAAAGCAATTTTGACTTTATATTTTGCTGGAAAGCAAACATGAAATCTCTAGTAATATAGTGTTTGAAACATAAGAAGAATTAATTGAATATTTATTAATGACTTCATTATTCCATTTAAATGTATATTCCTGAAATTTGTTAAATATTATTTTGCTTAAAAATAAATTTCAATCTTTTATTTTGAGAAAAATAATATAGATTTTTTTTTTTTTTTTTTGGTGCTGGGGATTGAACCAAGGGCCTTATACACATGAGGTAAGCACTCTACCAACTGAGCTATATTCCCAGACCAAAAAAACAATTTAGATTTTTAATACTATATTTCAAATTCTGCTAATCATATCTCAATGATAATTCTTTAATGACTGGACAATGAATTAGTAAACACTTTTCAAAACTTGTGTGCATCCAATATTAATTTTTCTTTTTATTCCACTGAAAGAAGATTAAATGGACAGAAAGGATGTATGGCAGAATTGTATCCCCTCTCTACCATGACAATCTCATGCCCAGTTAATATAATATTAAGAATCATCTTTATTCATACTTAAGTTTTCCCCCCAGTGACTTCTATTTTTAATTCTAATGAAATTCCAATCACCTATGTAGTGACATTTTAAATTGATCAGCACTGCCCAAATATTGCTCTCATGTATGTTTGTTTATAGTAATTAGTATGATTCACTTAAATGCAGAATAAGGTAACAAACATATGCAAATAAAGTCTAAAGGGAATGGAATCAAAATTAGTGTTCAGGCTCTAAGATGGCCTGTTCAGGGACTGCATCTGGCTAATTGAAAAATGTAAGGAACTAATCTGTATCACACCTGCCTTGGTCTCTGTTCTTCTCACAGGTACAATATAATTTCTTGATTTCACTATCTTTTGCAACTGAATTAAGACTCATGGCTTTAGTAGCACCTACTCCAAATGAATGAACTCTAGTGTCTTTCACAACATAAGAATTAGTCGAACTGAAAAATGAATGTGATTTAGTAGATTCTCGTAAAATAGCTCCATGTCAATTAGTACACAAGGATATTTTTTTATAATCAAGCTCTTCGAGGTATGGTTTGCATCAATAAATCTAACATTTAAAGTAAATGAGTGTCAAAGTTGTGATTGTTGACAAATGTATAAAGTCATGCAGTAACCACAAGAGTTGTGTTGATAGAACATTTTCATGACCCTTAATTACTTTTTTTTAATATTTCTTTTAGATGTAGATGGACACAATACCTTTATTTTATTTATTTATTTTTATGTGGTGCTGAGGATCAAACCCAGTGACTCACACATGCGAGGCAAGTGCTTTATCACTGACCACAACCTCAGCCCCATGACCTTCAATTTCCATGTGTCTTTTTACAATCACAATGTTTCCCTCAGGTCCCATTCCCCAGCCAACTTGTCTGTTCTCTATCACTAGAGTTTTCACTCTTCCAGAATAGTGTATATCAGATATGTATATATATATATATATATATATATATATATATATATATATATATATCAGGACAGAATTGTTTACATAAATTGAATGATAGAATATTTACTTTTGTTTCTGACTTCCTTCACTTAGCATGTTTTTGAAATTCATACATGTTGTGTATGTATGAGTAGTGTCTTCCTCTTTATTTTGTAGTCTTCCATTGTATGGATATACCAAAATTTATCTGTTCATTGATTAGTAAATATTTGGATTATTTCAAGGTTTTGACTCTTATGAATAAAGTTCCTCTGAAGACTCATATAAAATCATGGGAATTTAATGTTTCACTTTTTGGATAAATATATAGGATTACTATTTGGGGTTTAAAATGGGCCTAAATCTAACTTTAGAGGAGCCTGAAAAGTTCTTCTCTTTATTTTTCATGCCCACATGTACTAGAGCACATGATACTATATTCACAAAATAATAAACAGTCATCTTAATTATAATTGTAAAAAAGGAAATTTTATGATCTAAAGACTGACTCCTTTAATGATGAGAGGATGAAGATAGAGATTGGGAGAATGGAAAGTGTATTATTTGTGTTAAGTCTTGTATCATCAAGACACAAAAGAAAGTGAGTCTGGCTGACTTCAGCAAATCAGCTGTGATGTTCAAAGATGGAAGACAAAAGGTAAAAATCCAGGGCTCATGAGCCTTTCCTAAAAAAGAAAGAAAAGACAATGTCTTCA